>NC_090387.1:55207751-55946501 GCF_036365525.1 Heterodontus francisci | reverse complement strand
GTCACCTGAGGATGGGAACTTAAGTATGCATTTCTCCAGGTTTAATTTTTTTAATGTTTTATTTGTCCTTAAAATATTCTCAACTTTTCAGTCTTTCATCATAGTAATGAACTCTAACACATCAAAACTAGCATCAGATGTAGTCTGAGTCCACAACCAGTTTAATTGACCAATCAAGCATTGCAATTGCTCTGTTTCTTTAGATATATCTTCATCTTTCTGTTATGACCTAGCACAATTAACCAGGATGGGAGTAACACTGTCTAAATAAGGTTGTTGATTTAGTTATTCCAGACCTACTCTGCTTAATATCTAAACCAATATATTTTAAAGCCCACTAGCCTAACTTCCAATCTTAAATTCAACTCTAATCTTATTAATAACATATTTCTCAACTGCTGTAGTACTACCCCATAAGAAATCATCAACATGCATCATGTAGGTGCCTGAAAGTTTCTCTTTATGATACCAATAAAACATTGCAGGATCTGCTTTTAGTTGAAAACAACCAATTTTCAACAAAATAGATCTCACTGAGAAATACCATACGCTGGAAGCATCATTAAGGCCATAGACGCATTTGTTCAGTTTCCATAGTTTTCCTTCTGCATCTGCTGGCTCTTTAGGCGGTTTCAGAAACACTTCTCTCTGAAAAGTATCACCCTGCAGAACGTGGCTTTTGTGTGGATTGATCTACTCTCCCAAGAATACATGGCCAAAAGAGCTAAAACGATTTTCAAGACTACTTTTCCAGCCATGGGATAGTCTACTCTAACATCTAACACTCAGTCGCTCTTCAAAACCCCTCTCAACTAGCCTTATAATTCCCTGCAAGACCATTGTTCAGCCTTCATTTCTTTGTGTAATCTGTTCAAACTCTACTAACACTTTGATGTATTTCGGGACTACTACTGTAAGATTTCCCTTTCGCACTATCAGAGGCTCTTTCTCCAGTATGTGATCATTTCCTAAGAGTCATTTTCAGATGTACTATGAGAACTTGCACTGCACTTTCTTACTCTCCATTCTTTCACCCATTCTGCCAGTCCATGGACCTCGCTTCTTGGCAATCATCCAATCATCCATAAATCACCCATTTAACCAATATTTAAACTTGCCAGTAAATTTTTCTGCACATTTGGCAATTGTCACATCCCTCCACTCACGAGACCCCTCTGGAATTTATGTCACGGCAATTGGCCTTTGGATGCAATAGCTCAGTCCTGCACATCATAATCACTCACAATATCACTTTCCAACCCTTGATCTAGCTTATTCTGTTCCTCAGGACCTTCATCAAATAACACATGAGCATTTGAAGTTCAAGGTGCCTTCTTTCCTTCTATCAGCTGCTCATATTCTGAGATTTTGTAATCAATCCCGATTAATCATGAGGAATGAATCTTAACAGTTTTATTTCCATGTTTGATAACAACTGTCTTACCATCATGACCTATTACCTTACCAGGGCCTTTCCATTCCTGATGACCCTCTCTTTTATAATACACCAAATGTCCTAAATTAAATTTTGTCCCAGATGGCCTTATATGATGCCTCAGAGCGCTCCGCATTTTCTCCAAGACCTCAGTCTTGTTGAAAGCCCATCTCCCTGCATGTAAAGCATTCAAAGCCAAAACAATGTACCTTCTAGAGCAGGAGGATTGTCGCACAGCAAAGAAGACAATTTGGAATTTCACCCATAGACCAATTGACAGGGACTATACCCTCCAATTATCTGAAGTTCTTTGCATGAACTGCCCATGCCAGGGTGGTAGTCAACCGGCAGTTTGGTTGGTCAGCTAAGATTTTATGCAGAATTTCATCAATCACTGCATGATTCCTTTCACAGAGCCCATTTCTGAAAGGACTTTCAGCTGCGGTATTCGTGAGCATAATGTTCATCTTTTCACGCATGTCTCTGAACTTGTCATTTGAAAATTCCCCTCCATTATCAGTCAGAAACTTAGCTGGTGCCCCAAGTCTGGTCCCTATCCATTTTTCCACGATTTTATCTATAATCACCCTTTTGTCTTTGCTATGTATTATTGTAGAAAGACTAAATCTGGTTGCCAGGTCTATGAAATGTAAACAAAAATATTTTTGTCTTTGTCCCATACCTTTAAATTCATGGCAACTACCTCATCAGAGTCACTTGCCAATGGAAGGCTTATAATAGGTCTTGACCGCATCCTTCAATACTTTATACAGATTTCACACTTTTCACTAATCTCTTCTATTATCCTCATATACTCTTCATCAATCGCACCTGCATCCTTTAGCAGAGTTTTTAATCTTTGACAAGAAGGGTGAGCAAATTGTGTAACTTTAAGATAATGTGCTTTTTTTTCTCTCTGATTCTTATCACTTGATGCCATTAATACTTCTCTAACAATCTGACTAGGTGCATCAGGTTTTGTAAGGGTATACAATAATGCCTTGCCTGGATAAACTGCAAATCCACTGACTTTCTAAAAATAATTGCCTTATCAAGTGCCCCACATTGCCCCAGATCAAGTTTCATGTGTGCCTTTTTCATAGAATGTTTACTCAACAGTAAAGCTATCTCACTAGACACTACATCAGTGCTGATAAAGTGGTTTACTCCAGCTTTTTTACATGGAATTACAACTCTCTTTAATGACTTCAATGTGTTGTTATCACCAAACCTAAAGCTGGTAATACTTTTATACTCCTTAATCTTGTGTCGATCCTCACTACTGAGTGAATCCAGATAACATTTTAACCAATCTGCTCCACGTATTGTCAACTTGCAAGCACTGTCTAACACAGCATAATTGAATGACTCCATGACTGACACGTTCATCACAGGACTAAAACTCCTTATGACCAGTACAGTTCGTTCAGATTCATCATTATCTTGCTGTGTGTCATGTGTCATTTTAAGAACCCTGCCTCTCCGCTTTGGTCATTTCATTACATAATAATACTTCGAGTCACACCTGAAGCACCTACTAACTGTTCCTTGGGCATTCCTGGGATTCATTCGCCTATTATTACTGTTCCAATTCTGTCTTCTGCTGTAATAGCCAGACCTGCTAAAGGTGCTTTCGTCCTCATTCCTCATGTCTTTAACTTTTCCATTGGACTGGTGCCTGTGTCCAGTATCTGGACCATTTTGAAATCAGGCAATCATTGTGTCCTCCATTCTTTGTGTCACTGCAGAATGTCCCATTTGTTCTACCAAAGCTGCAGGAAATGACTTTCCCAGGATTTTTTAAAGGCAGCAGGCATCTAATCCAACATGGAGTCTTTACCGAGAACCGAACCCCAGTTAGAATGAGGCATCTTGTCCATATGCAACACCCTAGCACAATCTTGCAATTTAAATGCTAGCACTGAACCAGGGATTACCAAATTGAATTTTCTCAATCTTCTATATAGTTTGTTAAAGTCTATGACATATTCCTCCATTGAATAACCATCTGTTTTCTGAAATCTATCAAAGTCTGACCATGCCTCTTAGGCATTCAAGTGATCATTTTTCTTGTAAGTCTCATCCAAGAATTCTAACAGAAGATCCAAACTTCCATCAGTATCCAACTGACGAGCATCCAGTTCACAAAATACTTTACTTTTGATTTTACTTTTGGTAGGCAGTGGCAATGCCAAGGCCATACCTTCTTTCCTCTTTAGTAGGGACGTAAGCCCTGTCCACATATCCACTTCATTCTTCCACTGGTGATATGGTTCAGACTCAGAGAACATCAGATGGTAATCATACCCTCAAAGTTTACACTTGCTTTCTGCCATTTTCCACAATAGCCACTGGGAATTTAGTTTTCTATGTGAAAAATAAATTCTTAGTTTCCAACTTTCACCTTTAGGCAACCATTCTCTGCTACCATTTTATATTCCAGAAAGCTTGTGATTGAAAGATGATGCTGGAGCCAATCTTTACTCAGTCTTGCGTTTATTTTACAAAGTAAAAAGATTACAAACATGCAGCTCCTCACTCAAACCTTCATCCAGTTTCAGTAAGTGTCTCCTTATATATACTCAAGTAAGCCACTAATTAACATCCTCTACCTGCATATGATTAAACACAATTAACACAGAAATGGTGGATGGCATTTTGGCATATTGCTAACAGGCAACACGAACTCCCGATTACCCTGACATGCCTTCTTTCATGGGCTATCATGGAAAGCATCACATGCTGTGATTGGGCCGTGTCGAAAGAGCATTCCAGCATACAGTTAGACAGGAATTCACATTTCATTGTGATGCCACCCAGAGATCTGCTGGTACACCTATCTTTGGAAAGAGGAATCTCCATTAATGACATCTCCCAAAATGAAGTTTGCTCTTTCTGCAGCTTTGGGGTTTTGGGTACCAGCAAGAAGCACGCAATACTCACAGGCAGTCTACCGACCAGATATCCCTCCACTGATCCCGCTCTTCTTCCAAACATGTCAGCTAAGAAAGATCTTGGGACAAAGCAATAACAGAAATAAGCATAAATGTTCATGAAAACCTATGCATCAGCTGAAAAAAGTGCAGGAAGAGCCTTTAAAAGACCTAATGCGCTTACCTTTAAAAATATGTGGACCTTTTAAAGACAGGCCTGGATGCAGGTCCACCCCAGGCCTTCTCCCTGCCAGATTTCCATGTGTGTATTGGAGACTTGGTATTCAGTGCACCTGTGGGCCAGAAAATGGCAGAGCACCCTTCCCCACCTCCATTTGCATACACAAATGAAGCTTCTGCCTGATTTGGCCAGGTGTTTCAGATGCCTATCCTGGACCTGACCACAAACAGAGTGGGCCCCTAAACCAGGCAGGAATCCAGTAGAACTGATTTTTACTGGATTTCCAAACCTGTACTGTCCTTCGGGTGTTAAGAAGGTGAAAATCAGGCCCGTTAACTAGAAATATATGAGATGCAACACGTTTACTGATTTCTTTGAATTGAGCAATTTGTAAATGCTGATTTGCAGTGCTTCATTTTGGATTTGGTTTATTGATCGTTAGAAACAGAATATTTTGCATGGAAGTTAATTCAAACATTATGATGTGTTTAGACAAAAAATAAATAAAATCCTGTTTTACTCCCTTTCAATTCCAATTTTTAAAATTGTGAAAAAACAGATGCCAAAAGTAAGCTGCAGAACAAATCTATTTTCCATCAAGCCAACCTATATTTTTCCAGAGGCTGATATAATAAATTTTGGGTTGGAGAAGAGCTTGAGAAGTGTGACTGCCACGTATTGTGGTGAATGTGGAAGTAATTACACTCTAAAAGTGGCAATTTGAATATTGTAAAGAGCCTTAAGTATGCTGCCAATTTTATACGCTCACAGATTAATGGAAAATAGATCTGACTACTGCTTATAACTCCAAAATACATACAGTTGAGGTGTTAGTTTCTGTGTAATTTATAGTGTAGCTAAATTGTTAAGCATCAAGAATTGTGCCTACTTAAGGTAAACCGAGGCTTGCTGTTCTGAACCAGACCATTTTTCTATGACAGCAATTAAGAGAAAGTATGGTAATTTTCCCAATGAGAGAAAAATTGAATGCAACATTAAATTATGAGTTGCAGCTGTTGCTTTAATAATAAAATACCTGCTTATTTGTTATTAGACTGGATGCCATATAAAATTGTTATGTAGCAGAAAATACAATAATTTAATTACATGGAAATTGTTTTGTAATAAAAGAGACTATTTGGATTTCTTTTCCTTCAGAGCTTTTGAAAAGATTATATAGACATAGTTATTAGAAACTAGGCATATTAATAGTATCTTTTTACTTCCGCAGTCAACCTGATCTTTAAGCCCAGTGAAAGGGAATGAAAACCAGTTTAGTTTATAACTACTCTTTTGATAAAATGTAATTTATTTTTAGATTCTATTTTCTCTTTACAAAATCCCATCAGTGATGCACTATATTAAATATCACGTATATAATAAGCAAAATAACTGAATACTAGCATCACAGTGCAAACAGCTAATTATATATAATTTAAAGGGGTTCTTAGAGAATATGAACAATTTTTGTTTTATGAATACTGAAACTCAGTCATCCACTTCTTTTCATAACAACTGTAATAGATAGGAAAATGTGCATTATGAAGGAATAAGAAACATATTTCAAATTAAATAAGGCAGTCAGATTAACTGGTGCCCAGACTAATCATATATTATAATTTTCAAATCTGTAATTCTATGGAATTGTAACTTTATAAATGAAAAAGGAACCCCTACACATAAAACCGAAGTGCCACCATATGTGAAATGAAGGTTAGAGTTTCCTTTTATTCGTTCTTAAATTAAGCAAATGGTCCATGAAGTTAGTACAGATAAGTTTGCCATTTTAAAAAGTGTAATCCTTGTTTTAAATCAATATGCAATTTTATTTTATACATCCTGTTGAGTGAGATAATTGATTTAAAACATCACCTGTTGAAAATCATATATTGTGTTTGGCTTCTGACCATTCTTTTAAATTCAAGGATCGTACTCTCACAAGATAAATTGCTACCAGCCTACGTAGAAAAGGCTTTCATGCTGACATTTTAACTAGAAAACATAGTTCAATTTGTCATAACTCGTCATATTCCTTTACAACTCCTATGTGATTTTCCCCTCACTTCCAAACTTTTTCATTTAATCTAGCTCTGTAACAGTTTGAAAGTCTTCCCATGGCAGTAAAATTGATCAACTAGAATTTTTTCCCAGCTTATCTTTGCATCAGATTGGTGCAACAAACGTTTTGGAAATATACAAAGATATTATCAAATACTGTAATGTACTTATGCATGTCCAGGAGGAGTAAATTGATAGCTTTTTTTTTTCATCAGCTGGAGTAGCCTCATTCTTCAGTACAATGCACACTACATTGGTGCTTAGTTAGTAAGCAATATGGAGAATTTTATAAACAAAGTCCATCTATGGTATTCCTATTTTGAGCCTTAATTCAGAATAATGCACATCATGGGATCTCATTCAGATTAACTGTCATAATCAACAGTGGACCAGCAGTAGAATATATGTAATACAAGGGCTCTAGATATCCTCAGAGAAAAGGGTAAATTGGGAGCGTTATTGCAAAAATGCAGACTGGCAGGGGTGAAAATTTGGGCAGGAGCTGGATATGTTGGGTATTTGCCCCATTCCGTTGGGGCGTGTGACAGGGCTGGGCAGTTATTGTGGCCACCTCATTATAGCTAAGGCTAAAAAATAGAAGCAGTACTGGAAGGATGATGTCACCTGCCGGAATTCCCACCAGCTCCAGTGGTTCAGTTTACCCTATAACAACAAAAGACAGGTGTACGGTATATTTTACATTGGTGGATTTGGAGTCCACAAAAGTGGCAAAGGCCTATTTGGGTCCTGCACTTAGGCAATCTTCCGAGTTTCATTCAAAGAGCACGTCAGAAAAAATTGGAGAAAGCATCCTTCTTTGAAAGGGCGAAACGTTTTCTAATGTTCTTCTTCATCTTCTGCTGGACCTGAACCGAAATGGCTGCTGTCTGCCACAAATTCGACCTGCTCCCCCACCCCACCACTGCCTCCCACACCCAACTGCTGCACTGATACTGGTATGTGCACTGTAACTATGTACAAGTTGCGTGGGCCCCCAAGAATTGCGGGGGGTTGTGGGATTTTAGATTCAAGATGAATAGGATACAGATTAAATACATTTCAACTAGGAGGAAAAAAGCATGTGTCAAAAGCTGGATGTATAGAAAGATTAGAGCAAAAATTAAATATAAAGTAAATATTTGATAAATATAGAAAGAAAGACTTCCATTTATATAGCGCCTTTCACGATTGCCAGATGTCTCAAAGTGCTTTACAGCCAATGAAATACTTCTGAAGTGTAATCACTGTCGTAGGAAACACAGCAAGCTCCTACAAACAGTAATGTGTCACGACTAGGTAATCTGTTTTTGTGATGTTCATTGAGGGATAAGTATTGCCCAGGACAATGGGCATAACTCCCCTGCTGTTCTTCAAAACAGTGCCATGGGATCTTTTATGTCCACCTGAGAGGACGGATGAGGCTTTGGTTTAACATCTCATCCAAAAGACAGCACCGCCAACTGTGCATCACTCCCTCAGTACAGCAGTAGAGAGTCAACCTAGATTTTTGTGTTCAAGCCTAGAGTGGGACTAATCTACGACCTTCTAACTCAGAGGCACAAGTGCTACCATGTAGCTGACTCTCTAATATAAATGTCAGGTAATAATATAGAATAAAGCTATGAGAGCTATAAAGGTTGTAGAAGGGAAGCAAATTTAGTAATGTTGTGATGGGGTATGAGAAAGGCCTGGTAGTCATAAAATCATCGAATGACCTCCTTCTGTGCTGTCACCATTCAGCCCGTCGAGTCCGTGTTGGCTGTCTATAAGAGCAATCCAGTTAGTCCCATTCCCTGTAGCCCTGAAAATTTTTTCCCTTCAAATACTTATCTAATTCCCTTTTAAAAGCCATGATTGAATCTACTTCCACCACCCTTTCAGGCAGTGCATTCCAGGTCATAACAACTCCTTGCGTAAAGATTTTTTTTCTTCATGTTGCCTTTGGTTCATTTGCCAATCACCTTAAATCTGTGTCCTCTGTTTTAGACTCTTCTGCCAGTGGGAACAGTTTCCCTCTATCTACTCTGTCTAGATCCCTCATGGTTTTAAACACAACATAAACATAAAGGGCAATGGTCAGGGTTTTTCGAAGTACCAAAAAAGTGAAAGGATCATCAAAGCAGGGGTTGGAACGATTTCAAGATGAAAGGTGCCATGTTGTACTGGGATATTTCATAGTAATTGAGATGACTATGCAGTATCTCAGAGACATGAATTGATTTTGGTAATCTGTTAGAATTCATCTGACGCGATCTTGAAACTTTGTTCGGCACTGCAGCCAGCTCCTCAACAATACTGTTAATGTTAACATTGTTAACCATGTTCTTTTTGAGTTTAAACAGGAAAGAGGTTAGTTTTATTATATTTAAAATCAAATCCCGATCTAAGTGAAAATATTAAACTATGTTCCAGCTTTCTCTCTCTCTCTCCCTCTCACACACACACACACACAAGAATCACACACACAAGAATCTCACACACACACACGCACACAAGAATCACACACACAAGAATCACACACACACACACACACAAGAATCACACACACAAGAATCTCACACACACACACGCACACAAGAATCACACACACAAGAATCACACACACACACACACACAAGAATCACACACACAAGAATCACACACACACACACACAAGAATCACACACATACACACAAGAATCACACACATACACACAAGAATCACACACACACACACACACACACACAAGAATCACACACACACACACACAAGAATCACATACACACACATACAAGAATCACACACACACACACAGTGATAAAGAATAGTTTTATTGGATCAGAGTCCAGAACAAATAAAAATAATATACAGTCTGTGGGGTCCGGTACTTCAGTTGTCTTCTGGCTGAATTCGTGGTTCTGAAGTCTCTGGCTAGTAGAAGTGCACTTACAGCTGGTCCACCTGGTTCAGGGTTTTCTTGGAGACAGTGATGTAGGTGGCTTTCTCCCCTGGGGTCTCTGTGTCTGTAGCAGTGGTAGACTTGGATGTACCACTGTCGCAGACAGGTTGGGAAACTTGCGACATTACCTGGAGAGAGAGAGACACAGCCTCACTGGGTCTTGCACTGGTTAGCTCTCAAAGCTTGACTGCTGTAACAAAAACTCCAAGTTCACACATACTGGGCAGACTGTCACATGGTCTTCTCAGTACTTTTTTTTTTAAATGAGGTCCAAAGGCTAAGAATCCCAAATTCATCTCAGGTTGTATTGTCTCAATAGTTACCCCCTGGAGTTAAGTCTCCACCAGTGAATGCTCCAAAATGGCTTTGAATGTCCAGCTAACAAAGGTGATAATTTACTCAGCTGTTCAAGCTGTTGTCCTGGATGAGAGCTTTTTAGATATGCGTTTCTACTTTGATGTGTTGGAATGTGAGGTCTTACAATGCAAATTGTGGTGGCCATCTTGGCTGCCAGCTTTTTATAAGTTAACTGTAGGATCCCAGCTTTCCTTTTAAAAGTTTAATGTAGGTTTTCAACCGATGGTTTTCCTCCTTCAGCATAACATGTTTTCTTGACATTATTAGGAGTTTAAGATTGTACTGGACTTAATAACAGGTGTACTTCGGTTGTGTGGTTGAACAAAAATTTGGGCCTGTGATTCACGACGCAGAAGTTCCCACTGGATCATGAAACAGACATGAAACAAACTTCTTTCCACTGGCAAGAAGAAAAGTCAAAAATAGTATCAGCTCTTCATACAACTTTCACTGCTGATAATAGAGTGGCAGGGGCAGTGTGCTCCTAAATCACATCAAATTATAAACCTTCAGCGTGTTTTTCCTCGAATTTCCATATTTGCAGAGGGATAGAGTTTTTCAGTTCACTTTTTTACTAAGATGATAAACATACATAAAAAACACCTTTTCAATTTTACTACAAATAGCATTCAAAACAAATCATCCCCACTATGTCTAAAATAACCCCTATTTTTTAATTCTATTCCTTTTGAAATTCTTTTCTAACTTTTTTCCAGTATGGGGTTGTCCTTATGTTAGATATCCAACACAGTTGGTTAGTAATAGTTGGCATTATCTACCAATTCATTTATTTCCCATGTAACAACCTCCTATGACACAGCACCAGGGATATCTCATTGACACTACCGACAACATCAGAATGAACTGCTTGGCAGCCATTTGGCTTAATACTAGAGATTTATAAATTTTATTGGGAAAAAATCAAATTCCCTTGCAATCAATGGCTGAGATTAGTTAAAGACCTGCAGTCATGGTAATACTTTTAGCAGTGATTTTGAATTAAATGCTCTCAAAAATCATGGAAGTGTAATAAGTGGATAATCACATAGACTTCGTTAACTCTGAACTCAAATTTTATGCTCAATAAGTCACTTGTGAACTTTTGGAACCACAATTGTGCCAGAGGCCACTGTAAAGTAACATTTTGATGCATGATTTTTCTTCTGAAATAATATCTTAGCAGGTACATTTTCACAAGTATAATCAGAGACTATAATCTATTTTTCTTGTTGGCCTATCATTTCAATTTTAGAGTGAGGTTGATACTGTGACACAGAAGATGGAAGATACTAATCGAGAATATGAGATCAAACTGGAGCAATATACACAGCTGCTTGACATTAGGGCTGATCGAATCAGAAAACTTGAAGGTATGAGCAAACAACTTTTTAAAAGCAGCCTTTATTCAAAATATAAATATTGTGTGTAGGTAAATATAGCCATATAGGTTCCTGGCTTCTGGTTCCTTATTATGTTAGCAACTGGATAAACTGTTATGCCATACAAACTCTGTGCATGTATTCTTTTCAGTCCATATAATGCCTTCTGAAGTGTTTTGCATATATCAGTCTATAATCAGTATAGTCACTGTTTTTATAAAGAACATATTGGATTTTTGTATGTTGCCAAAGAAAAAATGTAAGACACTATGGAGTTGTTACAATCTCTCTCCGACTTTCAGAGGTTCAGGTCTGATTAATATATGACAGTCAGGCTGCAAATGGAAACCAAGCATGCTGACGCAACCCAACCTACTCCAGGCTGCTACAATATCAGACAGTCTGGCTGGAGGAAGGGTGCCCCTCCACGAAAGTGGAGACACCCAGTGCAGCAACATCCAGGGTTGTTTTTGTGCAACCGAGAGTTGCACTTCCACTCCTCCTGGCCCTACAAAAATAGATAAAGATGTACCTTCTGGCTTCTCTCTGGCTAGACTGTCAGCTGAAACTGCACGGCACACACTTTGCCCAGTTGAGTCCGAAAGTGGTAATCAGTGTCCTGTGTATGTCATAGGACCCTGATTTACATATATAAAGAGCTTACCACCTGACCCAAGCAGGCACTTGGCCTCCCAGCAGTGGGCTCTGGGAAATATAGGGCTGGATTTTCCCAGACCTCTGGGGACAGGCTGAGAGGTGGGGGGGTCCGTAAAATGGTGGGAGAAAGCAGGGGGGGTCCCATGTCCATTGTCTTCCATTGCCATGCCATCTTGCCAGCTGCGGGGAAGGTAGCAGACGGCCCTCACATCCAGAGGCCTATAGAGCCACTTAAGTGGCCAATTAAGGGCCTCCCCACCTTTGCTGGATTTTGCCATAGGTGGGGGAATTGGGGGGTGGGGGGGGTGCTGCTGCTACATAGGGAAACCACCAGGTGAACCCTGGCTGCCTCCCAGCGGGCTTGGTAGGGGGGGTGGGGCGGGGAGAGCGCTCCTTTTCGGACACTCTTTGGCCCACAGAATGGACCACTGATGGCAATGGTTGCTCCCGTGGCAATGGCATTGCCTGCCTTCACCAAATACGCCCCTCCCCAGAACCTCTCCCTGTCGTCAGGACCTGCCTAATCGGCCCCGGCGACCCCTGACCTCACTTACTTGGTTATGAGGGCGCCGTCAATTGCTGCGCTCGCCTCCTACGGGTGAAACCCCAGTACCAGGTGCAGCTGCTGAGCTGCCGGCCGTCTGATTGGCCAGCAGCTCTTGGTGGCAGGCGGACATCCTTAATAGGGACAGCCACTGACAAGATGTGGCCTCCGGGCCCGCTGACTGCTGAAGTGGGCTCACATCCCCCCCATAACCCACCTTCGGGCCCATCTGCAGGACCCATGCCACCAGGACTAAATTCAGTCCATAGTGTCTGCCACACAGTTGGCAGGAGTGGATCTGGACATCCATCTTCAGGGCACTATCGGTCCATTTCTGCCAGGCAGGAGGCCTTAAAATCCCCTCTAGCTATTAATATAAATATTAGGCTAAATAAACCGCTCTTGTTACAAGCAAAAATAGTGCTGTTTAGAAACATGATAAGAACAATGCAGGGTTGAATAGCCTGAGTTTCTTGCTGAAACAGTAATGGCATTCCATGTGGAAACATGAAAAAATAACTCTTGAGACAATAGCTAAGTATCAGATATTCTGTCTCATATATATCAAAGTTAAATGTCGCACCACACTTTCAGTTCTTTTATACACTTGGACTGCAGAGTATTTGCTGTGAATATAATGAATGCTCTTAAGGGAATTGCAAAGCTTTAAGCTTGGATGATATAAACCATCAAACCGCAACATTAACAGTGTATTCACACTCGCAGAACTCCAAAGATTGACTTATTGCCTTTAACTCCCTCTATAAGGCTTCTTATTGTTTTATTTGAAAAATCTAGGTGAATTGTCAGATCCTAAAATGCAGAACACCATCGAGACCAAAAAGAATTGAGTAAATGGGGGTAAAATTGGTCCACGCCAATGTAACTTGCTTTACACCACACTGTGGTTTCTGAAATAAAAAATTGAATTGGTAGTGCATAATACTCTAAATTTGCTGCTTATGAAAACCAGTGCGAAGAAGAAGTATTAATGTCAGCTGGAAGAAGTACTACAGTGATGTTCATGAAAGCACAGTACAGATAACTGTCAAGCAGAACATCAATACATAACTTCCATGAGGGTATGTCATGCAGGCCCCCACCTGCCAAGAGTGAGGCATATTAATTTTGTCACATGAACATTGATTTTAAACATGCTGGGAAGAAGAGAAGGCTTGTTATAAGGGCTGCCAAACATTTAGCTGAAAGACATTTGCATACTAACAGACAGTGCATGTGGAGACAAAAGGATCATTCCCTGACAGATTCAACCCACAATGGATTTTGATCACCAGACATTGAAGGTGTAAGGAAGAGCATTCCAGATACTGCTAAGGTGATTTGTTTTTCGCCGCTGCCACCCTGCGTAAAGTGGCGGCAGAGGTGGGAGCAGGTCAGGAAATTCTCCCAGTGTCTCCTGCTCCATTTTATGCCACCCCACCACCACCATCTCACTTGTCGGGGTGGCGTAAAATTCTGGCCAGAGTTTAAGTTTAATAAAGTTCAACCTTTTTTCTTTAAATCTAAGAAAACCTGTTTGGCTGGTTTCTTTGCCTTACAATTGTAAAGCAGTGAACAAGGATTTTCTAAGGGGGAGCTAAAAAAAACTCTGTGTTTAAAATTAAACCCTGTTACGGTAAGACCAGGTGAAGGCTGAGTGGGAACCCTAGACCCTTTTCTCACCTGGTCGTAACAGGGTACAATAAGGTTGTTTCCTTTGTTGCAGTTTATTAAGTAATTACACATGTATTTTATTTTTAACCTGCAATTTTTAGTTATTCTCTGGCTGTGAGATAAATAAGTAAGCTAGCCTTCTACCGACAATAAATTTATCGAATTACCCAGCATAAGTTGTCTGATGATTTATTTTTCTTTGCTATATGAAGATTCTTTGTTTCTGCACAGCATCTGTCTCTGTCAGTTCAGTCAAGTTCAGGAGCTCACCCTGAGGGAAGATTTACTCTGTGCGATATTTGTAATGAAACTGCAAATGCACATATAAAGAACCTGCTTACAATTTTACTAGAAATAACAAAGAGAGAAAATCTTCCCTAATATGGAAAATCATATCCTACAACTCTGACACCAGGTTACATTTAAGTGATTATGCTTTTAATATATATATTTATTATGCAATGTTATTTGAACCTCTTATAAAGTTATATCTCCACTTATGCGCAAGAAATCATTTTTTTGTATTCTCAATTTTAAGATCCGCAACATTTTGGGTATACTATGGGTTAACCACCTTTTTAAAAGCAGTATCATTAGCAGACCAGCATCTTTGTAATTTCCTGTTGAAAGTTTTAATTAAGATGTCCCTACTGTGTGTTAAAAAGGCGTTTGGTTTGCAATGTTTCATCTGATTTATCCCAGAATAAATGTCAAGTTGTAATCCCTGCATGCTGAGTAGCTCATATTCTCGGAATTTTCAGGGTTATTTTCAATCTTCTGTGCTGCAGAACTTGTTACAAAAAATGATAACAATGGTGTTTATATTCTAGACCATCTGTTTTCCACGTAGAGAAAATCTTGTGCTCTGTTGCTTTAATGAGAAATATGGAAAAATCGCATCTGTTTTCATCTATTTCAGCCCAACTCAAAGACATAGCCTATGGCACCAAACAATTCAAATTCAAGCCAGAAAGAACAACCGATGATGAAGCTGATGAATTTGATGAAACTGTCCATTTAGAGCGTGGAGAAAACTTATTTGAGATCCATATCAGCAAAGTGATTTTCTCTCCTGAAGCCGTTAAGGTTTTTGGTGAGCAAGAACCTGCCACTTTCTGTACCTATGCATTCTATGACTTTGAACTGCAGTCTACCCCTGTATTACATGGGTTGCAGCCAGTATTTGACTTCACATCTCAGTATGTTGTCCGAGTGGACGACTTCTTCCTACAGTATTTACAGAAAAACACAGTAAAACTAGAGGTACAACTCGCATATGGCACAGACTATGAAACTATTGCAGCATGCCAGTTACGAATGCATGAAATCCTTGAAAAGAATGGCAGAATTTTTGGCACAGCAAATTTGATTGGTGAGTAAAATGCACAGCTAACAGCTTACCCTTATTCGTTCAGAATAAGTTTTCAAATCTTATTGGGGTAAAGTACTGCTCTCTAAACATTTCTGTCATACAGGCCATGCTAATTATATTGTGCTTAAGCATTTCATCTTAATTGCAGCCTAGGCCATTATAAGCTGTAATACTGTAATGTATTAAATTCAACAATTCCACTCTTGCTAGAACTTTCAGCTTTATTGCTGATGTTAGCATAAATCATTGAAGAACTTGCAAGTTTTTGAGTGTGGAAATATGGAGACATGATTTTACATGTTGCTATAGCTCATACTGATTTTACAATACTTCTTTCCGAAGTCATGTTCCAATGCTCATAATACGTGTGACTTGCAGTGGGATATTGAAGCAAAACTGGTTTACATGTGTTATGCCCATTATTTCTATATACCCCATTATTTCTAAATACCATTTAAAAATAAGTATCTGTTCCCATATCAGAGGCCTTCAAGTCAAAGATGTATGAAGCGTTTAAAACATCTATCGAATTGGAGAAAGTTTGAGAGTTCCAGGATGGATTACTCCTTTAAGTAGGTCAAGGTTCAGTAGGTTTCTGTTCAGATATTTACAAGTATTTTGCATAGTCTAATAAATAGATCTAAACTATTTGAGGAGAGAGAAAATTGTAAGTCAAATTGCATGAAAAATCTGATTTCTTGTTTATTATTTCCCAATGGAAATTGATGCTCATTGTTATTCCTCCCTCTGTTCTGCTATAAGTGGTCATGGGAATTTAGGTTATGCTGGTGTTCTTTCCTCCAACTGCAAACACTAATTCCCAATGTTAACAACTTAAACTTCATAACAGCTCTTTACCAGATTTGAAAGAAACTTTATACTCATCCTTCAATCAAACAGTAGGCTCCTTTTAAAAATATGCATGCTCTGAATCTTCCATGTGTCTAGTTCAGGTAATTCATATTATAGAACAAGGAATTTTCTAGGTTGAGTTGTATGTTTTCTTTATAAAATTGAGAACTGTAAGGAATACATATCTGAGTTTATGTGGCATATGACAGTGTTATAATAGCATTGTTTATACTTTATCAATCACTATATCTGACATCCCTTATACAATCTAAGTCAAACTCTGAAATAGAATATTTAGTACATGGCTGAAAATGAATATTTATTTTTGGTTAGATGTAATTTTTTGACAAATAATGCACAGATGGTGTTAGCAGAGGCTTGTTAGCATTAGTTGAATTTACAATAAAATGAGTCATTCCCTTTAATAAAAAACATGAACATTCTAAGTCTGAGTAAAATTACCTTTTCATTCGTGTGAAATGCCAAAATATATTACAGAAGGAGATTAATATGTTTTAAATCAACAAAGTAGAGCTCATATTGTAAAAGGAAAAGTTAATTCACTGCCAAAGAGAAACAGAGATAGACCATGTGTTTTTTTTTTGTTCTTTTATTCTGTTTCTGGGCCCTTGTTTTAACCGCTACGAAATAACAAGCAGTTGTAGTTCTTTTCGTTTCATAATTTTGGCACTTACAGATCAAAATTTCTGTATGATTGTTCCAAGTTGCATAAAACAACTTGTTTATCAGTAGACATTTGGAGGTTTCTATATAAACCTAATGAGCATTATGGATTTAATATAACTGGTACTGTATACAGAAAACATGTTTAGTATTTGGTCACAACAGATGGAAACAATCTTTGCAACAGTAATACAGTGGAACCATATTTTTTTTAAAAAGTCCTCAAATATTAACTCTCTCTCTACAGCACTTTTTTAAAATGTCTTGCTCGTGAAATTTCACCCCTTGTAAAATTAACCTTTCTTATCTCACTCCAGCTGCGTCTACGCACAATATTAAAATACCCATTTTTCCTTAATTTGCCAATAAAAGCTCAAGTGGCCTGTTCCAGACTAACCTACTGCTGAAATTATGGGCTGAATTTTCCGGTGGGACTCAGGACTCCGATGTCAGGACCATGGGCTGGATTTTACCAGACCCTCAGCGTTGTGGATTGTGGCAGGGAGGCCTGTAAAATGCTTGCAGGAGCGGCCCACCACAACCCACGCGCCGAGAAGGCCCCACTGGATATTAGCGGCTGTGGCGGCGAGGCATCGGTGCAGCCCACAGGACCCTCATTAAAATATTTCAATGAGAGTAATAAAAATGCTAATTAACTTACCTGCTCCCGGCGGGCGTCCCACGCCGATTTTACAGCCGCCAGCTGCAACTCGCGCGCATTCGGAACTCCATACGGAGTTTCCAGGCGAAACGCTGGTGGGGAGGAGTCAAATTATCAAGATGGGAGGGGCTGGGAGCGGGAAAAACCTTTTACATTGGCTGTGGGGATGGTGGGAAGGGGTTTAGGGTCAAAGGGATTAAAGCTCGAGGGGAAAGGTCATTACTGATAACTAATTTTTTTGAGGGGATTGGCAAAAAAACTATTTATGTATTTGGTGGGGAGGTGGGAGAGGGCATTGCAGGTGTGGGCAAATCTTTGTTTAAATTTTTATAGAACTGGCACCTTTAAAAATATAAATTTCTCCTGAAGGGCTTGACGTCCTTTAAAAATGGCACTGGCTCCGCAGCGGCGCGCTGATAAAATTCAGCCCCATATGTGCAACCATCCCTGTTGGTTTCTGAGTCCTGCCTACTTGTGCAATCTTTGCAGAGGTGGCCAATTAACAGGCCACTTCCATAAGCCCTGTCCAATTAGGGACAGTGCGCAGGCGGGAGAATAGGGCACTGCCGTTGTAGGTGGGAGACTATGAGGGCACCTCAAGATGGAGGTGCCCTCTGAAGATTTCTAAAACTGTTAAAATTAAGCATGGCCACAGCTGCCTGGCCATCATTGTGGAAAGGGAGCCCCTCCACAGGATAGCCTGTGGCCATGGCCCACTGATTCCCACAGCTCCTTGGGGGGAGGGGGGGGCATAGGAGGGGGTGGTTTTAAAGAAGGCATCAATGACCCTCCGGCCTTCCACTGGGAGGCCGCCTCTTGACCGCTGGTGGGCTCTGCACACAGTGAGGGGGTAGAGGACCTGGAAAATTGGAGCAGCACCGGCTGCCACGGACCCTGACGCCAGGATTGTCGGGCCGATCTTTCAGGTGCTGGGGAAGTTCTGTGGTGGCCCTTCTGCCACTCTGCGATGGGACTTTATTTAGCATATTTAAATAATATATTTGCATGAATTAAACCACAGCGATCTTACCTTCAGTTTCCGATCCTCAGCATGACGAGTGGCACTCACGCACCTTCACTTTCTCATCCAGGGAAAGCTGGCACCAACAAGGTGAGGAAGGGGTGAACTCTGCACTCTGATCGGTGAGGGTGGGGGGAAAGGGTGAACTCTGCACTCTGCTTGGGTGGGGGGAAGGGGTGAACTCTGCACTCTGATAGGTTGGGAAGCTCTGCATTCTGATTGGTTGTAGGGGGGAAAGGGGTGAACTCTGCACTCTGATAGTTTGGGGGGGCGGGGAGGGTGAACTCTGCGATATGTTGAACTGTTTGCAGGGCTGACAGCCTTTTAAAAATGGCCCCAGCACCTGCTCCTTCAGCAGGTGGCACCATGAACGACGTCGCCAAGGCCGCTATCGCCACGTGTTTGTGGGGGGCGGCCACCATGAATATTCAAAATGGCCGCCCGCCACAAAATTGCATCGGGGCAGGTCCCATTGGGGGCGACCGCCATGTTCCGCGACGGCAGGAATATAAAATCCAGCCCAGCAGCTGGCCGCTCCAACAGCGGGAAGATCCCGTCTCCATCAGAAAATGTCCCGATTTGGGCCCGAAAGTGGCGTAATTGGCTGTCCACCTATTTGGAGCGGGTTGCTGACTTTCTTCCCCACATGCCCCTGAGAAGTTTCCACAGTGGCTGGAATGCATGGGGAGCTGTCGTGACGCAGCTCCCTCCCTATTTTCCAAGGCCTTCCATGGGGCTGCGAACATTCAGCCCAACATTTCTGAATTACTTTCATGGTCTCATCATACATTGTTAATTGCAGCTCAGTGGCATATTGGTGGAAAGATTTTTGGCAAATGTTTTCCTTTTTATAATGTTTTGTGCTGTTTGTGAGATCAGTTTTTAAGTTTCATATATGTTTGATAGCTCTGTAGAATACAATTGGTCACTCCGCAATCATCCAGCCTGGCCTGAACTTCCAAAAAAAATTTGGAGATGTATGTTGCCAAAATCACTGGTTTGTTCTTGAACACCCAGTTTTACTTTCAATTTTGTTTTATGTTTATATTGTGGTTTTGGAAAGATTTACTGAGTTTTTTTAATATTTTAAGGAAAGCATACTTTGTAAAGAAATATATTGTCTCAATATTGGTCAATCACAAATTAAATATTCTTTGCAGCTTCTTTAGCTACACGTTCAAAATTTCTTTGCAAGACCTATTTTTGCAAGAGAGTTAAACAATATGAAGAAGTAAGCTGGATCTCAATCAGCCTTTTCTTTTCAGAGTGGTATGATATTGTTCTTCCTTTAAGACGCTCCTTAAAACTATCTCTTTGATCAAGATTTTAGTCAACTGCCCTAACATCATCTTATGTGGCTCAGTGTCAAATGTTGTTTGATAACATTCCCGTGAAGAACCTTGGGACGTTTTACTACCTTAAAGATGCTACATAAATGTAAGCCATTGTTGTTGTGGTGGGTGTCACAGTTCATGTAATCATTTTATCCAACACTGGTTTTGTCAAAACCTTAATAATTAATTTCAGGGAAGGTGTCATGATCCAAAATCTATGTATAGTCAAACAATAACAAGAAGTTACATTTACACAGTGCCTTTAATGTAGCAAAACAGGCCAAGGTGCTTGACAGGAGTATTACCGGACAGTTTTGACACCAAGTCACGTAAAGAGATTTTAGATGTTTTCTTTGAATAGGATCAGCTTTTAGAACCCAGACTTGAAATTACGGGCTGGATTTTACCAAACCCTGAATCCATGGAGGTGGGGGGCCTGGAGATGGGTCCAGATGAGGCCTGCCACAGACCTCGACACCAGGAGGGCCTGGCCCGATCCTCCCGGCAGCGGCAAGGCTCCAAGATTCCCCACTGCTAGGCGACGGACTCTCAATTTAAATATTCAACTGAATAAAATTAATTAATTTATATAGACTTAACTCCAATCTTGAGGCCCACTATGATCTGTAGCGCGGGGCGGGCACTCCCGTGCTTTCAATTCCCCGTCCGGGGAAAGCCAGCATGACACTGCTGGGGAGGGGGAAGGAGGTAGGATTTTCAGTGCGGGAGTGTCAAGGGTTGGGGTCAAATAAACATAATGAGTATAGGGGATGGTGGGAAGGGTTGAACTTCAAACTTTGTGCAGTTTGTGGGGGAGAAGGTCAGATGTAAAAGTTAGGTTTTTGGGGAGGGGAAGGGAAAATAGTTAATGTAATCGTTATTATGAGGTGGGAAAGGCCCATAAGAAATTTACTTATTTAATTTTGGGGGTGTGTGTTTAAAAATTTAAATTAAGCGACAGGGCTGGCTGCCTTTTAAAAATGGTGGCAGCGTCTGCACACAGGCAGCTGACGCCATTGCCGGCAGTCGAACAGCCTGCCCCCTCCACGAGATTGGTGGGGGGGAGGAGCGGGCTGCTCCAGCTATTTAAATGTGCTGCAGCGTTTGAGATTGTGGCGGCTCTTTGGCGTGCCGTCGCCAGTTTTGAGCTTGCCACCAATCTCTGTTAAAATCTAGCCCAACATTTCATATTCCAAAGTTGCTTGGCAAACCTTTGGGTCTGTTCCTAAGCTTTTGTCATCCAGAGCAATCAGACACAGGAAAAGGCAGAAAAGTTCCATCCTTGAAACCTTGAATTGTGTCAACAGATGCTGCCTAACCTGTTAAGTGTTTTCTGTTTTTGTTATAAAAAAAGGTACTTTTTAAGCTAATCAGCCTTTTTTTAATTCAAACATCACCAGTTTCAAATACATGGGAGGACAAAGTCACACTCATTAGAAAGTTAGGATTGCTGATACCATACAGAAGTGCATCTTTTGTTTGCCAACAGGTCATTTTTAAGAAGTCAGCTTGGACACATGGCTTTTAACCGTCCACCAATTTCAGCAGCTGAACTTAGGTAGAGCTTGCTACTACACTATTGTGCTATTTCCTACATCAGTCATCCTGTGACCTCTGTAAGTGGGATAGACAGTTAATAACACTTTATGCTGTGGGTACATGCCCACAGGGATGGGCTAGAGACTATCCAAAATAAAAAACAAAAAATGCTGGAAATACTCAGCAGGTCTGGCAGCATATGTGGAGAGAGAAGCAGAGTTAACGTTTCAGGTCAGTGACCCTTCTTCAGAACTGGCAAATATTAGAAATGTGAAAGTTTATAAGCAAGTAAAGCGGGGGTGGGGCAAGAGATAACAAAGGAGAAGGTATAGATAGGACAAGGTCACAGAATAGCTGACCGGAAGGTCGTGGAGCAAAGGCTAACAATATGATAATGGTAGACACTATCCAAATTCACTTCATATAGTATTCCGACATACCACAGGTAGTGGAGTCTTTTATTCAATGACTGCTGGATGTGAAAGGTGCCTTTGATTACCATTTAATTGGGATTTCTGTGTCCCAAAAATGAAAGAGTATTGTGGTGGCCCACCTTACTGCTTAGCCCACTCAGCAGGAGATTTAAATACAATTTAAATTATTTTTCCTATTAACCAAGCACCAAAAAAAAAGATTCCTAGGATTATGTGTAAGGAAACTGTTCGGGGAAAACCGTTTTGGTCTCAATGTTGTAAACATATTCAAATAATGTTTTTGTATGATTTATCTGCACATAATGACCAGAGCAATTCTTGATGGAGAAGTGATCCAGTCTTTTTGGCAAAATTGTTTTGATATTTTTAAAGGAACAATTGTACCTCAAACAAACTGTGGAACAAATCAGTAAATTACAATAAATGTATGTGTACTAAGTATTGCTCAGCACAATTTTTGTTTTATTCATGTGTTGAGTAAATAATTAAAAGGAAATTGTGCAGTTTATTGATTGTGTGATGAGAACATTATATGTGCCAATGCATCATAGAAACAGTTAAATCAAAATTTAGGAATTTATGCTATTAAAAGAACAGCAGCTATTTATCAGTAAATAGGTCATGTTCTTGCATTATCCTGATTGTAACTTTCTTCAGTATAATATATTTATGTTTCCCAGCTGCCCTGTCTCCCTTTAAATACACTCACTTTTGAATGCAGGTGTCAGAGGAGATTTTGAAAATTATGGAGCAGTGGAGTATTGGTTTCGGCTACGTGTGGCAATGGCTCAGGCCATTCGACTTTACAAAGAACGAACAAAAGCAATAGGATATATAACTTCTAGTCATCATGCAATTGATCAAACAGAACAGGTGAGCTCTTTGTCATTAAAAATTTTTAGCTGAATTTAGGTTTCATAGCTTTCTTAAAGAGACAAAACTTTTGAAAAAATGTTCTATATAGTAAAAAGCTTTTATAAATGAATGTAAAGATTTTTAATCTCATCACTGTGGTAGAAGTAGAGAGGATTTATATTATGGTGCTGTATCTGTGTGGAAACATGCCTTGTCAATAATTAATAACTGTAAATAATGCAGGAGATTTTAACCGAACTTTAATTATCCCTGATCAAACAGTCGGCCCTTTGAAAGTATATGTGTTGGAACCATAAATTTCCCTCTTCATTTCACATGATTTTATAGTAGCCAGATTTAAAATGGAAAATGTTCTATCTTTAGTGAGTTTCAGATTTGAAGACAGGTGCATATCTTGGACAGTTAGATTGTAGTTGGTTTTATCTTGGCCTTTGGTCATTGTCATGTTCCAGATTTAAACTCTATGGCCGGGATTTAACCATAGGCAGACAGGAACTGGCCACCGACTGAAAAGTCGGTAGCGAGCCCGCTTCCACTTCACCTGGAGATCCGACCTGTATTTTGCGGGTCTCCAGGCTTCAATTGTTCTGAGGCGGGACTTTCACCCACTTGAACTAGGAAGTCCCGCCTAATGGAGCTGCTGGCCAATCAGCGGGCCACTGAATTTTGCAAAACTCACCCCTATGTTGTGCAAATTGTTTAGACTATGACTGCAGAAATGATATTTGTTATTTTTCATGGATTAGAACTGTATTGGGAATGATACCCGATAGAGTTTCCGTATTAACTAACAATATCAAAGAAACAGATTAACTGGTCATTACCTCAATGCTATTTGTGGGGCCTTACAGTGGGTCAAATTGGCCCAAATTTGCCTTTATGCCGGCAGCTACTACACTTCAAAAATAATTCCTTGGCTATAAAGTATTTTAGGATGGCCAGAGAAGTTTGGTCTTTCCTTTTGAAGGTGCATAGAAGTGCCATTGGGCAAACTACTTCCAATTTCCCTCTGCCCTGTGAGCACTCATACATAATATGCACTGTAACAACCTGGGTGAGAGAAGAAAACTGTTCAGAACTGAATACCATCGAGTGTTACAATATAGGTGTATATACTATTCATCAGTTGATTTTAAAACTTGTGTGCAGCAAGCACCTATTTTCTGTGCAGTCTCTGAACAGTTATTAAAAAGTTTAACAAATTTAAAATAAGCTTTTATGGACATCTAGAGAACTGAGTTTTAGTATTAAGTTGATGTAGTTTGTTAGTTTAATCATTCCCACTCCTGTTTCTCATGTCTGTTTTTTTTATTGGATGAATATTCAAATGACAATAACAAAGATAATGGAGATAATTTTAACATAACTTGCCAGTGGAAAACTCATGGGATTAGGTGGAACACTGGTTTTACACCCCACCCAATACGACTTTCCATTGACTTCAATGGGAAATACAATCGGGCATGGTCTGAAACCTGCATTGCACCTGATCTCATCAGTTTCTCAATGGGTGGGTTAAGTTAAAATTTCTGCCTACATCTTTAAGTCTCAAAGCCTTCAATTAAAACAATCTTTTTTCTATGAACCCATAGGTGCACACTGCAGCTCTGGCAGATGGTAATATGAATGAACTTCATATCACTATAAAATCTTGTGACAACCTGCAAACCAAAAGGAAGAACGTCCAACCAAGTCCTTATGCTGTCTACAAGTTCTTTGATTTTGCAGACCATGATACAGCCATCATTCCAAGCAGCAATAACCCACAATTTGATGATCACATGAGATTTCCCGTACCAATTAATGCAGAGCTTGACCGATATTTAAAGTCAGAATTGTTAATTGTTTATGTTTTTGATGATGCAGAGCCTAATGATACTTCTTACCTGGGAAAGGCCAAAGTCCCCCTTATTTCATTAGCTCATAACAAGTACATCACAGGTAATAATTCAAAATACTTTTTCCTTTTGAAAATGAGATTCCCTATTCTTAATTAATTTTCTCCAAGTCTTCCTGTACCAGCAATCATCTGAAGCCACTGAGACATTTGGATGTCGAGTTCCAAGGTCCCCAAAAATGCTGCCCTGAACCAGATACTGATAGATATAAGCAAAAAGCCTGGTGTGACTCTCCGTCTGTACTTGCTTCCCTTTACTTGAAGTACCTGATCTTCTCAGACCTCCCTATGATGAGTTTCTATCTGTAACTGATCATTTGAAGGACAACATGTAGCACAACATGTGGTGGCTCCAATAGATTGCCCCAGAATACTGTTTGCCTGTATAATAAAAGCAAAATACTGCGGATTCTGGAAATCTGAAATATAAACAAGAAATGCTGGAACCACTCAGCAGGTCTGGCAGCATCTGTGGAATGAGAAGCAGAGTTAACGTTTCGGGTCAGTGACCCTTCATCGGAACTGACAAATATTAGAAAAGTCACAGGTTATAAGCAAGTGAGGTGGGGGTGGGGCAAGAGATAACAAAGGAGGTCTAGATTGGACCAGGCCACATAGCTGACCAAAAGGTCACGGAGCAAAGGCAAACAATATGTTAATGGTGTGTTGAAAGACAAAGCATTAGTACAGATTAGCTGTTAATACACTGAATATTGAACAGCAGCAATTGCAAACCTGAAAAAAACAGTGGGTAAGCAAACTGAACAAACTAAGATGAAATGAACTAAATGCAAAAAAAAAAGATTGTAAAAAATGTAAAAAAGAATGTAAAAAAAAAAGGAAGAAAAAAATAACTAAAAATGAAAGTAAAATGGGGGGCTGTCATGCTCTGAAATTATTGAACTCAATGTTCAGTCCGGCAGGCTGTAGTGTGCCTAATCGGTAGATGAGATGCTGTTCCTCGAGCTTGCGTTGATGTTCACTGGAACACTGCAGCAATCCCAGGACAGAGATGTGAGCATGAGAGCAGGGGGGAGTGTTGAAATGGCAAGCAACCGGAAGCTCAGGGTCCTGCTTGCGGACTGAGCGGAGATGTTCCGCAAAGCGGTCACCCAGTCTGCGCTTGGTCTCCCCAATGTAGAGGAGACCACACTGTGAGCAGCGAATACAGTATACTACATTGAAAGAAGTACAAGTAAATCGCTGCTTCACCTGAAAGGAGTGTTTGGGGCCTGGGATAGTGAGGAGAGAGGAGGTAAATGGGCAGGTATTACACCTCCTGCGATTGCAGGGGAAAGTGCCATGGGACGGGGACGAGGTGGTGGGGGTAATGGAGGAGTGGACCAGGGTGTCGCGGAGGGAACGATCTCTTCGGAATGCTGACAGGGGAAGGGAGGGGAAGATGCGACTGGTAGTGGCATCACGCTGGAGGTGGCGGAAATGGCGGAGGATGATCCTTTGGATATGGAGGCTGGTGGGGTGAAAAGTGAGGACAAGGGGAACCCTGTCACGGTTCTGGGAGGGAGGGGAAGGGGTGAGGGTAGAGGTGCGGGGAATGGGCCGGACACGGTTGAGGGCCCTGTCAACCACAGTGGGGTTTGCCTGTATAGTTTGTTTCTGTAGATGAACCCATTTTCCCTGTTAGTGATGAAGTCAAACCTCCAAAGCATGCAGTAATTTTTGAAGTTTTTAAAAGAAAAATTTCTTGCCCTTTCCAGGAAATATCCTTGTTGTACACTTTTATTAATTTATTTCCAGGAACATTTGAACTTACAAACTCTGAAGAACAAGCCAATGGCACATTAGATGTTGAATTAAAATGGATGGTCTCATACTTGCCATCAAATGAATCCATAATGACAGTGGATCAAAGCGAGGTAGTTCCAAAGCAAGGACCAGAAAAGGTGCCAGTAAAAGAGGAATTTAAAGAACCTTCACCTACTGTACCTGAGGGATCAAGTTTGGTAATTAATTTTGTTCAATTTTAATGATTTAAAATGTTGCTTGATTTTATCAGTTTTTCAAATTTGCTAATATTTCCAAGAGTTTTAACATTATGAAGTTTTTCTTGATCGTGGGGGGAATTTTATGGGACCTGCAAGAGCAGGTTTCATAGCAGGTGGGTGACTTAATAAGGCGGGAGTTGATATTTCGATCTCTCAGCAACAGATTAAAATTTAGAGATTAAGTCAGCTGCGTTTTTGTGGCACCCGGTTCTTGTCTGTTTAAAGTTAGCATACACCAGTCATCTTTGTGCAATTGTGTCTGAGGTCAGTGATTTTCTTTCTTGAACTCTTCAGCACAAGGCAGGGCAACTTTAGAATAGATGTTTGTCTTCAGATTCGGGACCAATAATGGCGAATTGGGTTGGGGTGGGGTGTGTGAGTTTGAGAGGGGTTTGGGTGACTGGAGTTGTGGAAGAGGGAAGCCAGGGAGGGCAGAGGGTGAGGTTTGGGTGCCTGGAGGTGCAGAGGAGGGAAGGGGCTAGCGTTCTGTGTGTGGATTCAGTGGTGGTGGTGGTTGGGGGGTGTTTGGAGCAGATAATGATGGTGAGGTGCATGGTGGACCTAAAGGGAGGGGTCAATACTTTCAACGTTGAGGTCCTGTGGGGCAAACTCAGGGTGCTGGCTGGCAGAGGGAATGGTCACAGTCACAGGGGGAAGTGATGCGGCTGGGGGGGGGTGGCGGGGGGCAGGGTGCAGGTCCAAAGTCTTGTTGGGTATTAGAAGACCTCGTAGGAAGGGGCACAGAATTGGACGACTACATTCAGGTTGATGGTCGGAGGATCTAGGGTGAGAGTGGGCATTTTGATATGGACAGGTGTAGGCACAGAGGGGAGAGATGGCATGTAGACATTGATAATTACGTGGTCTAGTAATTTGAGGGAGGTTCAAGTGTCATAGAGGGAAAGCGCAAGGTAATGTTGGGTGGGTCAAGGGTGATGGGGCAAGCTGGAAGGTGGCAGGAGGAGGGTGGAAAGTGGAAGATCTTGCCTCGAATCGTATGCACACCATTTTGCCAAATGAAATGATAAATCACATGGATATGCCAGGAGTGCAGATCAAAGTGGGATGAGACCAGTTTAGGGTGGATGGAGTTGCTGCTATACACAATGAGAAGCACATAGACCTATCTGTTCATGAGTTCAATGGTTGAACATAGTCAAACAAATTTTCATTTCAATGCCTGTCTCATGGACACAATTATAAAGCTGCAATGACATGGGTCTCGTACACCCAATATTTTTGCAAACTCAGGAGCAAGAGAAGAGGATGTGACAGAGAAGGGCTCTTGCTGCTCAGCGGCTGAAGCCACAATGCCAGCAGCAGGCAGCACAATGGTGTGACTGCTCAGAATGATGCCATCCAGGGAAGGCATTATCGAAGATGGCGCTGGTGCGTCACCATGTCCTCAGGACAAGGACTAACGACCTTCAGATGTCGGCAAGGCAATGCCAGAGGTGTCTGACGATTTTAGGGGGAAATGGTCACTGAAATATGTGGGATCATTGAGTAGGACCTGTGGCTTTGGTGGGAACCTCATGCCAGTTGACCTCAAGGTGACTGCAGCACGCAATTTGTTCGCAAGCAGTGCTTTCTGGGGCTCAACAGGCAACATATGTGGCATCTCACAGGCTCCCACACATAGCTGCATAAAGGAGGAGACCAATGCCCAAATATATATATAAGAAAAACATTGTGACCAAATATATATAAAAAAAAATTTCAGAGTATTATGGGCCCCCCATTTTACTTTTATTTTTAGTTATTTTTCTTTTTCCTTTTTTAAATTTTTTTTGTGTTTATTTTATTTTATTTCATCTTAGTTTGTTAATTTTGCTTACCCAATGTTTTTTTTTATGTTTATACTTGCGACTGTTCAGTTTTCAGTCCGTTAACACCCTATCTGTGCTAATGCTTTGTCTTTCAACACACCATTAACATATTGTTTGCCTTTGCTCCACGACGTTCTGGTCAGCTATTCTGTGATCCTGTCCTATCTACACCTTCTCCTTTGTTATCTCTTGCCCCACTCCCGCTTTACTAGCTTATAACCTTTCACATTTCTAATATTTGCCAGTTCTGAAGAAGGGTCACTGACCTGAAGCGTTAACTCTGCTTCTCTCTACACAGATGCTGCCAGACCTGCTGAGTATTTCCAGCATTTCTTGTTTTTATTTTAGCACCATCATAACATCACTTTGAGTGCACCTGCACCACCTGACGTCTACGAGTTGTGAGTAAACTCGGACAAACTGCTTTGCAAGATATAGAATGGAGAGCCAGATGAGCCTCAATATGAAGCTTTATCCCACAGATGTGGGATGTGCAAAACTGCACTCAACAATCAGTGAAGAATGAACACACAAACAAAAAATTTTCGACAATAAGGGTCATGTCTGTTACTCCTTTGTAAGCATCAAAGCATGCCAGCCAGGAGACATGCCATTATATTTAGCTCTCTAACTAGGCAATTTTCAAGAAATAATGAAATTGTACAAAATAATAAAGCAGAAAAAATATATTGTGAACTATTTACATGTGTAATATTGTTGACCACCCGTGCCAACTGTGCTCATAATTCCTTAATTTTACGCTTTCTCCTGCTACGTCTTGGTACAACCCCGACATCAACAGCTGAGGTAGAAGCAGTCTGCTCAATGTGCTGTCCCATTGCCCTGGATAACCATGTTTGACGTCCTCTGGAGGTATGGGACCTTAAGAGCTCCATCCTACTGGGGTCTCCAGCACTGGGGCATCCCCCTTGGGTTTGCCTGCTGGTCAATGTCAGGGGGGGAAGAGGAGACGACACTCACCCTGGGGTGTTCTGAAGGGAAGACTCCAGAATGGCTGGTACACGTTCCTCCTTTATCTGGATGTATGATGGCACCCGCCTGTCTCCCTGAGTGGAAGAGGCACCAGGAGGGAGGTCCAGGTGCCTCATCCCCCTCTCGCTTAGCCATTGCTATACAGAGCCCATGGCTACAGGAATGGAATGCAGGTCAGTGCGCATATGGGTCGAGTGCTCAATCTGGCCCTCCATGACAGTCACTGCACTCTCCATGGAAAAAGTCATGCGCTCACACACCTGGGACATGACAAATGTCATGGCTTGCATAGACTCCTCCATTGCCTGCACAAAGCTGCGCATTACCTCTGGCATCTCAGAGAGATGTTCCCCATACATTTGCTGCATTTCCAGCAGTCTTCTTGTGGCTTTGACCAGAGGACTATAAATCAGCGTGGGCCTCAGCAGCAACCTGGTCCCCAGCAGCCTTCTGAATGTCAGGGGACCCGGCTGTAACATTCTTCCTCAGCGGCTGGGACATGTCTGTGCCTTGTCCACCAGATTACGGCCCTGATTTCACATGCAAACCCCCCTGCGGACAGTATGGATGGAACTGCACTGGCGGAGGATGGAGAAGAGGCAGGTGACAGTGCGCTCTCTGGGGAATTGGCATCATCGTTCCCCAGAGGTGGAGTCAACAGCTTGCTGGCGTGCCATTGTGCGATTGTGGGCATCTGCATTGGAGAACAAACAGAAGCACATTAAGCATCGTCACAGCATGAGCGCATCACTTTTTCGCGCAGTCCTCTTGTGTGCCCATATGGCATCAACAGTAAGGTTGGCTCTTCCTCCTATGCCTAGACAATCCAGCCTCACTGTCCATGATGGCTCGTCTTCCCTCCTCTCCTGCTATCTCGACTGCCTCCTCTGCTGGGGTCAGGAGTATAAGATCTGGAACACCATCCCACACCTCCCCCCCCACCGGCCTTCTTGGTTCACTCATTGATTGTGGGTCTGTTTGTCCTGCACAAGAAAGTGCTGAATTGATGACACGTCAAGTGACGCCTAACACCTCTTTTCTGCATGTATCCCCAATACTCATTCAGGCCTGTCAGTTGCATGCTGCAACCAAGCACGACCAGACTCCAAACTTCCATTTTCTCTGGACATGTGACATCAAGGCTGATCACGCATTCACCCACCTGGCATGGATGCCCACTGACAGACATAATGTTTTGAGGGCTGCACAAGATACCATTTGTTAAGATTCAGCTGCATCACTTACCTTTGCCGATCTGAACAGGTTATTGACCCGTTTGCAGCTAGGTTTTCATTGAACCCCATGATTCAACACCTCCTCTGCCATTTCCATCCAGGTTGCCTTGGTCAGGCGGGTGGGTCTTCTCGTGCCATCTGCAGGAGTCCAGCCTTTCCCTGACGGCTTGGAGGAGCATCTGCAGGGAGGCATCACGGAATGTGGGGCTGGTCTCTGCCAACTGGCTGACATATAGGGCGGCGCAGTGGTTAGCACCGCAGCCTCACAGCTCCAGCGAGCTGGGTTCGGTTCTGGGTACTGCCTGTGCGGAGTTTGCAAGTTCTCCCTGTGACCGCGTGGGTTTCTGCCAGGTGCTCTGGTTTCCTCCCACGGCCAAAGACCTGCAGGTTAATAGATAAATTGGCCATTGTAAATTGCCCCTAGTATAGGTAGGTAGGTGGTAGGAGAATGGTGTGGATGTGGTAGGGAATATGGGATTAATGTAGGATTAGTATAAATGGGTGGTTGTTGGTCGGCACAGACTCAGTGGGCCGAAGGGCCTGTTTCAGTGCTGTATCTCTCTATGACTCTATGTTGGTGATGATAAAATCCAATGATAAATGACAAATACAAAGGGAGACTGGTGATGGTGTAGCAGAGGTGTAAAGACGGGTGTGGGTGGGTAAAATTTATACTAATTTAAGGGGAAAGACCTAGAATACCCTGCCTAAAGAAAAACGGCCGCGCTAATGAGCCTTCATGATTGTCCTGAGGATTATTTATAGTTGTGCCGCACATGATGCTTTGCGGACTGACGGCAGATTCCCCCAATGAAAATCATTTCCCGCCACCTGATCGCATGTGTCTCCTGTGTCCACCACCGGAACTTTGATTTTCACTTATAACCGCGTGGGAACTGGCAAAAAGGGAGGGAAGGAGATAGAAAATTGCGGGTTGTACACACATATGCCCTCCCTACAGATAAGAGTCTACACCAGGAACACACAATTAGAAAATGTATTCTTATGTTTAAAGTGGAAGAAGGGAAGGGTAGGTGCACTGCAATGATACAAAACATTGTACGATAGCAAGTAGGACTGCAGAGTGGTATGAAGCAGGATTAATTCTTTCAGTCCACTCTGTCCTTAGTTTCAGTTGCACTGCTGCAAAGAGGTGAAGCCTGGATACCATCTCTTGGGAGGCAAGGGAAAATCAGATGGGCAGTGTCGGTTGAACTTCTTTTGCATTCTCTTTGGGAAGAAGTCAATAGTATAATTGGCAGAGACAAAGAAGTAGGCTTTTTTCCCTAACCCTTGGGTGCAGAGAAGATGTGTGTCCTGGGGACTATTAAGGGAAAAATATTAGGGTAAATAAAAGATAACTTCTGGGGAAAGAAAGAATGAACATTCACAATGTTTTTGAAGTCTGATTCTGTGAAATTTTTTAATTTTAGGTGCAGAAACCTAGAAAGCCTGATAATAAAGAAGAAAGAAGAGTATCTTGGGCAGTTGAAGAGATTTGTGACAGTCCAGTAAGTGAATTAGCTTATTGGCTAAATTTTGTTGTAGGAGGGAATCTAATCGCATCTGCTGTAAGTTAAACTTGCCCTTGCACATTTAGGTTTTTAAAATTTTTGCTTGACAAGTTGCTGAAAGGGCAAGCTGATAACGTCACAGCAAAGGAAACAGGGCATCTGGGACCTGAATGAACAGGGCAAACAACTGTGTATTTCCTTAATCAATCAGAATGAAAGATTGTGAAATTAACTATGCAAGACTGAGAAGGAAATGTAAGTTAGAGTGGGTGAATTCAATAACAAATTAGGTACAGAAAGAGAAGTAAAATAAAGAGAAAATGAAAGATTGGATTCACAGAGAGAAAGAAGAGTCAAAAAGAAAAAGGAAAAAAGTCTTTATTTTAAATTTGACATTTTTAAATCCTCCAACAATTAAAACCGAAGTAATAATATTCCATACTTGTAATAGTTAATTTTCAGTGCTACAAAGGTTGACTGGCCATTATTAACACTGGCGCATAGTTAAAATGGTACTTAGACTGAAAGGACGTCTTCACTTTCTGTGGCGAGTTTAGTTTGTATCCACCATGCAAATACAGCATAATCATGCCATTCAATGCATTACGATGGTGAGGCAGTTAGTGACATGCCATTTTCGCAAAGCTAATGGCAGAGAATATATGGCCCATTATGATTTAATTTCTTCCAGAATTGTAAGCCATAAAAAATGGAACTCCAAGCAACAATTGCAAATAAGAATATGAGAAGACATGGAATTGGAAAAGCTCTTTTAGCCCAACAAACACTTTCCTCAAACCATGTACGGTCAACCACAGTCATTTGATTTCCTGAGAGAACTCTGCATAAATATTCCCTGATCCTCACGGGTTATTAAGCAAATGTCACACCTCCACTATCCAGTCTTAATCTTCGGCTCTCCAAACAATGGTTGGATCCAAGAAACACAGAAACATTTGTTTTCCTTTCCTTTAAGTATTTTATCATCTTCGTATTAACCTATCTCTCTGGCTGCCAATCCTGTCTCCAACCAGATATTTATCCAGCTCCTTTTGAAAAATTTAATGAACTAATTTTCCTCAGACTTTGTGAGAAAACATTTCTTCTAATCTTTGGTCTCAGTTGAGGCTTGTTAATTTTAAACCTATGTTCAGTGCTCACAATTTTGGTCAGACTTATGGTTGGAATGCATGGAGTCCATCAGCACCTGGGGAAGTTTATTGATGTGTAGGTTTTGAGTACTTCAGCAGAAGACAGTTCTGGTTGGGGGTTCTGAATCCTGGTACCAGCCTGTCTTTCCCTTTCTAGGGTGCTAGTGACCCTGAGTATACTTCCAGCATTTTCAGTCTTTATTTTGGATTTCTTTCATCTGCAGTTATTTTCATTTTTTCCTTATATTACTTCTCATGTATTTTCATTACCTTACTTAGGTATTTTCTTGTCAAACTGTTCTTTTTATGCCTTTTAATTGACTCATTGTGATACGTCATCCACTTTCAGCTTTTTTCCAAATTTCCAAAAATATCCATTTGGCCATTCCACACAATGACCCTGATATTTTTATCGAGGCCAGGAAGATTCCAGGGAGGGTTCAAATGGCTGGGGAGCATGTCAAGGTCAGGCCCAGGCTTCGGGGGAATTAGGCCTGTGACGGTGTTAGAGGGTAGAGAGAAGCCATGATTGGCAGAGAGGAGGCTAAAGGCTTCCTTGAAGGGGCAGGGTAGCATTCCTGCTCCTTCTGACCCACAGGGAGTGCTATCAAGGAAATAACCTTATTGAGCCTGCACCTTCCACCTCCCTTTTACAGCTAGGTTTCCCTAGCTCTGGGAAACCCAAACGGCATTTGTAAATTTAAATCAGGCTCCTAATTGCATTGAGGAGCCTAATTTAAATATGCTAATAAATTGTGTGATTTCTCCACAGCAGGACACTTGCACTCCAAAATACTGCCGTGACAATGATGGCAAGTGCGTATGCGGGTTTGAAGAGATGTTCCCATTTTAAAATTTTTTACCCATTCCTCACGCTCTCCTCACCTGTCATGGGGGAGTCAATCACAAGGCCCGTATCTCTCTTCCTACCTTAATTTCTGCTAAAGAACTGGCTTAATTTTTTGCTTTCCAATGCTGAAGCAGGATTTATACCCAAAACGGTAACCTGTCTTTTCTCCTTCCAAAATCACAAATGGACATATTGGGTTTTTCTAGCATTTTCCATTTGTATTTCAATGCTATGGTTTTTACTGGTTTCAAGCAAAAGTCTGACATAGTCATACTCACCAATTCTTCCATCACCATCACCATCCCTGGGTATGCCCTGTCCCACCGGCAGGCCAGACCCACCAGACACAGTGGCATGGTGGTATAATGTCAGGAGGGACTGGTTCTGGGGGTCCTCAACAATAACTCTGGACCTCATGATGTCTCATTGTATCAGGTCAAATGGGCAAGGAAACCTCCTGCTGATTACCACCTACCACCCTCCCTCAGCTGATGCATCAGTGCTCCTCCATGTTGGGCACCACTTGAAAGAAGCACTGAGGCTAGCAAGGGCCCAGAATGTACTCTGGGTGGGGGGGGAGCCTCAATGTCCGTCGCCAAGAGTGGCTCATTAGCACCACTATTGATCAAGCTAGCTGAGTCCTGAAGGACATATCTGCCAGACTGGGCCTGTGGTGAGAGAACCAACATGAGGAAAAAGCTATTTGACCTTGTCCTCACCAATCTACCTGTCACAGATGCGTCTGTCCATGACAGTATTGGTAGGAGTGGCGCAATGTCCTTGTGGAGACAAAATCCCTTCTTCACACTGAGGACACCCTCCATCGTGTTGTGTGGCACTACCACTGTGCTAAATGGGATAGATGCAGAACAGATTTAGCAGCTCAAAACTGGGCATCCATGAGGCACTGTGGACCATCAGCAGCTGTAGAATTGTATTCAACCACAATTTGTAACCTCATGGCCTGGCATATCCGTCACTCTGCCATTATCATCAAGCCAGAGGACCACCTCTGGTTCAATGAGGAATCTAGGAGAGCATGCCAGGAGCAGCACCAGGCATACCAAAAAATAAGATGCCAATCTGGTGAAGACTTGCTGCACCCTTAGATAAGCTGTTACAGTACAGCTACAACACTAGTATCTAGCTGACAATGTGAAAAATAGCCCACGTCCAGGTACCGTTGCTGAATTCCACACCATCAAAATCCTGGGGGTTATCATTGACCATAAACTTATTTGGCAAACCATATAAATACCATGACTACATGAACAGGCCGAAGGCTGAGAATTCTGTAGTGAGTAACTCACCTCTTGACTCCCCAATGCCTGTACACCATCTATAAGGCACAAGCCAGGAGTGTGATGCAATACTTTCCACTTGCCTGAATGAGCGCAGCTTCCACAACACTCAAGAAGCTCAACATCATCCAAGACAAAGCAGCCCGCTTGATCGGCACCTCATCCACCACCTTAAACGTTCAATCCTTCCACCACAGATGTACAGTGGAAGCAATGTGTACCATCTACAAGATGCACTGAAGCAACCCACCAAGGCTCCTTCGACAGCACCTTCCAAACCTGCGATATCTACAACCTGAGAAAACAAGGGCAGCAGACACATAGGAATACCACCACCTGTATGTTCCCCTCCGAGTCATACACCATCCTGATTTGGAGCTATATTGCCGTTCCTTCACTGTCGCTGGGTCAAACTCCCTCCCTAACAGCACTGTGGGTGTACCTGCACCACATGGACGGCAGCGGTTCAAGAAGGCAGCTCACCACATCTTTCTGAAGGGCAATTAAGAATGTCAGCGACGCTCACATCCCAAGAACAAAGAAAATAAAAGCTGACTTGCATATTAATTTGCATAATTTAGAAAGTAAATTGAATGACATGGAGTCATAAAAGAACGTACTGGAGAACTGGAAAATTACAACAGCTATATTAGAATACAGAAACCAGTTTGATTCAGTAATTAATTAATAAATTGATGAAAATACACAGCAGATTTGTTTGCATCTGGGTAGAAAAAAGTTAGTTTAATGTTTCAGGTGGGCATTTTGTGAGCACCCTGTTGTGACAAGTAACAAGCACTGCCACCACTCGAACAGGGCCCTTTTTCTGGTGCCTACAGCACTTGCCTGATTCATGTGTAAGCCTCATTGATGCATGCAGATTGGGGTCCTATGATGTCATTAGGATCACAGTACCATTTCAACCATCGAATGAGCTGAGTACCTGCCACATTCACCCCACTCAGTAACACCTGTGAAGAAAGAAGCGAAGACCCTAAAATGTAACACAGAAGCAAAATACTGCAGGAACTGGAAATCTGAAATAAAAAGAGAATATACTGAAAATACTCAGCAGGTCAGGCAGCATCCGTAGAGAGATAAATGGAGTTAACATTTCAGGTTGATGACCTTTAATCAGAACTAATCAACCTGAAAGGTTAGTTCTATTTCTTGCTCCACAGATGCTGCTTTACCTGCTGAGTATTTCTAGCATTTTTTGTTTTTATGCACGAAAACATAAGTTTTAAACTTTTCCTTGTGGGTAAGGGTGAGCCTTTGGTACCCATAAGCAAAGTTTGAGCCTATTCTGCTCTGAACTGCCCACCCTTTCCCAGCTATTGAGACCTACCAAAAAGCAGCTCCATGACTTACCTTTGTGCCAGCAGGCAGCCTTTGCGCCGTTCAATCTTTGCCTGCCAGCAGCCATTCATCTGCCTCTTTATGGCCATTTCGTGCAGGCACCTAATCAATGTGACGTAAATGAGGTCTGGTTGTTAAAATAACAAGAAAGCAATTACACTTAAATAGCAGAGATCCAAAGCTTTAACCGTCATTCCAAGTATCAGAGTTCCACTGGATCATTGATGATCTGATGTAGCCAGGTTAACTGAGGATGGCTCCGTGTCCCCACCAATCAGGAGCAGGTCACCTTCCTCACCAGATTCCGGCCATCAGTGTTCAATGTCTTGTTTCCAAGACGGGTTACGTGACCAAAAAGTGTTCGGTGACGATTTCAATCTACCCAAGCCCGGACCTCGTTGTTATGACTACATTGTGGATGAAGTCAAATTATCTAATTTCCAACAGTTGCTTCTGACAATACATATGAAATGTTTCCAGTCTCTTCGTATCCTGCTTAAGCAGCATGCAGGTTGCAATTCCATTTAAAAGTATTAGAAGGACACAGGTTTAATACATATATGCTTTTGTGGGAATTTTCACTTCATTTTAAATACACTTCCTGATTAGGTCCTTCATTGCTAAAGCTGCTAAGGTAATTCTCCTCGGTATGCCTGGGTCCCCCCAGTTACTGTGTTGTAAGGTTTTGTTTTTTTATTAAAAACTTAGAATTCTTTGTGTTTTTAAAAAACTGAAAAAAGGATGTTCAGTGGACATTTAAGATACCTGCAAATAGTTGGAATTTTTGCAATGTTTTGAAAGGAAGTCCATAACAACAGCTGAACTTTATGGGTGCTTTGAAAGGAAGTTGAACTTGTACAAGGACAGGAAAGCAAGCAATTTCAAAGAAACCACAGGGGTTTGACCTTCCTCAGAGCAACTTTTTTGAGTGACAGACGAGACACTATGTCTGGACATATGACCATGTTCAGGAAGGTTTTTTCACTTTGGACCCTTTAAAAGCCAGTGTGTTGGACAAAGAGCAGGCATTTGAAAGCTTTGCTTTGGCCTGCCTGGAGCAAGAGAGGAAGACCCAGAAAAGTGTTACCTCTCTCTGAGAAGAAACCCTGTATTTGAAAGGTGGCAGATTTCTGTTGCCTCCTGAAGAATCCCTGCATCTAGTGTGGTTCCTGCTGCCTCCTGTGTGCTTAGAAATCCTGAATTCTGAAGAATGCCTCTACTGCTAGACTGCTGCTGACCTAAGCAGACCTGTTGCAACACCCCTGCTGAAAGATCTATGTGATGCCTGCTGCAGTTAAATTGCCATGAACGCCTACCCATCACAGACTGTTCATCAACCTCACCTGGAGAGACTTCAAGTGGCACCCGACTATTTGACTCTGGGACACCTCACCGTACCGAAGACATCCTACCAGCATGTGATAAACTCAGTCATTTTATTTTTTTCCTTTCTATTCCTAAGAAACGGCTGTAAAGCAAAAAATTCCTTTTCCTCGGTTAACCGTTCTTTTTTTTGAATGTATGTATGTGTGCATGAGGTTCAAGGAACTAAGGAGCTTTTTCTATATATGGATTTATCTCGTTAGTAGTTAATACCTATTATTTTTTTCTTAAAAATAGTTAATGTTGTTGTTTAAAGAAGCCTGGTTTGGTGTGCTTTATTCTGGGGGACAAATAGAGTGGCCAATTTGGCTATTTGTCAGTAGGTAGGAAACTTTCTTAATATGCTGTGACCTGTGGAGTAGTGGGACTGAATTACAGTGCATTACTCCCGCCTTGGTCGTAACAGCTGCCTGGATACATAAAGTCCTCCACTGCCTCCATATTTGAATATCAACTTGAGTATCTTTTGCAATATTTGGACTGGCACCCTAGACTCTTGTCTTTGCCTGAGAAACTATTAAACCACAGATGGCTAACTTGTACTCCAATACATTACTAAAGTCACTCGCATCCTGATCAAGGAAGGTGACATCATCTGCATAATCCAGGTGCAGAAAAGAAGTCTGATTGACAGTAATGTTTGTATTTGCAGGTTAAGGTTTCAATCCATTGCATGACAGAATAGGGTTGGAGCCAGGATGCATCCCTGCCTTACTCCAGATCTGATGTCAAACCTCTCAGAGTTATGATTTTCCAGTCAGACCCGTACTCTGCACCATTGCATAGAACTTGAATTAGCTGCAGGAGATCGTCAGGGGCCCTAATGCTTTGTAAAGCTTTCCACCGGGCATTGCTGTTAACTGCAACAAAGGTTGTCCTGAGATCTAAATATGCGACTTCCAGAAGGGAGTTGAATTCTCAAAGAATCTTGGGCAATAGATGAAAAGCAAATATGGTGTTCATTGTAAATCTCCCACTAGTGTAACCCGATTTCTCAGTGTGACGATGTTTCATCAGGAGTGGCTGAAGCTGGGGAAGTAGGATGTATGAAAAGACTTTTCCAGAAACAGGAGTAGGCCATTTAGGCTATCGAGTCTGTTCTGCCATTCAGTGAGGTCAAGGCTGATTTGTGAACTACCTCCATGTACCCACCTTTGCACCATATCCCTTAATACCTTTGGTTAACAGAAGTCTATCCATTTCAGTTTTAAAACTAACAATTGGCTCAGCGTCAACTGCCTTTTGCGGAAGAGAGATCCAAACTTCTACCACCCTTAGATGTAGAAGTATTTCCTAACTTCATTCCTGAAAGGCCAGGCTTTAATTTTTAGGCTATATCCTCTAGTCCTAGATACCCCAACCAGCGTAAATAGTTTTTTGTCACCCTCTGCTGTTCCTTGTATCTCTCCCATTCACCAGGATCTGTACTAATTTTTGCATTCTTGTATTTTGGTAAAGGGAAATAGGGGGAACAGGAGAGGGCCACTTATCCCATTGAGCCTGTTCTGCCATTCAGTGACATTACCCTTGAGAAATTTGAGAGTTATACAGTCGAGACCAGTAGCTTGGCTATATTGTATTTTCTTTAGAGCCGCGCAGACATGTTCCATTGTAAGCATATCAACAGATCTCAGAAGCGTTCAGATTATATGCAGCTAATGACTTCAGGAATGAGCATGGTGTTTTGGGGTGGTTCCGTGCATATTCATAATGTTCTTTCCAACTTTTCAGGCTTTTTTTTGAGTTGAGCATATGCAGCTATTGGCCTTCTTTATAAGCTGTTAAACCTGTATGGTGTCCAGTTGTGGGTTGGAGTGATTGAATAGCTTTAAATGTAGGTCGTATGGATTAGTTCTGATTCCTCTTGCCTCGTTTTACAGGTTCTTAGACTTCCAGGCCCCTTTTGCTTTGCCTAGGTGATGTCTTGTAGCCATTTGCAAATGGTGTCATTGTGACACTGCTTGGCTTCAGATTTCTTTTGTAGCATTTGTTTTGTTTCATCAGATGACCAAGGACGTTGCTTGTTGCATTTTGGTCCTTTGACAATGTCTGAGGCTTCTCGAATAGCTGTACTTATGGCTCTTTGAGCTGATTCTGCATCATCCAGTAGAGTGCCAATGTATCAAACTTATTTTGCACTGTGACAGAGTACTTGTTAACAAGTTCTGAATTCTTGCAGGCACATGAGTCATATATCATATGAGATACACTCCTATGTTGAATTCAAGGGATAATTGTTATTTTTGCAATGAGGAGGTGGTGATCATTATTGGCTGGTGGCTGTGCCTCTGTAAACCTGGTATGATTTAACTGTGCTGCGATTCCAGACCAATATCTTATGCAACTCCTGGCGGTTACAACATCTGAACCAACTACCTGCAATGGTGCTGATATATGATGCACAGAAGGAGAGGCATCTTTGCGAATTATTGTTTATTGTTCCAGAGCCAAAAGGGCCAAGAATAGTTCTGAAACCACTTCTGAGGCAGCCAGGTGTGCCAGTCATGTCTCCAAGTATAAGTTCATCATGCAGTGTAATTGTTTGTATCCACTCTATTAACTGCTGATAGACACCAGTAAGACGAATTCTGTGGCTTCTTCAGTGGGTCCGTAAACCGCAATAATGGACATCTGCAGCCGTCTGACCTATAAAAGACAAATTATGCTTGAAATGATTTGCAAGGCAAAGGAGTTGGATCAAAGATATTAGGGGAGTTTGAGATGAGCTGTATGCTAGGATAGGTGAATTGCAATAGTAGAGGATGTGATGAGACAAATGGCTTTTCTCATCCTTTACTTTTCTTACATTCTTACCCAAAGTGCTAACTTGTCTTTTGGTGCTGATGGACTTGCTGTGCACTTCCAGCACTTTATGTTTTATTTATTCAGAACTCCACTGCCTTAAATTAGTATCTTCTATTGAAACTCAGTAAGATACTAATTTAACACAAGTGCTGAAAAACAGTTGTGAATTTAATTACATCAAACATTGTTGGTTTTGCATCTAGTTCCTATTTTTTGTTTTGTTACTTTGCAGCTAACAACAGCAGCAGATGGACTTGATGTTCAAGTCCCTTGTGTTAAAGGCAAGTCAAATGAGGTGAAAATTGCTACAACAGAGTCTGAACCAATTAGTCAGGTATGTAAAAAGAAATGTTATTATAACTGGGTAGAGTTCTGAATTTTCTGTCACCTTGATATATTGCCTGTCATCAGTAGGGTAAAACCATTTGGGTTACTTTCCTTTTGTACCATATGTGAACCAGCTCCTTCCTCGTCTGACCATCGTTGGATATCCAAGTTGCCTGATGGATGGCTGTGATGGACAGTGCCAACAGTCCAGTGTAACGATTGCAACAGCAAGAGAAGAAACATTTAACAGAGCTTTTTCATATCATTTTTTTTCACTCTGCAGCGGCAATCTAAAAAGAGCGATTGAAACACCTTTGCAAAAATTTACTTTTAGAAATACACATAAAGTTCACTTCATGCAGTTGGTTCTAAATGGCCCAGGACTCAAAGTTGTGCAATCTGTTACTTTTATCTCTCTCGTTACCTTTTTTAAAAACATGAAGATTTGTTTCTTCAACTTTTCAGTAACATGGTGGGAGTCTTCATGAGTTGTTGGTACCAACAGAGCACATTTTCAGGCCTGAATTAGGTAACATGATGAGAGGGGGCCAGAAGCTGGAGGCACATCCAAAATTAAGCATTGGGTCTCATCAGCAAAATTCCGGAGAGCTGCAGATGCCAATTGGGCATCTAGAGCTGCTTGCCTCCTGACTAATTTGGATGGCTGCATCTCTGACAGCAGCCCTCAGGTAGGAGGTCCTGAGAAGGGGTAGAAGAGGAGAGGTGGATTGGGGTTTGGGCATCGTTGGCTGACAGCAGCCCTAAAAAGTGGTCTGGAGCCAGCAGGAGCACTGCTGCTTCTACTGCCTCCACAGGAAAGTAGGTTAAAAAGAAGATACTTTACTTTTCATTGCCAGCCTCTGGTGGTCCCTTTATGAACCTTTGATTGAGCTTCAGCAAGAACCTGAGCAGAACCTTGCAGTTCTGCTGAATTTCCGGGACGGGTTCTTGACAAGGTATTAAGTCCCTCATTAGCATATACAAGGAACCTAACATCTATTTAGGCAGCTTCCAGGAATGCCTGAATATTGTCTGAGTGAAAGTAGTGTTGGGCATATTTCAGGCACCTTTGGAGCACTGGACATAGTCCAACAAAATTGGACCTTTTTGCCCCTGTTGTGTATTTGAGAACATGAGCAGCAAGCACAATTTCTTTCCCCGAGAGTTTTCCTCCAGGTGATAGCAGTATTTATGGACCTAAGTCTAGTGTATTCACCAGTGGAAATTCTCCTTGGCATTCAGAAACAACAGTCCATTTGGAGAAAGAAACATAGGGTTAACATTTCAGATCAATGACATTTCGTAGGAACTAATGAGAGGTCATCAATCTGGAATGCTAACCCTACATTTCTCTCTTCATAAATGTTACCTGACCTGCTGAGTGTTTCCAGCAGTTTCTGTTTTTATTTCAGATTTCCAGCATTGGCAGTATTTTGTTTTTTGTCGAATTAAGAGCGATCTGTTTAATGTTATGATAGCACTTGTCACTCAACTGAGTCAGTCGTGCTCCTACTTTACAAGGATACTGTCGAAATTGGATGTTGAGGTGCAAGTGGTAAATGTTGATCCTATTAGTTCAGCACCCAATAGGAATTCTGAAAACTTATGGGGAGAGAAATTGGACTTTGTAGCTTCCATTTTTTAGGTGCTACATGGGCTCCTACTATTCAAAAATAGGGTACAAGATGCATGTGCGCACACTTCCTATGCTTCAAGCCATTTTGGTAAAGGGGGGTTGCACGTGTGCACCTAACGACCACCAGCAACATGCAGAGCAGGCACACGATGACATTAATTAGTGTGCAAAGTTGATTTGGCGCCAGCATTTGTATTTTTACAAATTTTATAAATAAGGTCAATTTTTGGAAAAAATTAATTTGACGGTAGCCCTGCATGACTTCACCAACCCTGCAGATAGAGCACCACATAGATATACCTGATCAAGTCCAAACACATCTGGCTGTTCCAGAATAGACTTCCTGTTTGTGTCCCAGGCATTCACGGTCAGATCCACTGACGTCAAGCCGGTGTTCTTCTCTGACCACTGCCTCCTACTGGCTGACTGTCACTTAAAGGAAGACGATAAGGTTGGCAAGGGGACCTGGAAGCTGAACGTGAAACTTTTGATCCCAGAAAAGAGCAAGGTACTCACAAGGGTTACAAAGGGGAGGTGGTGGCATAGTGGTAATGTCACTGGACTATCAATCCAGAGGCCCAGGCTAATTCTCTGGGGACACAGGTTCAAATCCCACACGGCAGCTGATAGAATATAAATTAATAAATCTGGAATTTTTTAAAAAAGGGAATCTCAGTAATGGTGGCCATGAAGCCATTGTCAATCGTCGTAAAAAACGATCTGGTCCACTAATGTCCTTTAGGGAAGGAAATCTGTCGTACCTACCTGGTCTGGCCTACATGTGACTCCAGACCCACAGCAATGTGGTTGACTCTTAAACACCCTCTGAAATGGCCTAGCAGGGCACTCAGTTCTACCAAACCGCTAGAGAAAAGTCTAAAAGGAATGAAACTGGATGGACTACAGAGCATCGACCTAGGCACCAGAAATGACAACGGCACACCCAGCCCTGTGGACCCTGCAAAATCCTCCTTACTAACATCTGGGGGCTTGTGCCAAAGTTGGGAGAGCTGTCCCACAGACTACAGACTAGTCAAGCAACAGCCTGACATAGTCATACTCAGGCAATCATACCTTACAGGCAATTTCCCAGACAACACCATCACCAACCTTGAGTATGTCCTGTCCCACCGACAGAGGTGGCAGCACAGTGGTATACAGTCGGCAGGGGGTTGCCCAAGGAGTCCTCAACATTGACTCTGGACCACATGAAGTTTCATGGCATCATGTTAACCATGGTGTCATGCTGGAGCCCCACCTGCCAAGAATGAGGCACATTAATTTTGTCATGAACATTGATTTTAAACTGTTACAGGAGTGAAGAAAGGACTTGTAAAACAGATCAGCCATGACTGGAAAAGACTTTTGCATATTAACAGACGGTGCTTGGAAGGACAAAGGACCATTCCCTGACACATTCAACCCACAATGGACCTTGATCACCAGGTATTGTGTGTAAGAGGAGCATTCCAGAGACTGCTAAGGTGATACAATCCAAGACGTGGTCAGAACAGAGAGTCACATGACTAACCTGCTTGGCAACCTGGGTTTTTATGAATTGTACATAGCTGCTAGAAAGTGTTTTGCTCCTGGACTGAGAAGATTTCTCCTGTCCACTCCCTTCTGTTTCTCCCAAGCCTCTGAATCCACTGAAAACACATGAACCTCAAGAGAGAAAAGTCTCCTACAGTGAACAAGGTTTAAGAAGAATACTGGGCCCCAACGAAAAGCAAGAACTACCTGCAATCAAGGACTCTACAGTGAGCTCAAAGAACCGGAACAAAAACACTTCAGATATTGCCTCAAACATTTCCACTTTATTTTTCTTCTTTTCTGTCTCTATTTGCATGTGTGTATCGCGTATGCATGCAAGCGTGGGTGCGTCGTGTATCCTTAGGCGTCAACCGAATTAGTGTTTAAGTTTAATAAATTTCAACTTTTCATCTTTAAACCTAAGAAAGCCTGTTTGTGCTGGTTTCTTTGCCTTATAATTGGACAGTGGTGAACAAGGGTTCACCAAGGGGGAGCTAAAAAAAAAAGATGTGTTTAAAATTAAACCCTGTTACGGTAAGATCAGGTGAAGGCTGAAAGGGACCCCTAGACACCTTTTTCATCTGGTTGTAACAATGGGCTGCTGATTACAACTGACGCCCACCTCAGCTGATGAATCTGTACTCCTCCATGTTGAACAACACTTCAAAGCAGCACTGAGGGTGGCAAGGGCAGAGAATGTACTCTGGGTGAGAAATTTTAATGTCCATCACCAAGAGTGGCTCGGTAATACCACTACTGATGGAGCTGGCAGAGTTCCAAAGGACATAGCTGCAAGACTGGGTCTGCACCTGTTGGTGAGGGAGCCAACAAGAGGGAGAAACCTACTTGGCCTCATCCTCACCAGTTTGCCTATTGCAGATGCATCTGTCGATTACAGTATTGGTAGAAGAGACCACCACACAATGTCCCGTCTTCACATGGAGGATACCCACCACCTTGTGTGGCACTCCCACCGTGCTTAATGGGATAGATTTCAAACAGAGCTAGCAATTCAAAATTGGGCATCTATGAGGCACTGTGGGCCATCAGCAGCAGCAGAATTGTATTTAACCACAATCTGTAACCTCATGGCCCAACATATCCCCCACTCTACCATTACCATCAAGCCAGGGGATGAAGCTTGGTTCAATGAAGAGTGCAAGAGCAGCACCAGGCATACCTAAAAATGAGGTGACAACCTGGCGAAGCTACCACACAGAACGACATGCATGCCAAACAATGGGAGCAGCATGCAATAGACAGGGTGAAGCGATCCTATAACCAACGGATCAGATCTTAGCTCTGCAGTCCTGCCACATCCAGTCCTGAATGGTGGTGGACAATTAAACAACTAATAGGAGGAGGAGACTCCACAAAAATCCCCATCCTCAATGATGGCGGAGCCCAGCACATCAGTGCAAAAGACAAGGCTGAAACATTTGCAACCATCTTCAGCCAGAAGTGCCAAGTGAATGATCCATCTCAGCCTCCTCCTGAGGTCACCAGCATCACAGATGCCAGTTTTCAGCTAATTTGATTCACTCCATATGATATCAAGAAACGGCTGAAGGCACTGGATACTGCAAAGGCTATGGGCCCTGACAACATTCCAGCAATAGTACTGAAGACTTATGCTTCAGAACTGTCCGTGTCACTAGCCAAGTTGTCCCAGTACAGCTACAACACTGGCATCTACTTGACAATGTGGAAAATTGCCTGTGTATGTCCTGTACACAAAAAGCAGGACAAATCCAACCCAGAAGTCTACTCTTGATCATCCGCAAAGTGATGGAAGGTGTCGTCGACAGTGCAATCAAGTGACACGTGCTCAGCAATAACCTGCTCACTGATGCTCAGTTTGGGTTCCGCCAGGGCCACTCAGCTGCAGACCTCATTACAGCCTTGGTCCAAACATGGACAACAGAACTGAACTCGGTGAGGTGAGAGTGACTGCCCTTGGCATCAAGGCAGAAGTCAATAGGAATTGGGGAAAACTCTCCACTGGTTGGAGTCATACCTAGAACAAAGGAAGATTGTTGTGGTTGTTGGAGGTCAATCGCCTCAGTCCCAGGACATCACTGCAGGAGTTCCTAGGGTGGTATCCTAGGCCCAACCATCTTCAGCTGCTTCATCAATGACCTTTCATCCATCATAACGTCAGAAGTGGGGATGTTCGCAAATGATTTTACAGTGTTCAGCACCATTTGCGACTCCTCAGATACTGAAGCAGTTTGCGTCCATATGCAGAAAGACCTGGACAACATTCAGGCTTGTACTGATGAGTGGCAAGTTACATTCGTGCCACACAAGTGCCAGGCAATGACCATCTCCAACAAGAGAGAATCCAACCATCTCCCTTCGACATTTAATGGCATTACCAACACTGAATCCCCCACCATCAACATCCTGGGGGTTACCATTGACCAGAAACTGACCTGGACCAGCTAGATAAGTACTGTCGGCTACAAAAGCAGGTCAGAAGCTGGGAATTCTGTGGCGAGTAACTCACCTGACTCCCCAAAGCCTGTCCACCATCGACAAAGCACAAGTCAGGAGTGTGATAGAATACTCTTCACTTGCCTGGATGGGCGCAGCTCCAACAACACTCGAGAATGTCAACACCATCCAGGAAAAAGCAGCCCGTTTGATTGGCACCCCATCCACCACCTCCACCACCAACGCACATTGGCAGTAGTGTGTACCAGCTGCAAGATGCACCACAGCAACTCACCAAGGTTTCTTCAACAGCACCTTTCAAGCCTGCTAACTCTGCCACCTAGAAGGATAAGGGCAGCAGATGCAAGGGAACACCACCACCTGTAAGTTCCCCTCCAAGCCACATACCCTGCTGACTTGGAACCATTATTGTGACCATCTTCAAAAAAGGTGACGAGACCGACTGTGGTAACTACAGAGGGGTATCCCTGCTGTCCACCACAGGGAAGGTCATCGCAAGAGTCCTTCTCAACCGCCTCCTCCCCGTGGCTGAAGAGCTCCTACTGGAATCACAATGTGGATTCCGTCCATCAAGAGGCACAGTGGACATGATCTTCATAGTAAGACAAATCCAAGGAAAATGTAGAGAGCAGCAGCAACCTTTATGCATGGCCTTCTTTGACCTCACAAAGGCCTTTGACTCTATCAACCGGGAGAGATTATGGAACATCCTCCTCAAATTTGGCTGCCCAGAGAAATTCGTCACCATCCTGCACCTGCTGCACAATGACATGCAAGCTGTAATCCTCACCAATGGATCTGCCACTGACCCAATCCAAGTGCAAACTGGGGTCAAGCAAGGCTGCGTCATTGCACCAACGCTCTTTTCCATCTTCCTCACCGCAACACTCCACCTTATCTCCTTGAAACTCCCTGCTGGAGTAGACCTACTCTACAGGATGAGCGGCAAACTATTTAACCTACGTCGCCTCCAATCCAGAACCAAGGCCACTCAAACCTCTCTCATCGAGCTGCATAACGCTGATCATGCTTGCAAATGTGCACACTCATAGCCGGGCTTCAAACCCTCGTCGATGCATTCACAGAGGCGGATGAAAGAATGGGCCTTAAGCTAAACATCCAGAAAACAAAGGTCTTATACTAGTCTGCTCCCACAGCGCAACACTGCCCCTGACTATCAAGATCCACAGCAAACCACTGGACAATGTGGATCACTTCCCAAATCTTGGGAGCCTCCTCTCAGCAAGGGCAGACATCGACGCTGAAACTCAGCATTGCCTCTAGTGTGCCAGCGCAGCCTTCAGTTGTCTGAGGAAAAGGGTGTTTGATGACAAAGACCTCAGACCTGGCACCAAGCTCATGGTCTACAGGGCCGCAGTGTTATCTGCTCTCCTGTATGCATCGGAAACATGGACACTGTACAGCAGACATCTCAAAGCCCTGGAAAGATATCACCAGCGATGCCTCCGCAAGATCCTGGAAATTCAGTGGCAAGGCAGGCACTCTAATATCAGTGTCCTCTCTCAGGCCAACATCCCCAGTATCGAGACATTGGTCATGGTTAGTCAGTTACATTGGGAGGGCTACATCGTCCGCATGCCTGACACAAGAATCCCAAAATAAGCTTTCTACTCCGAGCTCCATCACAGCAAGAGGCTACCAGGAGGGCAGAGGAAACGCTACAAAGATGTCCTTAAAACTTCCCTGAAAAAATATGACATCTCCACTGATTTGTGGGAATCTCTTGCCCAAGATGGGACAAAATGGAAAAGAAGCATCAGCGAAGGTGCCAGCCAGTTCGAACAACGTCGACATGTCCAGCAGTGACCAAGTGCAAACAGCAAAAGGAGTGTTCGGAATTTCGAGCATCCCATTCACTCATCTAACCAAACACCGCCTGCCTCACCTGTGCGGATCTAGAATTGGACTATTCAGTCACCTAAGGATCCACAACCCTGGAGTGGAAGAAATTCATTCTCGTTCCCAAGGGACCACCTAAGAAGAAGAATATATCGCCATTCCCTCACTGTCGCTGAGTCAAAATCCTGGGACTCCCTCCCTAACAGCACCGTAGGTGTACCTACACCACATGGACTGAAGTGGTTCAAGAAGGTGGCTCACCGCCAACTTCTCATGAGAAATTAGGGATGGGCAATAAATGCTGGCCTAGCCAGCGATGCCCATATTCTGTGAGAAAGAATGTAAAATAGATTGGAGAATGGCAGAAACCCTCTTTGTGCTTCCGACACACTGGCAGGAAGCAATCAAGGAGAAAATCAAGAGGTTCTTCATCCTCAAAGATGTTCAGAAGGCAAGAGAGAGACAGAATGAATGTTCCAACTCAGAAATCATGCAGGATCTGCTTCTGCTGCAGTCGCTGGAGGTTGATGTCAAGGGGGATCTCCAAGAGGTGAAGAGCTAGCAAGCCTCCAAGATCATCATCCGGTCAGGAGTCTGCTCCATGGAACAGGATGAGTTGTGCTCCTGTTTCTTCTTCCAAAAGGTACGGATAGAGCTCTGATCAGCAGACTGAATGAAGAAGCCTGCTCAGTAACATCATTACAGCCTGATATACTAAGGATCAGTAAATCTATTTTTGCCGGGCTGTACGTGGCCTTCCAGTCCTTCCTGACCTCTATCACAGAGGTCTTAGATGACAATATGTGTGAGACGCTGGACAAACCTCTAACTCTAGATGAGTTGACAAAGGCTGTCAGGTCCTTTGAGCTGATTGAAAACTCCTGGAAGCGACAGATTACTGGCCGAGTTGTAATCAATCCTGGGATTATAGGAGAGTATGCTTCTGGCTGGCAGCATGTCAGAATCCATGAGGAAAGGCATCATCACCCTGATCTGTCAGTGACAGGGCGAGAGAGAGGAAATTAGAATTTGACGGCCCTTTTCCTTACTTAATGTGGAATACAAAATTCTGTCCAAGGTCCTCATCAGTTGGGTCAAGTCTGCTCTGGAGTCAGCGATTCACCCCGATCCGACCTACACTGCACCCGGCAGAAAGATTTCTGATAGCCTCGTGCTACTCAGGGATAAAATTGCCTATGCGTGGACATGGAGATGGACACCTGCCTCATCAGCTTGGACCAGGAGAAGGCCTTTGACAGAATATCGCGCATCTGCATGATGGATGTGCTGTCCAAAATGGGGTTTGGGGAGGGAATCCATAATTGTATCCAACTGCTCTACACAAGCATCAGTAGCACAGTTTCAATCAATGATTTGGAAACAGAAAGTTTTCCGATCAAATCTGGAGTCAGGCAGGGCTGTCCTCTCTCCCTATTTTCTTCATTTGCTGTATCGAACCTTTTGGTGAGTCCATCAGGAAAGATGCAGACATAAGATGGGTGGCAGTACCAGTCAGTGGAGGCAATCAGGTCAAACCTCCCTGTACGTGGAAGATTCTGCCGTCTTCTGCTCAGATTCGCTGTCAGTTCGCAGACTGATGTGCATCTATGACCAGTTCGAACTGGTCTTGGGGCCCAAAGTAAATCGCGGCAAGAGCGAAGCCATGTTCTTTTGGAACTGGGCCAACCGATCCATTGTTCCCTTATCCATCAGGTCAGACTACCTGGGGTGCTGAGGAGATGGTTCAGAGGATTCAGGGACATGCGCCAAAAACTGGAAGGAGCATATAGCCATGGTGAAACAGAAACTGGGCATGTGGGAGCAACGCTTCCTCTCCATTGTAGGTAAGAACCTGGTCATCAGGTGCAAGGTGCTCTCAGTATTGGTCTTTGTGACGCAGGTCTGGCCTATACCCCATTCCTGTGCCATGGTATTCACCCAGGCCATCTTCCACTTTATCAGGATGTCGAAAATAAACTCTGTCCACAGGGGCAAGATGTACAAACCCTTAGATAAAGGGAGAAAAAACCATACTAAATGTCGTCCTCGTTCTGATGGCCACCTTTGTGTGCCGTTTTATCAAGCTGTGTGTAGACCATCAGTACGCAAACACTTACTATGTAATGAGGTTCAATCTGTCCCCATTGTTGCAAAGGAGGGGTCTGACCAAGTTGCCGTGGAATGCTCCATTCAGTTGGACTGTGCCGTACCACCTGTCACTCATGGAAAACATTGCAGAACAGGACAAGGGAGAAGGGCTGTCAGCAGGAGACCATATTGCCGAGAGTCTTTAGGGACAATTCTCTTACCAGAACTTCAATGGGAACAAATACTTTAACACTTCATTAAAAGAGGATGGGACTGAAATCTGCCAACTACTGCTGCAACAACTGCAACCTCAAAGCAGGACAAAGACCACATCACCTTTGGCTGTCAAGGTGACCATGGCTCTTAAGTTTTATATGTGTGGTTCCTTCCAGGCTACTGCTGAAGATATAAGCAACATAGAGTCATTTACAGCACAGAAGGAGGCCCATCGAGTCCATGCCGGCTCTCCAAGGAGCTATGCAATCAGTCGCATTCCCCAGCTCGATCCCCATAGCCCTGCGTCTATATCTCTCAGATGGCCATCCAACTTCCTCTTGAAATCATTGATTGTCTCTGCTTCCGCCACCCTTGTGGGCAGTGAGTTCCACCCGCTGCGTAGAAAAGTGCTACCTCATAATCCCCCTGCATCTTTTGCCCAAAACTTTCAATCTGTCATCTCGCAGTTTCTAATACACTCTTGCATAAGGGAGGTCACTGAGGCTCTCTACCTACAGAGAGACAGCTTCATTTCATTCTTTCTTACTAGAGACAAGCAGCCCCAGCATGAGGGTTTGCATGAATTGCTGGCTTCCTTGTTGTGCAGGGTGCCATTGATTGCATGCATATTGCCTTGTGGTGCCTCATGTGAACTCGGCCATCTTCATGAACCAAAAGGAATTTCATTCCCTCAACAGGAAGCTGGTGTGCGACCAAAGGCAGTGCATCATGCAGGTGAATGTCCACTATCCTAGCAGTAGTCACGATTTCTTCATTCTGCAGCAGTCCTCTATGCCAGCTGTATTTGAACCACCACAGCAAGTCAAAGGCTGGCTACTGGGCAACAGTGGTTATCCACTCAAGATCTTGCTCATTGACTTTGGTTCGGAACCCATGTCCATGTGCACAGCACGCATACAATGAGAGCCATGCTGCCACAAGGAGCACTATAGAGCATGCCATCTGCATTCTCAAGCAAAGCTTCCGCTGCCTGGAGTACTCTGGAGGAGCCTTGCAGTACTCAGCAGAGTGGGTATCAAGATCCATGGTAGTATGCTGCACAACTTCTCCGTTATGAGGTGAGAAGCTGAGGAGCAGAAACACAAGGAAGAGGAGGACAAGGAAGTAAATGAGAAGGAAGTGCAACAGGAAATGGAGGAACAGAAAGAGGAAGGGAGGCTACAACGTAGACAGCCTCTTTCTAACCATGCTCTATGTGATCAAATAATTAATGAGCGATACCAGTAATCTCAACCACATCACCCCATTCGCCAACACTCCATGCTTCTTACCCTTCCTCTATCGCTGATCTTTCTGTCAGTACATAATAGAAACCAGCAGAAAGTGCACTTTCTAATCCAAATGTATAAATTCAATCATGGCATAATTGATACCGAAATAAACCAAACACCCTTATGCATTCCCTTAGTTCCTATCTTCAGTGTGTCTTTGCCTCTCCCAGTACTCCTATGAGGTGCTTCCCCAGTGGCTACAGCATTTGTGGTGGAAGGCTGTTGACTTCCAATTGAGGAGACTAAAGTTGAGCTTGGAGAGCAACCTCGAGCAGCTCTAGATCTAGAAGGCCTGGCTTCACACTGCACAATTTTGGCCTGGGCTACAGTAGTCAGGGTTGGCTTGCTGACAAGTGACAGCAATGGCACTGACAGAGTGGCAGGGGTAGCGCAGGAATGCTGTTATCCTGAGAGAGGAAAGCATGTTTATGCTGCATGGAGCCACTGCCACTCTCCCAGGGCGGTTCCTGAGCAATCCTACTGATTTGTTGGAGAACAGATTGATGGGCTGCTGTGAATCTTCAGAAGCCCCTTTGAATAGTGGTATCCAGAGCCATGATGGCAGCAGTCTGAGCTTCCACTATAGCATTCATATCTTGCTGATAGCTCTCTGTGCTGCAATGGAAGCTGTAACGCCAGCCTACAGATGTTTTGTTATGACACATTCCACAGGTATGCTGATGGAAGTGACTATCCATTCCATGTTGGAAAGGATGGGCTCTAAAGTCTGCACAAAGCTCTGTGTCACGTTAGTGCTGTACTCCTCCATGTTCCCTGATATAGTGCCCAAGCTTCCCAGAAGGCTTTCCAATGCACCAAACATTTGATTATTACACCCATCAGCCTCGGCCTCTAGTGATCAGGCACCTGCTCTATCCTTTCCCCCCCACCCTGGCTGCTGCACACTATGCCCCGTATCTCACCATGTTCAGAATCTTCTGTCCTTGTCTCAGAATATGTGTCGTATCAATATCTGAGTTGGTGGCTGCGCTTATAAAATCAAGTGATTGTATCTATTCATCTTGACTTCTTCCTCTTTTGCTACTGACTGGGATGGCTCCAGTTCTTGGGTATTTGAAATGAAAAAGGGATAAGGGTTGGGTTGTGGTGAGGAGAAAAGAAATTAAAAGGTGCATGCTTACACCATCTGCAGCTTCTAAGTTAGACAAGATTGATGGATGAAGGAGAAGTTGAGTGAGAGAAGGAAAATTGGGAATGCAGGTACTCTCATCAGCCCTGCCAGTAGCCATGGCCTTAGTGATGCCCCATGGTGGCCAGCACTATCTCCTTCATGGGGGTTAAAACTTGTATGGGCACGTGTCCTCCGCCAATTCTTTTCTGCTTCCTGCTGTTTTGTGTCAGTGAGTGCTACAATATGTTTTTGTGAGTCATGGTTGAGTAGCTGCTAGTGTGCAAGCTGTGTGATTTGAGTGCGAGATTTGCAACAGATTTGCTAATTGTGTGAGGATGGGGAAAAGTACATGAATTGTAGGGTTCAGTACTGAATTATAACGATTGTTGGCAGGTGGGTGATGGGGGTGAAGTGAATTGAGCAGTGTCTGAGGCTAGTGGAGCAGATGGTAGGATCTGTCATTTAAAGATTGTTTAAACCTCTTCCTGCATTGCATCCGTGTTCTTGGAGCAACGCTCTTGGTATTTATCTCCGCCGCTACTACTTCCCACTGCCGCCTGCTCCCCTGCTGATATGGGATATATCTCCTTCATTCCACCTCTTACACCAAGACCTCTAGTGCAGTGTCTGAAAACCTTGGTGCTCACTCTCTCACAGGTTAAGCCATTGGTCAAAATATCAGTGGACAGATTTGATTTTCAAATGATCCCCACCACTTCTTGCAGCTACAGTACTCCTCCCCTTTAAGAGGTGCAGGCTGCTTTTAAATAATGCTAATGACTCATGATATTGGGGCCCCCTGCTGATGTGTGCTGCCCCATGGCACAGATAATGATGAATCCACACAGCAATCTTGTAAAGCTGCGGGCAGCATGAATTTACCGTGCTATCTGCAAAGCAATGTATAAACACAGGTTAATTGTGTACTGGAACCCCTTTGCCTGTTTTCGGAGGATGAGCCAATTTCTCCCCTATTAGTTTTGTTCATTAAAAGTATGATTCATTCCCTTTCTTTTCAAAATTTGTGCACAATTTCTGGAGGTGACTTTGTAAGTGAATACACTCAGTTAAGTGTACCACAAGCAAAAATTTGGGTTTCTTGTTGTTCAGTTACTCTTCAGGAAGCAACTTGATAAATATAATGGGATTGAGTGGCCAGGATTTACTACGACAGATAATGATACCACTTTGGCTTGATGAAAGCACACTTCTCCAAAACAATCTACTATTGGAAATGGAGTGTAAATTTTGCGATCTAATATGGTGAACATGTTAGTACTGTGAAATTCAGTCCTGAACAAGATTAGATCCTTGAGATTGTCCTGTGACATTTTTTGTGAACTGTTTAGATAATAATGTTCATTTCTATATCTTAGCACCTCTACTAATGCTAACCAATTTTTTTTTTGCAAGACTGGCCATCAACCAATTAAGTTCGCAAATCCAGTTACTGCTAGTGTTGCTTTCAGTTTTATAGTAATGAGTGGTAACAATGTATGGTCTTGAAGATATCTTTCAAAATTTCAACCAGCATGTTGGACCACTACAGAGGGAAGGCCCACCTATGTTTAAAATACCAAAATAAAAGCAAAGTACTGCAGATGTAGGAAATCTTAAATAAAAACAAAAAGTGCTGGAAATACTCAGCAGGTCTGGCAGCATTGTGGAGAGACAAGCAGTTAACATTTCAGGTCATTGACCTTTCATCAGTATTGTTTCTTTTTGTTTTTATTTAAAATAGCAATCCTTGTCCTAGAATCAATTAATTTCTACTAAGTCAAAATTTTACTGCCATGCTGAGTTTGTAATCAGTAAATAATTTTGAAACTGAAATACTTTTTTTATGACAGAATGTTACTCTTTCTCACCTACAGACATTTAACTTTTAACATAGTGTTGCATTTATACAGGTTTCAGTGTAGAAAATATTCCATATAGCATCAACTAAATAATTAATCAATGTAGTTCTATGTTGCATTTCAAATTAGCTTTCCTTTTTCTAAATACTGTACTCATTTGGTCGTGATAAAAACAACTGTATCAAATAGCATGTTTTAAAAACACAGGTTGTCATTGACACAGACTTGGAAAATAGACAGGCTTCAGAAAGTGAAGAGGAGAGCTTAGTATTTTCAGCAGAACTGACTTCAGCTATTTCAGGAGCCACTGAAAAACGAGATGAAACAGAACCTGGCGAAGGTTAGTGCCTTAATTCATGAATCTTATTTACAAGATTCCACAAAATAGTTTCATGTTTGTGCACTGTTCTTTCTTTTGGGCCTCCTTATCTCGAGAGACAATGGATACGCACCTGGAGGTGGTCAGTGGTTTGTGAAGCAGCGCCTGGAGTGGCTATAAAGGCCAATTCTGGAGTGACAGGCTCTTCCACAGGTGCTGCAGAGAAATTTGTTTGTTGGGGCTGTTGCACAGTTGGCTCTCCCCTTGCGCCTCTGTCTTTTTTCCTGCCAACTACTAAGTCTCTTCGACTCGCCACAATTTAGCCCTGTCTTTATGGCTGCCCGCCAGCTCTGGCGAATGCTGGCAACTGACTCCCACGACTTGTGATCAATGTCACACGATTTCATGTCGCGTTTGCAGACGTCTTTATAACGGAGACATGGACGGCCGGTGGGTCTGATACCAGTGGCGAGCTCGCTGTACAATGTGACTTTGGGGATCCTGCCATCTGTAATGGAGCATATATAAAGGAATTCCTTTGCAGCAAAAATACTCCAAAACTTTGGGATCAGTGGACTGCTCATGTTTATTATAGGTTTTGTGGGTTTGGATGGCTAGAACCAACTAGAAGGCATGGGTTTAAAATCATCAATCCACAAGCACGGCATAGATTAGTAATAAATGAATTTTCTCCACAGAGTGGTGGATTTGTAGAGCAGACTCCTAACAAAGGTAGCTGGTGCTGAGTTTAACTCATTGATAAAAGAGCTAGATAACTAGAAAGAAAGAACTTGCAACCAAATGGGTAGGGCAGGATTGAAGTTTTTGATAAAATAAATGTGGGATGAGATGCTCAAATATTTCAGGGGACACAATGATTCTTATGCCATTGGGCTGAGAGGAAGCGGGTTGCTGATTACAATCTGGCCAAGGTTCAGTAGTGCAGATAGATAGATAATCTGGAGATTCGCTCCTTTTGCTTTGGGGGTCATGTAGCATTTATGCAGAACTTTCCCCCAGGATGAACTGATTAACGTTAACTCTGCTTCTATCTCCACAGATGCTGCCAGACCTGCTGAGTATTTCCAGCACTTTCTTTTTTTATTTCAGATTTCCAGCATCTGCAGTATTTTGCTTTTATTAATGTGATAGCTTACTATGTTCAATGTATTTTTTTTTAACTTAGAGATACAGCACTGAAACAGGCCCTTCGGCCCACCGGGTCTGTGCCAACCATTAACCACCCGTTAATACTAATCCTACACTAATCCCATATTCCTACCACATCCCCACCTGTCCCTATATTCCCCTACCACCTACCTATACTAGGGGCAATTTACAATGGCCAATTTACCTATCAACCTGCAAGTCTTTGGCTGTGGGAGGAAATGGAGCACCTGGCAGAAACCCACGCAGTCACAGGGAGAACTTGCAAACTCCACACAGGCAGTACCCAGAATTGAACCCGGGTCGCTGGAGCTGTGAGGCTGCGGTGCTAACCATTGCGCCACTGTGCCGCCCTTCATATATAAATATGCTTCATATTTATTGGTTGTTGTGTTTTTTTGCCTCTGTGCAATCAATTGTATTGTAAGTTGCAATGCAAGCCATTGTCGAATAAAGCTCTTAGACTTTGAGACATTTTATGGGCAGGTATGCAAGACCTAAAAATGATTTGTAAATCTAATGTGATTTACAGAGATACTTAACTGCCCATCCATGTAACTATTTTGTTTGTTCTTTAAATATAAGTCATAAAACAGCCATTTATGTTGGCCATAACTTTTAAGGAAGTTATTTGACTGATTAATCATATTTTTATCACAATATTGTGTAGCCATCTGTTCTTACTATAAACCTCTGAAAGATCATCAGTCTATTTGTTTTTAGCAGTGAATTTATTTCTTTCCTAGTTTACGATGACACTGAGGAATCAATAACAGACAGTGATGACTGTATTGTACCAGGCCGGCCATCAACACATGTAAAGAAGGTTAGTCTATTCCTTTTTAGATTTGAAATTTGATCCTGGGAACTATAGAAAACAACTTTAATGCAAATGTTTTGGAGAGGCATACAGAAATGATCATTTGACACCAAGTGACTGTCCCTTTTGAAATCTTTATTGCTGAGCAAGGGAAATAGAGAGTGGAGAAAGAATAAAGTGGGATAACAAAATGACAGGTGGAAGGAAAATAATGGCAACAAAATGCAAGGCAAACAAAATCAGAAAAGTTGATTCAATTAAAATGCACAAGGGAAGTAGTTTCTTATTTGGAATGGTGTGTACCCAATGTTGGCATCCTCCTTTATTTTAACATTCAGTGTCTGCTTTCAAAATAAAAGGCAAATTCTACCTTCTCTTCCAGTTGTTACGCAATCATAAAACACATCATACAATTAGCTTTGAAGTGACAATTCTGTGCTTAATAAATCTGAGTGTTAAATCAAGAGTTCTTATTAACAGTAATGGAATGATTGATGGTTGTCAGTTCCCAATCACAACTATCAGCATTACAAAATCTGATTATTTTTTGTTCAAATTCTGTTGTTGCTTGTGTAAACTGGGTTTGCTACCGCGAAGATATGCAGACTTGTTTTGGATGAGTAACAAAGATAGTGGTTACATTTTTCAAAGAAAATTAGGAATAGAAGCTTAAAAGCTTTTTATTTTGTAAAGTGAGCAACTTGCTACTACTGAAAGTTGAGTTGATTACGTGTAAGGTTCTCTCTACAGTCCTTCATTTGACAGTTAATGATGGTCTGTACTAGCTGAAAGCTAAAAGGAACATTTTACTGTGGGAAGTGCTGCATTTCATAGCTGAATTGGAGAAGTATCATTGAAAAGGTCTTGCAAAAATGACCTCTAATGCTCTCTGTGTACATTAATGGCTTATTGAGCTATCAGTTACAGAATATATCTCCACCTAAGCTTGTTGTCTTTATTGAAAACAGCTGATTGATTCATTTAGCAAGACTAAGTGCCGAAGGTCATTTGAACCATTACTTTTCAATGATGTTCTATCCTCTTACATGTCTTGCATTTCGAGCATTAAGTAATATAACCAACTACATTAGTCAATAACCATTCCTGATTGGCTTTCAATCCCCATCCAGTCCTTAAGTAAAGTACATCCAACATCTCATTAGGTGACCGACTACATTAAGCAACTGCCCATGGGTGATTGGCTGTCAGTCTACTTCTCTGTCTCCAGAGGGATGTAAAAATGCCACCACCAATTTCAAATAGTGGCACAGATGCCTTTTTAACTAGAAGAATCCATAGGATATTTAATTACATGTTCAGTGCACTAAAATATCGAAATTTATGATATTTTAAGGTGAGGAATTACTGACTCCATAGCAAAGTAAAGTCTGTGGTATGTTACTATACTTTATCTATCCATAACAAAATAGAAAATTACATATCTGTGATTTGTATTTTAGGAATAGTAACCCTTATTTATTTTGAATTTTAAATTCGCTCAACAAATTTACTAGAGAGAGCTGAAGTGGGTATTAAAAATATGGTAATATAATAAAAAAAACTAACTGTACCTTTAATGGACTGGTTTGTAAACTCAAGCGGGTGGGAGATTGCAAGACGAAATATGTCAAATAGAAAGTGTAATTATAGGATTTAAAACCATGTTCTCCTGTTGACTGCAAGATAATGAAAAATATAAATTTCCAAGAATGCTTAAGGTGTAGAACCCAGCAGATCTTCTAATTACACAGTAACTCAGCAGATCTGCAATTACATGGTAATTTGCAATGTGTACTGAATTGTATTTTAAATGCAAGTATGTTTTCATGTTAAGTGTTGTAATTAAAGTGGCGTGCCAATTATAGTATTATACCACCAGCATATCACACTTCAGAGCCATTTCTTAGATGTTTAGATCAAAAAATAAATCCAACAGGTTTTCTAGACCATGCTTCACTATAGATCCTGTCTCTTTTTGCAGCCTGTGATGTATAATTAAACACAGATTACTTCATTTCATTTACAACATTTATGAGCTGCACTTTGTCAGAATGAAATGCTTGTCCCCTCCTTTCCTCACCAAAGTGGCGTAATTAGTGTTAGCATCTTCTTTAACAGTCTACATAAAGTTTAGTGCTTGTATTAAATCAAGTCATTAACATAATGTGCTGTACAATTTGCCCCTATCTCTTTTCGTTTCCACTACATCAAAGCTCTTTGGAGCAGCAGTGTAATTGGGCCGTGCCAGCTTGTCAAGTTCAGTCAAGCTGATGGCTGCTTCTCCTCTGAAAAGCTTCCAGGCATAAGAATTAATGGAGAAGAAAGTCAAGAAAATGTAAAAATTTGGACTGTTATCTATGAATATTTAATGTATTTGAATAATTAGAAGTTAAGATTATCAATTTGATGTATAATAATACATTGATTAAAAGCTGTGTGCAGGGCCCAGAAATAGATATAAAAACAGACATTCGAATTCTGTTGGCAATACTTAAAAGCAGTCTAAACTTACGCCTGATCACCACATTTTCAAATTGAAGTAAATGAACAATGTATTAATGATTTTGTAATGATTTGGTGAAAAAAGACATTTATTGGGAACACCATCAGATTCCAAAAATCATAAAATATGCATCTCTTTGAGAAAACTAACATTTTATTCCTAATTCTACATTGTGTTAAGCAATTTTGATATTATCTAATCATAATAACAATTTTAAAGCTGGTTAAAAAACAAAGCTTACTTATTCCAAAATTTATTTTATTTTTGATGTGCATTCAGAGTAGAAAATGGAACAGAATCCTCTATTGTAAAAATATTGGCCCTTTCCTAATGAAGATAAACTTGAATTTTAACCCTGGAGTATGACAGTCACTGGCCTGGATTATCAGTCCGGGGTTGGGAACCCGACGCCCAGATCAGTTCCAGGTCCCGACCCTGCATTACTACAGTGGCGGTGACGCAATGCGATTTTCAAATGGAAAGGGCCTAATTGGCCCCAGGGAGAATTCGACGCCTAATTAGAGGTGCAAGAGCAGCCTGCAGGTGGGACACAGTAACTGAAGGCCTTTTGAAAAGGTGAACGACAACTATGACTGGGCTTGCCGTTCACTTTCTGAGATGGAGCAGCAGGGTGCTCAGAGGGCCAGTGCTGGCACGGGCCGGTGCCCATGGTTGGCACCAAGGTTCTCCGTTGCCTCCCTTGAGATTTTACCTGATGCAGTGGCAGACAAGAGAGAGATCTTCCTGACGTCTGGAAGAAGAAACGCGCCTAAAGACACAAAGAGAGCCTGGTTGGAGGTAGCAATGGCGGTCAGCAGCCGAGGATTAACCAGAAGGGCGTGGATACAGTGTCGGAAAAGATTCAATGACCTGATAAAGTCTGGAAAGGTGAGTAGCAAGCAACATCCTGGTGACAGGTCTCTAACTCTGTAAACACCAGCATGCAAATGAGCTGAGCAGACTAAGGTGCCCATAGTTCTTGCTAAAATTGTTGGATCAAGTGTCCAGTTGCATCACTGAGACGTGAGCAACCCTCACATATGGGGTACAATTGAGAAGGGGGCATCAGTCAGGAGCATACCAGCTCATATGAATGTCATGCTGCAATAGGTGAGGGAGGTCTGCCTACTCATAAATCATTCTCTCCTTATCCTTCAGGATAAGAGAGTGCACAATTCCTGGGAAATGTCACGGATGGTGGTGTGCCAGACCTCCACACCCTGACCCCAGTGGAGGAGGTGGAGCTGGAAATCGCAAGGGTGCCATCGTGTCAGGCTGTGGGCAATGGCGAGATAGGGCGGCACAGTGGCGCAGTGGTTAGCACCGCAGCCTCACAGCTCCAGGGACCCGGGTTCGATTTCGGGTACTGCCTGTGTGGAGTTTGCAAGTTCTCCCTGTGTCTGCGTGGGTTTTCTCCGGGTGCTCCGGTTTCCTCCCACAAGCCAAAAAGACTTGCAGGTTGATAGGTAAAATGGCCATTATAAAGTGTCACTAGTATAGGTAGGTGGTAGGGAAATATAGGGACAGGTGGGGATGTTTGGTGGGAATGTGGGATTAGTGTAGGATTAGTATAAATGGGTGGTTGATGTTCGGCACAGACTCGGTGGGCCGAAGGGCCTGTTTCAGTGCTGTATCTCTAATCTAATAAGAAGCCATGAAGAACAGGGTCATTTGCAAGCTCTATCTTCAGGTGAAGGGCATAAAGGAAACTCCTGTCCAATGCGCGCTGTGGCTATACAGCCACTGTCATCTATGGGGTTGTTGTGCTGAGGCACCAGCTGAGTAGCCTGAATTCTCATCACCACCTTCCTGTGTTTCCCACAGGGCCAGTAGCGGAGCAGGAGCAGAGTGTTCCAGCCCAGTTATTGCGGCCTCCTCAGCAGCAGGAGATGTTCCAGAACCTGCACAGTAACATCATTCCTCCACACCATCCACTAGCACAGACACACTCACCTCAGGTGGGCCTCAATCAAGATTAGAACAGGGAGCACTGTGTGAGCAGCACATCATGAGTGAGCGGTTGGAGCAGAGTGAGGCAGAGTCAGCTGTGGGCTGTCGCACTCGGAGGACAGACAAAGCCATGCTCCTCTGGGTAAAGATGCTGGGCCTTAGGTGTCACAATCAAGGAGGGGTTTTCTGAAGCATCACAGGCAGATGAGCTCCCAAATATTGGAGATCCCTGAGGCATTGCAGAGCCATGGGCAGGCAATGGAGGAATCCGTGTAGCATATGTGCTCTGTCATGACTCAGGCTTTTGACCGCATGAGCTCCTCCATTGAGAGAGTGGCCAACCTCTTGGAGAGCCATAGGCAAAGCCATTCTGAATGGATGCAAGAGCAGTGCTCTGATATGCACAGAAAGGATAACTCTGTACCATAGAACACTCAGTGTTGCTGATAATGCAGAGATACTTGGCATTGATGCCAGCTGTGTCATCCAGCATGCATGGGTGGCATGAAAGAGCTGAGGAGGTTGATGAGGGGGCCACCCCTCAGGGGGCACCGGAATCATCCTTCGCCTCCTCGGCCATGGCTCTGCAATGCCTCAGGGATCTCCAATATTTGGGAGCTCATCTGCCTGTGATGCTTCAGAAAACCCCTCCTTAGACCGCACCTTCCAAACCCGCGACCGCTGCCAACTAGAAGGACAAGGGCAGCAAATACATGGGAACACCACCACCTGCAATTTCCCCTCCAAGACACACACCATCCTGACTTGGAACTATATTGTTGTTCCTTCACTGTCGCTGGGTCAAAACCCTGGAACTTCCTTCCTAACAGCACTGTGGTGTACTTACCCTACATGGATTGCAATGGTTCAAGAAGAAGGCTCACCACCACCTTCTGAAGGGCAATTAGGGATGGGCAATAAATGCTGGCATAGCCAGCCATGCCCACATCCCATGAGTGAATTTTTTAAAATTCAGTAGGAAATAACAAATCAGAAGAAGAAAAATCACTGAAACATAAATACTTAACCAATGAGGGAAAAGAAAATAGAGCAACAGCTCAATTGTCAACAGCCTCAATGTATGTGATTGATACAGAAGTTTTATTCTGAAGATTAATTTAATGGTAAAGTTCAGCAGTTGACCCCGAATGTAGCTAATTTTGGATGGAAGATGATTTATCGTCAAAAATTGGATATGCTGAAAAATTACATGGAAAAGCAAAGATTGACTTGAACCAAAATCATTTTCTCTGAAATTTTAATTGATATCATATTTATTTAACATTACAGATATAACTCTTCAGAATTTATTACTGCTCACTGCTGTTGAGATCTATCAGAGCAGTTTGTGTGATTTGTGCCTTAAGTCGACCAAATGATGGATATCAGTCACATTGTGCACTGTATTTATATTAGATGCTCATAAGTACTTTCAGAAACTGGTGATAGATAGACACTATAAATTAAGTGCATGTACTATTCATTTACAATACTGACAGTCTTATACTGTAAAACATTAAATATATTTTGAACATCAGCCTTCCACCATATTCTATACAAAAAATACTTTTAAAGAAACTCAACTTGAAGTTAGCATTTTAATTTAAGTCAATAAAATCCTTTATTACATTTGATTTTAATTAGACAACTTAGGAACTGTGGGGGGAATTTTAAAATGGGTGAGCACATGGGATTGGGTGCAGGTGGGGAGGTTAAATTGGAAAAAGTTCCAAGGACATTGGGAAGCCAGCTCCAACTTTCCAACTTCTGGGGTTTACAGAGCCGGGTCAAAGTGGGTAACCAAGCCACTCCCAGTTGGCATTTAAAATATGTTGATTAGACTGGAAGCCAGTGATTTAACATGCTTTGCAGGTTGTAGTTTGGGCAGCCGAGTTTCCCAAGCTTCAGGAAACCTGGCAGCTGAAGCAAGGTGAGAACAGCTTCAGGGATAAATTGTGCTTTACAATGCTGCTTGTGAGCCAGGAGGAACAGGAGTGCTTCTCGCACCTGCCCCCACCAGCCATTCTCCCCACCCCCCCCACCACCCCCCCAACCCCACAATGGATCGCCAAGCTCTCCCCCCATACAAAAACCCTCGGGGTCGGGAATCACAACCGCACCCCAACCCCCCCGCCTCCCTGCCCCCTCCCTGCTCTCACAGCCCACCCTCCCTATCAGGAAGGGAATGACTGGAATCTTATCCCAATCACTGTAGCAAAATACATTCCTTAGTACTTTCCAGCCATATTTTCTGAGCAGGATTCCATCCATGTTATTTGGGGAAGATTGGATAGTCATGATAAACCGAAATATAATCTATGTGATAAAATAGTCCACTAGTAGTAAGGTTGTAAGTGGGTAGCAACCAGGAAAAATACCATATCCAAAGCATAAATTCTGCTATAATTACAGGTAGACATTGTTATAGTGAGAGAGTAGTTCTTGATTTTGGGTAGCAGTAGATTTTCTGTCAGTGATAAATCCACTGGCAGCTTTGAAATAGGGGAATTTATTGAAAATTGTTACTGCAATCCAGTAAATCTCAGATGATTTACGTTGTATCGTTTTGTCTTACCGAGAATAAGATAATTGGCAAACATCAGTGGGTGGAATTCTATAATTGCAGTGAGGCTGTACAACTGCAAAAACAAAGAAAATACTGGTGCAAATTTTCCTCTTCGTCTCCTGGGTAGTGATGTGGTGGAGCAGATCACCCAGAATGATTGTTGGAGAACCTACTCGATTGAAATCAATAGAATGTGTGAAAATTAGATGGATTCTACAATGGGTGTATGATCCACTCCGACAGATTACCTCTAGGTGATGAAGATGAAAATTTACCCCAGTGTGTCTTATAGGGACAGGGTAATGTGCAGCCAATTTGCTTATCTATTTCAATCATTCCAACACTGGAAGGCATAGAGCTATGCCAGGCATTTCTCCACAAGGAGAGTTAGTGTGGGCTGCACATTTTTAGATTTTAGATTTTAGAGATACAGCACTGAAACAGGCCCTTCGGCCAGCCGAGTCTGTGCCGACCATTAACCACCCATTTATACTAATCCTACACTAATCCCATATTCCTACCACATCCTCACCTGTCCCTCTATTCCCCTACCACCTACCTATACTAGGGGCAATTTATAATGGCCAATTTACCTATCAACCTGCAAGTCTTTTGGCTGTGGGAGGAAACCGGAGCACCCGGAGGAAACCCACGCAGACACAGGGAGAACTTGCAAACTCCACACAGGCAGTACCCAGAATTGAACCCGGGTCGCTGGAGCTGTGAGGCTGCGGTGCGAACCACTGCACCACTGTGCTGTGTAGTCACAGAATGTTGGGACAGATCTAGAAGTAGGTCAGTTGTCTGTCATAGATAGTAAATGAATGAAGGACCAAGAAAGAAGAAGAGAAAAAAATATATTATTCTGTTTTATTATCTGTGCTGTAGCATATGAGAAATCATCCCAAGTCACTCACCCCTGACTATTTCAGCTTGGGAATGGTGCAGAGGAACCTCGAAAGTGGAAAAGATAATAAAATACTTTTTTAAAAATTAAAATAAGAATTACAATGGGATTATATGATAAAACCAATAGCAAGAACTTAATACTTTTAAACTTTAGTAAATGTAGCAGAAAATTTGATATTCCATTTTTGCCATTATATGCAGTGAAAAGTCAAATGTCTTTATTAAATTTGAGCCCGTAATGGTTTTATTATAGTAGCAAAGCCTTCCAGAAATTTCCTAAAGACATTTTTACTGATTTGGTTTAGCACTGGGTTCAGCTTAATTAAGATTAATACCCGTATCTATAATAATCCTACATCGTTAGTTTAAAAAGAATTCTGCTGTGGGCCTGAATCTAGCAAAACATTTCTGCTGCAGATGCTCTACCTGTCTTGGTCATGACGAGCATTGGCTTTTCATTTAAATCCATTTTAACAGAACAAGTAATTAGAATTGCTTCACATCAAATCATTCTACCTTTATCATAGATTGTTAGTTTGTAACTCTCAATGGATTTTTTGCCAAAAGAGCAGAAGAATACCCAGGTACTTTCTTTTATATGGGTTTAATGGCATATTTGATCTGAATAATTATCATCATGTATTTATTCAACTTATTCAATTAAATGTGAATGTTTGATAAATTATAGTCAGGGCTCTTTAGCTTTCACTAAACCCAAATATTTCTTACTGAATTTATTGAAAACATCCATCATGTTTTCTGCAGGGGCCAACTTGTAGGGAACAGCTTTTTGATTTAGCGAAAAAAAACTTTGACATTGTAAATCACAACATTATGTGTCAGAAATTACAGTCCTTTGATTTTGCAAAACTATAATCATGTGGTTTTGTTCTTTCCTGTCTGATTGGTACCAGAAAGGAATCTGGATTTAGATTAGATTTGGTTGCTGCAAGGTTATATATGTGACCACTACATTTTATTCTATATGATAATGACTTGTCTGATACATGCAACCTTACTGTTTATGATTGCTGGCAATACTGATTTGATGTATAAAGTATCATCTGTAGGTAATGCTGTATATTTGTAGTATTGATCAAAGATCTACCAGCAGTAGTTAATTGGCTTGATCACTGATAAAACTAACTATTCTGTTTGATTAATACAGGTTGTAACATGCTTTAAATGCTAGCATTACCTCTATGATTATTATTCAATATTTTAAAAGTTCAATAGGAAACACATTCATATTTAATATTTTATAAACTTAACTTGCCTTTGACAAAACCATATCTCTTTCAACGGAAATTAGTGTAGATTTGACTTTTCATTGAATTATACTGCACAAAACGAGGCCATTTGGTCCATCATATCTGTGGACTCTTAAAAAGCTAACCAATTAGTTCAATTTTTCTCTTTGCCCATACCCCTTCAAATTTTTGCTTTTAAGTATTTATTAATTGCCTTTTGAAAATTATTATTGAATTAGCTTCCACCACCCTTTCAGGTAGTGCATTCCAGATGTTATTTTAAAACTGCTATTCCAGTTGCAAATGCTTTCATTATATATCTGCCTAACCATCAGTCTATGATTAGGGAAAAGCTTTGACAAAGCAATATGAAATGCGGATTTCTTAAGCTTGTTTTGGCACAATTTTTAAATTTGTATTTGTGGGGTTTTTTTGTTGTTGAAAGTTTAATTAAAATGTTAATGCTCACATTGTCAATCATCATCATCATATTTGTTATTTTACGTGTGTGTTGGCTTGAAAGAATTCAGTATTATTTAATGGTTTTTATACAAAAAGTGCAGTTAGAGGGATAATGGTGTATATTGTTTTGATCATCTATACTGTAAAATGCTTCAATGCATAGAATGCAGGCTACAGTTAATTCAAAGTCACTTCATTCAAATTACTAGATAATTGTTTTTTTCTTCTGTTTTATTTTAATTTGAACGACTGCATATTTCACATTTTGGGGTGGGGGAACATATGGAGGACACGGTAATTGATATCTTGAAGGCAGTGATGTCATTGAGAAAATTCAATAACATCAGAAAGTGAACGATTGAAGCACAAAGGATGTATAGCCAGCTACTAAAAGTTGAGGTGAGATTACTGACTTGAGATCAATCCCAGGTAACGAGTCTTGTGACAGATAGTCTGGCGTGCAGTTGTGTTGAGCATGCTCATATTTGGAACCATGGAGAGGAGCACAACAGAGGACTGAGATATGCAGCATAGTCGTAGTGGTTGTTGTGGTGACAAGAGAGGGGTGGCCATTACATACATAATTTTAAAACTAGAACCGTGAGAGAAATAAGAGCTTACCTGTTCAATAGTCTTGGGAATTTGGTCAATGGTGAAGGCAGCTGGAAGTCCATTCCTAAACGCCTCCAACTCTCTACCTCCCTCTCAACCTTTCAGACCCTCCTTAAAACCCAACACTTCAATCAAGTACTCCAGCTGTTCTCCAAGCTGATGTAGCTCACACCAGCAATCAGATCTGAGGCTTTCTTGTATGACCCAATTCCTTACCTTCTTCTTCTTCTTCTTCTTCTTTTTCTTCTTCTTCTTCTTTGGCCTCCTTGTCTCGAGAGACAATGGGTAAGCGCCTGGAGGTGGTCAGTGGTTTGTGAAGCAGCGCCTGGAGTGGCTATAAAGGCCAATTCTAGAGTGACAGACTCTTCCACAGGTGCTGCAGATAAAATTGGTTGTCGGGGCTGTTACACAGTTGGCGCTTCTGTCTTTTTTCCTGCCAACTGCTAATTCTCTTCGACTCGCCACACTTTAGCCCTGCCTTTATGGCTGCCCGCCAGCTCTGACGATCACTGGCAACTGACTCCTACGACTCGTGATCAATGTCACAGGACTTCATGTCGCGTTTGCAGATATCTTTAAAGCGGAGACATGGACGGCTGGTGGGTCTGATACCAGTGACAAACTTGCTGTACAATGTGTCCTTGGGGATCCTGCCATCTTCCATGCAGCTCACATGGCCAAGCTATCTCAAGCGCTGGCTCAGTAGAGTGTGTATGCTGTGCATATGTATAAGCAGTGCATTTACTCATAAGCCATTGGGGTACTCCAATCAAATGATGATCTGTAGCTGATTATTGATTGTTTAATGTCACGCTGATATTGTTAATGTACTACTAGGACTTCGGTCTACGTCTACTTAATCCTTACTTCCACCTTGGGTGTTGCAAACAAAAAGGTCACTGTCATTAAAGAAATAGGCTAGGAGGGAAGAAAGAAGATATTACCAGAAAAGTAAAAGAGGCTGAGAACAGTAAGAAACGAAGAGAGGCCAACTAGAACCATGAATGTGCGCAGAAGGGAATAAAAACACAAAGTGAGAGTGTGGTAAGCAAGTGGATACGAACCAGTCAGAGGAAATGCAAGAGAACAGAAATATATAAAGTGTGCCGATAAGGAAATAAAGAATTAGATCTACAGAAGAGAAAGTTGGAGAGTGACAAGGAGAGAGAAAGACTATGGGAGATGGAATGAAAGCCTCACGAAGAAGAGGGAAAGAATGGAGAGAGAATGCCAGTGGGCAAGCTGCTGGAGAAATGGTGAAGGAGTACTCAAAATCTGGTGTAAAGAGGAGAAACCTCATAGAAAATGTATCAAGTAAAAGAAGTTGTCCATTAGCTCGAGGTTAGTCAATCCTTCTGTACATCGTGTTTTAATTTTTTAGCTTTTTTAGCGTTCCGGACGATTATATCTGCAGGAAGTGTACCCAGTTGCAGCTCCTCACAGACCGCATGGATCGGTTGGAGCAGCAACTGATGCACTTAGGAGCATGCAGGTGGCAGAAAGCGTCATAGACAGGAGTTTTAGAGAAGTGGTTACACCCAAGGTGCAGGCAGATAGATGGGTGACCGCTAGAAGGGGCAGGCAGTCAGTGCAGGAATCCCCTGTGGCTATCCCCCTCTCTAACAAGTATACCGTTTTGGATACTGTTGGGGGTGATGGCCTATCAGGGGAAAGCAACAGCAGTAGCCAGAGCAGTGGCACCACAGCTGGCACTGTTGTTCAGCAGGGAGGGACAAAGCGCAGAAGAGGAATAGTTATAGGGGACTCTATAGTCAAGGGCACAGATAGGCGCTTCTGTGGACGTGAAAGAGACTCCAGGATGGTATGTTGCCTCCCTGGTTCCAGGGTCAAGGATGTCTCTGAACTGACAGGGGGCATTCTGAATGGGGAGGGTGAACAGCCAGAGGTTGTGGTACACATCGGTACCAACGACATAGGCAGGAAGAGTGACGAGGTCCTGCAGGGGGAGTGACGAGGTCCTGCAGGGGGAGTTTAGGGAGTTAGGTAGAAAGTTAAAAGACAGGACCTCTAGGGTTGTAATCTTGGGATTACTCCCTGTGCCAAGTGCCAGTGAGGCTAGAAACAGGAAGATAGTGCAACTAAACACGTGGCTGAACAGCTGGTGTAGGAGGGAGGGTTTCAGATATCTGGATCATTGGGATCTCTTCAGGGACAGGTGGGACCTGTACAAGAAGGACGGGTTGCATCTAAACTGGAGAGGCACAAATATCCTGGCTACGAGGTTTGCGAGCGTCACTCGGGAGGGTTTAAACTAGTGTGGCAGTGGGGTGGGAACCAGAGCAGTAGGACAGCAGGTGAAATAAATGAGGGGGAACTAGTGAATAAGGACAGTAAGACTGAGAGGAAGAGCAGGCAGGGAGATGTTGCTGAGCACAGCGGGATTGGTGGTCTGAAGGTCATTTGTTTCAATGCGAGAAGTATAACAGGTAAGGCAGATGAACTTAGAGCTTGGATTAGTACTTGGAACTATGATGTTGTTGCTATTACAGAGACTTGGTTGAAGGAAGGACAGGATTGGCAGCTAAATGTTCCGGGATTTAGAAGCTTCAGGCGGGATAGAGGGGGATGTAAAAGGGGTGGGGGAGTTGCATTACTTGTTAAGGAGAATATCACAGCTGTACTGCAGGAGGATACCTCGGAGGGGTCATGCAGCGAGGCAATATGGGTGGAGCTCAGGAATAGGAAGGGTGCAGTCTACAGGTCTCCCAACAGCCAGCGGGAGGTAGAGGAGCAGATATGTAGACAGATTTTGGAAAGATGTGAAGGTAACAGGGTTGTAGTGGTGGGTGACTTTAACTTCCCCTATATTGACTGGGACTCACTTTGTGCCAGGGGCTTGGATGGGGCAGAATTTGTAAGGAGCATCCAGGAGGGCTTCTTGAAACAATATGTAGATAATCCAACTAGGGATGGGACCGTACTGGACCTGGTATTGGGGAATGAGCCCAGCCAGGTGGTCAAAGTTTCAGTAGGGGAGCATTTCGGGAACAGTGACCATAATTCCGTAAGTTTTAAGGTACTTGTGGATAAGAGTAGTCCTCAGGTGAAAATGCAAAATTGGGGAAAGGCTAACGATAAAAACATGAGGCAGGAACTGAAGAATTTAGATTGGGGGCGGCTGTTTGAGGGTAAATCAACATCTCACATGTGGGAGTCTTTCAAATGTCAGTTGATTAGAATCCAGGACCAGCATGTTCCACTGAGGAAGAAGAATAAGTTTGGCAAGTTTCGGGAACCTTGGATAACGAGGGATATTGTGAGCCTAGTCAAAAAGAAAAAGGAAGCATTCGTAAGGGCTGGAAGGCTGGGAACAGACAAAGCCGTTGAGGAATATAAAGAAAGTAGGGAGGAACCTAAGCAAGGAGTCAGGAGGGCAAAAAGGTGTCATGAAAAGTCATTGGCAAACAGGATTAAGGAGAATCCCAAGACTTTTTATACGTATATAAAGAGCAAGAGGGTAACCAGGGAAAGGGTTGGCCCACTCAAGGACAGAGGAGGGAATCTATGTGTGGAGCCAGAGGAAATGGGCGAGGTACTAATTGAGTACTTTGCATCAGTATTCACCAAAGAGAAGGACTTGGTGGATGATGAGTCAAGGGAAGGGAGTGCAGATAGTCTGGGTCAAGTCATTATCAACAAGGAGGAGGTGTTGGGCGTCTTGCAAAGCATTAAGGTAGATAAGTCCCCAGGGCCTGATGGGATCTACCCCAGAATACTGAGGGAGGCAAGGGAAGAAATTGCTGGGGCCTTGACAGAAATCTTTGTATCCTCATTGGCTACAGGTGAGTTCCCAGAGGGCTGGAGAATAGCCAATGTTGTTCCTTTGTTTAAGAAGGGTAGCAAGGATAATCCAGGAAATTATAGGCCGGTGAGCCTTACGTCAGTGGTAGGGAAATTATTAGAGAGGATTCTTCGGAACAGGATTTACTCCCATTTGGAAACAAATGAACTTATTAGCAAGAGGCAGCATGGTTTTGTGAAGGGGAGGTCGTGTCTCACTAACTTGATTGAGTTTTTTGAGGAAGTGACGAAGATGATTGATGAAGGAAGGGCAGTGGATGTTGTCTATATGGACTTCAGTAAAGCCTTTGACAAGGTCCCTCATGGCAGACTAGTACAAAAGGTGAAATCACACGGGATCAGAGGTGATCTGGCAAGATGGATACAGAACTGGCTCGGTTATAGAAGACAGAGGGTAGCAGTGGAAGGGTGCTTTTCTGAATGGAGGGCTGTGACTAGTGGTGTTCCGCAGGGATCAGTGCTGGGACTTTTGCTGTTTGGAGTATATATAAATGATTTGGAGGAAAATGTAGCTGGTCTGATTAGTAAGTTTGCGGACGATACAAAGGTTGGTGGAGTTGCGGATAGTGATGAGGATTGTCAAAGGATACAGCAGGATATAGATCGGTTGGAAACTTGGACGGAGAAATGGCAGATGGAGTTTAATCCGGACAAATGTGAGATAATGCATTTTGGAAGATCTAATACATGTGGGAAGTATACAGTAAATGGCAGAACCCTTAGGAGTATTGACAGGCAGAGAGATCTGGGCATACAGGTCCACAGGTCACTGAAAGTGGCAACGCAGGTGGATAAGGTAGTCAAGAAGGCATACGGCATGCTTGCCTTCATCGGTCGGGGCATAGAGTATACAAATTGGCACGTTATGCTGCAGCTGTACAGAACTTTAGTTAGGCCACACTTAGAATATTGCGTGCAATTCTGGTCGCCACACTACCAGAAGGACGTGGAGGCTTTGGAGAGGGTACAGAAGAGGTTTACCAGGATGTTGCCTGGTCTGGAGGGCATTAGCTATGAGGAGAGGTTGGATAAACTTGGATTGTTTTCACTGTAACGACGGAGGTGGAGGGGGCGACATGATAGAGGTTTACCAAGTTATGAGTGGCATGGACAGAGTGGATAGTCAGAAGCTTTTTCCCAGGGTGGAAGAGTCAGTTACTAGGGGACATAGGTTTAAGGTGCAAGGGGCAAAGTTTAGAGGGGATGTGTGAGGCAAATTCTTTACACAGAGGGTGGTAAGTGCCTGGAACTTGCTGCCGATGGAGGTGGTGGAAGCAGGTACGATAGCGACGTTTAAGAGGCATCTTGACAAATACATGAATAGGATGGGAATAGAGGTATACGGTCCCCGGAAGTGCAGAAGGTTTTACTTTAGACAGGCATCAAGATCGGCGCAGGCTTGGAGGGCCGAATGGCCTGTTCCTGTGCTGTACTGTTCTTTGTTCTTTTGAGGTTGATTTTTTAAAAATTCATTTATGGGATGTGGGCATCGCTGGATATGCCAGCATTTATTGCCCATCCCTAATTGCCCTTGAGAAGGTGGTGGTGAGCCGCCTTCTTCAACTGCTGCAGTCCATGTGGGGTAGGTACACCAACAGTGCTGTTAGGAGGGGGAGTTCCAGGATTTTGACCCAGCGTCAGTGAAGGAACAGCAATATAGTTCCAAGTCAGGATGGTGTGTGGCTTGGAGAGGAACTTGCAGGTGGTGGTATTGCCAGGCATCTGCTGCCCTTGTCCTTCCAGGTGGCAGAGTTCGCGGGTTTGGAAGGTGCTGTCTAAGGAGCCTTGGTCTGTTGCTACAGTGCATCTTGTAGATGGTACACACAGCTGTCACTGTGCGTCAGTGGTGGAGGGAGTGAATGTTTGTGCATGGGGTGCCAATCAAGCAGGCTACTTTGTCCTGGATGGTGTTGAGTTTCTTGAGTGTTGTGGAGCTGCACCCATCCAGGCAAGTGGAGAGTATTCCGTCACACTCCTGACTTGTGCCTTGTAGATAGTGGACAGGCAGGAGGTGAGTTACTCGCCACAGGATTCCGAGCTTCTGACCTGCTCTTGTCGACACAGTATTTTATATGGCTACTCCAGTTAAGTTTCTGGTCAATGGTAACCCTCAGGATGTTGGTAGTGGGGGAATTCAGCGATGGTAATGCCATTGCCATTGAATGTCAAGGGTAAATGGTTAGATTCTCTCATTGCCTGGCACTTGTGTGGCGCAAATGTTACCTGCCACTTATCAGCCCAAGCCTGGATATTGTCCAGGTCTTGCTGCATTTCTACACGGATTGCTTCAGTATCTGAGGAGTCGCGAATGATGCTGAACATTGTGCAATCATCAGCAAACATCCCCCACTTCTGACTTTTTAAATTGATGAGGATTGGGATATTTGTGGAGCCACCTCCTCCAGTTAGTTGTTTAATTGTTCACCACCATTCACGACTGGCTGTGGTAGGACTGCAGAGCTTAGATCTGATCAGTTGGTTATGGGATTGCTCAGCTCTGTCAGTCACATGTTGCTTCTGCAGTTTGGCACGCAAGTAGTCCTGGGTTGCAGCTTCACCAGGTTGACACCTCATTTTGATGTATGTCTGATGCTACTCCTGGCATGCCCTTCTGCACTCTTCGTTGAACCAGGGTTGGTCTCCCGGCTTGATGGTAATGGTAGAGTGGGAGATATGCCGGGCCCTGAGGTTACAGATTGTGGATGAGTACAATTCTGCTACGGCTGATGGCCCACAGCGCCTCATGGATGCCCTGTTTTGCATTGCTAGATCTGTTTGCAATCTATCCCATTTAGCACAGTGGTAGTGCCACACAACACGATGGAGTGTATCCTCAATGTGAAGATGGGACTTTGTCTCCATTGTGCGTTGGTCACTCCTCCCAAAACTATCATGGACAGATGCATCTACGCCAGGCAGATTGGTCAAGTATGCTTTTCGCTCTTGTTGGTTCCCAGTCTAGCAGCTATGTCCTTTAGGACTCGGCCAGGTCGTTCAGTAGTGGTGCTACCAAGTCACTCTAAGTGATGGACACTGAAGTCCCCTACCCAGAGTACATTCTGTGCCCTTGCCACCGTCAGTGCTTCCTCCAAGTGCTGGTCAACATGGAGGAGTACTGATGCATCAGCTGAGGGTGGGGCGGTAGGTGGTAATAAGCAGGAAGTCTCCTTTTCCATGTTTGACCTGATGCCATGAGACTTCATGGGGTCTGGAGTCGATGTTGAGGACTCCCAGGACAACTGCTTCCCGGCTGTATACCACTGTGCCGCCACTTCTGCTGGGTCTGTCCTGCCGGTGGGAGAGGACATACCCGGGGATGGTGATGGCAGTGCCTGGGACATTGTAAGGTATGATACGGTGAATATGATTATCAGGCTGTTGATTGACTAGTCTGTGGGACAGTTCTCCCAACTTTAGCACAAGCCCCCAGATGTTAGTAAGGAGGACTTTGCAGGGTCAGCATGGCTGGTTTTGCAGTTGTTGTTTCCAGCGCCTAGGTCGATGCCAGGTGGTCCATCGGATTTCATTCCTTATTGATTTTGCTGAAGGTGGAGGGCCTGCCGCAGCGGGGAGAGGCCGCCAGGTAAAATCTGGATGCCTCCTCGTGGGGTCAGGTGTTCCTCCTTTGGGGCAATCCAAGGCACCTGGAAGGCCCCCCGCTGGCGATCACCACCCCCCTGGGAAGACAACCCCCCCCTACCCCTTTGTCAGGCCCTGCCTAAATGGCCCGAAAAACCCCGAGTCCACTCACCTGTGCCGGGGTCTCCTCCAGTCTTCAGTCCTGCAGGGCATCCTGCAGTACCAGCAGTCGCCACTGCTCTCAGTGGTGCTCCCAGTACTGTAGAGCTGCCGGTCTTCCAATTGGCCGGCAACTCTCGAGGCAAGAGCTCGTCCCTTCAAGGGATGGCTTCCCCAACAGAAGGGCAGTTAATTGGCTGCCCACCATTAAATGGCTTCGGAGTCTGATGGAATCCGGCCCATTGCCAGGATAAGATGCAGCCCAAAATCTCTGACATGTCAGGACTCCCTCAGTACGGCACTGGAGTGTCAGCCTAGCTTGCTGAATCCCCATTTGGCAGGAACAACCTAAAATCTTTCCAGTTGTGAAAGTCGTCTTCTTCTTCGTCTTTGGCCTCCTTGTCTCGAGAGACAATGGGTAAGCGCCTGGGGGTGGTCGGTGCATTGTGAAGCAGCGCCTGGAGTGGCTATAAAGGCCAATTCTAGAGTGACAGACTCTTCCACAGGTGCTACAGATAAAATTGGTTGTCAGGGCTGTCACACAGTTAGCTCTCCCCTTGCGCTTCTGTCTTTTTTCCTGCCAACTGCTAAGTCTCTTCAACTCGCCACACTTTAGCCCCGCCTTTATGGCTGCCCGCCAGCTCTGGCAATCGCTGGCTATTGACTCCCACGACTTGTGATCAATGTCACAGGACTTCATGTCACGTTTGCAGACGTCTTTAAAGCGGAGACATGGACGGTCGGTGGGTCTGATACCAGTGACGAGCTCGCTGTACAAAGTGTCCTTGGGGATCCTGCCATCTTCCATGCGGCTCACATGGCCAAGCCATCTCAAGTGCCGCTGGCTCAGTAGGGTGTATAAGCTGGGGATGCTGGCTGCCTCGAGGACTTCTGTGTTGGAGATACGGTCCTGCCACCTGATGCCAAGTATTCTCCGGAGTAAGCGAAGATGGAATGAATTGAGACGTTCCTCTTGGCTGACATACGTTGTCCAGGCCTCGCTGCCGTAGAGCAAGGTACTGAGGACACAGGCTTGATACACTCGGACTTTTGTGTTCCGTGTCAGTGGGCTATTTTCCCACACTCTCTTGGCCAGTCTGGACATAGCAGTGGAAGCCTTTCCCATGCGCTTGTTGATTTCTGCATCTAGAGACAGGTTAGTGGTGATAGTTGAACCTAGGTAGGTGAACTCTTAAACCACTTCCAGAGCGTGGTCGCCGATATTGATGGATGGAGCATTTCTGATGTCCTGTCCCATGATGTTCATTTTCTTGAGGCTGATGGTTAGGCCAAATTCGTTGCAGGCAGCCGCAATCCTGTCGATGAGTCTCTGCAGACACTCTTCAGTGTGAGATGTTAATGCAGCATCGTCAGCAAAGAGGAGTTCCCTGATGAGGACTTTCCGTACTTTGGTCTTCGCTCTTAGACGAGCAAGGTTGAACAACCTGCCACCTGATCTTGTGTGGAGGAAAATTCCTTCTTCTGAAGACTTGAATGCATGTGAGAGCAGCAGGGAGAAGAAGATCCCAAACAGTGTAGGTGCGAGAACACAGCCCTGTTTCATGCCACTCAGGATAGGAAAGGAGTCTGATGAGGCGCCGCTATGCTGAATTGTGCCTTTCATATTGTCATGGAATGAGGTGATGGTACTTAGTAGCTTTGGTGGACATCCGATCTTTTCTCGTCGTCTGAAGAGACCACGTCTGCTGACAAGGTCAAAGGCTTTGGTGCGATCAATGAAAGCAACATAGAGGGGCATCTCTATGAAGAAGGGTCGCTGACCCGAAACGTTAACTCTGCTTCTCTTTCCACAGATGCTGCCAGACCTGCTGAGTGATTCCAGCATTTCTTGTTTTTGTTTCAGATTTCCAGCATCCGCAGTATTTTGCTTTTATTATAGAGGGGCATCTGTTGTTCACGGCATTTCTCCTGTAGCTGGCGAAGGGAAACTGCATATCAATGGTGGATCTCTGTGCTCAAAAGCCACACTGTGCCTCAGGGTAGACACGCTCAGCCAGCTTCTGGAGCCTGTTTAAAGCGACTCGAGCGAAGACTTTCCCCACTATGCTGAGCAGGGAAATTCCACGGTAGTTGTTGCAGTCACCGCGGTCAACCTTGTTCTTATAGAGGTTGATGATATTGGCATCGCACGTGTCCTGTGGTACTGCTCCCTCGTCCCAGCACAGGCAAAGCAGTTCATGTAGTGCTGAAAGTATAGCAGGCTTAGCACTCTTGATTATTTCAGGGGTAATGCCGTCCTTCCCAGAGGCTTTTCCACTGGCTAGAGAATCAATGGCATCACTGAGTTCCGATTTTGATGGTTGTACGTCCAGCTCATCCATGCCTGGCAGAGACTGGGCTGCATTGAGGGCAGTCTCAGTGACAACATTCTCCCTGGAGTAGAGTTCCAGGTCGTGCTGAACCCAGCGGTCCATTTGCTTGCGTTGGTCAGTGATTGTGTCCCCTGATTTAGATTTGAGGGGGGCGATCTTCTTGATGGTTTGCCCAAAAGCTGTCTTAATGCCATCATACATTCCTCTGATGTTTCCGGTGTCACATGTGAAAGTAAAGCTGTGTAAATATTTCAAGATACTTGCAGTAGTGGATTCCACTTAAAAATCAAAACTCATTGGAAATCATACTTAGTGGTTAAAAATCTGATGACTGTATTTAATTTTAAAAAGAACATAAATTTTAAAAGTTGTGCAGTATTTGGGGACCTGAGTAGTGTAGTGAGTTATCATACCATCCTTTAATTTCCCTATTCAAATCCATCCCAAATCGGTGGGATGAACCACTCCTGCTGGCTGTCAGTGCCTCATGTAAATGAGTTTCAGCAATCTCAGTCAAGTTGCTAGCAGGTGTGGGCCCATCATTTAAAACTGCTGGAAAATTGGCACAGAATTGTCAGTTTTACTCAGTTTCCGGAAGCTGGTGTGGGAAACAGAAAATTAACTTTGGTGCAGTGGTGTGCTGTATGTACATAAGAAATAGGAATAGGAGTAGGCCATTTTGTCCTCAAGCATGCTCTGCCATTCAATAATATCATGGCTGATCATTGGTCTCAATTGCACTTTTCCAGCCGATCCCCATATGCTTTGATTCTCCTAGAGTCCAAAAATCTGTCTCAGCCTTGAATATGGGCTGTATTTTACGCCGCCCCAGCGGGTTGGATGGCGGCGTAAAATTGATCGGGAGGCTCCAGGAGGCCTTCCTGCCCCGCTTCTGCCTCCGACCAACTTTACAGTGGTCGGTTTGGGGGGTGCAAACGGCCCGCCCGCCCGAGGCCAATCACTTAACGGCCACTTAAGGGCCCTCGCCTGCCTCCACGGGTATTTACCCGTGGCAAGCGGGCGTGCTTGGGACGTGAAAGGCCACCCAGCGATAGCTGCTGGCCTTTCCGCACGCCGGGGGAGTGTGCCATGGTAGTTGGGCACAGGGTGCTCGATTGCGGGCCACCCTCGCCTCCCAACCCACCCCCAGGACACAAGACACCCACCCCCCAAACGACTACCCTTGCCTCACCACCATGACCGATCACCAGCATCCCCCCCCCACGCCCCCCCCCTTCCGGCGAGGCAATCCCAACTTAACTGAAATCCTGGCTCCATGCCATCAGCTGGGCTGCAGTCACAGTAGTGGCCACCGCCGCCGCTGCTGCTGCCAGCCCGCTGATTGGCCAGCAGCTCACTGAGGCAGGGCCTCCTCCTAAAAGCGGGTGGAAGTCCCGCCTCAGGACAGTTAAAGCCCGGGGACCCGTAAAATGCATCCCCAGGCTAGGCAGAAGCGGTTTCGCCACCGACCTTCATGTCGGTGGCAAAGTCCCGTCTGCCTGCGGTAAAATCCAGCCCTATATTTAACAACTGAGCATCCACAGCCTGTGGTGTAGAGGATTCAATCATTTACAACCCTCTGAGTGAAGAAATTCTTCTTCATCTCCGTCTTAAATGATCGCCCCCCTTATACTGAGACTATACCCCTTAGTTGTTCACTCTCCAGCATCTCAGCATCTACCCTGTCAATCCCTCTTAGAATCTTAGAATGAGATCACCTCTCATTCATCTAAGCTCCAGAGATAACAGGCCCGTTCTACTAAATCTCTCTTCAGAGGATAACCCTCTTGTCCCAGGAATCAATCTAGTGATCCTTCGCTGCACTGCCTCCAAAGCAAGTATATCCTTCATAAGATAAGGAGACCAAAAATGTGCATAGCGCTTCAGGGGGCTGAATTTTGTTTTCCCGCTGCTGGGAGTGGTGGCAGGCGAAAAATGGCTGCCCACATGCACAGGCCGTGCACCGCCACGTTGCAACGATCCTGAGCGCTGCAGTTCATTTATCTATGCAGGGAGTCCACCTCCGCCCAATCACATGGCAGAGGTGGCCTCAGCGAAGTCATGAACGGCATCAGTTGACTCTGCGCAGGCGCTGGTGCCATTATTAAAGGGATGCCAGCCCTGCTCAGAGAATGCAGAGTTGAACCTGTACCCACCCCACTACACTGAAAATAAATGTTGGCCCTATTCCCCGCCCCCGCATACATTGAAATTGAAGAGTTGACCCCTTCTCCCCCCAACTGCTCCAATGCAGAGGTCACCGCCCTCACCGCTCCCCCAATGGAACAAGGTACAGAGGTGAACCTTTACCCCCCATTCCCCCACACACTACAAATGTAGCATTGATCCCCCTCCCCCCCCCCCCCCAACTACAGTAAAAATCCAGAGCTCCCCTCTTCCCCACCTCAGTGGCGCCAGCTTTCCCTGGACAGGAAAGTGACGGCGCATGAGTACCACCTGCCACATGGCAGATCCAGATCCAACTGTAAGATCGCGGGCAATTCAATTTAAATGTATTCATTGAGTTTATTTAAATATTTAAAGTCGGGTCCTGTCGCCAAGTGGCAGACGGGCCGCCATGGAGCCTCGCCGCCACCAGGAAGATCGGGCCCGGCAATCCCGGCGTCAGGCTCCTAGGCGGGCCGCTGGTGCTCCAATCTTCCAGCACCACCCCCCCCACCACGGAGCCCGACCTCAAGAGCTGAACAAAATTCAGCCCCGGGTGTGGTCTCCCCAAAGCCCTGAACAATTGTAACAAGGCTTCCTTAATTTTGTACACCAATCCCTTGTAATAAAGGTGAGGCTGAGTTAAGGCACATTGGGACAGTGTTAATGGTGTTTTATTCTCTATCTTCTATGCTGTATTTCTCCATGTTCAGTAATGAGGTCCACACTATTGTTATGATCCCCATGGAGATCACCAACAAACCAAAAGAATCAGATCCACCGACTGACCCCAATTTAGGAAGTAAAAAGCAAACGGACAAGATTTCACTTTTATAAATTTTACTTTTACACTCAAACCAAAACCAACATAAATTAAACATGAACTAGCAGTTAAATCACAGTTAATATATATAAATATATATATATATAAGATTACACATTAACTATCAGAAGCAACAAGGATGTATCTCATAAGTCCTTTGGCAGTCCTATCAGCAGGATGATGCTGAACCATTGCAAAGTCCTTCAGATCTTTGAACTTTTCAAGTAGATCTCCAGATCCGGCCTCCCAAGATGCAAATGTCGGTTTCCACTCGATGGCAGTTTCTCTGCAATCCGAACCCCGGCGATACCATCTCCACCAAAACTGTGCACCCTTCCGGAACTTCCATGGTTTTACTCAAACAGTCATGGTGGTTTTGCTTCACTGGTCTCGCCTTACATAACTCTTTAAGGCACCGAAAACAATTGTAACAACATGTATTTTCGAGGGTCAGCTCTCAGTCCAGGCTCCTCTGCCTGCAGTCAAAACAACTATTCCAGCCTGCTGCTTCTTGCAGTCTGTGTCATCTCGAAAAGCTTGACCCCTAAGCTCCAGTCACATCTCTGCTAAAAAAAACCTGTTTGTTTTGTTAACCTGGTTCTGATCTCCCAGAACATTGAATCTTCATTTTCAAATCAAGGTCTGTCTCAAAAAACACACATTGAATCCAAAGTCATAGCACCCAACAGGTAGGCTGCACAGAACGCAGTCAACATACGAGGACACCATCACACTATATGTAGAAAGGATGTTGAGGCTTTATAAAAGATGAAACACAGAGTTATCAGGATCAGAATGGAAAAGGCACAATTAGTATGAGGGGCCATAGATACAAGATTTAAATGTAAGAGATTTAAGACAGAAAGCAAGGGAAACCTATCTACACAGAGAGTTGTGAGGCTGTGGAACTCACTTCTACAGTTGCTGGTAAAGGCAGAAAGTATGTCAACATTCAAGATTAGATTGGATAACTGGATGAGGGAAAAGGGTTTGAAGGTATATGAGAACAGGGTGAGTAGATATGATTGGAATTATTTCTTGCATAGAGGATAAATACCACTGGGACTGGTTGGGCTGAATGACCCATTTCCGTGTTGTGACTTTTTTGTACTTCTATGTATCAGTCACTAGCACAATAATCCAAATGCCTGGAGCAGACATTAGCCCAGGCCCCATCTTTCATAGAAACATAGAAAATAGGAGCAGAATAGGCCATTTGGCCCTTCGGGCCTGCTCCACCATTCAAAAAAGATCATGTTGATCGTCTAATTCAGTACCCTGTTCCCGCTTTCTCCCCATATCCCTTGATCCTTTTGGCATTAAGAAATATATCTATCTGCTTATTGAATATATTCAATGACATGGCCTCCACTGCCTTCTGCGGTAGAGAATTCCACAGGTTCACTACCCTCTGAGTGAAGAAATTTCTCCTCATCTCGGTTCTAAATGGCATACCCCGTATCCTGAGACTGTGACCCCTGGTTCTGGACTCCCCAGCCATCGGGATCATCCTCCCTGCATCTAGCCTGTCTATTCCTGTTAGAATTATATAAGTTTCTATGAGATCCCCTCTCATTCTTCTAAACTGTAGTATATAGGCCTGGTCGACCCAATCTCTCCTTATACATCAATCCTGCCATCCCAGGAATCAGCCGAGTAAATCTTCTTTGCACTCCCTCCATGGCAGGAACATCCTTCCTCAGATCAGGAGACAAAACTGCACACAATACTCCAGATGTGGTCTCACCAAGGCCCTGTATAACTGCAGTAAGACATCCTTGCTCCTGTACTCAAATCCTCTTGCAATGAAGGCCAACATACCATTCGCCTTCCTAACTGTTTGCTGCACCTGAAGGCTTGCTTTCAGTGACTTGTGTACAAGGACACCCAGGTCTCGTTGCACCTCCCCCTTTCCCAATCTATCACCATTCAGATAATCTGCCTTTCTGTTTTTCCAACCAAAGTAGATAACCTCACATTTATCCACATTGTACTGCATCTGCCATGCCTTTACCCACTCACCCAACTTGTCCAAATTACATTGGAGCCTCTTTGCATCCTCCTCACAGCTCACATTCCCCCCCCCCCCCCCAGCTTTGTGTCATCTGCAAACTTGGAAATGTTACATTTAGTTCCCTCACCCACGTCATTAATATATATTGTGACTAGCTGGGGCCCAAGCACTGATCCCTGCAGTACCCCACAAGTCACTGCCTGCCAACCGGAAAAAGACCCGTTTATTCCTACTCTCTGTTTCCTGTCTGTCAACCAATTCTCAATCCATGCCAGTATATTACCCCCAATGCCATGTGCTTTAATTTTGCGCACTAACCTCTTCTGTGGGACTTTATCAAAAGCCTTCTGAAAATCCAAATACACCACATCCACTGGTTCTCCCTTATCTATTCTACTAGTTACATCCTCAAAAAACTCCAGTAGATTTTTTACGCATGATTTCCCTTTCGTAAACCCATGTTGACTTTGTCCAATCCCGTTTATGCTTTCCAGGTGTTCTGCTATCACATCCTTTATAATAGGCTCTAGCATTTTCCCCACTATTGATGTAAGGCTAACTGGTCTGTAATTCCCTGTGTTTTCTCTCCGTTTTTTAAATAGTGGGGTTACATTTGCCACCCTCCAATCTGTAGGAACTGCTCCAGAGTCTATAGAATTTTGGAAGATGACCACCAATGCATCCACTATTTCCAGGAACACTTCCTTTAGTACTCTGGGATGTAGATTATCAGGCCTTGGGAATGTGTCAGCCTTTAACCCCATTAATTTCCCTAGCACTATTTTTCTACTAATACTGATTTCCTTCAGTTCCTCCCTCTCATTAGACCCTTGGTTCCCTAACATTTCTGGGAGGTTATTTGTGTCCTCCTTCGTGAAGACAGAACCAAAGTATGTGGTATGTGTTTAATAGTGCTTCAATTTCTTTGTTCTCCATTATAATCTCACCCGTTTCTGACTGGAAGGAACCTACATTTGACTTCACTAATCTTTTTCTCTTCACATATTTATAGAAGCTTTTACAGTCAGTTTTTATGTTCCCTGCAAGTTTACTCTCATAGTCTATTTCCCCCGCTTAATCAACCTCTTTGTCCTCCTTTGCTGACTTCTAAACTGCTCCTAATCCTCAGACTTGCTGCTTTTTCTGGCAATTTTATATGCCTCCTCTTTGGATCTAATACTATCCCTAATTTCTTTTGTAAGCCACAGTTGAGCCACCTTTCCGGTTTTATTTTTGTGCCAGACAGGAATAAATAATTGTTGTAATACATGCGCATGTTCTTTAAATATTATCCATTGCCTATCCACAGTCAACCCTTTTAGTAAAGTTCCCCAATCTACCAAAGCCAACTCGCGCCTCATACCTTCGTAGTTCCCTTTCAGGTGTATGTAATAATTCCCATGTCACTATCCAAAGAAGAGCAAGGAAGTTCTGTTGCTATCATGCCAGTATTTATCCCTCCTCCAATATCCTCCTATAAACAGATTATCTGGTCATTTATCCCGCTACTATTTATGGCTCTTGCTGAGCACAATTTAATTGCTTTGTTTTCTTAAATCACAAGTGGCTACAGTTGAAAACTGCCACATTGGCTTTGGGATGTCCTACATAATGCAAGTTGTTTCTTTTGACACTTTTTCTTACTTTTCTTGCCAACAAATTCCCATGTCAGACTAGCCTAGTGGCTAAATGGATTACTCTGTACAAATACATGATTAAGATAAAACATAACACCACTGTCATTCTTAGTAGCTGAGCTCTGGCTTATTTGGGTTATTTGCTAAAACTTTCATTGCTTCCATCTCTCTTTTTACCCTTTCTAATTTGAATATGAAAAGCTTATTCAACTCAAAGGCCATCACTTTAATGACACTTGGCAGTCATTTGATTTATTAGGTTTAGAGAAAAGAAATTCCACTAAATATTTCATCATGCCATGCTAATCCTCGTAATATTGCCAGATGAAGCCTTGTACCTGTATTAACAGAGACAGAATGGTGCGTAATTTTCTTGTCATCTTTGTAAAATTTCCATGAATCTACTGAATAATAAAACAGACTTCTTGAAATATTCAGATTTAGGTTTGCTGTAAAAGTACCTGAAAATACATAATAAAAGAAGATGATTCATGGTTTAATGTACATTTCAAGGGTCCTAAAGGCGAGTAAGTGGAAAATTAACTTTTCACTAGAATGCCTCAAGTCATTTTACAGGATGAGACACCTATTCATAGAAATTTCAATAACTTTGTAACCTACTTTGTCTTTTACGTTTTTTTTTTATCCCTACAGCCATCAGAAAAAATCCGGATTGAGGTTGTATCTCTCACTTTAAATGAAGACGCTCACATCCTAAAGGATGAAACGACTCAACGACTGTTTGTTGAATATAGATTCTACAATTTGCCAGCTGAGGAGACACCAATGTCTCTTCCAAAGCCATACAATGGACAATGGATCTGTTATAATCACAGCAATGGTAATGACATAAGAGAAGCTGAAAGAGGTTAAATAGGTTTCTCCAAGGATTGCATATTAACCATTTATGATGGAAGAAAAATTAACCTCCAATTTAAAACTGTTTCATTTAGCTATCTGCTGGGAATAGAATTCTACATTTTTAAATAGATGTTATATTGAATAAATGTGAGCTTAAAGAAAGAATTAACTGTCGTAAATTAAAAGATATCAGCGCTGGATTCAGGAATTGGCTAATGATAGATCCCAAGTTCTTTTGACTGTCATTAATTCTGTTAAATTATTCCCTTCTTGCTGACACCTTTTATTGCTAAGTATTAAAATAACACTTTATGCAGAACTTGCAGAGGAGTGACTATAGGTATATATAATAAATCATGTTTGTGTTATTTTAAAAATTCACACATTATTTGAATCTTTAGTTTCCTTATGGTTTATGGAAAAAACATTTACTGAGTCTAGGATGGGTCTGAAAATCTCCCTAGAAATGATTATTGAAATATTATGTGGTTATTTTGGGACTGCTGCACATTCTTTTAACAACATAAATCAGTAAAACAAATGATACTTATCATTAAGCACATTTTTGATAATCTTTGTAGTTGATTCATTATAAAGATTGGAAAACACTGAGCTGCAACTCGGAAGTTGCCACCATAGTTTACATATTTTTAACGGTTCGCAATAAGGATGGCTCAAAATAATTCTTAATAACTGGAACACACTGCTATTAAATCAACTAAAACATTAATTTATGTTTTAAATATGATGCCAGATTCACATTTTTTTTTGATTGATTAATGCATAATTAAGCTAATTCTAAGTTACTTAGGCATAATGGAGCTTGAAAGACGCTTTCATGAAGCTTCATTTGGATCATTCACTTCAGGGTGTAGTTTACATGCCTACAATTCAAGTTGTTCAATATTCTGTTGTGACAAACTTCAGATCTTTTATACTATAATGTAACTTCAATTAGTTCTTTCTTTTTATGTGTGTGTGTTTATTTGCTGTATTGACATACCTCTCATATTTAATCCTATTAGACTATCATTGTACTACACCTGAGGCTAGTCGGTGAGACTCCAATGTGCACATTGCAGACCAAGATTTACTGCAGAGTGCTCATTACTGAGTCTTAGCACTGAGCTCAATCAGGAAGGACCTCTGCACTCACAGGTTTAAGCATATTAAGCACAGATCTGTTTCCCGACTGCGAGATTTTCAATGTCCGGCAAATTATTTGGAGTTGCTCCCGCTGCACCAGAGTAGGAGCAGCTCCAAGAAATTTCCCTGACAATATTTTGAAAGCCCAACGGGTGAATCCACACTCAAATGACATGAAATGGATTCTACTTGTTTATATCGTGTACACTTTCAAAAAGGGGTTTCACACTGGATCTAGGTTGTACTACACAACAAGCTGTGGAATGAAGGTTCTCAAACTTCTCAAAGCAAAATGTGCTAAGGAGTCAGATTGCTAATTTGGCTATGTTGGTTTTGTGCTTACTTTGCATAGACACCGAAGTGGTAGCATAGGCCTTCGTTGCTGGGATCAGAAAGATTGGGAAGAATTATACACCAACCAACAAATAATACTTCTGCTACAGTTGAAATTATCCTCCCCACAATGGTTAATGCTGCATTTAAATATCTGCAGGCATAGGACATTTTCTAAGATGCTGCTTAGAAGAGCACCACAGGCCAAGAAAGTATTGTGTGAACTGTTACCTCTCTTATTTTGTGCAGACATTTTGGATCAATATAAGATGCACTTGCCACAGCTCTTGCGTTTCTGAGTTAAATATGTTGAACTGACTCAACCACTAGCGCTGCTGTTCTGATCGTGATCTTGTAAAGCACTACTAGCTCTGCTTGAGGTTGCAGAGGGCAAATTCTGACATTATATCAATCATTCTTAGCCTGCCCATTGATCTGCCTGATTTGCAACTGTACTGACTTCAGGAGCAAGAATTGGGCTTCCTGTGCAATCTGCCAAACTAGGCGAGAGCAGTTCATCATTGGGTAGATGCAAACTTTATAGACAGAGAAGTTTTCAATGGTGGTATGCAAGCCAATCTTTCTTTAGAATCCACACCTTTCTATAAACATTTCTTCTCCAGTAAGGTATACCTCTTATTTTCCTGGCCAGCTCACCAAAGCAGCATAGGCTCCAAATGTACTGGTTCTTTTCTAGATTTAGCCTAAGGACAATTCCTGCAGAACTGAAGTGTTTAACTTGTTCTGAATTTGCTATTAATACAGTCCTGAGATCAAACCCTGTGCGACAGTCTATTTTTACAGAGTACAGAATGGCTTCACATACTAACAGATGTGAACTCTAATATAAAAACAAAAAATCGTGGAAATACTCAGTAGGTCTGTCAAGAAAAAAGAAAGCTATGTTAACATGCCAGGTATGCTTTTCATATCATTTCATTTAAACATGAATTCTCATTTCCACTTAATGCAGTTTTAAATTCATGCCTGAGTACGGATCCCAACTCCTTCGAATAACAGATTTCAAGATAGTCCCGTGCAAATATTTCTAAAAAGCATACATCACTAGCTACCAGATGTACATTATAAATTGCCAGCACTTTCTTCATTTGTGGTCCAGTATTGTGAAAGTGCTGCTTTAGCAGATCACGGGGGCTAAATTGTATAGACCTTGAAAATGGACACGAGGATTACAGTGCACAATTCACCCATGCCTGTTCAACATAATGCAGGCCAACTGTGTGCTGCCTGCTCATTTGGATGATTGCAGTGTGCAGCCAGCACTAACTGCGCTGCTCATGGGTTACACGCATCAGCAGGGCAACCAAAATTGTAGCTTGTAAGCACCGCTTAAAGTGAATCTGCACTGCCAAAAGTGAGCCTGCACCTCTTAAAGAGATGAGCATTGCAGCTGGGGCAGGTACTGCAGTCATGCAGGAAGTGAATCTGACCTGGGAAACATTTAAGAATGGTGCAACATGGGAGAAAATGGGCTCCATGATTTTCAGAGGCCTTGGTGAAGGGCAGGGGCCCAGGAGGCCCACCAGGCGCATGATGAAAAGGCAGTGGGAGCAGATAGCTGTGAAGGTTAATGCCAGGAGTCAAGCCCCAAGAACCTGGATGCAGTGCCATTTCAATGACTTCATACAAGTGGTTGAGGTCAGTGAATGCATCTTCAGATGCCATATCCTACCAACTGCATCGCTAGCCTCAGACATTCCTCAATTTACTACACCCCCATCACTCATTTACCAACAATCTCTATCAATCAGAACTTATTCCTAACATTTGTATGCTTCATCTCACTCTCACACACATAGCACTGCTGCAACCCTGATATCCACATCTCACAGCTTGCACACACTGCTAGTCAACCATGACAGTCACATCAGGCAAGCAGACTACATGGCACTCACTGGCATGCTTCCCTCTCTTTTGAAGCATAAGGTGGTGCAGGAACTAACCGAAGGGGTACAGGTACATGTCCTAACCCCCCATGGAGGAGATGGTGCTGGCAGTTATGACTGACCCTGTGGCCAGTGGCAGGTCTGAAAGCGTCAAAGATGACAGTATCTTGGTACCTAATCCTCTTCCTCACATCCCTCTTCCCTCTCCCCTACATTCTGTTGTAATTTACAAGCTGTAGATGGTGTAAGCATACGCCTCTTATTTCCGCATCCCCCACCCCCCCCGCCCGCCCCAACCCCGCAACTACACAACTACCTTAGCCTTGTGCCTTTTTCCTTTCAGAAAGCCAGGAGGTTTAACCTTGTTAGCAGTGAAGGAACGCTAATAAGAGAGTGATGATGAAGATAGAGGGATGTCACTTGATTTCACACTCACAGCCACCAACTCAGATACTGACACTGCGGATCCTAAAGGATAGATTAGAGCTGCGATCTGCACATGGTGAGATGCCAGGCATGAATGGGCTGCAGACAGGGCAGAGAACAAGGATATCATAGATACCAGCTTGCCACAGGGCAAGGCTGTATATGGGTTCTACAGCAGAGGATTCAGTTGAGGACTTATAGTGGGGCAGTAGAATGCTGATGGGTATGCACAACAAAATGCTTGGGCAATTGGGAAGCCTGTCAGCAAGTCTTCAGTGAATGTCAAGGAACGTGGAGGAATCCGGCACCAACTTGGCACAGGACTTTGCGCAGAGCTTTGCCTTGCATACAGTTTTAGGGCACTAACAATTCTGTAAACACCTTGATCAAAGAAACCAAAGTTTCACTGGTTTTCAAAAGCTCAGTCTTTGTGGGATACCTTGGCCTGGATTTTCAGTTTAGCGGTACCGCTGACTGGAGCTTCTTCCTTCCACAGAAATGCCCCCTAACCCTAGCTACCTTTCCAGCCCCATGTTAACTTGAATGTGGTAGGTAGGTGAACACTTGCAGCACCAGGCCACAGTGGAAGGAGGAAGGCAATCACTAAGCTGCCTGTAAAAAAATATATATATTTCTTTAAATCAAAAATTTTAGGCTACTGATGGGGATTCAGTTGCATTCTGCAAGTACTTGTACAGGTCCTTCTTCATTGGAATCCCCCAAAGGCCACCTTCACTATTGAATGCTGGATGCATTTATTCAATGGGTACCACTAACAGGCATAGTTGTAACTGTAAGGTTGGTGCCATTTTCATTCATATGATCAGGATGAGTTGGTAAGTAAATCACACCACAACGAAGGAGATTTAGCATGCAAGTAATCCAGGTTGCTTTATTGTGCCTCCTGTCACATTGGCAAAGGTAGGAGACAGTTTTGCATTTTGTAATGGAAGGAAGTGTTTTATGTATACAGTTTTTATAAGGCTTGAAATGATTGGTCAGTATCTGACGAATGCAATGTGTGGTAAACATTCAAATTGGTGAAGTTAAAGTAAATTGCCTATGTGAAAATAATGCACATAGAAATGTAACATAAGTTTTTTAAACATTTGCTCACCGGAATTTCTACACTACAATGTTTGTGGAATGGACTGTCACCCGCATGTACTGAAACTATGTTTAAATGTTGTCGAGCTCGGTCAGTTTAAATATTACAAATGCAAACTCTACCTTGGTTCTTTGAGAACACTTTAGAAATGTTATATAATGCAAGTTTATAAGACATGACTAGAACCATTAATATTGTTGAAAGTTATAAGTATTGTTTTATGATGCAACATAATGCATCAATAAAGTATAAACACTTTATATAGGATAATCTTTAATATACAAAAAAGCATGTCTGTGGATGGTACTAAAGCCTGGTTCAACTATAGAGTGCAGACTAAGCATTATTGGAAACTGTGATTGGATTCACTTCCTAGAAATTAGTTGAATTGGTGTTTTAACCCACAGTCTTTTAAGCAGTCATTGTTGCATTTTATCTGCCAAGTTGGCCTTTACATTCAAAAATCATTATCACAAAGTTTCCTATTTTCCTATTGGGAACACTTAAATAATAGAGAAAACAGAAAAAAATAACTACAAATAACAGCAAGTGTACTTCTCCCTAAGATTCAGCATGATCAACTACTAAAGACACACTTTGTGAGAAGTAGGGTTGCTTGTACTGTTAAAGTGCTGCTATGGTACACGGGAAGACAAAACCCTGCTCCTGCTAATTGGTGATTGTCAGCATTATTTTAAAATAATGTGACTAAATTATGAGTACTAAGTATATATGCCTAAGAGGACTAACTGAAAGCCTAAGTGATATTCCTTATAAAAACCTGTTTTTATTCTGTTTCTTTCTCCCTAAATTTAATATCAGTCTTGTAGGTTTCGTTTCACATTTTTATGTTAAGTAACCAATATTTGTGGTAATTAGAAATTAAATAAGAGGCCCAACCATAAGTTTGTGGCAATACTGGTCGGTATTGGAGTACTGAATAATTCCTAGTTCTGACAAAGTGCCATGCTGTAGGTTTTAGTTAGTGCATAATGCTACACCTCTGTCAAAGCAGAGTTGTGACAGATGTGGAGGATTAAATTACTTGCAATGTCAGGAAGGACAACTACACTGCCATATACCATCATTATCACCAGCTCCATGGGTGAAAGAACATGCAGTAAATCCCCTTAAATATACGGCAATAAATGGTGCCTGCTTTTCCAATTGACACTGCCAGTGCCATTAACAGAAAGTGACAGTTATGTGGCACAGTCAAACATTGCCTGTATCATTTTTTGACAGAGTGCATATAAAACTGCCACCAATGTGAGATGTGATCACATGATCTTAGATTTAATACTACTATGCCTTTCAGCTTGCTATCTCTTGCTGGGTAAACACAGAAAGGCAAAGAAATTGAGGCCTGCTTTTATATCCTTTTCTAAATGGACTGTAAGTGTTGATGTCAGTTTGCATCAAATAACTGGAAATGTGTTTTCTTGACAGTGATCTATGTGGATCAAGAAAATAACCAGCAGAGGAGGCAGTTCCTTTGGTCATTGCTCCAGGGACTCGAGTTAAACCTCGAGAGGTAAATGTTAATGGCGGCTATGTCACACCAGTTTCTTCTGGACCTACGCATTTGTACTCTAATAGTCAGAATTTCCATGCATTGCCTGAAATTATTTTATCTGATACCGGAAGAGTGGTGAAGCCCGCTATTCCTTCTTTTTAACAGCATATGTGAATACAATTCTTTTCAAGGAATCAAAGTAAAAATAAATTAACATTCAACAAGTAAATCACTCTCCTGTATCTATTTATACTCCATATAACAAGTGCTCACTAAACTTTCACTTTAGAAATAGGACTAGTCTTTATAAGTAATGGGGCTGATTTTCTTGCCCCTCCAGTTCAGGTTCTGCACAGGTGCACCCTGCCCAAAGTGCACTGCACCTGTCAGGCTGCATTGCAGTCTAACTTGATGGGTCTGTCCATTAATATTCCACTACAAATTAACTTATTGGGTGTGAAATATTTTGATGCATTCTGAAAATATATGGTGCTATATAAATGTAAGTTTCCTTCTTTCTTTCTTATGATGTGACAGCATTTGTTAGCAGGGGTTTCAATTAATTTTCATAACAACAAAGCAAGCGACAGAAATCTAAGCATAAACCTCAACTCTGCTAATTTTGCATTGCTGTCCACTCTTAGTCATTGCAAAAGGTGGCAGCTTTATGAGCAATTCATTCATGAAGTGAGACTTAACCTGGCGAGTGATGCCTCATAACTTAGGAACCAGAATAGTAGGTAGTGATTTACTATTCCAAAAGATTTTGAATGACTTAGTGCATTTCTGATTTTCCTGGCTTTGGTTCATTTCCCAATTTCAATTTTTTTCTGTTTCTTTCAATCACATTTGTTGAAAGCTATGTCATATTGAGTATTTCTTTAGAGTCTAGCACAAAAAGATTTAAAATGTGTGTCCTGTGAAGCAGATTTTTGTTTGTAAATTTCAACTTCACACAAAAAACAGATTTCTGCTTCCTCCATTGGGACACTCCTTGATGAAACTTACTTCTATTTTCATCCCTAGTATAAAGTTTACAATCGTCAGTGATCCACCTGAAGATGAACAGGACTTGGAGTGTGAAGATGTTGGCTTTGCATATGTTAATCTGAGAGAGCTTTTCCAAAAGGAAGAGGACGTTATTGAACAGGACATTGACAGTGAGTACACGGAAAATCCGAGGAATTTTTATTGCGGTCAAGAGCAAAAGCTATCAGAGTTCTAGCTGCTGCTGCCACTTTTAATAAATGTTCTGTATATCTTTGATAATGTTGTTCCTTTGTACTTTGTTAGCACTGATTTCAAGTGTTTAATTGGCCTACTAAACCTTTAAATCATTTTAGATCTAACATACCTGGCAGTGTAAAGACCATGATAAAACCATTGCCAGTTAATACTGGCATGACTATTCAAATAATTTAAAAATGAGAACATCACTACTCTAAAAACTGTTTCATATAGTTTACATATTTCTGAGGAATGCACTGCAGAAATTATTGCTAATATGCCATCCCTTACTGTGAGTTATTTCATCACAACTGCAGTTCTATTCTGTTTTAGATAGTGCGATGTAAACCTCTTCTTTCCAGAAGAATCTACTCAGAAGAGAACAGGAACCATATAGGATAATTTCTTATCAAAAGCTTTAATCATATCTAAAATAACAGACCACAGAGAGTGTTACAACATTGTAATAGAATTCAGTTTAATTTCATTAATAAACCACTCTAGTTTTTCTCTTTTGGTTTATGATACCATCAGAGCTTCTTCATTGTATTATAACTTTGCAAATCACCCCTTATTCTATTCACCTCGTGTCTTGCAAATGTGGCCTGATTTTGAAATATAAACAACTTAACCTATGGTGTCTGAGTGGCAGTTTTAGTGCTGGTTAATACTGAATTAAAAACAGTTTTAGGCTGTGTAATGATGGTTACTGATATTAATCAGATTTGTTTGGCACCTAGTTTATAACCTAACAACAGGAGGTAAACCATGTAAAAGGGGTGAGTTAGCTCCTCTTTCAATCATAAACATTGTGACCCATAAATTGTTCGGGTCACAATCCCTGTGGTTCCGACAGGATCATGCCCAAAGGTGTCCTCCAGCTTAAGTTAGCTTCTGAAATCCTTGGAATAAAAGGTAACTTCTGATGCTCTGTATTACAACTCTGGTAGATGCTTTTTGACCTTATAGCACTTTTCAGCTGCTGTTCTTGCAACTCTTATAGGGTCATTAGCCATACTAGCCAGGGACATTCCTTGTCACCCACAAGTCACCTATTCATTTGATTTATCTGTCTTGAAAAGCTCAGGGAGAGCAACATTCCTGTGGATGAATGCATCCTAGCATTCCAGGAAATGTAACATTGGCGTGGAGGGTTTGTCTTAAGTTGTCAAAGCAAGTGGTGCCTATTTCTATTTAAACAGTTGAAGGAGTTAACAGCTAGTATGCTACCTACAGGCTACTATTGTGCTGTTATGCCAAACTGGATGAATTCTCCAGCTCTCCTAAAACATGTGTCAGTGGCGTGAGAAATATATCTTCACTAACTTCCAATTATAAGGCAAAGAAACTAGCCAAACAGGTTTTCTTAGGTTTAAAGAAAAAAGGTTGAACTTTATTAAACTTCAACTATAATTCAATTAATGCCTACGGATATGCGAAGGGCCCACGCTAGCATGCATATGCAATACACACATGCAGATAGAGACAGAAACGAGCAGAAGAAATAAAGTGGAAAAGTTTGAGGCAATATCTGAAGATGGTTTTGGTTACTGTTCTGTGAGCTCACTGTAAAGTCCTTGATTGTAGGTAGGTCTTGCTTTTCATTGGGGCCCCGTATTCTTCTTAAACCTTGTTCAATGTAGGGTTTTCTCTCTTGAAATTCATGTGTCCATAGTGGGTCCAGAGGTTTGTGAGAAAGAGATGGGAGCAGACAGGAGAGATCTTCTCACTCCAGGAGCAAACAGTCTTTCTGAGTTCAAGCTCTCTGTGACTCGTTCCAAAAGAAAACCCTGAACTAGCCAGTTAGTCAAATGAAAAGTAAAAACTTCAGCATAATTACAATCTCGACAGATTGCTGACAGAATGTTGATGGTGTACGGAATGCAAAAACTAGAACTTTGGCTATCACCTCATGCTTTTGACTAGTTTGGGCCCAGATTCTAGTTCAGACTAGTTACCCTAGTAACTGGTATAACCAGTCCTGGCTTTTGTGGATTGTATCACCTCAGCAGTCTCTGGAATGCTCTTCCTTACACCTTCAATGTCTGGTGATCAAAATCCATTCTGGGTTGTGGACCAGGGAATAGCCCTTTGTCTCCATAAGCACTGTCCGTTAGTATGCAAATGTCCTACCAGCCAAGTGTCTGGTGATTTTTTTAACATGTCCTTTCTTCACTATAGTAACAGTTTAAAATCAATGTTCGTATGACAAAATCAACATGCCTCATTCTTGGCAGGTGGGGGCCTGCATAACAGTCTCATCCAAAAGGAGGTACATCTGACTAAAGTGTCAGCCTAGATTATGTGCTCAATTCTCTGTAGTAGACTTTGAATTCTGATTCTGAGATGACTGCTACCACTGAGCTGAGTCTGATGTCTCCCAACACTGTTGATGCATACAGTTCAGGAAGGCTTCAGAAACTGCAGTGCTGTCATTATGTGGGGGAAACTTGTTGGGGAAAGTTTTACCCACAGAATGCACTTCCAAAAATGCTGGTCTGTTCATTTTTATCGCAAACTTTCCAGAAATCATAATTAAATTCAGGTCTTTAGCAATTGTCTCTTTTTCTAAAAGGAGTCAGAGATAAGGGGGATAGACTTGAAAGTATTGACATTTTGGCAGTATCATTGTGCCATTGGATGTGCATTAGGGAGGGATTTCCACCCAATTTGTATCTGGCATCACCCAGTCACAAATCCCAGGGACAGCATCACATGCATATTAGGAGTGAACACCAGTGCAGAGCAGCTAGGACTTCAGAGCGGCACTTTGCTGCCCATGGAAAGATACAGCCAATCAGAACAAAGATGTCAGCGATTCCCTGGGGTAACTGACTGTTTATCCTTTTTTGCTTAGTGAGTCCACATGTGCCTCAACATGACATGTCCACCTGATTCCTGTTGCCTATCTGGCACTGCCCTTCATGGTGTAGTAGGTCCAATTTCTGGAAAGCCTGCAAACAACCCCCAAAAACTGGCATTGGGACAGAGAAAGACAAGAGAAAGAAATTGCCATGGTCAGAAATAAAATTGGCAAGCATTAAGAGGCAAAGCTTGGCAGAGATGCATTCTGTCCTAATTTCTGGCTCATCTCCTCCCAGATTGTCTTAAAAAGGAGCAGAATTCCTAGACTAAATTAATAGGACCCAATGCTAAACAGTGAGGTCCTTACTTAATAAGGCGCAATATTGAATTTTTACATTACAGTCTAGGTCTCTGGAGAGCAAGCTAACTCAGCTGCTGTCCGCATTAAGATTTGCAATGTGTGGCCAGTCGTCCTGTAAACCAGCTGTATTGTGGGGCTATTGTGTATGCGTGGGACTGGCTGAGATACTTTGGGCAGCACATGTGTGGGTGAAGTGACATCATGACTTTGCGTCATGATGTTAATACAAAGATATGTGTGAAGACCTCATCACCAAAATGCAGTAGTTCCGCTGCAGCAGTATGTTTACTAGTCCCAGTAGGAACAGCAGTCAAGAAGATTAAATGAAATGTAGGTCTTCCTTGCCACCAGTCTGAAAACATTTTTGTAGGTTTACCTTGATGTGGCCATTGGCTACAAGAAATCTGCACATCAAGAGCCAGTGATCAATAATCTAAGTAAAAGTGGCTTCAAAAGGCAAAGCTTCTAACACAGCCAGCAGAAAACTCACGAACAATGGAGGAAGATTGTTCTTGTTCACTATTTGCAGCAAATCATAAACATGTCCTTTTTATATGTATCTATAATTTTGTGATAAATAGGGAACCAAGGAAGTCTTCTCCAGTGTCTGTTGTTATGATCCTGTAATTTTTTTTAAAAAAGAAATTCAAACTCCCATTAATTACTGAAAGAATTATGCCACATGATTTCACATTTTAAACATAACACTTTACTGTACAAGAGTTAAACAAAGCAAAACACTACTAGCTTAACCCTACAATTTGATATCACTTATATTTTAAACTTCAAATCTTAACAGAGTATGAAGACGTATACTTTAAACTCTAACTCTCAACAGAACACTCCTATTTGACTTTTACTTCACCCCACGAGTTCTCCTATACTTTACAGAATCTTGACGATTTGTTCTCTTCTCCTGGGACCAATCCAAAGTGTACCACAGCTCTGAGGAGTTCACTTCAATTTTCCTTAGTTTCTCAGATACCTACTGAAGTATGAGATTTCCTGGGAATTCTCTCTCTCTCTGACATTCAAATAAGCAACCCTCCAGCTCTCTTGCAACACCTGACAAATCTGGATTTCCAGACTGAGCATGGGCCTTACTCAAATCAGAAACATCCATGGTTCCTGATGGCCTTCCTGCTCCTGAGTCCAGCTGCTCCAAAAGCCGACAGATTTTTCTGTGAGCAAGCACAGAGATAAAACACCTGACCAAAAGGCATCTCCCTGCATCATCTATCTCTTTGGCAATGTGGGAGATCTGGGATGCCCCAGATAGCAATTTAAGCTAATTGCACCAACTCCAAAACATCTCTTTGATTTTGGATACCCACATGAATAATTAATACTGCTGACAATGACAGAACAATTCCTTCCAGACTTTCCGGCTACAGTTCTCCAACTAAACAAGCTCACCTGCTGTTTTATGGCTCTCACCTCTCTTACTTTGTCCTTGTAAACACACATGGAAAGATCTTTGAAATAAAATCTTTTGGGTGGTCCTGCAAGCTTTTTAAATTCCACAATTTCAATTATATTACAGCTACACATTTAATTCCCCCCAAACTAAATATGACCTCTAAAATATTAAGACAAACCATGAACTAAATGATCATAACACTGTTTTATTATACTCTTGTGCTACTGATGCATTAATGTCACAAATGTTAGTCATGAGTCAATCAATGCAGTGAGCACAGTGAAAGACAATTGTTTTATCTTTGTGATCTCTTTATTTTATTGCTATTTGACATAAATCATTGAAGACATTGTTCTCTGGAATGAGTTAATGGCCAGTGGTAAAATGTTTTATATCACTTAATGAATGATGTAGTAAGGACAGTAACAAAATCAGTTCAGACCAGTTTTTTTATTCATTCATGGGATGTGGGGGTCGCTGGCAAGGCCAGCATTTATTGTCCACCCCTAATCGCCCTTGAGAAGATGGTGGTGAGCCACCTTCTTGAACTGCTGCAGTCCCCGAGGGAGTTCCAGGATTTTGATCCAGTGATAATGAAGGAAGGGCAATGATAGATGGTGTGTGACTTATAGGGGAACTTGCAGGTGGTGGTGTTCCCATGTGCCTGAGCCCTTGTTCTTCTTGGTGATAGAGGTCGTGGGTTTGTAAGGTGTTGTTGAAGGAGCCCGGGTGCATTGGCACAGTGCATCTTGTAGATAGAATTATAAAATTATAGAATGATAACAGCACAAAAGGAGGCCATTTGACTTGCCGTGTCCATGCTGGCTCTCTGTACATACTGCTGCCACAGCGTACCGATCATTTAAAGAGTGAATGTTTAAGGTGGTAGATGGGATGCCGATTAAGTGCGCTGCTTTGTCCTGGTTGGTTTCAAGCTTCTTGAGTGTTGTTGGGGCTGCACTCATCCAGGTAAGTGGGGAGTATTCCATCGCACTCTTGACTTGTGCCTTGTAGGACAAGCTTTAGGGAGTAAGGAGGTGAGTTACTTGCCACAGAATTCCCTGCCTTTGACCAGCTCTTGTAGTGTCATGGTCCTGTAGTTCTTTTCGGAATATGAGGTTTGCCTTTAAGGCTTGCAAGGGATCAGTATTGTTTTAAGAACCGGCAAGCCTTAGGAGTTATAGGAAGGTGCATTTTCGTTGCCTTAGAAACAGCCATTTGGAGACTGCGATTCAAAGGGTGCATTCTTGATACCATGGCAACAGCCACTGGGAGTGAACCTGATGCGATACATTTGTTACAATTCAGTTTGAATTGGTTTTTTTGAAGACAGTTTGTGCTAACAGAACACACAGACAGAAGACACAGACAGCTGTCGTGTCAGCACAGAAAAAGAGCTCTCGACCATTTAAACTGAAGGAAATAGGATTTTTGTCTGTTTAATTATTATCTGTCAAAATTCTAAAAACATCAAGCAAAGACAGAGATCTCTGGTAATTTAAATTGAAGACTATGACAATCTTTTATCCCTCAAAAACTCTAAAGTCAGATTGATTCTGTTGAAAGTGTTTGCAAGTCGTTAATTGTTGACATTCTGCAAGGACTTCGAACAACATTCTGCAAGGACTTCGAACAACATTCTGCAAGGACTTCGAACAACATTCTGCTAGGACTTCGAACAACATTCTGCGGGGACTTCGAACAACATTCTGCGAGGATTTCAAACAACATTGGACTAAATTTGCAAGGACTCTAATTTTTCTGTTTTTAAATGTTCATAGTGTTTAAGAATTTAGTTCTTTTAATTAAAGAGTTAATTTGTTGATTTAAAGACACCTGATTTGGTTAGCCTCATTTGGGGGTTAATAGATGGTATAATTTGGTTGGGTCTTTAATTTGGAAAGTTTTAAATGATATGTTAGGCGATCTGTGGAGCGACGGGATTGAATTATCGATGCGTCTCTCCCACCACAATTAGCATCGTATATTTTGATCGGGGGCTTTGACAGGAGCGGTCGGTCGTAACAGTAGCCACAGTATTCATGTGGCTGGTCCAGTTAAGTTTCTGGTCAATGGTACCCCCCTCCCCCCCCCCAATATTTTGATGGTAGGTGATTGCGCTAAGGTAATGCCATTGAATGTCAAGGCGGATGGTTAGATTTTCTCTCGTTGGAGAGGGTCATTGCCTGGCACTTGTATGGGACAAATGTTACTTGCCAATTATCAGCCCAAGCCTGAATTTTGTCCTGTCTTGTTGCATGCAGACACAGACTGCTTCATTATCTGAGGAGTTACAAGTGGGACTGAATACTATGTAATCTTCAGCAAACATCCCCACTTCTGACCTTGTGATGGAGAAAAGGTCATTGATGAAGCAGCTGAAGATGGTTGGGTCTAGCACACTGCTCTGAGGAACTCCTGCAGTGATGTCCTGGGGCTGAGATGATTGGACTTTAGAAACTACAACCATCTTCATTTGTGCAAGCTATGACTCCACCCAGTAGAGAGTTTTCCCCCTGATTCCCAATGACTTCAATTTTACTCAGGGTCCTTGATGTCATATGCAATCAAATGCTGCCTTGATGTCGAGGGGCAGACACTCTCACCTCACCTCTGGAACTCAGCTCTTTGTCCATGTTTGAAACAAGGCTGTAATGAGACCTGGACCAGAGTGGTCCTGGTGGAAACCAAACTGACCATCGAGCAGTTATTGTTGAGTAAGTGCCGTTTGATAGCACTGTTGACAACGTCTTCCATCATTTTTCTGATTCCAGAGTAGACCGATGAGGTGCTGATTGGCTGAATTGGATTTGTCCTGCTGTTGATGGACAAGTCATGCCTGGGCCACTTTCCACATTGTTGGGTAGATGCCAGTATTGTAGCTGTACTGGAACAACTTGGCTAGGGGTGTGGCTAGTTCTGGAGCACAAGTCTTCAGCACTACATCGAATATATTAGTCTTTGCTGAGTTCAGAACACTCAGCTGTTTCTTGATACAACATGGAGTGAATTGCATTGGCTGAAGACTCGCATCTCTTTTGCTGGGGGCCTCAGGAGGCCATAATGGATTATCCACTTGGCAGTCATGGCTGAAGATGGTTGTTAATGCTTCAGTCGTGTCTTTTGCATTCACGTGCTGGGCTCCCCCGTCATTGAGGATGGGGATATTTGTGGAGCCTCTTCCTCTGGTTAGTTGTTTAATTGTCCACCACCATTTGTGACTGGATGTGGCAGGACTACAAGCCAGACTAGGCCTGCGGTGAGAGAACCAACAAGAGGGAAAAACTTACTTGGCCTCCATTGGTTATGGGATTGTTCAGCTCTGTCTATAGCATGCTGCTTGCACTGTTTAGCATACGTGTGGTCCTGTGTTGCAGCTTCACCAGGTTGGCACCTCATTTTTAGGTATGCCTGGTGCTGCTCCTGGCATGTTCTTCTACACTCCTCATTGAACCAGGGGTGGTCCCTTGGCTTGATGGTAAGAGTAGAATGAGTGATATGCTGAGCCATAAGGTTACAGATTGTGGTTAAATACAATTCTGTTGCTGCTGCTGCTGATGGCCCACAGCGCCTCGTGGATGCCCAGTTTTGAGATGCTAGATCTATCCCATTTATCACAGTGGTAGTGCCACACAACATGATGGAGCATGTCCTTAATGTGAAGATGGGACTTTGTTTCCATAAGGACTGTGCAGTGGTCACTGCTACCAATACTGTCATGGACAGATGCATCTGCAGCAGGTAGGTTGGTGAGGACGAGGCCAAGTAGGTTTTTCCCTCTTGTTGGTTCTCTAACCGCAGGCCTAGTCTGGCAGATATGTCCTTCAGGACACTGCCAGCTCAGTCAGTAGTAGTGCTACCGAGCCACTCTTGGTGGTGGACATTGAAATCCCCCGCCCAGAGTACATTCTGAGTCCTTGCTACTCTCAGTGCTTCTTCAAACTGGTGTTCATCATGGAGGAGCACTGATTCATTAGCTGAGGGAGGGTGACAGGGAGACACTTATTCGGGGAAGATTTTCAAGTAGGTAAGCTAAATGTAAAAATTGAAAATATATTTGCAATATTGTCTTCTATTAACCAAGGAATGATTCTTGGAAAACATTCAACCAGTTGCTTGTTCCATTGAAGCATTATACCCAGTGGGACTGCACTTTACAAACTCATAGTACATCAAGACTAATAATGCAACGGCTTTCTATATTTGAAAAGTTTCCTTCTCAGCAGCTTATCAGTACCCATGCTCATTTAATTAAAAAAAATCAAACTATCTGTTATATTTTTGAAGTACTGTTTATACAGCATGCATTTGGAAATATCCACATATATTCTGAGTGTATTTCTGTGTTTCTACATTAACTGTGTGAAAAGCTTAAGGCAGATAGGGTAAAGATGTGTTTTTTTTAAATTTCTGCATGGCATGTACTTGCATACACTAGCATTTCTGCTTCCATTACAGTAGTGTGCAAAAAACGATGAAGGTGAATACCACACACGCCTTCTGTGCTTCATAGTGATTGAAGCATTAGCTCACTATAATAATTTCTTTCTCTTGTTAAGACTGGCTTTCCTGTACCAATTCTGCAATGAAATCTACTGCATTTGTGGCTCCAGAATTCAGAACGCTATGTAGAAAAGGATGCTTCATTTCTTTGAATTAGGGCCTGCTTCTTTTAAGAGGGAATAAAACAGTCGGGGTTATAAAAACAGAGAGAGATTGTCTCAGTATGGTGCGGGAGTGAATTTGTAAACATTTTTTACAAGGTTTTTTTAAATTCACTCTCAGGATGCAGGCATTGCTGTGATACCTGTATTTACTGCCCATCTGTAGTTGCCTTGAGAAGGTGGTGCTTACCTTCTTGTTTGGTACAACTGAATGACTTTCTGTCCGTCCAGAGGGCAGTTAAAAGTCAACGGCACTGGTATGGGACTGAAGTTACATATAAGACCATGCATCAGATTTACTTCTCTAAAGTAACTTAATGAACCAGTTAGCATTTTTTGACTATTTATCATTTTCATGGTGAATTTTACTGATACCAGTTTTTGTTTATTATTTCCAGATTTTTTTAAACCTGAATTAAAATTCTCAAACTGCCACCGTGGGTCTTGAACTCCCAAGGAATTATTAGTTCAGGAATACTAGTCCAATATCATAACCACTATACTACCATACCCCATGTGGGTTTCCCATAAAAACAGCAAAGTTTTCAGCACATAAGGAGGGCATTCAACCCATATTCTCTGTGCCTGCTCTTTGTTCGGGAAATCTAAAACTAATCTTACTAATCTACTCTATACCCATAGCCCTCTATTTTCCACTGCTTCAATTATTTATCCAATTTTCTCCTGAAAGATGCAATGGTCAATTCCCATGGTAGTCCATGTCCAACAAAGCCCTGGGTAAAGAAATTTCTCCAAACCTCTAATCTCACTCCTTAGTGACGATTTTAACTTGATGACCCCTCTTCCCTCATTTCCTAACTGTAGGAAATTGTCTTTTCCTTTTCGTTCTAAATTTTGAAAATCTCCATTAAATTTCCTTCTCTGCTGCACTGGAAAGAGCCCCAAGATCTCTCATTTCTCCTGGTGAATGTACACTGTTGACTTTTTCTTTGTTTGTAGATCTCCTTACAGTGTAAAACATATTAATTCAGTCTACTTTTTGCTGCAATGCTACATCGATGGAGGTTAACAAGGATGGAATTATGAAAAATTTGCCAAATAGGGAGAAGTCTGGTGTTGGATGAAAGACCCCATCCTATTCAAAATTAATCCAAACAATTGCAATGGCTGCTTATAGTATTCAACATAGTCTGGTGGTCGGTCCTTCCACAGGCACAGGACCTACTCTTTTCATTCCAAACACAGGAGAAACATGCAAAGAGCACACGATACAAGGCTTTTCATATAGTGCATGGTAGCACAAGCCAAGCAGAACTGAGTGAGTTTCAGCCTGGAGATCCTGAAAACTTAGCAGTACAGTACAGACAAATCTTACCAGATCATTTACTCGAGGAAGTATCACCAGCTTCTCTGGGTTGCCTGGTGGTGCTTCAATGTCATGTTTCAGCCATGATGAGGTGGCCTTATATGCCTTATGCTCAAGGGATGGCTCATAAGATAGGTCACAGTAGCAGACAGTAAAGTAAACTTCATATAGGATGTGGCTGCACCATCTGTCAATGATCAAGTGTGCATATATGACTGGCGGCAAATCCTAAGCAAATCTTAAGCAAAGCATTCAGCCACTGTCATGCCTCAGATCTGGTGGTTTAGAAGTGTTTATCTGGGAATGGCAATATCCATGGCCCTTGTTACATATGGCACAAAACCACAATCAGTTCAATCAGGTTTTGGGTGCTGGGGAAATTCATGTTCAGGCAAGGATTCCGTGTTTTCTGACACCATGGGCAGATTTTGACTTCCACCATCAGACGTAAAACTGGAGGCAGTGGAGCAGCTTCTCATTACACACCACGCTCGATTTTCCTTTTCATTCAAGGTAATGGAAAAGATATTTGGGTGGAGTGTATAATGAGTGGCTGATTTGCTATTGTCAGTTTTCGGCTTGGCGGTGAAAGTTAAAATCTGTCCCCAGAAGTATACTTCTAACCATATTAAAGGCACCTCCAGATCAGAATCTAGAAACAAGAAGAATGCTGGTTTGTGCAAATTATATGGATCTACTGAGAGACCCTAGCTCGACCATGAGTTGAGCAGCCCATAAGCAGCTTTGAGAGCTGACATGACTGATCTCCAGGACCTGTAAAAAGATAGGATTTCTTCTACCAGGAGAAAGGATTTTTTTTTAACTGAGGAAAAAGTGAACACGTATTTTATGCTGAAAATACTCACCACCTCCTCTGGCCCACAGTGATGGTCCCTTCAAGGAAGAAGCAGAGAGCCCTCAAACCATCCTGGTGAGGTGTAGAGAGATAGGACGTCCATGGAGGCCCATGGAGGCCTAAATAATTCCCATCCACCACTGCCCTCCTTCACCTGGATGAACTTGTTCTTTAACTCCACTCACTTCCTCCATATAAAAGTTGCTGCTGTTGGAGTCCTAGCTATGCCTGCCATTTTGTAGAATACGTGAAATATTCTTTGTTTCCATGGAGGCCCTCTCCATTACTAGTTTTTCCAGTGCAATGTTGACTGTATCAATGTTGTTTCTTGCTCTCGTCCTGAACTGGAAAATTTCAGCAACTTTGCTTCCAATTTCCACCTTTCTCTCGCCTTCACATGGTCCATCTCTGACTCTTCCCTTCTTCAACTGCTCTGTCTCCATTTCTGGGGATAGGCTATCCACTAATATTCACTGTAAGACCACTGACTCGCATAGCTACCTTGACTACACTTCCTCACATCCTGCTTCCTGTAAGGACTCCATTCCATTCTCCCCATTTTTCTGTCTCCATCGCATCTGCTGACGATGCAATCTTCCATACTAGTGCTTCTGATATGTCTTCCTTTTTCCTCATTTGAGGATTCTCCCCCAATGTAATTGACAGGGCCCTCAGCCATGTCCATTCCATTCATGGACCTGCTCTCACCCTTTCCCTCCCTCTTAGAACCATGATAGGGTTCTCTTTGTCCTCACTTTCCACCCCACCAGCCTCCATATTCAATGAGTCATCTTCCGTCATTTCTGCCACCTCCAGCATGATGCCACGACCAAACACATCTTCTGTTCCCCTCCCATTTCAGCATTTCGAAGAGACAGTTTCCTCCGCGATATGCTTGTCCACTCCTCCAACACCCTCTTCCCTTCTCACAGCAACTTTCCATGCTAGTGTAGGAGATGCAACATCTGCCCTTTTACCTCCTCCCTTCTCACTGTCCAAAGCCCCAAACACTCCAGGTGAAACAGGATTTACGTGTACTTCTTTTAATTTGCTGCTCACGTTGGGGTCTCTATTTTGGGGAGACCAAACGCAGATTGGGTGACTGTTTTACGGAACACCTCCATTCAGCCCGCAAGCCTGACACTGAGCTTCGAGTTACTTGTCATTTTAATTCTCCACTTGCTCTGGCTCTAACCTCTCTGCCCCTGGATGCCTACAGTGTTCCAATGAAGCTCAGCGTAAGCTTGATGAGCGACACCTCATCATTTTTTAGACTTCTGGACTCAACATTGAGTTCAACAATTTCAGACCGTCACCTCTGCCCACATTTTCTTTCCTTTCTCTTTGCTGGTTTTGGTTTCCTGTCTTGTTTTTGGATGGCATCTCTTCATGATTCTGATATTCATACCTCCTCTAAACACAGCTTTTGTTTCTTTATCTGACTCATTACCACTCCCTTTGGCCTTACACCATCAACTCTTTTATTATTTAATCTCTCCTACCTTCTACCGTATCACAGACCTTCCCTTTTGTTCTTTTTCCCATACTCCCTCCTTTCATTTGCTTTAAACCTGTTACATCTCTAACTTTTCTGATGGAAGGTCATCGACCTGAAATGTTAAATCTGTTTCTCTCTCCCCAAATTTTCTGTTTTTATTTAGGATTTCTTTTGTTGGAGTCAATCATTATCTGATATGTATGTGGAGCGAAAGTTACCTGATGTTTGTCAACCTAAGCTGGATATTTTTTTTAATTCATTCATGGGATGTGGGCATCGCAGGCCAGGCCAGCATTTATTGCCCATCCCTAATTGCCCTTGAACTGAGTGGCTTGCTAGGCCATTTCAAGTGCATGTAAGAGTCAACCACATTGCTGTGGATCTGGAGTCACATGTAGGCCAGACCAGGTAAGGACAGCAGATTTCCTTCCCTAAAGGACATTAGTGAACCTGATGGGTTTTTACAACAATCGACAATGGTTTCATAGCCATCATTAGACTAGCTTTAAATTCCAAATTTAATTGAATTCAAATTCTGCTGTGGTGGGATTCGAACCCATGCCCCCAGAGCAATACCTGGGTCTCTGGGTTACTAGTCTAGTGACAATACCACTACGCCACCACCTCCCCAAAGTCTTGATATATGCTATCATTGCCTGGTTCCTTATCAGATGAGTTATGAACAGACTGAAGGGTTTTGGAAGAACATGAAATGTGAGCTGGTTAGCAAGTTATAGATAAGTTGGTGCCTCTTGATGGCACTATTGTGACTCCTTGCATCACTTTACTGATGATTTGAAGAAGGCTTATAGGGCGGTATTTGACATGGTTAGATTTACATAGTACTCTTTAATGAAGAAAAACATCCAAAGGTGCTTTACAGAAGCATAATCAAATGAACATGGATTCCAAGACAAAGAAGGAAATATTAGGATGGCTGGCTCAAAGCTTGGTTAAAGAGCTGGGTTTTGTGGACTGACTTAAACGAGGAGATGGTGGTGCATAGGTTTGAGGACAGAATTCCAGAGCTGGGGGCAGATGGTTAAAGGCGTGGCCAGCGATGGTTGGGTGAAGAAAGCAGAAAATGCACAAGAGCCAAGGGTAAGAGGAATGGAAAGTTCAGGAGGGGTGGTTGGTTGTAGGGACTATTTGAGGTTGTAGAGATAGGGAGGGGAAAAGGCTTTAGCAGAGGGATGAGGAGTTTAAATCTGATGCATTTGGGACCTGGAGTCAATGTATGTCACTAAGGACAGGAACAGTGGGTGAGTGAGACTTGGTGTAGGACAACGTATGGGCACCAGAGGTTTGGATGATTTGTAGTTTACAAAGGGTGATAAATGGGGAGGGCAGCCAGGTAAGCATTGGACAAGTCAAGTTTGGAGTTGGCAAAGGTATGCAAGAGGGTTTTAGCAGCAGATGGGGTGAGACAGAGGCGGCGACAGATGATGTTGGTGAGATGGAAGTAGATGGTCTTTGTGATGGAGAGCATATGGTGTCAGCTCCGGGTCAAATAGGGCACTGAGGTTGTGAACAGTCTGGTTCAACCTGAGACAATTGCCAAGGAGGAGTATGGAAAGAAGTGGCCTGGGTACAGAGTTTGTAGCATGTGCCAAAGCTGATTGCTTCATTCATCCCAGTGTTTGACTAGAGGAAATTGCAGCTCATCCAAGACTGGATGCAACTTTATAACAAGAAGAAGAACAACAACTTGTATTTATATAGCACACTTAATGTAGTAAAACATCCCAAAGCACTTCGGAAGAGCATTGTCAAACATAATTTGACACTGAGCCAGTGAGAAGATATTAAGACAGATAACCAAAGAAGTAGGATTTAAGGAGTGTCTTAAAGGAGGAAAGAGGAAAATAGTCACAGTGGTCTAGTGAGGGAATTCCAGAGTTTAGGATCTTGGCAGCTAAAGGCACAACGGCCAATGGTGGAGTAATTAAAATCAGGGATGCTCAGGAGACCAAATTTGGAGGAGGGCAGATATCTCGGAGGGTTGTAGAACTGAAGGAATTTACAGAGATGGGGAGAAGTAAGGCCATGGAAAGATTTGAAAAGGATTTGAGAATTTTAAAATCGAAGCGTGCGTAACTGAGAGCCAGTGTAGGTCAGCGAGCACAGGGTTGATGGGTGAATGGGACTTGATGCTTATTTGAACATGGGCGGCAGAGGTTTTGATGACATCATGGAGAAATAGAACATGAGAGGCCAGCTAGGAGTGCATTAGAAGTGTCAAGTCTTAGAGGTAACAAAGGCCTGGACAAGGGTTTCAAAGGCAGATGAGCTGAGACAGGTTGGAATTGGGCGATGTTATGGAGTTGAAAATAGACAGTCTTAGTGATGGCACAAAGTTGTGGTCGGAAACTCATATCGGTGACACCTAGGTTGTGAACAGTTAGGTTCAGCCTTAGTTGCCAGGGAACAGAGTTTGTGGCGAGGACCGAAAATAATGGCTTCAGTCTTCCCAATGTTTAGTTGGAGGAAATTTCTGCTCATCCAGTACTGGATGTCAGACAGGCAGTTAGACAGTTTAGAAGGGGTCAGGAGAGTATGGTGGTAGGAAAGAGCTGAGTATCGTCAGCGTACATGTGGAAACTGGCAGCACGTTTTCGGAAGGTGTCACCAAGGGGCAGAAAAGGGAGGTTGGAGATGGGGCAGTAGTTTGCAAGGATGGTGGGGTCAAGAGTTGGCTTTTTGAAGAAAGGGTGATGATGGCGGAATTGAAGGAGAGAGGGACTGTACCTGTGGAGAGAGAACCGTTAACCATATCAGCTAACATGGGAGCCAGGAAGGGAAGTTGGGTGGTCAGCAGTTTAGTGGGAATAGGATCGAGGGAGTAGGAAGTGGGTCTCATGGACAAGATAAATTGGGAGAGGGCATTAGGCGAGAAACTAGAGAAAAATGTGTGTCCAGGGTTAGGGCAGGAGGAACCTTAGAGGAAGTTTGGCCCAGTGGTCTAGGGGAAGGAAGGCAGAGGCATCTGATCAGATGATCTTAAGCTAAGTGACCAGGGAATGGGGTTTAAGAAGGTGGTTTGTAGTAGAGAAAAGAAGCAAGGGGTTATCTTTTAATTCCTGGATGATCTTGAAATAGTGAACTGTTTTGGCAGAGGAGAGCAGGTCTCGACAGTGCTTTATGTGGTTCAGCCAGATCTGGCAGTGAATGGCTAAACCAGTTATCTACCATATCTGCTCAAGTCTGCGTCCTTTAGATTTAAGGGAGTGGAGATGAAGGCCCAAAATACTTAACTTGAGCACCTGGCCTTCCTCCCCCCCCCACCCACAAAGTTCACAAACTTTAATATTTATCCTTTCTCACAACCCAGTAGACCAATGAAATTAGTTTGACTACACTCCCTCCATCCCGCACTGAGGAACTTACCTGCTCCCCCCTCCCCACCAGTGTTCCGCCTCACATCACTGGTTGGAGATCGGATGGCGCGAGAGTGCCGGCCACGAACTGCAATATCGGAGCAGGATGACCGGTGGGATAAGGTAAGTAATTAATGCATTCATTAACTTTAATTAACATATTAAAATGGCAGTTCTGTTGCTGAGCAATGGGGGTGGGGCGGGTCACCACGAGGCCTTGCCGCTGCCAGTAATATGGGGCGGGACCTTCTTGCCATCGGGTATCGTGGTGGGCCTCTCCAGGAGGCATTCCGCCCCCCCCCCCCCACCACCACCACCATGACGTCAGGGGATCGGTAAAATTCAGCCCGTATGGTGAAAGGAGGGCCAAAGGCTAGACAGTTGGGATTTTGAAAGTACAGCTGCAAGTGAATTGGGAGAAAATTTTCAGGAGTGAACACAAAGGAAAGTAGGGTTGGGAGCGGGTGTGGGTGGAGAGTGATACAAGGAAGTGAGCAGATTTGCCTCCCTATGATTAGCAGTGGGAGTAGCAAGATCACATAAAATGGCAAGGTCAAGAAGGTGGTTGTGAATATGGGTAGGGGAGTTTATATGGAGGGAGAGACAGGGCAGTGAACTCAGAGGAGAGAAAGCATGATGATTTGAGATTGAGGTTGAAACCACCAAGGATGAGAAGTCACTTGCTGCACAAGCTGAGGGAGGAAAACAGTGATGTTACCTCAGTGAAAATTTTTTTATGGTACATGGGTGGGTGGTAGAGAACAAGGATTTTTAAATGAAAGGCAACCGGGATGGAACAAGGTAAGATGCTCAGAGGAGGAGAAAGTGCCAGAGGAATAGGGGGACAGATCAAGGTGTGATTTAATGAGAAGAGCCACTCTGTCACCATGATAGTCTGAGCAGGACAAGTGGTGGAAGGTATAGCCAGTTGGGAAGGCTTCATTTAGGGGAGGTGCCATCACCTCTCGGCCAGGTTTCCGTCAATGCATGATCTCGATGCAGTCATCCACAATGAGCTCATGGATGGCAAGAGCTTTGACCACAAATGAACCAATATTCTAGAGACAGATACAGAGAGGGGCGGTGATAATTGATCTACTGATAGAGTTCACAAGGTCAGCCCTGGGAGGAGTAAGTAGGAAGGGAGGAGATTGGCAAGAGGGAGAGTAGGATAGGGCAGTTGGGGTTGTTGCTCATAAGGAGGCAGCAACGAGTACCTCAGTGGACCCTTCAGAGGATGCCAAGAGAGGCCAAGCTGAATGTAGATTTATCTAAGAGGAAGTCAAGCCTGGATGGCAACAGGAGAGTAGGAAGATTGAAGAGTGTTGTAGGGTTGGGGGTAGAGATTTGGGAGGGCAGAGAGCCCGAGAGGGGAGAAATGTAAGGAGTCATGACAACAGGAGAGAATGTCCAGAGCAGCAGCCAAAAAACACACGAATGGATATAGGGAAAATTCAAGTTACATTGGCCTGGTTATGTCTCAATCATTAGGCTACATATATATTGGTCGGAAACAGGGATAGAGAAGGGACAATTGGAAGGAGTCCAGAATTAAAGTCAAAGGTTCTGTGGTGGGACAAAGTTGACATAGGTAGGATGGAGTCGGCATGGAGCATTGGCAAGTTGTTGTCCAAATTCAGAGACAAATGTGACAGGCTAGTGCAATCCAAATTCTCTTTTCACAGTAGAGTATCAGAGGATGCATTGCTGGGAATGAAGATCCAGGAGGTGTATAGATTAGGTTGCAGGGAAAAAATAAATAGCAGTGAAGGTGGAGGTCACCATATGATCCAGAAGCAGTGGAGAAATGTATTTCAGCGCAAAAGATGTTAAAATATGTATTTTATATTATTTTTCCACCAGTTTATAGTTGTACTCAGAGCATGCTGTGCAGGCAAATTCAGATCTCAGTTCTGTGTTTATTAATAAATGTTAGTTTTCTGCGTCTTTGTTGGTCCCAGGAATCATTTTATTTCAAGGATAGAAGTCTAAGTGTTGCATGGTAAGATATGCTTTGAATAAATGTGTTTTCTTGTTCTGAAGTCATAATTGTAATGCACATACTTGTTTCCAAAGGGAGTGTATGCATCAGGTAAACATCAATTTGCATTCTCCATGTTAGACTTGTCTACACATCTACTCAGCCAGCAATAAGTCAGAGGGCAATATCATACAACATATACAGCATAGTGTGGTGTTTACATCACAGCCATGATTGAGTCTGTGCCTTTTTGTTAATGGCTTTTATTTTGGCTAAATCTCTGTGAGTTGCACTATGTATAAGTCACTGCCACATTTATTAGACTAAAAGCATGAAAGTATGAATTGTACAGTAGTAAAATGATTTTTCATAAGGATTCCTCATGTAGCTATGGGGTCTCAAGTACTTGGGCCAAAAATCAAGAGGTTGGTTTTTCCTTTCCCACCCATTGCTAAGACACACAAGCATATTTGTGAAAAGAATTACAGATCTCTCCAGAATATGGAACTTTGTATTATTTCGATGAAGATTTGTGACAATGGTGTTTTTATCATTTGAGGCTGCAATATTTTGTTGTTATTATCAGTGATATTCAATCTCCTCTGTGTAACCCATCAGCAACAAGAGCTGATCAACACTCTCAGCCAGAGCATGGCAGGCATGCGTTCACCTTCAATTCCTGGCAGCGATGCTCTTCTCTCCACTTGGAACCAGCAGTATACTGAATTGCTGAGACAGTGGTGGAATTCGACATTGCTGGGAGGTAAATGTGAGCCTGCTGCACGCCCATTGAGAGAGCAAGAAGTGCTGTGATATCTCTATCATTTCTCACCAACAGTTCAGTGCTTTCTGCCAGCGGCTGTTTCAAAGGTGATCATTCTGAAGGCACATCTCATTTAGTGTGGCTCTCTGCTTCAAACAGGGGTGGAGTGTCACAGTTGGGGATTGGATAGCTGATCTTGAAGCAACCCCAAAACAGCATTTCAAAGCTTTTGCACGAGACTGCTGAGCTGGAGTATGTCAGTACCCCGATTCCCCTTTTCCAACAATCTAAGGGATGCATGCAACAAGGAGATTGTCAAACACTTTCCAGCCCTTTTGCCCCTATATGGCACCATCTACAGCATCCTTCCCCACCGAGCTCATACATAGCAGCCATTAATGTTGCTGCTCTAACTTGCAAACTTACCTGAGTCGCTGCGCAGCTTGTAGCCTACCTAAATCTCAATTATACCTCAAATCTGCTAGAGTCCCAGTGCTTCGGCTATGGCACAGTCTTGCTTTTGAGACAAAAGACTTTGGCTCCAAGGACTTAAGTCCCATAATCTAGGTTGACTCTTCAATGCAGCACTGAGGGAGTGCTGCACTGTTGGAGGTGCTGTTTTTCTGATGAGACTTTAAACCAAGACCCCAGCTGCCATCTCAGGAGGACATAAAAGATCTCATGGTGCTATTTCAAAGAAAAATAAGGACCTTCATCCCCTAGAGCCTATTCTGCCATTCAGTGAGATCATGGCTGATCTGTATCCCAACTCCATCCACCTGCCTTGGCCCCATCTCCTTTAATACTCTTGGCTAGCAAATATCTATTGATCCAAGATTTTAAATTATTAATTGAGCTAGCATCTACAGCTTTTTGTGGGAGAAAAGTCCACAGTTCTACAACCCTAGCTTCTCTTCTGAATGGCCATGCTCTGATTTTAAAGTTGTGTCTCCTTGTCTTAGACTTCTCCACCAGCTGAAAAAGTTTCTCTCTATCAATTCCTTTCAAAATCCTAAAAAACTCAGTCAAATCACCTTTAACCTCTATATTTTAGGGAATACAAGTCTAGTTTATGTAATCTTTCCTCATAATTTAACCTTTCAAGTCCAGGTAGTATTCTGGTGAATCTGCGCTACACTCCTTCCAAAGCCAATCTATCCTTACTAAAGTGTGGTGCCCGGAACTCCATGCAGTATTCCAGATATGGTCTTACTAAGGCTTTGTGTAGTTGTAGAAAAACCTCCTCACCTTTATATTCTAGTTCTCGAGATAGAAAGCCTAACATTTCATGAACCTTTTTGATTACTTTTTGTTGCTGACTACAATTTAATGATCTGTGCACATGGACCCCTAAATCTCTTTGGACCCCTACTGCTCCTAGCTTTTCACCATTTAAATAATACTCACATCTATCTGTTTTTAGTCCAAAAAAGATCAGTTCATACTTATCCGTGTTGAAAGCTATCTGCCGCAGTTTTGCCCACACACTTAATCTATTAATGTCTCTGTAATTTTCTGTGCCATCTACACTATTTACTATGCCTCCAATCTTTGCATCATTGGCAAACATGGGTATATGGCTCTCTATTGTGTTGCTGTGTCATTAATAAATACAGTGAATAATTTGAGGTCCTGGCACAAATCCCTGTGGGTCACTAATCAGTTCCTTCCAATCTGAGTACATACCTATTATCCCTATTCTCTGTCTTCTACCACCTAACCAGTTCAATAATTTCACTTCAATTCCCTCAGTTTTACTTTTTGCTAAAAGTCTCTTCTATGGAACCTTATTGAATGCTTTCTGGAAGTCCATATAAACTAATCCATAGACATTCCTCTGTCTACTACTTTAGTTAATTCCTCAAAAAATTCAATTAGCTTCATTAAACATGACCTACCTTTAACAAATACATGTTGGCTCTCTCTAATCAGCTCAAATTTCTCTTAAGTGCTCAGTCACTCTAACCATAATTATAGATTCCAATAACTTCCTCACAACAGATGTTGGATTAGTAGCTATAATTGGCAGGTTCCTCTCTCTCTCACCTTTCTTAAATACTAGTTACATTTGCAGTTTTCCTTTCTAAGGAACAATTCCTGAAGCGAGAGAGCTTTGGGAGATTATAGCTAAAGCATCAGCAATTTCCTCACCCACTTCCTTTAAAAGCCTGGCAAGGGAGGGTTGTCGGTTGGAAGGAGGGGGCTGTTGGGTCTTCGGAGGGGCTCTCCGTGGGACACAGGATGCCTGATCACGAGACACCCCCCCCCCCCAACAAAAGCCCACAAGGAGGCAGCCAGGATTTACCTAGCCTAAGGCACCCGCCAGCCGCTGGTAAAGTATCAGTGGCAGTTAATGGGCCACTTACAGGCCTTGATTGACCTGGGGCAGGAGGGCCGTTTCTCGCTGACGCCGCCCCTGGTAAAATTGCAGCAGGGGTGGGAAGGCATCAGGAACGGCAACCCTAGCCTCCCACTCACTGTTACGCCCCTAAGACCACCAGCCCACTCCTGCTCCTGTTATGGGGCACAAAATTCTGGCCTTTTTCTGTTAATCTTTATCCCTTGCAAGTTTCTTTTTGTATTCCTTTTTGCAGCTCTTACTATTGTTTCCTTTTGCTTTTCTTCATATCTCTCCCAGACCTGTGGGTCAATTCTTTGCATTGTGCTATGCTCCTTCGTTTAGTTTTATGTTATATCTCGCCTCATTCGTCGAGCGTGGGTGCTTTGCTGGTAAGTAGAACTCTTGTCCCTTAGGGATATATTTTGGTCCTAGATTAAGCTCAAATATTTTTAGAACACCTCCCACTGTTCATCTATAGTTTTACCCGATAACTGTTTTGATCAGTTTGCTGACGTTGGTCTCTGTCTCATCCTGTTATAATGAGCCTTAACAAAATCTAGACTTATAATAACTGTGTTACATTTCTCCTTTTCAAACCTAACAATGAATTAGAACTTATTATGATCACTGCTAGATTATTGTTCCCTTATGGTTAGAGTATAAACTAAGTCTGGCTCATTTTCATTACTAAATCTAGTATGGCTTGCCCTGTTGTTGGTTCTAAAACATATTACTCCAGAAAACTATCTTGAATGCATTGAGGAAATTCACTACCTTTCTGACTTGATCTACTCTGCTTTTCCCTATCTATATGAAAATTAAACTCTTCCATTACAGCAACTTTGCTTTTGCTAAAAGCTTCTCAAATCTCTGAATTAATACAGTCTGCCACTTATACAGAAGCAAAATACTGCAGATGCTAGAAATCTAAAATAAAAACAGAAAATGCTGGAAATTTTAGCAGGTCTTGCAGCATCTGTGGAGAGAGAAACAAATCTAATATTTCAGAACTGGTGAAATGTCATCAACCTGAAACATTAGCTTTGTTTCTGACTGAGACCTCCCCCCACACCTCTCCTTCCTCCATTTGTTAATTGGAAGTCCATTTTCCCAGTCTGTTTATTCTTTGCACTAAGATCTGGGTCTCAGCCCGATTTAAGTGTCCCATTGGTACTGCTCCCTCCTGTTCTAGTATTAATGCCACTGTCCCATGAAATGGAACCCCTCCATCCTACACCAATTCTTTAGCCACATGTTCACCTTCTTGATTTGTTTGCCCCTAATGCAATTAGCACACAGCTCGGGTAATAATCCTGAGATTACCATCTCTGAGGTCCTGCTTTTTAATTTAGCTCCTAACTCCTGATGCTCCCTTAACAAGACCTCCTCCCAGTTCTTCCCTATGTCATTGGTCCTGACATGGACCATGTCAATTGGATCTTTCTCCTCTCTATCCAAACTCCTTTCCAGCCAAAATGAGATATCCCTTACTCTGGCACAAGGTAGGCATCACACTCTTCGAGACTCTCGATTGTGACTTCAGAGGATGCCATATATCCTAATTATTGAATCCTCTATAATCACTGCATTTCTATTCTGCTCCTCCCCCCTTTGCCCTCTGCTCCATGGTGCCTAGGTCAGTATTGTGGCTGTCCTCCCAGTCTTTCTGCTTAACCTTACAGGTATGAAGTATATTGTACCTGTTGAAGATCGGTGTATACGGAACCAGCTCCTCTATTTCTCCTCAGTTCCCCTACCCTGGTGACTGATAATCACACTCTCCACTTCCTGCACCTGTGTTTTTCCCTGAGTTGTGAATGCAGTCTCGAGAAAATGATCCAGAAATTCCTCTCCTCCTTTGTGTATTGGAGTGTCTCTAACTCACACTCCAGTTCAATGACTCAGAACTGGAGTGTCTCAAGTTAGAGACATTTCCTGCAGATATGGCAATCCAGGACAGTCTCACTGTCCACAGACTCCCACACAGTACAGTCCCAATGCACAATCTGCAATACCGTTTCAGGTTTTTTATTAATTTATTTGTACTAAGTTAATTCTGGTTATAATAGAATTAATTGAGATATGCATTATATTTAGTCAATAGATTTAGCTTGATTTCAGATTAATTTGGAATTGATTAGTCTTGTTTCTTGTTTATTTGTTTTAGTATCCCCTTAATCCCTGTTCATCATTTATGTATACCAGGTTTTTATTTAATGCAATTCAGATCCCTTTAATGTTGATATCTTCTATTTAGCTCATTTCAACTTTATCCCCTTACATCTAATGAATTAATGATTAATTATTTATATATATATATATATACTATTTTCTGTTGTCATTTGGTTTACATTACTGAGCACCTTCCCCCTCTGCACCTAATTCCCACTCTCACCAAATTCCTGTCTTCACTCTGTTGAGCACCTCACTTTGTTTAGTTATTCAGCCAGCTCTGCTGCAGCTCTGTGCTTTTGCAAATATCTTTCTCTATTCTCCTGGTGACCTGGGCCAACATTTATTCCTCAGTCTAAAACAGATTATGTGGTCATTTATCTCATTGCTGTTTGTGAGACCTTGCTGCGTACAAATTGGCTGCCATGTTTCCTACATTACAACAGAGACTACAACTCAAAAAGGTACCTCATTGGCTGTCAAGTGCTTTGGAATGTCCTGAGATCATGAAAGACACTATATGGGCTGCATTTAGTGAGCTCGTTGTAGGTTCTGACAGCGGACCCGTAAGTGGATGCCATACCTGCTAGTCGCGTGTGTGTCCAGCCCACCGCAATCACGCAGCAGGTGGCGAATTATAATAATGGAGGCATGGGGCCTGGACAATCACATCACAGGAGTGGGATTTGAGGCGCCAAATATGGTGTCGGATGACTCCAGAGCAGGTGTTGGTGCCATATTTAAAGCCCTTCCGGCCCTGCTTGCATTGCAGATGATTTATACTCATCTGCAGTTTCCTGGTCTCTGCTGAAGCCATTGTTGGAGTAACTCCTGGATACCGCCCGCACCCCCCCACCCCCACACTCCCTGGTGAAGGATGCCGCAGGATGGCAGAGGCAAGATACAAGGTGGCCCCACAGTTTAACGATGCCTGTCTCGGGATTCTCTTCCAGGCTGCAAAGGAAAGGCAGGAGGTCCTCTTTCCCAGCAATGGCACGAAGAGGTCCTCCCGCCTGACCAAGCAAACCTGGATGGAGATTGCAGAAGAGGTTAGCAACCATGTCGTCAATGGGTAGCCCTTGTCCCGAAGAATCCATCTCTGAAGGTGAGTGGGGGGGGGTGGGGCAGCAAAGCTGTGGCACCTGGGACTGTTGACGTATGTAGGCATCATGGCTGCTTCCCAGGAAGCAGGCACAGACCTGCAGAAAAAGCTTTCAATAGTCATAGAAGGAATGGAAATCCTTCTTGTTGATGAATCATAGAATGGAATTGTTACAGCACCAAGACAGGCCATTCGGCCCATCGTGTCCATGCTAGCTGTGCAAAGGAGCAATTCATCCACTCCCCAGCCTTCTCCCCGTAGCTCTGCAAATTCTTCCTTTTCCGATAATAATCCAATTCCTTCTTGAATGTCTCGATTGAACCTGCCTCCACCACACTCTCAGGCAGTGCATTCCAGATCCTAACCAATTGCTGCGTGAAAATAGAACCATAGAATGTAGCTGGCTGGTCCATTGGAGCCTTGATGGCCACATGCATGCATCCTATCACATACTGTAGGTGGGGGAAGCCAGCGATGGCCCCAAATCTGAGAGCCTACTCTGCCTGAATATCAGGGTCAGTCCGGGAGTGCACCTAGTCACCGGCCCTCTTGAACTGGGCATTGGTCACCTCTTTGATGCAGCAGTGGGCTGCTGCCTCTGAGACCCCACACATGTCCCCTGTGGATTCTTGGAATGATCCAGACGCGTAAAAATTCAGTGCCACGTTGATTTTCAAGGCCATGGGCATAGGGTGACCACCGAATCCTATAGGTCGCAACTCGCCGGCACATAAGTCGGTGACGAACTCCCTGGAGAGTCGCAGTTTTCGCTGACAATGGTGCTCTGACATTTGGAGATAGCTGAGTAAAGTCCGGTACACTTTGTGGCACAGGTGGGCCCTTCTTGGCATGGCCAGCTGCTGTTGCTCTTACCGTGGAGCTTCAAGGGCAGGTGCAGCTGCCTCCTGGCCCTCCCTCCGGCAGAGGCACTGCATCATGCCATGGGGGTCCAAAAATACAGGGTATAAGAGACCCATGCCAGGTGATCAGTAGGCCTCCAGAGCACTGCCCTTTGCTAATCCTCTCTGCTGTCTCGCTAATGACCCTCAGTGCCCACCCTTGCCGATAGCCAAGCCTCTCACCCTATGTTATGGCCAACTGACCCTCTCACCTGGCAGTTTGCCCACCCAACCATCTCACCTGAGAACAAGCCCCGCCCGTACAAACCAGCCAAGAATGAACTCCGCAGTGCAGACCAGCCGAGACCAATTCCCCTGCTGTTGCCACCTGAGAACCCGACCCCCCCACCCCCCCCCCCACTGCTTGCAGAGCGCACAGCACTATAGGCTAACAATGGCCTCCACTATCCCCTCTTCCCCTATGCAGAGTTGGTCATGACTGCCTACCCATCGCGGCACTGAGGCCTTGCCTCGTTGCTGCCAGCGTTCAACGGCCTGGGATTCAAGGGCATTAGGGCTGCCCGTCACCCACTTAATTCCAAACCCCCCCACATTGAATTGCATCAATTACATGCTAATGTATTAAAACTAACTGTTCTACAATTTAAATTGTACTCCCGGTGTCAGGGTGGCAACGCCGCCTTGGTGCTTTCCTGCCACTAACTAAATCCAGAACCAACATCATGACATCGAATTTCCGGGTGGACGTGTCCAATGCTATTCTCCGGTCCCTCCGTACCTCCATTCCTGTTTCAAACCACCTCACTAGATCCAGCCCTATAAGTGCATTTTTTTTCCCCTTTCACCCACTTTTAGAGTCCCAATGTTGGTACCCCTTGCTAACTATGGTTACAGAAACAAACAGTAGAGAGAAGTAAAAACAGAACGATAAGAAGGTGAAGCGAAATGGATAAATAATACTTTTAACACTGGTGGCATGGGGTTTTGGAAAATTTTGCCTTATATTCTTTTGCCACTTGTCATTTCTATTTAATATGTAGTTTATTTCCTTTCAGAGTGCCTAAGTATTTTAGGAAGTTGCAGGAGAGCATATTTATGCAATAGAGGGTCTCTATCCAAGTTTGGGGTTAATAAACATTGTTTGGAGGGAGAGCAGAGACATCTTTATTTTGTATTTGGTTTTGCTGTGCTTGGCCTGATATGCCTCATGCTGACATAGGGTACAAAAAGTGATAGATTACCTGTTGTTGGCTACCTCCATATGAGTGAGCACCAAAATAACTTACCTAACAAAATATGTAGATAGATATTAAAAATGTATTTGAGTTTTTGTGTGTGTGTGCGCGCACAAGTCTTGCATTGGGTCGTTTAAAACAACTCAAGATCATTAAATAAACTGTCTGAATCATCTTGTTCTCAACACAACCTGCAATGAATCCTTTCGGACATGACATTTTCTTTTCTTTTCAGTTTTTGATTCACAGGACAGCACATTGGTGATTGGGAAATTAAAAGTTACGGTGGAGGCATTGGAGGCATTGCTTTCAGTATATGAGGAAAACAAATAAAGACAACTGGAAAACCACGCAGGACTAGATGCTTCAATATGAATAACGTGTTTTCTTGAAAGACACTAAAATGAATTTATTTCCATTTGTGTGCACCATAATTAAAATTTGCAATGGTTATTTGATTTTCTTCATTTCCATTTTCTGTTTTCCATGTTCTGAGTTCATTCCAAGGAATTTGGTTTTCTGCCTTTTATTTAATACAGTTGAACATCCACCCTTGCACAGGGCTTTGTTAATAATTAATAACTGTGTGATTGAATGATCTTCATCATTTGCATTTTTGAACTTTTTTTCTACATATGTATGCAAGATAGATGTTTAATTTTTAATAAAGTATTTTTAGCCTACCATTCACTTGTATGCCTCTGAATAATAATCAGAAATAAAGTTTTTATATTGCCCATTATCACTTAACTAAGTAAAAATAAAACCCTGCAATTAGCTTCATTAAGAGTTTCACACTGTGAAGTTTTTAATGGCAGCAGAGTATGAAAATTGCATACCAAAGCCTGGATTAATGTGTTAATCTGCCTCTTTAAAATTCTAATGCCTATTTTATGCACATTAAATCTCAGTTCTGCTTTCCTTTGTTGCATGCAAGGCTTATAAATTAAAATGTAGAAAATAGTTGTAGGCACCTATAGATGTCTTTACTTAGAGCATTATTAGATATGTTTAAAGAATCATGCTTGTATATGGATATTTATAGCAGACCAAGGTCTATTATATTCATATTAATTGAAATAATTGGACTTTTTTCACTAAATAATCTGTAAACTTGGAATACTTCTACTGGTTAAAAGTATTAACAGAAGACTTAAAATATGCAAGTTGTTTGAAGAGAACTGACATTTGTGCATTAAAGGTGAGATTTAGAAGAGTGCATAAATGAGGACTGCTGGAAGCAATTTTGTTTGCTTTTTGGAGGAGGTAGTTTCTTACTCTTTTTTTGTGTTTGCAAACAGTCCATTCTTTCTGAGAAGCATACTTAAACAGAGAAAAAGGGATGTAATTTATTAAAATCTACCTATATTCACAAAATACATTGAATTTTTGCTTCAATGATCATGAGTCACTTCATTTAACAAAATCAGCATTCTTTTTTGAATGATTAAAATTCTGGAAAATTAGTTCTCTCCACAGATTTGAGAACATTGAAGTTTGGTAATGGAAAGAAGATGGAATTGATTATAAAACAATTCATTACTGTTCAACACTAAAGTAGATATAATGCGTAAAGGCAAGAATGGGTATCTGCATACAGTTTGAACCATCTGCTTTATTGGCCTCAATAATGGATTACTATCTTCGTGAGCCTTTGAAATAACATCCATGCAATATTAATTTGTTGATGAACAAAGTGATGCCATTGGAATAACCTCTCACCACGGCCTCAATAATCTTTGCATTGCTGTGAATTGCCTTTATTATTGCCTTGTTACTTTGAAAGTCTTAAGTAGGGTGGAAAGATCATTAACTAGTGATATACAAATACATTTCTTTAAGATTTAACCACATACATCTGTTAAGCTAACAATACCATGCCCACTGCACAGCTAATACAAAAGCAAAATACTGAAGATGATGGATTTCTAAAGTAAAAGCAGAAATGCTGGAAATCCTCAGCGGGACAGACAGCATCTGTGGAGAAAGAAGTAGAGTTAAAGTTTCAGGTCGATGATGAAAGATTAACTCTATTTCTCTCTTCATAGATGTATTTGTATTTCCAGCATTTTCTGTTTTTACACTGAACAGCTGTACAATTCATTATCATCTAGATAATCCTCCAGCTTTGCATGAGATAAGTTCGTCACCACCTTGCAGCAAACACACTTCCTGTTGTCAGAACTCAGAGCAGACTTGACTTTTCTTCTTGGGCAGTCCCTCGGGAACGAGGATGACTTCCTTTCACTCCAGGGTTGTGGATCCTTATGTGACTGGATAGTCCAATTCTGGATCCGCACACTCTGCCACAGGTGGGGCAGGTGGTGTTTGGTGAGGCGAGTGAATGGGAAGCTCGAATTTCCGAATGCTTCTTCCACTGTTTGCACTTGGTCGCTGCCTGGGCAAGTCAACATTGTTCAAACTGGCTGGCACCTTCGCGGATGCTTCTTCTCCATTTTGGGCAGTCTCGGGCAAGAGATTTCCATGATTCAATGGAAATGTCACATTTTTTCAGGAAGGCTTTAAGGACATCCTTGTAGTGTTTCTTCTGCCCTCCTGGTAGCCTCGTGCTGTGACGGAGCTCGGAGTAGAAAGCTTGTTTTGGGAGTCTTGTGTCAGGCATGCGGACTATGTGGCCCTCCCAGCGTAGCTGTCTAACCATGACCAGTGTCTTGATACTGTGGATGTTGGCCTGAGAAAGGACACTGATATTGGAGCGCCTGTCCTACCACTGAATTTGCAGGATCTTGTGGAGGCACCGCTGGTGATATCTTTCCACGGATGTCTGCTGTACAGTGTCCATGTTTTCAACACATACAGGAGGGCAGGTAACACTGCAGCCCTGTAGACCATGAGCTTGGTGCCAGGTTTGAGGTCTTTGTCGTCAAACACTTTTCTTCAGACGACCGAAGGCTGCGCTGGCACACTAGAGGCGATGCTGAGTTTCATCATCGGTGCCTGCCTTTGTGATTGTGACCAAAAAAAGACTTGACTTAGTTTGTTGTGGAAAGGTCTGAGGCCTATCTGCCCCATTTTTCCAACTGAAGTAGTGTTCAGAGAGGCAGATGGCCTTAAGGGAAATATATAGTGGAAAAATGGAAAATTATAAACATTAAAATACTGCATATTCATAAATTATATTAAAAGTGTGACCAACTTACAAGTAGAATCCTTTCCCAACAAAGCTAACAAATCAAATATCTTAATAGTAAACAGCTGTTTTATTTCTTGATTAATCTTTTTAGTCCTGCAAGTTCTATTATCATGACTTTTAACACAAATCATAAAGAATTTCTGGAAATGAAACAAAATCATATTTTGAGATAAAATAATTTAAAGAACTGAAATGGTCGATTAAAGCATATTTGCAAAAAATATGATCAACAATTATATAGCAACCCCGTATAGTGCAGTATTACAGTAAAATACAGGATTATAGTGTTAAGTTCCTGCATAGGTGTGAGACCTCTACTAAAGAGATTGTTAGATTTCTCACAAGTGAGATGATGAAATATGTTTTTAAAAGTTGTAATCTCTATAATACTCACTATTACTAATCCTGTTTGCCAAAATATCAGCTGTCTTTATACCATTCTTTACAGAGACAGTAATCGATATTTCAGGCTCTGCAAATAAAGTTAGTATAGAAGGAATGTCACCTGAGTTTATTACCTGTGAGAACTGCTCCTTTCATCAGGCAGTAGTTCAGCAATAACTGAATAGGTAATTTTTTATGGGACATTACAATTCAGATATTTTATCTGAATGGTAGTCAGCCCCATCTTCCACAACCCAATAAACTATTTTGAGTATTTTTTCTCTTCCAGTTTTCTGCTTTTACCCCTCTTCTGAAAAATAGGCAGTTCTTTAATTCGAGCAGATATACATCATGTGTGAGTTTGTACAGTGAATGAGGACTATGGGGGCCTTTGCAGCCAAGCCCATCCAATCCTGCCCTCACTCAACATCCACACATATGCAATTCCATCAGTCATAACAGCATGCAAAAGTGGGAACCCTGACCATTTCCAGCCCCCCCCCCTCCCCCTTCCGTATATGCTGGCTGAATTCAATTGTACCAGGAATTAGATTAGATTAGATTAGATTAGAGATACAGCACTGAAACAGGCCCTTCGGCCCACCGAGTCTGTGCCGAACATCAACCACCCATTTATACTAATCCTACACTAATCCCATATTCCTACCAAACATCCCCACCTGTCCCTATATTTCCCTACCACCTACCTATACTAGTGACAATTTATAATGGCCAATTTACCTATCAACCTGCAAGTCTTTTGGCTTGTGGGAGGAAACCGGAGCACCCGGAGAAAACCCACGCAGGCACAGGGAGAACTTGCAAACTCCACACAGACAGTACCCAGAATCGAACCCGGGTCCCTGGAGCTGTGAGGCTGCGGTGCTAACCACTGCGCCACTGTGCCGCCCCAAATTAAACCACTCATCCATTGGAAAAGCTACTTCAAGCATTTTGTGTCACTGGTTAACTGTTAGTAATATGCTCCTGCTCCTGTTTGTATCCCCCTTCCTTAAGCCTTATCTGCTGCCTCTCCTTCTGAGTAATCACTGCCTTACCTTGTCCATTATTCTGTGCCCTATGCTTTTTGTCAAATGACTAGTCTCTTCACTTAAAGGGAATAAAGCTTCTCCCACTAAGGACAAATATGTTTTAATGTAAATTATGGTTTGGGCTGAAACTCACATCCCTCCAGTTGAGCCTTCAGCGCTTTCATATTCTTGCAAAGTACCTTCCCAGTAATATATCATCTACAAACAGCATCGCAACAAAGTGAATCAAAATAAAATCTAATATTTGCATTATTAATCTAATCCATGGGCTATGCTAGTTTTGCCATTCAGTCTGTGCTAGACAAACATGCATTGTGATTCATAAAAGCATTGAAGATTAAGATGAAAATTGGATTATGATGGTAGCCTTGTAAAGTTAAATCCAACTGCAAAATTACTTCCGCAGAATGAAAATGTCAGTCACATTTTGCATACACACCATTTCCAAAAGTAAGGAAACAGTTAAAACAGTGAAATAATACAACCAACACTTCATGAAATTGTTGCATCGGCAGCAAAAATCAGGTGTTCCATATTGCTACCAGAGAACATTAGTTCCACTGATTCTGTTGATATGTACCACCGTGACTACACAAAACAGGATGCAAATACACAGACAATTATCAAATTGAAATTCTTGTGGATTTGGAAGAGAAGTGAGCATCTTAGTTAAATTGGGCCCCCCATTGCAAGGAAAATTATTTCCTCATGTACTAGATGGTGAAAGACAAGTAGTATTCCTTTGAATGCAGACAACCAACATTAAGGGCATATGTGAGCATATGTTTATACCACTCGAGCTCTAAAAGAAAATACTAATTTATTCCAAAAGTAGAAAGAAATGGCCAGATTGTCACCCATTTAGGAATTATCTGACTGACACATCCCCAAAACTGTTACACAGAAAGATTTTAAGGAAATCTGCATTACAATCCAAAATAGTTCTAAGCACTAACAGGAAGTCAATCACTTTAAAGAAAAGCTCCACTTTCATTCTAATTGCTGAGATCAAAAGGACCATTTATTATTATTGTCAGATTTTCTTTTATCCAAATGAGGAATGCTATTATAAATAATTGTATACAGATCTCCAAGGTTTTTAACAATTAAGTCAAAGCTGTAACATTCTCTTCAATATGTGGCCATTTAGCTGAGAACCGGAAGGTCCTGTTGCAAGTGCCTTGTATGCTTGCATTGATGGTCTTCACTGGTTATTGCAAGGATGCATGCCAGCTGTCCACTGGCATATTATACTGCATCAATTAGTATGTAATTAGTGGTAATACGGTTTGTAATTACTGGTCTAGGTCCACAACCATGATAGCCCATCCTGAAATTTGAAAAATGTAAAGTCTTAATTGTATATTTTAAAATATATCTGAATGAAAGCATATATAATTTTGTTGTAAAAGTAACTGAAAAGACTTACAGCCATCAAAGGGGCAAGAAATTTGTACATGAGGCCATTAGCCAAAGGAAGATTTGACACGACTGTATTGCAGTATGTTGGCCCTAAGCTATTCTTCAACAACCTGGGTGGCCTGTGTGTATTTTCTGGCATCAGTAGCACTAGATGACTGGACAAAAACAAAATGAAATCATAACATCTGACCCATATAAGTGAGGTGAAAGTCACACCATCAGATCTCATGATGTGGAACAGTGTTTGAATGAGACAGTGAAATAGTTAGAGGCTGCATGCTGAAACTGTTTATTTTTACTAACAGTAATAACAATCACATTGATATTGGCTGACCAACGCAGTCATTTAGTTAATCTCAGAGGCAAGTGGGAACTTCCATCTCAACAATAGTATAACTGTTACTGCAGGGCATGTGCAATTAAATTGCTCTTGTGGTGCTTTTACTTAAATGTACTTTGCCACTTTGGAATACTTTTAAGTGTTCACAGTCCCGCCACACAGCCTTGCTGGATAGGGATATGCATTCGGATTTAGGAGTGTGCACTTCTGTGATTTTTCATCTGTTCATTGTAATGGATGGAAAATTGTGAGGAGCACATACTCAAGTTTCTGATATGTGCTCTCATTGGCAAGGCTGTTAGCAGACTTGGGAAATTGCTACTATTATTTCACTTACACTGTGATAATGAATATGAGTTCTAACTGGAGGTTATCCAGTGAGTGGCTGAGTTATACCGATCAGGAAGGTCCCAGGTTTGAACTGCAGTCTGTGTTGATTTAGCCAGTCTTGCTGAAATGATTATAGAGGAATTACAACTAGCCTCAGAGTCTGGGATCCCACTCCTGATCATTATCTAGAATTCTGCTGGAACTGTATATGTGTGAATGTTGAGGTAGGACAGGAATGCCTGATGCCCGCCACGGTTATATACCCTGCTGACACTCACCATCCTGGACTACATATGAAAAATAATCACTTGGATGAGGTACTAGTGGGTCAACCGAACTGGGATTCATGAAACCACACCCTAGCAAGGAGTTAACACCTTCAAGAGAGGACAAGAGAAAATTGGTAGGTAAACAAAAAGGGAAGGAAGGTTTGTATATTTTGGTGTATGTATGTACTTGTCCAATGGACATGTTATTTTGCCTTTTTCCTCAAATGCCATGATCCGTGCCCTTCTGATCAGATTACCTATTATTACTAAATGGAATTTTCTGCTATATAGTGTGCTCTTAAGTGAAATATTTGGTGGCTTCTATCAAAAGCTATAAAATCTGGAAAATGTTAGCTTTCAATGCTGACAAAGGAATTAATCTCTTGACAGGAAAGTGATTAACAAACTTTAAAGAGACTGCTATTAGTAAATCAATATGCTTTATGCTTTTGTTTTTTTACTGCAGAAATTTTCCAATATTTTCACACTGGATTGAAAATGAGTTTGCAGCAGTAGCTTATTAGCTCAAGCTGATGAGCGCTTAATCCTTAATGAAAGGGTTGCAAGTTTTGAGTGCCTGAGCTGCCTGTCTCAGTGAGATGAGGTTGGTTCATTTCCAGCTCGACGTGGTACTATGAAGAAGCAAAGTGTTCCGTCAAAAGTGGCTGAGCATCATCTAATCCACCTAGCTTGATCCAAGCTTTACCTACCACATTTCAAAGCTTTGAGATGAAGAGAGGGGTTTGCTGACATTCCCTCCCTCTATGTGGCAAATTGGCCTCCATTCAATGTATTTCCATAATGATACAGCTGAGATTAGGAACTCAGTGGTGTAGAGGATCACTGGATCACTACACTCAGCCCCTCCACAGTGTCCTATTTTGATGCCCAAAATGAACAATTATTTCAGGGTATAGTCTTTTATATCATGTATAAGTTCTGCATTTTTAAATTTAAATACTTAATGCCCATCGTTGACAAACAAGGGATTCAAAGGGTATCGGGGTTAGGCAGGGAAGTGAAGTTGAGTACACAAACAGATCAGCCATGATCTTATAGAATGGCGGAGCTGGCTCAAGGGGCCGAATGGCCTACTCTTGCTCCTAGTTAATATGTTCTTATGTATTGAGCGAGGAATTTTACTAATGGGTTATAAAACTCTTTCCCATTATCCATTTCAGGCACCCAGTATCAACAGCAAGCATTCCCGGATCAGGTATAGTGCAGCATGATGCAGGGTAAAGCTCCCACTACTGTGCTTCAATTCCAACATTAGTAGAGCCTTCTCACTGTACCCGTGTGATCTTGTTTTCCTGTTCCCACACCAGCCAACCTATGACCAACTCGCTAAGTGACACTGCCAATTAGCACTGAATCAGGACCGGTTTTGTGTAGTAGGCTTACGCCCACTATGAACTGGATTGAGAATTGAGACTCTCTAAAATCATTTCAAACTTTTAACCCATCAATCTGTTCTGGATTTGAAACCAGCTCCAAAAGGTGAAAGGTCACTAACTAACCACTCTGTTCACCTGTTCCATACTTTTTAAGTTTTGAGAATATTATTTTACATAAAGAACAAGAAGTAATCATTGGGTTCAAACCATTTTTGAAGCATTTTGACAACTGTGAAACCAGTGTAACTTATAAAACAGAATGTTCGATCAGATCATAAACAGGTTAAATCCAGGGTAGGCCTCGGTCACCATGTGTTATAGCAGTTCTTTCCTAAGTGTAAAGACTTATTTTGCATGTTTATTGTCAAAGCAGCATTAGAATCTCTAAATGAATTTGCAGATATCACATGCTAATACTGAGAATTAACTATCATTTCACATCCATGAATTTTCATTTCGGGCCAAGTAAAATCATTACTCTCAAGTTGTCACTCACAGCCATATAAAAGGCATATTTATTTTATATAACCTCAGTGTTACTATCGCAGACATTCCTGATAGAGTGAAATAAAATAATGTGAGAGGAGGCTCGTGTGGGAGGAGGCTCATGTGGAACATAATCACCGACATAGACCAGTTGGGCCGAATGGCATGTATCTGTTCAGCAACTTGATTTTTGACACATCTACACCCAACCACTGCTGCACCCATACCCAACCATCTATAACAAAATGTGCCTGAACTCAATGGTGAAAGAGCTCCACATGCCCGTTCTAACCAGCTTGAAATCTGAACTATGTAAAAGCACTGGCCTCATCAACTTGCTCCAGGCTGAAAGTTGCCTTCTCCCCACCCCTCCCCATGTCTCCTTTTTACCATTTGAAATGAGTTCTGTAAGTCTGTACGTGTTAGCAGTAGAAGATAGACCTTAGCACTTGCCTATCTCCCCTGCGCTGCTTGTTCAAATTTTTAGGACATTCTCTATGGACAAAAAAAGTCATTAAAAAAGTGTTCATATCAAAGTTTTTACAATAGAATGACCCTAATTGAGCTATTTACCTGTACCCTGTAGTGTGACTTTTTCTTCCATTAAGCAAACATTAAAATGTTTGTGTTATATAACCACCATTCCCTAACAGTGCATGGAAAACATTAAGGGTAAATAATTTATTCTAATCAAGACAGTTAATGGCATTGTCTAATATATTCTCCCAACTCCTACCTTGTTTTTATGCTGGTACTCGTTTCTGAAACACTTCTGTTCATTTTTGTTCTTCCCTCCACAACACCACCACTGTCCATTTGCTTAGTCTGCAATTTCTCTTCCTAAGGCCTGTGCTTCCATTTGATATGATGTAATTGGCATATATATATATATATATATATATATAAAATCAAAAATCAACAACTTCATTTTTTACACATCTAAACCCAACTACTGCTGCACTCAATCTTTTGGGATTCTACCTAACCGTCCATAACTTGATGTTTTGCTCAAACCTTTATTCTGAATACTGACCTTCCTCACTTGAATGTGCAAGAGATGGCGCTACAAGCTATGAATGATAATGTATATTCAATGACACTTTTGCAACATTGGCTTATAAGTAACCACACTAAAATTAGAATAATAAGATTTGTTTGCACAAGGAAGCATCCCACTTCCTCCTGATTTTACAAAACAGAAATCTGGTCTGGCTGAGAAATTCTACACATGTAACAATACTGCCCCCTGCTGCATAAGAAACTTTCAAAAGCTCATTTACTTTCAATGCTGAATCAGAAGTCCGATGAGTAAATGTTAACATTTCTGTTGTGTTTTCGGCAGCTTCTCAAGATTGTGTTCTTGTCAATTCAGTTTGTTTACTCTTTCTGTTTCGGACCATGCAATGCTAATTTTTAAAGCATCATATCCAGTGAAAGCAGCTGCCAATTTCACAACTGCAATATAGTCCCACTGGCATTAAAAAGGCTAAATGCTGCAGGATCTCAATTTCAGTGATAAACATTTGTACATTGAGTCTCAAAAGCTGGTAAATTGCCTTCTAGTGCTTTCATTTAATTTAACAGTTCAGCTAAAAGGATGTCTTTGATTTTGAATTCCCTAAGGACTTCTCATTCACTTGGCTGCACAAACTGGAGAAAGCTGTCAAATGCTTTTTCCCACAGCAAAATTAGCTCATTCTGGCTGATTTCACATTCACAAAGAGGGCAAAATGATGCCAATTATTAATTCAGGCTAGAAAAATATGTAAGTCATTTAAGCTTGGTTAAAATGTGTATTAAGCAGCTTACACACAGATTAACACCTTGCCACAGATTCTTATGCGAGTTGTTCAAATGCTTTTACATAGGATAAGATTCTGTGAACTAGAGTAGAATAAATGATCATGTGCAGATTTTTTCTGACTTTTTCATGGTATGTTTCTGATCAAAACAGCGGGCATATGAAATGGAAACCTCGGCAATCAATTAAGGCCCAAGACTTCTTCCAATAACACTAACCCAAGTCTGACTAATTCTTTTTGTACCTTCCAGTAGATGCATAAATCAAACCTATACCCTAGCTTTGAGGAAATGGATCATGGAGTACAATCTCTTTCCTAATAGTAACTATAATAATAGTATCATCACCACCATTTGCAGTGTTAATGTGAATAAGGCTATTGAGATAACTGAGAAAGTGTTTGCTTCCTGTTAATAATTACATTAGCAGATCTTTGCTAACCTTATTTGGTAAGAAATTTTAGTACCAAATGAAATAAAAATTTAGAAGCAATATTATCCATAGTCATAGCCCAGCCTCAGTACCTTCTTTAAGTACAGCAGTTCAAATACATTTTTATGATTTGAAAACGTTGCTGAAGGATTCCTCTGCATTTAGCTGAAAATACTTGAATACATCTTGCTGAGAAAATTGCTTTCCTCCCCACCACCCCAATAAACAGGGATCGACAGTCTCTTTGACTTGTGAAATGTGCAGTAAATCACCTATGAATGTCCACAGATGTCCTTTGTACAAACTGAAAACTGTAACATAATGCAATCCAGATCATTTCAGTGCTCCTTTTTTGATAAATAGAATGCTTAACATCAAACATTTATATCACAAATGAATGTATAAGGAAAACATAGAATGCAATCACTGCAAATGAGCATTTGTCAACATCCGCAGGGTCCCATAACATTGAGGCTACCTAGGGATCTATTTCAAATGTGTTCCTTATTAAGCTTCTATCTGTGATTCTTCTATTATAAAGTATGAGTATAAAGTTTACGATATTGCAACATCATAAATTTTATGTCTTGAAAAGCAAACCAGTCTAATGCCCTTCCCCATCTCCATTTAGTAGTCTTTGATATAACTAGTAGTGATTAATACAACTTCTGACTAGTCCAAGTCAGACATTATTTAGTGAGTGCATTCAAATTTGGGCATATTGATTATAGCAGCCAAATGCATGTTATCTACATCATACCTTGTCATATGAATATTGTTATGTTGGCTCTAAATTTGAGAAACTGTTGTACTGTACATAGGAATCAGTTGCTAGTGTTACAGCACCCTCTGGAGTCAGAAGCTGAACATTGCAAACACATCACCTCTGAGCCCAAAATGAAATCAATGGAAATGAAAATGGGGAGATTTGTAAAACAGGCTGCCGAATTGCTATCGCCCATTTTATACTATTGCACAAAGTCAGAATTACCCCCAGTGAGTATTATCACCAGATGCTGAGCACTCAGCACTTGTTTCCTTTATCCTTGTATTTATGGTAAAAATGAACATGCAGTTGTGGATGAACACTTCATAAATATTTAAAACAGCACTGATATTTATTTTTAAAAAAACATATAGACATAGAGTAAGTAATGTGTATGGGAAATTTAAACAGGAAAATGAGGAGTACTCTAACCCCTCCACTAGTACAGACCAAGATGTGACTAAAGTGTGAACAAAATGTTCGCCTTTCTCTCCTTCCCTTTTCCTATCCAGGAAGGCATTGAATCCTCACTGAATTACGATTCCATAGATTCCACTGGTATCTCACTCAATTGGTTATTCTTCATGGGAGAACTGTGACACTGAATATTGGTAACCTAATCGACCAGAAGGCTACTTGTTGACTGGATGGCAATCGGGGAGTGGGAATGCTAACTGATTATCTTCCCCCAATCCAATGTTAAGGGGGCCAATTGCAGGACCCCGCCATCATCCAGATTACCATCAGCTACATCATCACAGGCTAGTTGTTGTGTGACTACTTGGATAACTGTTGCACCAATAAGTTGATAGTCAGCAAAGCCTTTCTCACTTTCCCCCTGCAACTAAACATTCTGGTGAATAAAGTGACTAGTATACAAGGGTTTCAAATTTAGATATTTGTTACAAGATGACAAACATTTCCAGTTTTTGCTCATTAATTGTGCTGAGCAATATTCATGAATTAAATTTGAATCAGTCTGTATACTTTTCTTTTATTAGTTCTCATGTTATTAAATGTGATTGTTTCTGACTAATATATGGCAAAGCTCAGGCTGTAGCTTCAAGCTGTTATTCAAATCAAATAGCATGTACCTTACTTGTGCATAGCACTAATAACTGCCAACTTTGAAACATTTGGAGGCTATTGTCATTTATATTAAAGTAGGCAATCCTGCCAGCTATGTTTCATAACTACACTGATTTGTGAATAACTAAATTCAATAATTTCTTTTTTTTAAATTTCTATAATTTAAACCCTAAAGCATCAGAAGCTTTGTAGTTACCCAAGCAGATTATTTATTGTGTGAATTGGCTGGGTTATGGCTGAAATTAAAGAATGCAATTTTAGAGGAGACCTGGGAAAATGTGCTTTAGGAATTCATAATTTACTTTTCTAATAACATATTATTTTAGAACATCTATCAGAATTTATCAAAATTCATATATCCATAAATGAATCTGCGTTTTTTCAGTGTTGTTTTTCATTTACTGTTGTTTTCAATGATGGTGTAACATATAACAGCTTTGGTGGATCTTAAGTGACTAAATGCTGTGGCTATAAATACAAATGTAATGTACTTATTCTGTAAGGAATCCCTTTGAAAAACAAAACATATTCTTCTAATTTCTGCACAAATTTACATGCGGTGAGGTACAGCAAAGGGAGAACATGACTGTACAGTCAAATTTGTCCTGGTTATCTTTCTTAATCAGTCAAAGTTTTTCCCCAGAACTAACAAGTTTGCAATTTAATTGAATCTGTTGAGTTGTATAACCAAACTCACTGGGAGATTGGTATATTACTAGCATGCCAAGTGCGATGTACATTATGTCGTTATCTCATAATGCAGTTGTAACCATGATTCCAAATTGTTAACAAATTAACAAATCTCAGCAACATAATGAGTGGCCAGTCTTAACTTTGCTGCCAGGAAATTAGCTGAATAGATTTAAGCACATCAGCACAGGGAGAGAGGAAAAATGGAAAGAGGCACCTGGGTTATAGCATGCACAGCCAAGCAATGTCACTGCACAGAAAACTAGGTCATTGAGGCTAGGAATAGTTCAGGAATGACCTAACACTGAGAGGGAAACATTCGTTTAAAATGGTTTAAGAAACAAAGCCAATTCATGTCATCATCTGTAGCCAGGATATAACTTTTACAAATGCTTCCTTTGAGGGACTGAGAATTTCACTGTAATTGAACAGTATCCCTTTTACCAGGTTTTGAGACCAAGCTAGACTGATGGAATGAGAATCTCTTCTATCTAACAGGATTAGAGTGCTAAGTGAAATTAGTTTAGTTAGTCTGAATGTAGTTCATAATGGGCATGAGCCCAGAAATCAAAACTGACCGCAATTCAGCACTAAATTGGCATCTTCTGAGGGCCGAGAAACATGATTTTTTTATGTCATGGGATGAGGGCGTCACTGGCAAGACCAGCATTTGTTACCCATCCCGAGATGCCCTTCATAACTGAGCAGCTTGTTAGGCTATTTCAGAGGGCAGTTAAGAGTCAACCACATTGTTACAGTAGGCCAGACCGGGTAAGGACAGTAGATTTCCTTCCCTGAAGGACATTAGTGAATCAGATGGATTTTTTTCAACGACAATTGACAATGGTTTCACGGTCACCATTACTGAGACTAGCTTTCAATTGCAGATTAATTAATTGAGTTCAAATTCCACCAGCGGTCATGGTGGGATTTGAATCCGTGTCCCCAGAGCATTAGCCTGGGCCTCTGGATTACTAGTCCAGTAACATTGCCACTATGCCATTGCCTCCCCTTAATGGTGTGGCAAATGTGTGGGAACATTTCTCATGAATGCTCCTACTGCTGCTATGGATTCTTTGTGATTCAAACTTCCAACATGCAGCCATAATCAGTTTTAACTCATCTGATCTATACTCAATTAAATCAATTTTCATGGTGAGGAGAATCCCTCTCACACTAGTATGCTTGGAGAAGTATACCAGCAGTAGCCTGGACTCATATCAGCAACAATTTGTGCCATCACATAGCCAAGCACAAGTGAGGGTGGGCATCACCTCAGGAAACAAAAGCCACAACTGCTGCCAAACCCTGCCACTGATGGAGGTCCATTAGTGTTCGTTGCTGTTGCAGGCAGATGCCCTTCAGTATCTAAAACAGAAAATGCTGGAAATACTCAGCAGGTCAGGCAGCATCTGTGGAGAGAAAAACAGAGTTAACGTTTCAGGTCTGTGACCTTTCATCAGAACTGGCAAGAGTTAGAAATGTAATAGGTTTGGAGCAAGTGAAAGGGGGGAGGGGAAGAAGAACAAAAGGGAAGTTCTGTGATAGGGTGGTCGGCAGGAGAGATTAAATTATTAAAAACTGTCATGGTACAGAGCCAAAGGGAGTGGTAATGGGACAAGTAAAGAAACTAAAGATGTGTCTGGATAAGGTGTAAATGGCAGCATAGCAACCATTTGAACACAAAGTAAAGGGATTAAGAAATAAACAAGTGGTGGGAGGTGGGGGTTTTTATTTATTTTATTTTTTATATTTTATTTAGAGATACAACACTGAAACAGGCCCTTCGGCCCACCGAGTCTGTGCCAGCCAACAACCACCCATTTATACTAACCCTACAGTAATCCCACATTCCCTATCACCTACCTACACTAGGGGCAATTTATAACAGCCAATTTACCTATCACCTGCAAGTCTTTGGATGTGGGAGGAAACCGGAGCACCTGGCGAAAACCCACGCAGACATAGGGAGAACTTGCAAACTCTGCACAGGCAGTACCCAGAATCGAACCCAGATCCCTGGAGCTGTGAGGCTGCGCTGCTAACCACTCGCCACTGTGCCGCCCTAGGTGGGGGGACATGAACCAGCAAACAAAAAAGAAAAAAAAAGGGGCGGAGGTTATGATCAAAAATAACTGAAGTCAATATTGGGTCCACAAGGCTGTAAAGTGCCTAGTCAAAAGATGAGGTGCTATTCCTTGACCTGGAGTTGAGCTTCATTGGAACTCTGTAGCAGGCCAAGGACTGAAAGGTCAGAGTGGGAGCAAGGTGGAGAATTTAAATGACAAGCAACAGGACTGTACCATGTAACCTTTTATCATTTAATCTCTCCTGCCCTCCACCCTATCACGGAACTTCCCTTGTGTTCTTCTTTCCGCCTTCCCCTTTCACTTGCTCAAAACCTATTACATTTCTAACTTTTGCCGGTTCAGATGAAGGGTCACAGACCTGAAACGTTAATTCTGCTTCTCTCTTCACAGATGCTGACTGATCTGCTGAGTATTTCTGGCATTTTCTGTTTTTGTTTCAGATTTCCAGCATCTGCAGTATTTTGCTTTTGCCCTTCTGTATGCCCTGCAGCTTGTGAGCTGATAATGCAACCATCCCCCATTGCTACCCCTTCAACTGGGGAGGGGCTCATCACGGTTGGGCAACATCCACAAGCAACACAGAGTACAACAGGCGAATGCATTAGGAAGACTAACTGAGCATGTAGACCCCAGCACAAATTAACAACATCCATTCGTTAGCACTATATTCTGCAATCTCTCGTTCTTTTTTGAGCAGAAAAGACGCATCAACTTTCCAAAAGGAAAGCCAAATATCTGACTCCTGAGATATCCTCAGAACAGCACTGAAGTGATCTTCACTACATGTATTTGTGACCCATGTGACACACCTGAATTCCAGCTTGCTTAATGTGCCCGGTTCTCCTCCTATGGTGCATCCTCCAAAAATTAGCTTTTTTCACACTTTTTGCTAACATTTGCCTAATCCATTTTTGTAGAGATCATCAGGACAGCACTAAACCAGTTCTGATGAAAGGTTCCCAGGTAGTGACTGTTGAAGTACACTTCCTGTGTGGAGTGGTAAATAGAGAGTTGTGCACTTCCTATGCTCTCTGAACTCTCTGGTTACCCCGTCCCTGCTCCCATGTGATGTACCCAGCAATGTCTGCTACACCCATGCTCTCGGAGAGAAACAGAAACACTCCAATGAACTGTTCACTTTGGTCACTGCTGTGGTAATATTTTGAAATTTTCCTCTTCATTAAGGTCACTAACACCTGGAGTAAATTACTCATTTCCAATTTCTATGTGCAGCTGTGGAAGACCACAGATGTTTATTATTAATGGCCTTTAACAAGGACTTAGGAAGAAAAATTAGCTTTTTTTGCACTTTTTGCTCACATTTGCCTAATTCATTTTTGTAGAAATCATCAGGACAGCACTAAATCAGTGCTGCCTAATACATTAGCCACATGTGGCTAATTGGGAATCCAGATGTGGCTAATTGCAGATTTAATTAACAAATAAAAAATGAGCATTGTTGGGCATGTGATCTCAATACTCATATTCACACAGTGTACACAATGTGCATTATGACTTTTTTAGTGTTTTTTGGTAAGATGAAAGGCAGAATGAGCGCGTATTTTTTGATCATTGTGCACACTTTACTTCCTTGGTTACTGTTTATTGGTTATCTGCAAAAATGGTATGTAACATGGGTGAAAACCATAGAACAAGCAGTAATACAATATGGAGAGGGAAGTGGGCATTGTAGTCAGCTCGACCAATCGGAATAACCCAAGCCAGCGGAAGAAAGGAAACCCAAGTAACAAGTGGCTCCAACAGGCAAGCATCATCTGACTATGTTCAAGATGGAGAGCAGAAGCGAATCAATATTCTCAGAAATTGCTCTGATGATGTCAAACTATCAACTCACAACTGCTGGACAAAATCCTCGGAGTTGCACTAAGATGTCTGACAAACTGAAACCACAATTGCAATGAAAGAAAAAGACTGCAAAGTTTTGCACTGAATAGTGGGAGATGTTTGTGAGCAAATGTACACAGCAAGTACATTTACTCGCATTTGGTGTACGTCCTTTTCTGCTAAAATCAGTTCAGGTGGCTAAAACTATTGTATTAGCTGTGACTACTCAATTATTTCTATTTGACAACATTGCATTATTTGTACCATTAGCACTTTCTCCCCAAATTCCAAAACTTTTTGCTCACTTGTTTTATTTTTTCTTTCAAGCGAAGGGAGGAACTTAGGCCCCAAAGCATCTTGTCTGCAGAAGGAGAATCAATTGAGTTTTGAATTTGGGTTGCACTTCAGCACCCTCTACTGGCTGGCAATACAGCAGCACTGCTGGCTATCAGGGAGATCGAAGGTAATATCTGCCCATCCTCTCAGCCTAATTCTAGAGAGCAATACGACAAATGGAAGAAAATAGAAATAAATTACATTAATGCAATGTTTTATTTTATCAACATTCCAATAATTCTTTTATTACAGTGGGTTGAATGAATGTTCTTTTTAAATTCAAAACAATTAGGCACCATATGAAATAACAAACCACTATTGCATTAATTGTGGTTTTGGCTTATGTATAAAAGTAACCTAACCCTTCCACCTACCCATAGGAATGCAGCTTACTGCTGCCAAAGGTTTCCTGATTGTGGCTGCCTGTAATTAGTAACATCCCCAACTCACTGGCAAAGCTAATTCAAATCAAGTTAATTAGGGCTCAATCCTGACCCCCTAAATCAAACTGTGGAAAGGTCAAAAATGCATTTTTTTTCTTTTTTCTTTGTTCTTGGAATGTGGGCTATGTGGATAAGGTCACATTTATTGCCTGTCCCTGAGAATGTGATGATGGACCTTCTCCTTCAACTGTTGCAGCACTTGTGATAAGGATGATTAATTCTTTCACAGGATGAGGGCATTGCTGGCTAGGCCAGCATTTATTGCCCATCCATAATTGACCTTGCAAAGGTGGTGGTGAGCCGCCTTCTTGAACCACTGCAGTCCATGTGGTGCAGGCACACACTCACAGTGCTGTTAGGAAGGGAGTTCCAGGATTTTGACCCAGCGACAGTGAAGGAACAGTGATAAAATTCCAAGTCAGGATGGTGTGTGGCTTGGAGGGGAACTTGCAGGTGTTGATGTTCCCATGCATCTGCTGCCCTTGTCCTTCTAGGTGGTAGAGGTGTGGGTTTGGAAGGTGCTGTCAAAGGGTTGCTGCAGTGCTTCGTGTAGATGGTACACACTGCTGGCACTGTGCGTTGGTGGTGGAGGGAGTGAATGTTTATGTTTGTGGATGGGATGCCAATCAAGCGAGCTGCTTTGTCCTGGATGGTGTCGAGCTTCTTGAGTGTTGTTGGAGCTGCACCCATCCAGGAAAGTGGAGAGTATTCCATCACACTCCTGACTTGTAACTGTTGATGGTGGACAGGCTTTGGGGAGTCAGGACGTGAGTAACATGCTACAGAATTCCGAGCCTCCGACCTGCTCTAGTAGCCAGAGTATTTATATGGCTGGTCCAGTTAAGTTTCTGGTCAATGGTAACCCCCAGGATGTTGATAGTGGGGGATTCAGTGATAGTAATGTCATTGAATGTCAAAGGAAGATGGTTGGATTCTCACTTGTTGGAGATGATCATTGCCTGGCATTGTGCGTAACTTTCAACTTATCAGCCCAAGCCTGCACATTGTCCAGGTCTTGCTGCATATGGACACAAACTGCTTCAGTATCTGAGGAGTTGCAAATGGTGCAGAACATTGTGCAATCATCAGCGAACATCCCCACCTCTGATCTTATGATGGAGGGAAGGTCACGCCCATAGCCTCTGCATTATCCTTTGCTTTCAGCCGTTTCTTGATATCACGTGGAGTAAATCGAATTGACTGAAGACTGGCATCTGTGGTGCTGGGGACCTCAGTAGGAGGCCGACATGGATCATCCACTCGGTACTTCTGGCTGAAGATGGTTGCAAATGTTTCAGCCTTATCTTTTGCACTGATATTCTGGGCTCTTCCATCATTGAAGATGGGGATATTTGTGGCACCTCCTCCATCTGTTAGTTGTTTAATTGTCCACCGCCATTTACGACTGGATGTAGCAGGACTGCAGAGCTTAGCTCTGATCCTTTGGTTGTAGATGGTGCTCCCACAATGGTGTTAGGTAGGAAATTCTAGGATTTTGGTCCAACAATACTGGAGCAACAGTAATCTATGTTGAAATCAGGATGTTGTGCAACTTGAAGGGAAAGTTGGAAGTGATGGTGTGCCCATAATGTTTCTGCTTTTTTCTTTCTCAGTAGCAGAGGTTGTGGGATTAGAAGGTTTTTTAATTAATTCATGAGATATTGGCATCGCTGGCAAAACCATCATTATTGCCCATCACTAATTGCCCTTGAGAAGGTGGTGATAAGCCGCCACCTTGAACGGTTACAATCCGTGTGATGTAGGTACTCCCACGGTGCTGTTAGGTAGGGAGTTCCCAGATTTTTGACCCAGTGGCAATGACAGAATGAAGATATATTTCCAAGTCAGAATGGTGTGTGACTTGGCAGGGAACTTGCAGGTGGTGGTGTTCCTTTGCACTTATTGTCCTTTTCCTTCTAGAGATCGCAGGTTTGGAAGCTGCTGTCAAAGAACCTTGGTGAGTTACTGTAGTGCATCTTGCAGATGGTACAAACTGCAGCCATATTATGCCAGTGGTGGAGAGAGTAATTATTTAAGGTGATGGATAGGCTGCCAATCACGAAGGCTGTTTTGTCCTGGATGGTGTCACGCCAACTTGCTTTGTTGAATAATAATTTTCTTTAATCCACTGACTGGAGATCAAATTTTATATTTTTTTAAAGAAATTTTTTAAAAAGAACAGATAAAAGATGACTTTGCTTGCAGCTTAAGATGGCCACCTAATTTGCAACATTGTCCCCTATATTGCAAGACCAGTGAGGAGGGAGATGAAATGTCTGCTCAACCCGGCAAGAACCACGTTCCAGGAAGTTTAAGGGAACTGATTGTTCTTTTTCTTTTAGCAAGAATAAACACTGCTAACCACTATGCTTGTATCACTGAGTGACTGTCATGTGACAAGCCTCTTCCCATCTGTGGTCTTAAGCTTGTGTTTCTCTGCAGCAGCAAGGAGAAGCATCTGGACTCTGAGACGTGCAGACCCAAGTGGAGTTCCCTCTCTCTCTCAATGGTGTCAAGTTTCTTGAGTGTTGTTGGAGCTGCAGTCATCCAGGCAAGTGGAAAGTATTCCGTCACACTCCTGACTTGTGCCTTGTAGATGATAGAAAGGCTATGGGGAGTCAGGAGTTACTTCCCACAGAATTCCCAGCCTCTGACCTACTGTCAAATTGAGTGTGGTAAATTGCTGCAGGGCAGGCTGTAGGTAATACATTCAACAGCCACAGTGCACCAGTGGTGGATGTTTAGTTCAGTGACAGCTGAGCTGATCATGTAAACTGTTCCATCCTGAATGGTGTCAATGTCAAGCTTGTTGAGTATTGCTACAGCTGCACCCGTACCTATCTATGGTGCACCCAAAGGCATTATGGCTGGGAAAGTGTAATCATCCATGTTATTTATTCAGTCATGGGGTGTCGCTGGCAAAGACAGCATTTATTTCCCGTCCTTAATTGCCCTTGAGAAAGTTGTGTTAACAATTGAGTGCCTTGCTCAGCCGTTGCAAAGGGCAGTTAAGAGTCAACCACATTGTTTGGGTCTGGAGTCACACATAGGCCCAGACTGGGTAAGGACAGCAGGTTTCCTCCCCTAAAGGGCATAAGTGAACCAGTTGATGTTTTCTGACAATCGAATAGTTTCATGGTCTCCATTACTGATACTAGCTTTTTATTTCAGATTTAATAATTTAACTGAATTTAAACTCACCCGGTGCCAAAGTGGGATTTGAAAACACATCTCTGGATTATAAATCCAGGCTGCTGGATTACTAATCTAGTAACACAACCGTTCTGCTACCATACCCTGATATAACATTGTAACTTGGAGCATAGGGACAAGAGTAAGCTATTCAGCCCGTCAATCCTATTTGCCGTGCTATTAGATCATGGCTAATGTGTACGTCAACTCTATTTATATGGAATCTTTCATGTCCTCAATGTCCTAAAGTGCTTCACAGTCAATTAATTACTTTTGATATAGTTATTCTGTAGGAAACGAGGCAACTGATTTGTGTGCAGCAAGATCCCACACTTATTCTTCTTTGGTGGTGCTCATTGAGTGATAAATCTTGCCAAGGATGTTGGGAGAATTCTCTTGATCTTCTTCAAATTGCATTAATTTATGTCCATTTGAACATGCAGATGGCTTCTTGGTTACATGTCATCCAAAAGGTTGGATCTCTGTGCAGTACTGCCACAGCATTGCACTGAAGTTTCAGCTCAGATTATTTGCTGAAGTTATGCAGTGGGGTTTGAACCCACAAACTTCTAATTGAATTGAGAGTACTACCACTGCATACACATCACAGTGTAGGATTGTTGTACTAAATTGGAGTGAAAAATAGAACATTTAGGCGCAAGTTATGCACAGCATTTATTGTGACATAAAACAAAGTGTTTGGTCTGTGTAAATTCCTATTCTGGGTTGCAGACTCAGAGCAATGCCCGTGGGTGAAAGACGAATGATGGGATGCTTTATTTAGAAATTATACACTTCTCATATGGGTCTTGATACAGAGACCAGTGCAGATGTTTTGAATAATTTTTAATGGTTAATTTGGTTCATTAATTAACATCTTAATCACTCATACTTCCTCACCTGCTTACAATTGTTCCTTTACTTTTGATATTTCCCATATGCTTTGATAACACATGACCCAGAGGGCTGCCTTGGCTTGCAACATATAATTATGAAATTACTTTTTTCTTGCACAGCATTGAGTTTGCCAAAACTGTGAAGCATTCCTGAATTCGAGCCAGTTTCCAAAAGACCACGGGCAAAGTCAGGAGATAGTAATTCAAATGGACTATATAGATCACAGGGAGTTGGTTAGCTCAGTTGACTAGGTAGGTGGAGTGTAAAATCGAAAGATGCCAACAGTGTGGGTTCAATCTCTGTACTGGCTGTGGTAATTCAGAGGCCTGCTTTCTTGCCTTGCCCCATGTTGGGGAGTGGTGCTTCTCAAGCTACATGTACCAGCTGTCTCTTTAATGGAGAGCGATGCCTATGGTCCTTTGGGACTACAGCTAGAACAACAACTATTTATCCCACAAGTTAAGTCTCCTGGACTGCTGCAAATATGAAATTCAACAAAATGGCAGGTAGAGAATGAAAGCAAAGGGAAAAAGAAACCGCTCTCATTTGTATAAATATTCCAATTAGGCAGAAAATTAAAACAAAGGGTAAAAAGAAATCATTCTCATTTGTATAAATATTCCAATTAGACAATGTCCTGTGTTTTGAACCCGACCACTATAGATACAAAGTCTGAAGTTAAACAATACCACACCTAGTATTGAGATATAGTCATTCTATACACATTCTGCTATTTATATTGGCAAGAACATCATACATAGCCTCAGGTGTTTTTAAAATTATATCTACTTCTATCCTACTGACTCCACTTTAAATAACAAATACCAGAAAACTGGTTCAACTCTTCCAACTTAATGAAAACGTCTCGTTTTTGCTGTCTAATCTTTGTTTCCCACGGTTGATATCCAGTCTTCTAGATTTGTCTATTATGCTTTATACAAAGCAACAAGTTACTGAAGTCAGATCCATACAGGGTGATTTCTCCCTTGGTATCATGGAGACTAACCTTAATTATGGTTTTTATAGATAAGGAAACTATTTTGTATGTTTTGTCTCAGACGATGCAAATTATTTTCTTTGAGAGGAACAGATTCTAGCAAACTAATTCTATTATCACAGACTTTGAAAAATAATAGAATGTGAATTTTGCATGTTCCTGCCTTAAGTGACAGTTCTGAAATATATTACTTTTTTAATTCCATTATCTGTAGGAATTAGCAGTCTTCAGTTTTTGTGGATTGGCTAAGTGACACCACTGGAGCTAACTCTGATGGCATGTTAGTTGTATCAGACAATATAATGATGCCATATGGTGATCATCTATTTTAAGAGTTACAGGAGAAGAGCTTGCATAGACGTGATCTAATCAGAATGTTTTCAAGGTCAACTTGAGCATGCACTGAGTAAGCTGTGAGGAGAATGAAACAAGGCTACAAAATAATATAAACAAGTAAAGCGAATGGCTAAGAAGGTGGTGTCATGCACACTGGAAGTGCACTGATGCAACAATAATGGACGAACTCTGAAGAGTTATGAAAAACAGACTTTGTCTTTAAAAAAATGAACCTTTATTTTTAGGTTGCATTTGCTGACAATGCAGCCACTAGGTGGCACAGCACTGGCACATGCACCAGTACAGCCTCATCGACTGAAACGTCACTGTCTGCAACATCTCAGGCAGCTGCCAGTAATAAAAATGGTGCTGCTCAATTTGACACAAAAATGAATTAAACCCAAATGCCCTCAATGGCTCGATTGCTGCCTCCATCCCACCCCCAACAGTAACCCACTCCCTCCTGCCATCGCTGCTTCTCTTCACTGCTCCCTCCCACGCCCATCTGCTCCCCACCTTGCTGCTTCCTCCCCTCAGCCACTCACTGCCCGCCTTGCCATTTTGGCCACTCACTCGCTCCCTTACTGCTTCCCTCCCCACTTCACGGCCGTTGCTTCGCACCCCCCACCCCACACCTCCGCACTGCACCACCACCCAGAGAAGCGCAGGAAATGAGTGGGGAGTGAGCGGCCGAGGTGGGGAGCTAGTGACCGAGGGGGAGAAGCAACAATGTGGGGAGCAAGCAGGCGACGAGGGCGGGGGGGGATGCTGCCAGGAGGAATAGCCGAGAACAGGAAAGCGGCAAGTGAGGCAGGGATGGCGGGAGGGAGCGGGGTATTGTTGAGGCGAATGGAGGCGGTGATCGTGGCCATTGGGAGTGAGGCAACACTCAGACGTCATTGTGTGGTGGCGTCAGTGTGCACATGTGCGCATTCATACTGGCAAGCTGGCAAATGTTCAGACTCACTGATGACATCGGCGATTGCTCTGCACATGGTCTGCATTGTCAGGAGACAGTCCATTATTTTTAAAAGTGAGCAATGGTCCAAAATGGCCACTGAAGAAAGGGAATTGGCCTTTTGTGTTTTCAAACAGTCTGACAAAGACAAAGGACAAATCTTCAAAGCCAAAAGGAGTTAATGAAACCCATCTTACACCTATCCTGAAAACATTCCTGAATTGTCTTCTTCTGAAACAAAGGAGATTAAAGCTAGGTAATTGTAGCTTGATTTTCTGAACTGACCTAGTTTTTGTCCTGTGATACTGCAGTAGCAGTTCCACACCACTTCCAAGAATAATACGGTCTTATAATTTTTCATTTCCTTCGGCTTAAACTGTAAATAGGGAGACTGATCATGGCTGGAATTTTATGCCCACCCCCCACCCCCTTGTAGGAGTGGGCTGGTGGCGCAAGGTGACGTAAACCTAAGTGTGCCATTCCCGATGCCTTCCCACCCCAGCTGCAATTTTACCAGGGGCAGCAGCGGCGAGAAACGGCCCGTCCGTCCTAGGCCAATCAAAGCTCTTAAGTGGCCAATAAACTGCCAATTAAAGGCCTCCTCCTACTGCCGCTGATATTTTACCAGTGGCCTGCGGGCAGCTCAGGCCCCCAGAGCGCCGCCAGGTAAAACCTGGTGGCCTCCTTGCTGGCTGGGTTGGGCCCTCCTGATTGGGCACCCTGTGCCCATGGAGGGCCCTCCCAAAGACCCATCCGCCCTCACTGAAATAAAGTCCTCCTCCCTCCCTACTGACCCCCCCCCCCACCTTGCCTCACCAGTGCCCAGCTGATTGTCCCCGGCGAGATCCCAAAAACCTACCTTTCTTTCAGGACTGTAGTCCATGATCCTGCTGTTGTCTGTGTGCAGTCCCAGCAGTGGCCACCGCTCCCAGTGGCATTGCTAGAATTAAGAGCTGCTGGCCTGCTGATTGGCCGGCAGTTCTTGGAGGCAGGACTTCCTGCCTCAGAGAGGTGGAAGTCCCACCCAAATCCAATGAAGGGCCTGGGCCACGTGAAATCCTGGCATTGCTTCCCAGGCCTGGTGGAGGCAGGCTTGCCCTTGACAATGGCTGGTGGGTGGGGTGTCCCGCCCAACATAAAATTCCGGCCCATGTAAGACTTGTCTGAAAAATACGGCTAGCGAAATCCTAACCAACCATTTCTATGTTCTTCTCTTTATATTTGTAGGTGTTATGACCAGATGAGAAAGCAGTCTAGGGTTTCCTTTCAGCCTTCACCTGGTCTTACCGTAACAGGGTTTCATTTTAAACACGCCGTTTTTTTAGCTCCCCCTTACTAAATCCTTGTTCACTAACTTCCAATTATATGGCAAAGAAACTAGTCAAACAGGTTTTCTTAGGTTTAAAGAGAAAAGATTGAACTTTATTAAACTTAAACTCTAATTCGATTAACACCTACGGATACGCGACACACCCATGCTAGCATGCATACGCGATACACACATGCAGATAGAGACAGAAAAGAGCAGAAGAAATCAAGTGGAAATGTTTGAGGCACTATCTGAAGATGGTTTTGGTTACTGTTCTTTGAGCTCGCTGTAAAGTCTGTGATTACAGATAGGTCTTGTTTTTCATTGGGGCCCAGTATTCTTCTTAAACCTTGTTCCATGTAGGAGACTTTTCTCTCTTGAAGCTCGTGTGTCCTCAGTGAGTCCAGAGGCTTTTGAGAAAGAGATGGGAGCAGACAGGAGAGGTCTTCTCACTCCGGGAGCAAACAGTCTTTCTGAGTTCAAAAACTCTGTGGCTAGTTCAAAAAACCCTGGACCAGCAAGTTAGTCATGTGACCAGCTGATTTAACCAGTCCTGGCTTTTGTGGATTGGATCATCTCAGCAGTCTCTGGAATGCTCTTCTTTACACCTTCAATGTCTGGTGACCAAAATCTATTGTGGGTTGAATGTGTCAGGGAATGGTCCTTTTGTCTCCACAAGCACTGTCTGTTAGTATGCAAATGTTTTTCAGCTAAGTGTCTGGCAGCCCTTGAAACAGGCTTTCTCTTCTTCCCAGCAAGTTTAAAATCAATGTTCATATGACAAAATTAATATGCCTCATTCTTAGCAGGTGGGGGCCTGCATGACACCTCATACCCAGCAGAATGAAATGTGATTTGAGGAAAGTGCATTTCATTAAAAAGGGTCAAGAGAGAAAATATAAGATACAGGAAAAAGGATGCTTCTCTCTCTCTTAGTCATTCACATTCATTCATAAATCCTAAGACTTATTCCAACCTGTCTTTCCTTGGTAGCAGTGTTTCTTTAAATTGCCCTTCTTTGACATCCCAATAAACATTTGATTCTTTGGGGAAATTTTTCTTAAGTTTGACCATTTTCATGATGGCCTAGGGTCTTTCTTCCTGCTGAGGTCTGCAAAAAGGCAGGGGGTGGTATTTAATTAGCCCTAGGTTGGAATTTCTTTGCTCAGGAGAGTCAGTAGTGGGTGTGTCTATCCTGAACTCTCTTTCAGTGCTTTGCTGAGTCATGGGCTCAGGGTTGACATCAGGGGATGGGTGGTTCTCTTTTTTTCTGACTGTGGGGGAGAATTATTTGCTAATCTCTCCTTTGTCCTCCGGGACGCTCCTGGGGGGTGGGGGGTCCCTTACAGTTCACCAGCCCTCTGCTAGAGGGTCTTACTAATACCGGTACAGGACTTAGGGGTGCAGGTTTCACTGTAGGTTGGGGTTTCCCCTCAACCTGGCACATGTGGCAACTCCTGCAGTACTCCACCACATCTTTGTGGAGTTTTGGCTGGTCAAACTGCTGTCCTATGTGGGCTTTGGTCTTTTGTCTCCTGGCATGTACAGCCACTATAGTCTTGTGGCTCTTCTTAATATTTCTCTCCGGTTCCTCTGTGGCACCACTAACTGGTGAACTACTGCCCACTCCTTGCTCTCAGCTCTGTGAGGAGAACTCCATTTCCTCATCAGTACCTCATTCTTTAAATAGTAGCAATCAGGGACTCCCTCCACTTTATTTTCAGACTGGGCAGCCTGTGCTAACTCTCGCAATACTGGGTCAGCTCACTAAGCCTCTGCTAGGGAAAATTTATTGAATCCACTTCCTGGGTCTTCTAATGTCGAAGAAACTGTAGTAAAATAATCAGACTTGGTACGGGGAGTACTCGCAACCGACTTTTATTAACTTGTGCACAAGGGGAACAAACACAGTAGAGCTCACATTGAGACTCAGTGCGATGTTCTGAAGAATTTCAATAAAACAATGGCAATTATACTATTCTGCAACCAATAATCTTACAACAATAGTTCAATCCTTAATTTGCATTCTAAAGCACCAATAATATTACAATTCAGTTTTTGCTCTAAACGAATAAGATACAGTAATTTTTAATCCTTCGTTTACATATCTATCTCACCATTGGCCTTGCAGCTGTTACAGCGCAATAACAGAAAGAGACATTATGCTTCAACAACACTCTTCTTATCTCATCACCCAGACAGGACACATTCCTAAAGAACAGTTAGTGTGAGAAATATACTGACCAGGCAAACCCACACCCCTTGTCTGAGGGTGGCTCACCTCAGGTTCCACACTAACTTTGTAGCTGTTAATAGGCCACTTAAGGGCCTCAATTGGTCTCTGGGTGGGAAGGCCATGGTCGGCCTATCCCACCCCCGGGAGAATCAGAACCGGCAATCCTGACATTGGATTCCATGGTGACCGCTGCCACTCCGATTCTCCGACCTCCTCTCCCCCCCCCCCCCCCCCCCACCAACCACTAAACCCACCATCGGGAGGAGAACAAGATGCAGCCCATTATGTGTGATAGTTTTTAATAGTTTCTTTTATTTAATTGAAACAGGAACAGAAAGATACCTGAAAGGATGTCAGAAAGCTTTAATTGAACTGAAGTATTTTGTTAATGACATAAACTGTGAGCGATTTTTTACTGCCAGAACAATCCCCACATTATATCATATTTCTGGGTGCACCCTTGGGAGCTGTTATTTAATTTCATATTTCTGTTTCTCTCTCTATATATATATATATATATACATATATATATCATTATAAAATATAAATAGTACTTATTTCCTATGTTGAATTTTTCTTCAGATTTTAAGTTATAGTTTAGCGGTGATGTCTAACTAGTATTATTGGCTCGGATTTTGTAGTGAGTGGTGAAGCAATGGCACTTGCTGCTGACCTTGAAGAAAGCTGCAAACAAAAATTTAACAATCTCTATAGCGTGGTTTTCCCCTTTCCCAAATGCAGTTTATATCTGGTGCCAAGTTACAGGGATGTCTTCATGTGCAGCAGCAATGATGTCAGCAAGCAGCCAAGCAGCCAATCACACTGAAGGATTCTCACAGACAGCAAACCAAGAAGTTAAAAGCATTTAAATATTCTTCACTTTTCACTTAAATTTTCAGAAAGAGAAATAAATTATGATTGGATTAAGATAGAAGCTAGAATAAAGATAAGGAAACATTTAAAGAAAGAAAAATATATTTTAAAAATATATGTAGAATCAATCATTATGGAGAAATTTGACATTCCACAAATATAACATTAGCTTCACAAGGCCAGTGAGATTGTTTAGCAGTAATTATGAGGTTAGAACACTACTAAAAACCCAATTACACTTCAATCAACAAGGTGTAGCTTTTTCAAGGGTAAGAATGGAAGTTTTCACCAATTCATAAGATTTCAGTTTGATTGCGGTCTGGGGGTGCCTCAGCAGCACACCCTCTGGAGAAGTGTAGAATCATTGACAGCTACTTTTGTATTTCCATGTTATTCTGTGTATGCGTCTACTCCATAAGTTGCTGTCAGTTTCAGTGAAGTAATGACATACAACACGGTAAAATTTAGGCCATTGTTCTGAATAGTGTGTACTGTGATTGTGAATGAGGATTTGCCAATGAATTTAGATTGATTCTGCGATTGGCCTTGTGGCAAGTTAAATATAATTCAAATAAATACAAAATATTGCACATTGATAAAAAGTATGAGCCATCAGTATGCAATAACTGGAATTGAATTAGCATAGACTGAGAGAAAAAATAGGCATGTAACTTTCAATAAGTGGACAATGCAACAAAGCCATTTAAAAGGGAAATAGAAAACAAAAGCACAGTACAAACCTGAAGAAGTTATACTCAGGTTTTGCAATGTAATGGTTGGACCTCATTGTATTGTGTTCAGTTTCAGTCACAACACCACAGGCATTAGTAACAGTACAGAAAAAGCCATAAAACTGATCCCAACTGTAAAAGGGATGAATTATAATTATGTGGAAAGACTAGAGAAGCTCAAGCTTTGCTGTCCAGAAGAAGGAGATCTCATTAGTATTTGTGAAAAGTAACTTTTAAACAAATATGAAGAATTTTTTCACCCAAAGGCTTGAAAATACATTGTGAATACAATGGATTGTGCTTTTGACCACTATTTTAGCAGCAACACTAACCTGTTTATTTTAAATGGGCTATGGTCTCGATTAAGATTTTTAAATATTGCATGGGCATCTATTAAACATTAACCATTAATCATTAATATGCTATTATTCGCACAGCATCACTTGAAGCCGAAAGAGGGATGAATGTTTGGTGTGTATTGCTGGGTAGGATAGTGAAAGCAAAAACATCGAAGATATATTTGGATGATCTGGAGGAAGAATTATGATTTTTTTTTATTCATTCATGGGATGTGGGCGTCACTGGCTATATCAGCATTTATTGCCCATCCCTAATTGCCCTTGAGAAGGTGGTGGTGAGCTGCCTTCTTGAACCGCTGCAGTGCATGTGAGGTAGGTACACCCATAGTGCTGTTAGGAAGGGAGTTCCAGGATTTTGACCCAATGACAGTGAAGGCTAACTTGCCTTTTACCATCCTTGACTTTTCTTATTTTGTTATGAATCAATGACCCGGCTTAAGGTCTCATAATTCAATCTGCTCGTTTATTCCAATATGTGCTCATCTGATTTTACTTAAGGATATTTATAAAGGAGTACAGATTTTTTAATCTTGTTTTTTAACCATAGTCATAACTATTGCAACATAGTGACAAAATAAGCCTCTTTGTTACAGCCAAGGATGCTAAGTAAGTCCATATGATTAAAAATCGTGCAGCTAGTGTGCATCTGCAGTATCAAACTGCATAAAGACGCAAAAGCATCATGGAGGTGAAATTCAGATGCTGCGGGGCCGCAAAACAGGTATTATGGATCGAGCACCTATTTTACCTCCCGCCCAATGGAAAGTAAATGGGGTGGGGTACATAACAGCTGGCTGATCCACTACTGCTAATTCTGTGGCAAAAGTAGCATTATGCACCCCTTGGATCCCGTAGGCAAACAAAACCATGATTGACTCCAATAACCACTACCTGTTGTGATAATCATGCTAATTGTCTCAAATATCCCAATAACTAAAAGCAATGCAATCAAAAACCAGTTCTATTTACTAGACAGAAAGGAAAGATTCCGATGCCCAATGAGGATGCATCTTAAAACTATCCAGTTAAATTATTCCATTTTTTCAAGTCCAGCAATCTGGAACTAGTAAAATAATCTCTTTACATAAAGTTTATCTGATGTTTCCCTCTTCGCTCAGGTTGGTATATTTAACTAAACCATAACAGTTCTGAAATAATTAACACATAAATAAATTAAGCAATTCTTTAAAAAAAAACAATAATTAGCAATAAAATCAGTCAGTTCATTGCCTGAAAGATGTTTCGCCTTCAAAGGTCTGCCCTTCTGTCTTAGGCCTGGAGTTTGGTTTGGAAATTTCTCCTGGGCCTTGAGTGCTGGTTATTGAGTGTGGACAAATTTTGTATGCGAAAAAGATATGTGTTTTGTGTGCTGTCGTTTTTACCCTTCTCCTGTGGAACTATGTACACAGAACCCACCATGATAACCCCAATTCCCTTGATAACCAGGTAGTTGTAGCTTCTACAGGCAAATTGTGTGTAGGAGAGAGCTGTAACATGGAAGTTATAGCAAATAAATAAAGTACTTGCATATTAAGAATCTACTTCAAATCTACCATGGGAGATAACTGCGAAATAAATGCATAACGTAAATAATTTGGAGGAATAGATTTTGGAGAGAATAGCAAAGTTACTTGCATCTTAACCATACAAATAGTATTTCCAATAATGTACCCGTGAGGCCTGTATTTTCATTTCAGTCAGATGTGTAACATTTTTACCTACGTCAGTCATGTGATGTATTGCTTCTGTAATTTTTAAAATTATAATAAAAGAAGAAATTCTCTAACATTTAAGTTGTGACAAGACTACAGTAAACATCAGAAATCACCCTCCAGGTCCAGGATAATCCATGAGTAATGGGACAGGAGATCTATCCGTATACATTAAGAAGACAGTGTGCCTCATTATATTCTAGCCCAGTCCAAACCAGAAATGAGGGTGCATGAATGGGCCCACATTGTGCTGCTACAAACTTCACCAACAGCCCACTGCCATACTCAAACAGAACCCATTAGCACTTTCGTTTAGTTCACAAAATGTAAAAAAATACTTCATCATGTCTCTGACTCCTCATAAATGTCAACATCTTTGAAACAAATTTGCTGAAAGAATGTGACAGCAATTTCACAAATATTGTCCCCTGTACATTGTAGGCCCATGACAAGTGACTTTGAGAAAAAAACTGTCTACAATGTTGATCTACAGTTTTGGAATTATATATGGGCAGACAAATCAAAATATATGCTTTAAAACAGCACAATATTTACCCTTGTCTAGCCCTAGATAAAATGAAAATGTTAAATGTCATAAATCATAACGTATTTAACAAACAATCTATTGTAAAAATTCAGCACTTTTATCTTTTAATTACCATTTATTAACAGTAAGTGCAGTGCACATCCTTTTATCATTTGCTCTTTGCAGAGAAACACACAAGGGTTCTGTAAGAGAAGGCAATCAAATGTGCTATGAACTGCTGTCTGTGAGTTTTATTATCTATGTATCTGCAATGTCTTGGTGGAGCTGAAACAGTGATATGCGATTTCAAAGATCAGAAGAAATAATGATCATAAGGTCCAAAAATAAATAGCACATTGAAACATTTTTATGACATTTTGTCAGGTTGCTAACGATGTGAATTAATATGCATCATCATCCCTTTTATTTTCTCAGAGAGATTTGCCAAGTAACTTTATCAGCAGCAACATTATCAACAGCCCTCCTTGGAGCACTGGTCTATCGCATTCACATCTGTGACTCCTCAACACTTGTCACTGTCAATCAAATTGCAATAATGTGCAGCTGATTTGCTCATTTGGTTTAATAAAATCTCATCACTTATTTGCATTGCAGTCATTATACCACATAATTGCTGTACTGAGGTGCAAGTCAGGCAGTTGCCCAAGGGGATGAAAAGAGACTATTGCTATATGAAGAATTGCTTTTTGCCTCTGATTCTCCCCAGTCACTCGTATGCTTAAAATTAATATTATATTTTAAGCAAGTTTTGCCTTTTTCTGATACAGCTAACATCATTATTACTTATTAGCAGGGTTTGAATTGATTTGTTTTTTAGTCTTAGTCAAAAGTGTCAACACCAATTCGATTTGGAACTGGTATGCAAATTTTTACTGCTTTTTAAAATAAATGGAAATTTAAATCCAAGGTGAAAGTTTTCAAGGAAGCCGAGTGATATAAAGTAATGCTGGATTACAGTTATCTCCAGTGGGAGTACTTTGTCAGATAGGTGCACAATAATCATTATCTTGCAATTGTTCTTGATCCAAACAATACCAAAATCTACAATGAGTAGAAGCACAGAGCAAAACAGCCATCTCAGAGATGAAGTCACAGACAGTTACATGTGATGACAGCAGTGGGCAAGGATATAAAAAGCACCACAGAATATGTAAATATAAATGAGACAGCTGTAGAGGGTAAATCAGTCCTGCTCATTAGTTTGGATTTAAACAGCTTTCTACCAGAGTTAGTCAATTAACATTTTTGAAAAGAAACCAAGATAGGATGAGGGAACAACCCATTAGAACAGCATTCTAGCTTCTATGTATGGGGCCTGTACTCAGATCTACCACAATAGATGAATGAAAGCTCGCTTCCTGAAAAAATTAAGAGCCCATTTTTCAAAAGTTTGTAATTATCTATAGCTTTGTTGCATCTCCACTTGCTTTGTGACAAAGTACTGATTTTTCACTTTTTTAAAAAAAGTCTAGATTTGTGATATTCACAGAGATGCAACTAATCGGGAAACTGAGACGAATAAAGGACAAAGACCTAATCTAACACCATCCTTAAATCCCTAGACAAATTCAGCAGGGTGCCATGAACTTAAACAAAAAGCCTATAATTGCGCAAGGATGGGAAGCAGGTTGGAAGATTGAACAGAATATAAAAAACAACAAAGAATGACTAAAAGAATGATAAGGAAGGTAAAATTAGAGTACAAGAGAAAGCTAGCTAGAAATATAAAAACAGATAGTAAGAGTTTCTATAGATATTAAAAAAGAAGAGTTAACAAAATGAGCATTGGTCCTATAGAAAGTGAGTCTGGGGAATTAATAATGGATAATAAGGAGATGGCAGATGAATTGAACAGATATTTTGCATTGGACTACATTATTGAGGATACAAGTAACATCCCAGTATTAGCAGTAAGTCAGGAAATGGAAGGGAGGGAGAAACTCAAGAAAATTACAATCACCAGGGAAGTGGTACTGAACAAATTGTTGGAGCTGCGGGCTGACAAGTCCTGATGGACTTCATCCTAGGGTCTTAAAAGAAGTGGCCAGTGAGATAGTTGATGCTTTCTGTCTCCCTCCCTTTTTGAATAAAGGAGTTACATTCGCTATTTTCCAATCTAACGGAACCTTCCCCGAATCTAGGGAATTTTGGGAAATTAAAACTAACGCATCAACAACCTCAAATAGTTCTGAAGAAGGGTCATTGACCCGAAATGTTAACTCTGCTTCTCTCTCCCAGATGCTGCCAGACCTGCTGAGTATTTCCAGCATTTCTTGTTTTTACTTGAGATAGTTGATGTGTTAGTTTTAATTTTCTACAGGCCAGTTAGCTTAACATCTGTCTTAGGGAAAATGTTAGGAGCAATTATTAAAGATGTTATAGAAGGACATTCAGAAAAATTCAAGGTAATCAGGCAGAGTGAACATTGTTTTGTGAAAGGGAAATCATGTTTAACCAATTTATTGGAGTTCTTTGAGGGAGTTACATGTGGATAAAGGAGAACTGATATATGTATTGTACTTAGATTTCCAGAAGGCATTTGATAAGGTTTCACATCAAAGGTTATTGCAGAAAATAAAAGCTCATGGTGTAGGAGGTAACATATTGGCATGGATAGAAGATTGGCTAGCTAACAGGAAACAGAGAGTAGGCATAAATGGATCATTTTCTGGTTGGCAAGATGTAATGAGTGGTGTGCCACAGGGATCTGTGCTGGGTTCTCAACTTTTTATAATTTATATAAATGACTTGGATGAAGGGACCGTAGGTATAGTTGCTAAATTTGCTGATGACACAAAGATAGGGAGGAAAGTAACTTGTGAAGAGGACATAAGGAGGCTACAAAGGAATATAGATAGGTTAAGTGAGTGAGCAAAGACCTGGCAAATGGAGTATAATGTGGGAAAGTGGGAAATTGTCCACTTTGGCAGGAAGAATAAAAAAGAAGCATTTTATCTAAATGGTGAAAGATTGCAGAGCTCTGAGATGCAGAGGGATCTGGGTGTCGTAGTGCATGAATCATAAAAGGTTAGTATGCAGGTACAGCATGTAATTAGGAAAGCTAATAGAATGTTATCATTTATCGCGAGAGGAATTGAATACAAAAGTAGGGAGGTTATGCTTCAGCTCTACAGGGCATTGGTGAGACCACATCTGGAGTACTATGTACAGTACTGGTCTCCTTATTTAAGTAAGGATGTTAGTGCTTTGGAGGCAGTACAGAGAAGGTTTACTAGACTAATACCTGGAATGGGCGGGCTGTCTTACGAGGAAAGATTGGACAGGCTAGCTTGTACCTGCTGGAATTTAGAAAAGTAAGAGGCGACTTGATTGAAACATATAAGATCCTGATGGGTCATGACAGGGTGGATGTGGAAAAGATGTTTCCCCTTGTGGGAGAATCTAGAACGAGGGGTCACTGTTTAAAATAAGGACTCACCCATTTAAGACAGAAATTAGGAGAAATGTTTTCTCTCAGAGGGTTGTGAGTCTTTGGAATTCTCTTCCTCAAAAGGCGGTGGAAGCAGAGTCTTTGAACATTTTTAAGGCAGGGGTAGATAGATTCTTGATAAGCAAGGGGGTGGAAGATTATCAGGGTAGGTGGAAATGTGGAGTAATCTGTTCAGCCATGAACTTATTGAATGGCAGAGTAGACTCGAAGGGCCGAGTGACCTACTCCTGCTCCTAATTCATATCTTCGTATGTTCATATGTACAGCTTCCCACACGATTATTATTTAAAATAAATGTTCTGGAGGTGGCCATTGGAAACACGTGCGATTGTGCAGTGGGGAACACTTTTCATTGGTGGAACCCGTGCCATTCTGCTAAGCACCATTAATGACAGGGCTATAAATCAGCCTGCATCGCAATCATAGAGGATTGTCAGCTTTACCGATGGTGCTCAGGAGGCAGAGATTTCTACATTGTTTCTGTTAAAATACTCTAATGTCTTACCCACTCTCACCCGTCTTTTCACCTGTCCCACACCATCATCTCCTCCCTTTGCTATTGTCCTCATCTTTCCATCACCACTACCGCCACCACCAAAATGGCAGCCAATAGGCAGAGACCAGCCCCACAGTTCAGTGATGTCTCCCTGCAGGTGCTCCTCCAGGCTATCAGGGAAACCTGGGAAATCCTCTTCCCTGCAGATGGCATCAGAACACCCTCCTGCCTGACCAAGGCAGCCTGGACATCACTGCAGGAGTTCCTCAGGGCAGTGTCCTAGGCCCAACCATCTTCAACCACTTCATCAAAGATCTTCCTTCAATCATAAGGTCAGAAGTGGGGATGTTCGCTGATGGTTGTACAATGGTCAGCACCATTCGTGACTCCTCAGATACTGAAACAGCCCGTGTCCATATGCAACAAGACCTGGACAACATCCAGGCTTGGACTGATAAGTGGCAAGTAACATTCGCGCTACACAAGTGCCAGGCAATGATCATCTTAAACAAGAGAGAATCTAACCATCTCTCCTTGATGTTCAATGGCATTACCATCTCTGAATCCCCCGTCATCAATATCATGGGGGTCACCGTTGACCAGAAACTGAACTGGACCATCACATAAATGCTGTGGCTACAAGAGCAGGTCAGAGGCTGGGAATCCTGCAGTGAGTAACTCACCTCCTGTCTCCCCAAAGCCTGTCCACCGTCTACTCGGCACAAGTCAGGAGTGTGATGGAATACTCTCCACTTGACTAGATGGGTGCAGCTTCAACAACACTCAAGAAGCTTGACACCATCCAGGGCAAAGTAGCCTGCTTGATAGGCACCCCATCCACCACCTTCAACATTCACTCCCTCCACCACCAACGCACAGTGGCAGCAGTGTGTACCATTTACAAGATGCATTGCAGCAACTCACCAAGGTTCCTTCAACAGTACCTTCCAAACCCACGACCTCTACCAACTAGAAGGACAAGGTCAGCAAATGCATGAGAACACCACCACCTGCAAGTTCCCCTCCAAGCCACACACCATCCTGACTTGGAACTATATCGCCGTTCATTCACTGTCTCTGGGTCAAAATCCTGGAACTCCCTTCCTAACAGCACTGTTGGTGTACCTACACCCCAAGGACTGCAGCAGTTCAAGAAAACAGCTCACCACCACCTTCTCAAGGGCAATTAGGGATGGGCAATAAATGCTGGCTTAGCCAGCGACGCCCACATCCCAGAAATGAAAAAAAACTTCCCTCCTCCACATCTTCAGGCACCTGAACCCCACCCTTTCAAACCCCCCCCCCCAACCCCACAACCACACCGAATCGCCCTTGCTGGTCCTGAGCCTGGAGCCAAACATCTATTCCAAAGTTTTTTTTTATTTCCAAAATATACTTTATTCATAAACATCTGTAAAAATTACATTGCCAAACAGTTTCCAAACAGCACCAAAAAATACAAACATTGCAAGGGATATCAGTTTCCTTCAATACTCTCATGAGTTTCTTCCCAACCCTTCCGTTTCACAATTGTCATGTCAATTACAGTTTTACATTTACAGCAATTCAGAATATTAACGATACAGTTCGAGGGGTTTCCCATGGATCCAGCCCCTCAGTCCAGCTTGGTGGGGGAACCTTAGACTGTGCTCTTTCCCCATTGAGCCTTTGCTGCGGCTGCCCCAAGCTTTAGTGCGTCCCTCAGCACGTAGTCCTGGACCTTGGAATGTGCCAGTCTGCAACATTCGGTGGTGGACAACTCTTTGCGCTGGAAGACCAGCAAGTTTCGGGCAGACCAAAGGGCGTCTTTCACCGAATTGATAGTCCTCCAGCAGCAGTTGATGTTTGTCTCGGTGTGCGTCCCTGGGAACAGCCCGTAGAGCACAGACTCCTGTGTTACAGAGCTGCTTGGGATGAACCTTGACAAAAACCACTGCATCTCTTTCCACACCTGCTTTGCAAAGGCACATTCCAGGAGGAGGTGGGCGACCGTCTCTTCCCCACCACAGCCAACGCGGGGGCACTGTGCGGAGGGGGCGAGACTTCGGGTGTGCATGAAGGATCTGACGGGGAGGGCCCTTCTCACCACCATTTCCAAAGTTGCCCTTCCTTGTGCCGAAGAGCTCAAGAAAGAAAACCACTGACCTCAGACACAATTTCACAAAGCCAACTTTAGTGCAAACCACCTTAAAACGAATGTGAACCGGGTGCCACAAGATTCCTGTGTAACACTGACTGAATCTGGCAGGTAGGACTTAATTTCAAAGAATTATAAGGGAATGAGTATTCATTTCATGCAAATGTATGAAAAGTTGGAACCCGCCACAAGACGGTATGAAACCTGACCAACCACAAACATGCCACTGATTAATCTATAAAATTAAACCCGCCTTCGGAAAATTGAAATATCACCTCCCACCTAATTAAGTCACCCCGCCCGCCAAAATTTCCGCTCTTGCAGGCCCCATAAGATCCCGCCCCCTCAATCAGAATATACAATTTACAGTTCGCAAGTTAGAAAGGCCAAAAAACACACTCCTAGCATAGAACATTGCATAAGCTACAAAAAAGTCCAGTTGCAGAAAGTAAGCAAGGGGCAGGATTTTCCATCTGGGGTCGGGACCCCAAAGTCGGAATGATTTCCAGGTCCAAACCCCTCTCCAAGGGGGAAGCAGTCATGGATCCCAGTTCTCCCCGAGGTTGGCCCAATTGGCTGGAGGGCGGGTTTGGCAGCCAATTGTTGGTGGCGGCAGGCCAGGATGGAAGCAGGAGGCTGAAAAATTGGGCCTGATTTAAAGGCATGATGGCAGCCATTACTGTGGCAAACGACTTGCAACACAATGGCAAGCAGAAGTGAGGAGGAAGAGAGGCAGATATCAGGCACCCATAGCCGGGCAGTCCCAAGATTCCGTGACGCCGCCCTTGAGATGATGGAGGAGGTGCGTGAAAAGTGAAATGTCTTGTTCCCGAGGTTGGCAGAAGAAGGCCACTCAGCCAAACCAAGCAGGCCTGGCTGGAGGTGGCAGAGCATGTGAGTGGCCGTGGTGTGGTGAGGAGGACCTGGGTGCAGTCCCACAAGAGGTTCATTGACCTTCTTTGTTCCAGCAAGGTGAGTGCAACCCGACACCCAGATGGCAGCCCTCCAGGTCTGCAGCTACCAACAGACACAGCAGCTGAGCAGCCTGACGGAGCATGGTGCTCCTGAACATGGGAGATATGTGAGCCCAGTGTAATCACTGACCCGTCAGCAAGGCTCAAAGCCCTAGTACTACTGAGGAGCTGGCAGCACTGATATATGCAGCATCTTATTTAAATGAGCTGCTGGAATCGATGAGAAAGGCCAGCATCGCCTTATCTCCCTCTCTCCTTTTAGTCCCTGCAGGAGAAGATGGTGCACATTGTTAGGGAGAGGGATCACACAGGAGGGGTGCCCCAACACGCCACCCTGACTGCAATGGAGGAAACAGCGCGACGAGAGGGTGGTGTTGCATAAGGAAGTGGGCGATGGAGAGATGGGAATACCTGTCAGAGAGGGTGAAAAGATTAGATTAGAGATACAGCACTGAAACAGGCCCTTCAGCCCACCGAGTCTGTGCCGAACATCAACCACCCATTTATACTAATCCTACACTAATCCCATATTCCCAACAAACATCCCCACCTGTCCCTATATTTCCCTACCACCTACCTACCTATACTGGTGACAATTTATAATGGCCAATTTACCTGTCAACCTGCAAGTCTTTTGGCTTGTGGGAGGAAACCGGAGCACCCGGAGAAAACCCACGCAGACACAGGGAGAACTTGCAAACTCCACACAGGCAGTACCCAGAATCGAACCCGGGTCCCTGGAGCTGTGAGGCTGCGGTGCTAGCCACTGCGCCACTGTGAATTCTGTAGATGAAGGGGGTGGAGTGCATCCTCCCTGTCCGACAGCATCCAAAACTTCAGCTGCATTGGGAAACCTCAGCATTGCAGAGATATCTGCTGTCAGTGGCGAGATCTCATGATGAAAGGCCATCGACCTGAAACGTTAAGTCTGCTTTTCTCTCCACAGATGCTGCCTGACCTGCTGAATATTTCCTGCATTTTCTGTTTTTGTTGCAGATTTCCGGCATCTGTCGTATTTTACTTTTATCTCATGATCTCCTCTTTCTGTCTCCCACAGGGTCAGTTGTGGAAGGAGAGCATACCAGTGCTGCTGCAGCATCTCCGAGGCCCTCGGACAATATGGAAGCCACAGATGTAGCGCTGTCACATCATTCAAGCTCACCTCCACCAGTGCAGATACACTCACATTGGTAGGCACTGGATGAAGAGCATGGTACGAGTGAGCAGGAGGAGGTGAAAGAGCAGAGGCAGCTGTGGGCAGTCTCGCTGGAGGATGGAGAACAGACAAAGCTATGTTCAGCAGGGCACAGATGCAGGGTCTCAGGAGTCACAAGCAAGGCTGCTCTATTTTGACCAGCAGTGAGAGATGTGTATCCAGATGACAGAGTTCCCTGAGGCAGTGCGGGATCATGGGCTGAGAATGGAGGAGTCCATTCAGCTCATGTGCACCACCATGGCTCAGGGCTTTAAGTGCATGAGTTCCTCCATTGAAAGAGTGGCCAACCTCATGGAGAGCCATTGGTGGCAGCACCCTGAGTGAATGCAGGAACAGCTCAATGACATGCACAGAGTGCATGTAATGCGATGTAACATTGATCAGTCAGTGGTGTTGATGGTGTAAAGATGCATGGAGTGGATGCCAGGTGCAGCCCAGCTGGTGGTCCCCTTCAGGGATCCAGAGCACCATCCAAGGACTGGGCAGTCACTATGAGAACAAAGAACAAAGAACAAAGAAAATTACAGCACAGGAACAGGCCCTTCGGCCCTCCAAGCCTACGCCGATCCAGATCCTCTATCTAAACCTGTTCCCTATTTTCTAAGGGTCTGTATCTCTTTACTTCCTGTCCATTCATGTATCTGTCTAGATACATCTTAAAAGACTCCATCGTGCCCGCGTCTACCACCTCCGCTGGCAACGCGTTCCAGGCACCCACCACCCTCTGCGTAAAGAACTTTCCACGCATATCCCCCCTAAACTTTTCCCCTTTCACTTTGAACTCGTGTCCCCTTGTAATTGAATCCCCCACTCTGGGAAAAAGCTTCTTGCTATCCAACCTGTCTATACCTCTCATGATTTTGTACACCTCAATCAGGTCCCCCCTCAACCTCCATCTTTCTAATGAAAATAATCCTAATCTACTCAACCTCTCTTCATAGCTAGCGCTCTCCATACCAGGCAACATCCTGGTGAACCTCCTCTGCACCCTCTCCAAAGCATCCACATCCTTTTGGTAATGTGGCGACCAGAACTGCACGCAGTATTCCAAATGTGGCCGAACCAAAGTCCTATACAACTGTAACATGACATGCCAACTCTTGTACTCAATACCCCGTCCGATGAAGGAAAGCATGCCGTATGCCTTCTTGACCACTCTATTGACCTGCGTTGCCACCTTCAGGGAACAATGGACCTGAACACCCAAATCTCTCTGTACATCAATTTTCCCCAGGACTTTTCCATTTACTGTATAGTTCACTCTTGAATTGGATCTTCCAAAATGCATCACCTCGCATTTGCCCTGATTGAACTCCATCTGCCATTTCTCTGCCCAACTCTCCAATCTATCTATACTCTGCTGTATTCTCTGACAGTCCCCTTCACTATCTGCTACTCCACCAATCTTAGTGTCGTCTGCAAACTTGCTAATCAGACCACCTATGCGCCTTCACTTTCTCCATCAGCCTACCATGGGGAACCTTATCAAACGCCTTACTGAAGTCCATGTATATGACATCTACAGCCCTTCCCTCATCAATCAACTTTGTCACTTCCTCAAAGAATTCTATTAAGTTGGTAAGACATGACCTTCCCTGCACAAAACCATGTTGCCTATCACTGATAAGCCCATTTTCTTTCAAATGGGAATAGATCCTATTCCTCAGTATCTTCTCCAGCAGCTTCCCTACCACTGACGTCAGGCTCACCGGTCTATAATTACCTGGATTATCCCTGCTACCCTTCTTAAACAAGGGGACAACATTAGCAATTCTCCAGTCCTCCGGGACCTCACCCGTGTTTAAGGATGTTGCAAAGATATCTGTTAAGGCCCCAGCTATTTCCTCTCTCGCTTCCCACAGTAACCTGGGATAGATCCCATCCGGACCTGGGGACTTGTCCACCTTAATGCCTTTTAGAATACCCAACACTTCCTCCCTCCTTATGCCGACTTGACCTAGAGTAATCAAACATCTGTCCCTAACCTCAACATCCGTCATGTCCCTCTCCTCGGTGAATACCGATGCAAAGTACTCGTTTAGAATCTCACCCATTTTCTCTGACTCCACGCATAACTTTCCTCCTTTGTCCTTGAGTGGGCCAATCCTTTCTCTAGTTACCCTCTTGCTCCTTATATATGAATAAAATGCTTGCCAACCGTCATGAGGTACCATCATCATCATCCCGACTATGCAGCAGGGCCCTGTGATGGAGGCTGCCCCTGTATTGATACCAGTGCAGCAAACTCTGGAGGTGCTCCCACAGACACCTCCATGACAAGGATGACCACCACCACCATCTCAGCCACAAACAGAGAGCAGCAAGCAGGCTGCCTCCACCTCATCTGAGGCCACAAGGGGAGAACTGTGTAAAAGTGGCCGAGAACGAAGGCCACTGCATGGGTCATTGCATTGAGTGGTTCACTTGGGTGAATTTCATTTGTGATTGTGTAAACTTTTATTTATTAATTACATTGGAGATGTTAAGCCAGGATCCCAGACCTGTGAGCTTTCTTTCGTGGCAAAACTGGAAAAGATCGAAGAAGTGGTGAAGGGAATCAATGATCATTGAACGGGGACACTGAGACCGCGAGAGAGATGTGTACCATGCATTGTTGGTAAGATTGGAACTATTCAAAATTGTGTGTTTATTGGATGTGTGCTCACAGTCAGAGCAAAGTGAGTGCTATAGCATGCTGTCCCGCATGATGAGTAGCGCTCAGGTGAAATGTGCCTGGATCAGATGTGCCCTAGTGTTCATGCCATCCTGATAAGTGCATTGACTCCTGAGACAGCCCCTGTACTGCCCTGCACAGCATGACCACTGTTCTGCTCGACATCTTCCTCCTGCTCTTTCTCCTCCTCCTCTTCCTCCTCCTCCTCGGATGAACTGTGTCAATCTAGCGCTTCACCCTTTTCAGGGTCTGGATGGTCATGTTATAGAGAGTGCAGCAGACCACCACAATGAGCAAGACCCTTGCAAGAGTGTACTGCAGGGCACCACCCGACTGATCCAGGTACCGGAACTGCATATTCAGCAGCCCGATGGCTTGCTCAATGGTGGTCCTTGTGAGAAAATGGTTTCAGTTGTAGTGCCTCCTTGCCTCTGTCCCGGGGTCACAGAAAGGGATGAGTAGCCATCTCTTCAAGGGATATCCCTTGTCCCTAGCAGCCTTCCATGGAGTTTCAATGGTGACATGAAGAGGAGAGGCACCCTGGACTGCCGGAGGATGAAGGCACCATGACAGCTACCAGAATAGTGAGCACACACATGCAAAATGCACATGCACAAAGCACTATCCAAGGCCCAAACACTCCTTTTCAGGTGAAGCAGCGATTTATTTGTACTTCTTTCAATTTAGTATACTGTATTCGCTGCTCACAATGTGGTCTCCTCTACACTGGGGAGACCAAACGCAGATTGCGTGACCACTTGGCGGAACACCTCCGCTCAGTCCGTAAGCATGACCCCGAGCTTCTGGTTGCTGGCCATTTCAACACCCCTCCCCCCCCCCCCCCCCCCACCGCTCTCATGCTCATATCTCTGTCCTGGGATTGCTGCAGTGTTCCAGTTTACATCAACGCAAGCGGGAGGAACAGCATCTCATTTACCGATTAGGCACACTACAGCCTGCCGGACTGAACATTGAGTTCAATAATTTCAGAGCATGACGGGCCCCCCTTTTTATTTTTAGTTATTTTTTCTTTTTTCTTTTTTTTTTGTTTATTTTATTTTAGTTTGTTTAGTTTGCTTCTACTGTGCCAACCCACTGTTTTTTTTAATGTTTCTGCTTGCAGCCAGGGCTGTTCATTTCACAGTCAATTGACACCTCTCTACACTAACGCTTTGTCTTTCACCACACCATTAACATACCGTTTGCCTTTGTTCCATGATCTTCTGGTCAGTTATTCTCTGTGACCTTGTCCTATCAACAGCTTCTCTTTTGTTATCTCTTGCCCCACCCCTGCTTTACTTGCTTAAAACCTTTTACATTTCTAATATTGTCAGTTCTGATGAAGGGTCACTGACCTGAAATGTTAACTCTGCTTCTCTCTCCACAAATGCTGCCAAACCTGCTGAGTATTTCCAGCATTTCTTGTTTTTATTGCAAAAAGCACTTGTGGTCACATATCAGGTAAACATTTAGGGAGTGGAATCCCTTCCTGTTGATAAATCTCACTGGCCGCTCACTTGGCGCCTTGATAGCTGTATGGGTGCAATTGATGCCCTGCACCTGCGAGAATCCAGTCATAGAGACAAATTCCACTACCCTTTGTGCTTGTGAGGCTCTATCTGTTTGAAAATGTATGTACTACCCAGCTTTCGCAAATCGAGCATCAGTGACTTGTGAGATGCAATGGTGTGCTACCATTTGCAAGATGCCACCGAGGTCTCCTGCTGATCCTTGGAATGAGCCAGAGGCAAAGAAGTTCAAGACCACAATGACTTTAACGGCTATTGGCAAAACATGGCGAGCAGTACTGTAAGTTCAAGTCAACGTTTGGGACCTTTGGTTCCGACTAGTCACTGACCACTCCGGGTACGAGGCATTTGGTATAAGCAGTAGTAAGTTTATTAAGTGGAAGTACAAGTAGTATAACAAAATGGTACTTAGCAAAGCAGTAGTCACACTCTGTTCTTACAAACACTAGCTCTGGACTCTCCGGTTGATTGGGATGCTGTCTCCTGCTCTGTTCTTGTTGCTGCTGCGTTCTTGTCAACCATAGTCTGTCTCCTTTTCTCTTGGTTGTGTGTTGAGGGTCTCTTCTTATACACTTTTTTGAGTCCAGCCTTGTGCGGTAATAGGTGACTGATTAGTCTACCCTTGAGTCGGGTGGAACCTCATCTTACCCGACCTGATCAGTTTATTATTATTTCATTATTGACCTGATTAATTTGCTGTTATTTCATTATTGTCCATTACTGTATTGTAAACTTACATGTCCCTCATGCATGGTGTTTTTGTTTGTTAAGCAGGAAACCCTTTTGCTAACATAGTTAACATAACATAGTTCTTTATCTTTGCTATTGTCTTATTATAGAGGTCAGCAGACGTAAATGCTTATCCAAGCTTCCACGCAGCCAAAGGTCAGAATACTTCCTGACCTAAGCTTTTATAACAGCTTGACATTTCTTTCCACTGTTCTTCATATATCGGAATCTTACTTCATTTAAAAATTATGTCTCACTTCTTGGCATTTTCCGAATTCCTACTTCCATACTAACCTACAGTTCGTCGAGGTGTAAGGTCTTCCTCAATGAGGGAAGAAATATCAGGTACCATCTGCCTAGATGGCAGCACAGTGGCGCAGTGGTTAGCACCGCAGCCTCATAGCTCCAGCGACCTGGGTTCGGTTCTGGGTACTGCCTGTGTGGAGTTTGCAAGTTCTCCCTGTGACCGCGTGGGTTTTCGTCAGGTGCTCCAGTTTCCTCCCACAGCCAAAGACTTGCAGGTTGATAGGTAAATTGACCATTGTAAATTGTCCCTAGTGTAGGTAGGAGAATGGTGGGGATGTGGTAGGGAATATGGGATTAATGTAGGGTTAATATAAATGGGTGGTTGATGGTCGGCACAGACTCAGTGAGCTGAAGGGCCTGTTTCAGTGCTGTATCTCTCTATGACTAGATTGGCACAATCTCCTGCAGCACTGATTCTCTGACATGTCCAGGTAGCTTCTTCTTTGACAGTACACTCGATGCAGAGGGTATGGTCTTCATTGCTTTCCTGCTCATCCTTCCTGTCCTCTGCCCTCCTCATGGCAAGGGCTCTGCACCTGCTCCTGAGGATGCCGATCCTCATCGTTACTCATCCCTATCTCTGAGTACCTTAATCCCATGTCCAGCTGTTGCCTTGCTTGTAGTCAGTTGCATTCACAATGTACCCTTTTCTTATGGCCATGGACCCCCCCTCAACAGACCACTTGGGCAGGTGGCTAAGATACCCACCCACAGCCAGTAGGCCATCATTGGGACTCAACTCTCGTTTATACTAGACGGCCTGAGTAGGAAATGGCAGTGAGTTTTTCTCCAGGCCAACTCAGTGAGAATGTAGATCAGGCTAGAAGAGACCCAAACAATTACGTTTTAAACTTGTTTTTCACTTTCCTTATGAAGCCAGGAGGAGCACGAGCTCTCCGCTGACCCCCACATGGAAAGTCTAGGCCTCTTCTGCTGTGATCTTTGCCCCTGCTCCCCGAGTACGGGGTAATGTGTGACAGCTTGATAATAAATCCTGTCACTCACCTTGTCTTGGCCGGCAGCCTACAAGCCAAACAAACGTTTGTTGCTTCCTGCCAACCTTCTGTGGGAAGTTAGCTGGTGGCATTTAATTGAGGACCAGGAATTAAAATACTCTAGACCTCTTCTAAATGCCTTGGGTGAATTTTGAACTGGCACCAAAACTCATTTATTGCAAACTGGCCTACAGTTAAAATTAAGGTTAAAAAGCCTCAGGAGCTATTTTCCTCTTTGAGACGCTGATAGTTTAGGCACTAAAGAGTCTCTGAGATGGCTAAGGTGAAATCTTGAGTTGCAATGCCTGGTTAACCTGCCTTTAGCACACAAACGCTACCTTGGTAAAGATGTTTAAATGTACGCAAGGAACAGCCGTCCGAGGATGATTAAGGCTCTGGTTACTAATTAAATTGGCCCCAAACACTCATTAAGGAGGCTGTTCTGCTAGCTAGCGCTGCAATTAATGATTTCTCCGAACAGCGACCAGCTGAATAGGAGTAAAGAAGACATTAGTGAGGGTTGCGAGCACTACTTAAAGCCAAACTCAGCTTTCACTGTTCACTTATTGATGAAGATTGACTGGCTACGCTGTGCTTTAAGAGATCCTTTGATACACATTGGGAGACTCTTTGCGACACTTTGTCAAGATTTCACGAATGCTCAACATTTATTCTGGAAATTTTCTGAGGACTTCATCTAAAAAGAGTGAGTAATGTGCTACTTATTGGAAACCTTATAGCAGCCACCAGGAGAAAGTGGGTGGTTGGTCATGAGGATCTTACTGGGGGTCCCCCTTGGACTGGCGGAGAAATAGGAGGAGGAGATGAGGCCAGACAGAGCAGCTCCAGCTGCTGGAGGAGAGAGCGAGAAAAGAGGGGCAGGAGGGTGAGGAGGGCTCCAGATTCATGGTGACACTGCTTGCTGCATAATCTGGCACTCATGAGAGATCAGCTGTTACCTCCAGCAATTGTGCCAGATGGTAAATCTCAGGTGTCACAGGAGGAGGAGAAGGAAGAGGAGGACCAGGGAGAGCACCAGAGGGTTTCACCTGGGAGTGATGCTTGCCTCCAGCTAATTGAAGACTGCTTTAGAGAGACATCCTCCACCTCAGACTCTGGAGCACTGTCACTAGTCACATGCCTTACTTTCCACGACTGAGGATCCATCAAGAAGTTCATCATCTGCACTCAATCCTTTCAACCATGAAGAACACAAAAGAGACGACCAATTCCAGTAGTACCCAATTACTATAATCCTTTTTTAGCTAGAGCTAAACAATGAAAAACATCACACAACCAATAGCGCTTACAGATATTTAATTATTTAACCTGGTGCTTGCCCTTGGTGTCTATCCTACTCTGGTGCTTCTATGAAGTGGCAGCAGTATGCGAGGTGGATGGCCATTGAGAACCTGAAGAGGGCAGTTCAGATGTCCTTGTAAGATGCCTTCAGGAGGCTGTGGGCCATGAAGACCCTGCTTCAGACAGCTACATCTCAGCATGGGCAGTCTGGGCCACCTGGCTGACCAACAACTGCAAAGTTAATGGTGGAGTGGCTGGGGAGGGAGCAGGAATGCTTTTTTTTTATTTCCAAAATATACTTTATTCATAAAAATCTGTAAAAATTACATTGCCAAACAGTTTCAAACAGCACCAAAAAATACAAACATTGCAAGGGAGATCAGTTTCCTTCAATACAATCATGATTTGCCTCACAACCCTTCCATTTCATTGTCATGCCATATACATTTTTACATTTACAGCACACAAAATTTTTCCGATACAGTTCGAGGGGTTTCCCATGGGTCCAGCCCCTCACTTCAGCTTGGTGGGGGTACCTTACACTGTGGTCTTTCCCCATTGAGCCTTTGCTGCGGCTGCCCCAAGCTTTAGTGCGTCCCTCAGCACATAGTCCTGGATCTTGGAATGTGCCAGTCTGCAACATTCGGTGGTGGACAACTCTTTGCGCTGGAAGACCAGCAAGTTTCGGGCAGACCAAAGGGCGTCTTTCACCGAATTGATAGTCCTTCAGCAGCAGTTGATGTTTGTCTCGGTGTGCGTCCCTGGGAACAGCCCGTAGAGCACAGACTCCTGTGTTACAGAGCTGCTTGGGATGAACCTCGACAAAAACCACTGCATCTCTTTCCACACCTGCTTTGCAAAGACACATTCCAGGACGAGGTGGGCGACCGTCTCTTCCCCACCACAGCCACCGCGGGGGCATTGCGCGGAGGGGGCGAGACTTCGGGTGTGCATGAAGGATCTGACGGGGAGGGCCCTTCTCACCACCAGCCAAGCTACATCTTGGTGCTTGTTTGAAAGTTCTGGCGATGAGGCATTCCGCCAAATGACTTTGGCGGTCTGCTCGGGGAACCATCCGACAGGATCCCCGTCTCCTTTTCCCGTAGGGCCTTGAGGATGTTCCGTGCAGACCACTGATCGGTGGTCAAAGGTGTTTTCCCGCAGAAACTGCTCCACGAAGGATAGGTGGTACGGCACGGTCCAACTGCATGGAGCGTTCCGCGGCAATGTGACCAGGCCCATCCTTCGCAACACCAGGGACAGATAGAACCTCAGCACGTAGTGACACTTGGAGTTTGCGTATTGGAGATCTACACACAGCTTGATGCAGCCGCACACAAAGGTGGTCATCAGGATGAGGGCCACGTTGGGTACATTTTTCCCGCCGTTGTCCAGAGATTTGAACATCGTGTCCCCCCGGACCCGGTCCATTTTAGATCCCCAGATGAAGCGGAAAATGGCTCAGGTGACTACCACAGCGCAGGAGTGGCGTATGGGCCAGACCTGCGCCACGTACAGCAACAACGTGAGCGCCTCACACCTGATGACCAAGTTCTTACCCACAATGGAGAGATATTGCTGCCCCCACATTCTCAGCTTGTGTTGTACCTTGGCTAATCGCTCCTCCCAGGTTTTGGTGCACGCCCCGGCCCTTCCGAACCATATCCCCAGCACCTTCAGGTAGTCTGACCTGACGGTGAAGGGGACAAAGGATCGGTCAGCCCAGTTCCCAAAGAATATGGCCTCGCTCTTGCCGTGGTTAACTTTGGCTCCCGAGGCCAGTTTGAACTGGTCGCAGATGCTCATCAGTCTGCGCACAGACAGTGGATCCGAGCAGAAGACGGCGACGTCATCCATGTACAGGGAGGTTTTCACCTGAGTGCCTCCGCTGCCTGGGATTGTCACCCCTCTTATGCTCGCATCCTTCCTAATAGACTCAGCAAAGGGTTCAATACAGCAAACAAACAAGACCGGGGACAGAGGACAGCCCTGTCTGACTCCAGATTTGATCAGGAAACTTTCCAATTCCCACCCATTGATTGAGACTGCGCTACTGATGTTTGTGTAGAGCAGTTTGATCCAATTGCAGATTCCCTCCCCAAACCCCATTTTGGAAAACACGTCCATCATGTAAGTGTGCGATATCCTGTCAAAAGCCTTCTCCTGGTCCAGGCTGATGAGGCAGGTGTCCACCCTCCTGTCCCATACATAGGCGATCGTATCCCTGAGTAGCGCGAGACTATCAGAGATCTTCCTGCCGGGTACAGTACAGGTCTGATCGGGGTGAATCACCAACTCCAGAGCAGACTTGACTCGACTGGCTATGACATTGGACAGAATTTTGTAGTCAACATTAAGCAGTGAGATGGGCCGCCAATTTCTGATATTTTCCCTCTCCCCCTTCCGTTTGTAAATGAGGGTGATGATGCCTTTCCTCATGGATTCTGACATGCTGCCGGCCAGGAGCATACTCTCGTATACTTCCAGCAGGTCCGGGCCGACCCAGTCCCACAGGGCCGAGTACAACTCGACCGGTAAGCCGTCGCTTCCGGGTGTTTTACTCGTCTCGAAGGACTCGACGGCCTTTGTCAGCTCGTCCAGAGTTAGTGGCTTGTCCAGTCTCTCCCTCCTGCCATCATCTAAGACCTCTGTGATAGATGACAGGAAGGACTGGGAGGCTCTGCTGTCTGTGGGCTTCGCATCATACAGCCCAGCATAAAAGGATTTGCTGATCCTTAGTATGTCGGACTGCGAAGACGTTACCGAGCCATCTTCTTCCTTCAGGCTGCTGATAACAGAGCTCTCTCTGTGTACCTTTTGGAAGAAGTAACGCAAGCACGTCTCATCCTGCTCGATGGAGCGGACTCTGGACCGGAAGATGATCTTGGAGGCCTCCTTGGCTAAGAGTGAGACCTGCTGGCTCTTCACCTCTTGGAGGTCCTCCTTGACCCCGACCCCCATCGACTGCAACCGGAGCAGATTTTGCATACTTTTCTGGAGTCGGGACATTTCCCTCTGTCTCTCTCTCGCTCTCTGAACACCTTTGTGGATGAAGAACCTCCTGATGTTCTCCTTGATCGCTTCCCACCAGTGAACTGGAGACTCAAAGAGGGGTTTCATGGTCCTCCAATCTTTGTAATCCCTTTTGAGTTCCTCAACATTCTCTGGGGTCAGCAGTGTAGCATTGAGCTTCCACGTCCCTCTTCCAACCTGCTGGTCATCCTGTAAGTGACAGTCGGCCAGTAAGAGGCAGTGGTCGGAGAAAAACACCGGCTTGACCTCGGTGGCTCCGACCGTGATAGCACGGGACACAAACAGGAAGTCAATCCTGGAACGGGCAGACCCGTCCGATCTTGACCATGTGTATCTGCGCTGCGCTCCGTCTGCAGGTTTGCTGAAGACGTCGTGCAGTTTGGCATCTTTAACTGTTTCTATTAGGAATCTGGACGTAGCGTCCAGTTTGCTGTCGTCACTGCCGGATCGTCCAGCCGCATCGATGATGCAGTTGAAGTCACCGCCTAGGATGACCGGCCTGGACGTCGCCAGCAGCAGTGGGAGATGCTGCCATCCGGAGATAGACCAATAGATTCCTATTGTATGATTCCCACACCATTAACTCATGAGTGCTAAATGTGCAGGTCTCCATTTTAGTGCCTCTAGTCATGTTTAAATCACAGTAAATCAGCAATTAGCAAAAATAAATTGTGGGCTAAATCACAGTTTTTAAACAGACATGGCTTATTAACACAGCACTCATTTAATGCTTGTTTCCACCCTTTCCCCAAAATAACCTCCTCACCCCCCACCACCCTACCCCTAGTCTCTCCATTAGGTGTCCTCATTGTTTCGTTTGTTGATACTCTGAACGAGTGAGACTCTGGTTCAATATGATGCCAACACTGGACTTATTTTGAGGGCCAGTTGGCAGCCAGAAGTGGCTGGGGCGTTCATTCTGGGTGTGTCTGTTAAGTTGAGGGTTTGGAATTTTGTCAGCATATCAAATCCTTTTATTTACTTCTATGTTATAAGGCACCTGCAACTGAAAAGATAAGTGGCAGATAGGTTCCAGAAGCTACAGTGAGCCGACCATTAAGAAGTGTAAAGGAATAGCTTCAGAATGACTCTCTGATGTTTTTTCCCTGTCTGTCTTCTGTTCAGCATCTCCCTATAACAGTTCAGCAGCCAAGACTGGCAATGTGGGTGAATCACACCTATGACCTGCACTACTGTGATGTACTGTATTAGTATTCCAAACGCTATGTTTTCATTTTTGAAAGATTAATGATGATGTGTCCTTGGAGCCTGAGATAAGATGCTATTTGATAGTTTTAGACTGATGCTCAGGCCGGTGTCCTTGATAGATTACTTGTTATTCCTGGAGGGATAATCCGATAGTTGTTACAAGGTGTTACATTTTTTTTCCTGCATTATTAAGTAACTGTGTCATTGAAAATAATGTATTGTTTTACACAACCCATCACAACCCAATTGAACAAAAATAAAAACAGAAGTTTACATGGTGCCAGTTAAAGGTAGCAATGAAATAATCTGTTTTGTTACAATCTGGAAAAGTTAACAGATAATCCCACAGAAATTCATTAAGCAGCAACCTCATCTGTGAAGAATCTTCCTGGTTCACCACCATCTGCATTAAAAAAAAAACTTTTACATTCATAGCTTCCAATCCATACAACCATGTAGCCTATAACAACATTTCTATACTGCTCATTAGACATAGAAAGATATTTCACAGCACCTTACAGGGTGACACGTGGACACAGAGCAGGATAGACATTGGGCACAAAAGCAAAGTAGAAGAGAAGGATCTTTACAAGGCTTTTGAATATAGGGAGAGAAGTAACCAGACAAATGTGTTCTATAGGGCAAGAACATGGTGGCTGAAGAAGCAATCACTGATGGTGGAGTGGAAGGAAGAGAAATGAGAACTAAGTGGTGCCGGAGGAGCAGGGTGTACATATAATGATGTGCAATTGGAGCTAGTTGCTGAGGCAGAGTAGGGCAACAATTTGGGAAAATTTGAAAATGAAGACGAAGATCCTTAAGCCAATTCATAGGGAACCAATGGAGCTTGATTAGTGGGGATAATTGGGGTACAGGCTTTTGTATGGATGAGGATGCAGCTTAAAGCCTTCTGGATGAGTTGTAGTTTCTGGAGGGTGGAAATGGGGAGCCTCAAGAAGAATTCAAGACGATAAAGGTGTGGATTAGATGTGCTGCGCCGTGAGGTAGAGGTAGATGTATTGCAGTAATGGATCAGTTGGTGGGAGTGAAACTGTATTTGAGGTGAGGGATTTCACCAGGGTTCGACATCTCTGGGCTTAGCCTGAAGTGCCCATCAGGGAGATTGATAGAATCAATGCCACAGATATGTATGCTTTTTTTGGAGCCAAAGAGGGCAGCTTTGGTTTTGTTGACAATTAACTGGAAACAGTTTTGTCTCATCTAAGTTTTAATATCTGTATAAAAAGTTTCCTCATGTTGCCTCTGTCTCTTTTGTCAATCACCTTAAATCTGTGTCCTCCGATTACCAATCTTTTGCCAATGGAAACAGTATTTCGTTATTTACTCTATAAAAACTATTCATGATTTTGAATACCTCTATCAAATCTCCTTTTACCCTTCTCTGCTCTAAGGAGAACAAACCCAGCTTCTCTAGTCCCTCCACATAACTAAAGTATCTCATTCCTGGTGCTATTTCAGCAAATCTCTTCTGCAACTTGATATCCTTCCTAAAGTGTGGTGCCCAAAAGTGGACACAGTACTAAAGCTGAGACCTAACGAGGATTTTATAAATGCTTAGTTTTAGCATAACTTCCTTGCATTTATACTCTATTCCTTTATTAATAAATCCAAGAATCCCATATGCTTAACAGCCTTCTCAACTTGTTCTGCCACCCTCAAAGATTTGTTTGCATAAATCCTGAGGTATCTCTAATCCTGTACCCCTTTTACATAGAAACATAGAAAATAGGAGCAGGAGTAGGCCATTCAGCCCTTCGAGCCTGCTCCGACATTCATTATGATCATGGCTGATCATCGAACTCAGTAACCTGTACCTGCTTTCACCCCATATCCTTTGATCCCTTTAAACCCAAGAGCTATATCTAACTCCTTCTTGAAAACATGCAATGTTTTGGCCTCAACTGCTTTCTGTAGTAGCGGATTCCACAGGTTCACCACTCTCATTTATATTGCCGCTTTGCATTCTTCCTACCAAAATGTATCACTTTATACTTCTCTATGTCAAATTGCTTCTGCCATGTGTCTGCCAACAGAATTTGCCCCCCTTTGGGTAGTGAGTGCTTAGGTCTGTTGAATGATATCATAAATAGCCCATTGCCATTGGAAACAGCGTAGACTGATCCAAAAACTGTGCAAACACTCCCACATGACCAACAGAAACTTAGTTTTAACACAGCTCGATCGAACTGAGCACATTCAAATTCATTCACATTTCTGGAACAAATTGCTGTTTGCTGTAAAGATGTTTGTTTCTGCTTCATTACCTATTCTTCTTAAGATTTTAAGCTACACTTTCATTAGAATCCTATAAAGTGGATCAAAGGTAGTCAACAGAGCCAGAGTCAGTATTAAGAGACACAATAGGGTGAATTTTAGCTTGTAGGAGCACATGGGTTTGAGAACTGGTGGGCGATAAAAAGCAAGGAAATTGACACCACACAGGAAGCCAACTGCAACTCGTCGACTTCCACATTTAATTTCAGCACATTAGGCTGCTTGCGAGCCATCTCCTTGGGAGAGGAAGGTAATATATTAATTGATCAATTACAGTGATAGTAACATGACTTTTGGAATTTAACTGTGGGTGCACAGGTTTCTCATGCTTCTTGGAACTCACCAGTGAACGCAGCAGTTGAGCTGTGGGCTGAAGAAATTGTTAATTGTATATTAATTGGATGTATCCAGGTGGTGGGCATTAACTGGGGGTTCACCTGTACTCATATATAGGAGCAGGCTGAAACTGTGGTTGTTGGATCGGATGTGCACGATATGTCATGTGTGTCACTGTAAATAACTTGTAAGTGCGTAAAAACTAGGCTCCAGTTCATCGCTTGGCTATCTGAGTTAACAGACATGACAGGGGAATGCCCAATAAGTACTGAAACTTCACTATTGCTCTGTTGCCTGATTGTCTGAAAGGGTATGTTCATGGTGCTTATGCTGAGAGGTCACTTTCTCAACCTTAGAGATGACTTTCACACCCTTGGAGTTTTGTATGTCTGATCTCTATTTTGGATATGTGACCTATCAGATCAGCATGGGTGCCAGTTATGCTGTTTTACTTTGGATTTCAGGTAAGGACTAAGATGACCAGCAGCATCAATAGCACCAGCAGCAGCAGGAACAGCAGGAAGAACAGCAGCAGGAGCAGCAACAGCCTGTTCCTCACAGAACTGGCACTCTATAGGAGAGGGGGGAAATGAACAGAGAGATACAGCTCACAGGAGGCCATGCGCACAACACAAGGTGTACAGGGAGAGTCTAAGCTTCCTCAGTATGTTGGAACATCAGTGCCTTAGCAAGCTTAAGGTCTCATGTCAGGTGATGGCAGACATTTGCAACCTGCTGGAACAAAACCTGCTGCTAAGTGAACCTGCTGACCACGCTTTACCAGTGGATGTCAAATCCACCATCACCCCCAATTTCTTTGCCTCTGGCTCCCTCCAGGGTTCTGATGCAGACATTTGCAGGGTCTTACAGTCGATGAGCCGAAATGAATAAGACATAGGAACAGGAATAGACTACTTAGCCCCTCCATCCTGTTACACCATTCAATGAGATTGTGATGAAATATAGGCATATTTAGGCTTAATTAGGTAGCATTTAGATGTAATTAATACATTATACCTTTTAGAATTAAAGATTGAATAAATGGTCAGTTTTCAAGACTCACTGAAATTCCCCTTTAAAGGTAGAGTTAAATCCATTTCAAGGTCTTCCAAGGTCTCTGCTAATTCAATGGAATTAGAACATGACACAGATTGAAACATCCTATGTGAAGTCAGTACAGGATGTCTATCAACTTAATTAATTGATAGTTTTAGTGATATAGACAGACTGACTCAAAAGGATGCTACAAGGTACCATAAAAAAACAATTACAGATAATAAATTACAAAATGAAATGGTACTTACAAAAACAGATGCTAAGTAAGATCCAATTACAAGCATTTTGACCACATACAGTGGTGCAGTGGTTAGCACCGCAGCCTCACAGCTCCAGCGACCCAGGTTCAGTTCTGGGTACTGCATGTACGGAGTTTGCAAGTTCTCCCTGTGACTGTGTGGGTTTCCGCCGGGTGCTCTGGTTTCCTCCCACAGTCAAAGACTTGCAGGTTGATAAGTAAATTGGTCATGGTAAATTGCCCCTAGTGTAGGTAGGTGGTAGGAGAATTGAGGGAATGTAGGGAATATGGGATTAATGTGGGATTAGCATAAATGGGTGGTTGTTGGTCAGCACAGACTCAGTGGGCCGAAGGGCCTGTTTCAGTGCTATATCTCTAAATAAATAAATAAAAGCTCACAACTTCAAGAGCAGGGGATTTCCAGCAAATAGGGGATAGTAGCTCATGATATTACCATATATGGATCTCAAAAGTGGGAACAACACACACAGAAAGGTAACACCTACATTCTAAAAGATTAGAAACAGTATAAACATGACAGTTTTTAATCAAAAAAACAGAAGTATTAAATTCCTCATTAATGCTTCTCAACCTATGGCTTACACGGGGAATTTATATTCTAAGATATTTTGCTGTAACATTATCAAGGTTGAACTTTTGGATTCTATTTTAGAAATAAGATTATGTGTTACATCTCTTAGTAATCTTTGATATTGTGTTATACTTAGCCACTTAAACTGTATTGCATGTTCAACTCTTTAATAAATATATAAAAGTTAATAAATCATCTCATATAGCATTCTGTATACAACTACAAGAACCCCCTCTCTGTGTCTCCTTAAGTGGGAAGATACGTATTGAAGAGAGTTTCCCAGACCCTAATAATATCTGGGATATTTATGACTTAGCTATAATTATTTTTTAAAATAGGCTATCCGAAAGATGGTAATATTCTCTGTTAATTTTCTTTCTTTGAGGGAAGACTAGTTCAGTTCTTTAGACCCAAATAACTGTCTGTAGGAATCTGTCTGGTCTGAACTTAATTAAAGGAGACTTATAGGGATGTACGCTTGATTTAGTTTAGTCCCTATATGGGGTTCAAGTCATAAATCACTTCAAGATCATGGCTGATCTGCGACCTAATTCCATACCTGCCTTATCTCCATATAAATACCTTTGGTTAACAAAAATCTATCAATCTCAGACTTAAAATTAACAATTGCTCTAGCATTAATGTCATTTGCAGCAGGCAGTTCCAAACTTCTATTGACCTTTGTGTGTAGAAATGTTTCCTAATTTCACTTGCTCTAATTTTTAGGTTATGCCCCCTAATCCTAGACACCCCAACCAACAGAAATCGCTTCTCCCAATTTACCCTATCTGTTCCCCTTTACTATCTTGAAAACCTCAATCAAATGACCCATTATCCTTCTAAATTTCAGGGAATACCACCCTCGTTTGCATAATCTATCCTAGTAATTTAACTCTTGGAGCCCAGGTAGCATTCTGGTAAATGTATGCTGCACTCCCTCCAAGGCCAATATATCCTTCCTAAGATTTGGTGCCCAGAAATGATCACAGTTCTCCAGGTGTGGTCTAACCAGGTCTTTGTATAGTTTTATCATAACTTCTCTACCCTATTGTATTCTAGTTCGCTAGATATAAAGGCCAGCATTCCTTTAGCCTTTTTGATTATTTTCTGTACCTGTTCATGACATTTTAACGATCTATGTACATGGACATTCAAATCTCTTTGGCTCCACTTTTTCTAGCTTTTCACCATTTAGAAAGTGCTCTGATCTATCCTTTTTAGGTCCAAAGTGGATGGCCTTAAATTTGCTTACATTTAAATCCATTTAACCTATTAATATCACTTTGTTTCCACCTAACTGCTTACAATGCTACCTACCTTTGTGTTAAACTTTGTGTTAAACTTGGACATGTGACTTTCTATCCCATCATCTCAGTCATTAATAAATACGGGTTAATGGTTGAGACCCCAATACAGATCCTTGCTGAACACTACTAATCACATCCTGTCAATTAGAGTACCTGCCCATTATCCCTACTCTCTGTCTTCTGCCACCTGGCCAATTTCCTAACCAGGTCAATAACTTGCCTTCAATTCTATAAGCTTCGACTTTAGCTAACAGTCTCTTCTGAGGGACTTTATCAAATGCCTTCTGGAAGTTCATATAAATAACATCCACAGGCATCTTCCTTTCCACTACTTTAATCACCTCTTTAAAAAGCTCAGTCAGGTTTGTCAGACATGACCTAACCTTTACAAAAACATGCTGGCTCTCTCTGATCAACTGAAAAATTTCAAAGTATTCAGTCACTGTTACGATCAGGTGAGAAAGAGGTCTAGGGTTCCCTTTCAGCCTTTACCTGGTCTTAGTGTAACAGGGTTTAATTTTTAAACACACCGTGTTTTCAGCTCCCCCTTGGTGAATCCTTGTTTACCGCTTTCCAATTATAAGACAAAGAAACCATCACAACAGGTTTTCTCAGGTTTAAAGAAGAAAAGTGAAGTTTTATTAAACTTAAACATAAACTCTAATTTGGTTAACACCTACAGATAAACGATGCGCCCACCCTAGCATGCATACACGATACACACATGCAGATAGGGACAGAAAGAACAGAAGAAAAATAAAGTGGAAAAGTTTGATGCAATATCTGAAGAGTTGTTGTTACAGTTCTTCGAGCTCACTGTAGAGTCCTTGATTGTAGGTCGGTCTTGCTTTTCATTGCGGCCCAGTATTCTTCTTAAACCTTGTTCACTGTAAGAGACCTTTCTATCTTGGGGTTCATGTGTCTTCGGTGGGTTTTTGGAGTTCCGTGAGAAAGAGATGGGAGCTGACAGGAGAGGCTGTGGCGAGCCAGCCAGGAGAGGTCTTTTCAATCCAGGAGCAAAGAGCTTTCTGCTGGCTCTCAGTTCAAAACTGTACAATTCAGAAAACCCCAGGTTGCCAAGCAGGTTAGTCATGTGACTAACTGGTCTGACCATGTCTTGGCTCTGTGTATTGTGTGTGGCAGGGAATGGTCCTTTGTCTACAAACACTGTCTGTTAATATGCAAAAATGTCTTTCCAGCCAGGGGCCTGGCAACCCCTTGTAACAGGCCTTCTCTTCTTCCCAGCAACAATTTGAAATTTAATGTCCATGTGGCGAAATTAATGTGTCTCATTCTTGGCAAGTGGGGGCTTGCATGACAGTCACCCTATCCTTAATTATAGATTTTAGCAATTTCCCAACAACAGAGGTTAGGCTAACTGGCCTATAATTCCCTGGTTTCCCTCTGTCACTTTTCCTAAATAACAGAATGACATGCTCAATTTTCCAATATAAAGAAACAGTTCATGAATCAAGAAAATTTTGGAAGATTACAGTGAGGGCATTGATAATTTTCTCACCTACTTCTATTAAAACTTTGGGATGGAAAACATCTCATCCTGAGGATTTGTCACTCTTTAGTGCCATTATTTTCTTCATTACTGTTACTTGCAATATTTTCTCTTCCCATGAGTGTACCATTACATCTGGTGTCCCCCCAGGATCTATCCTTGGCCTCTTCCTATTTCTCATCTACATGCTCCCCCTTGGTGACATCATTGGAAAGCACAGCATTAGTTTTCACATATACACTGATGACACCCAGCTCTATCTCACCACCACATTTCTCGACTCCTCCACTGTCTATAAATTGTCAAACTGCTGGTCTAACATAAAGTACTGGATAAACTGAAATTTCCTCCAATTAAATATTGGGAAGACTGAAGCTATTGCTTTCAGCCCCTGCTCCAAATTCCGTTCCCTAGCTACCGACTCCATCCCTCTCCCTGGCAACAGTCCGAGACCAAATCTGTCTGTTCACAACCTCGGTGTCATATTTGACCTCGAGATGAGCTTCCGACCATATATTCGCGCCATCGCTAAGACTGCCTATTTCTCCCTCAGTAATATCACCCGACTTCATCCCTGTCTCAGCTCATCTGCTGCTGAAACCCTCATTCATGTCTTTGTTATCTCTAGACTTGACTGTTCCTGGCTGGTCTCTCACATTCTACCCTCTGTAAACTTGAGGTCATCCAAAAGGCTGCTTCCCATGTCTTATCTCGCACCAAGTCCCAGTCCCCTCTCACCCCTGTGCTTGATGACCTACATTGACTCGTCTTGATTTTAAAACTGTCATCCTTATTTTCAAATGCCTCCATGGCTTCGCCACCCCCCGCCCCCCCACCCCCCTCCAGCCCTACAACCCTCAGAGATCTCTGCACTCATCTAATTCTGGTAATTTGCACACCCTGATTTTAACTGCTCCACCATTGGTGGCTATGTTTTCAGTTGCCTAGGCTCTAAGCCCTGAAATTCCCTCCCTTCACCCCTCCGCCTCTTGACTTCACTTTCCTCCATTAAGACACTCCTTAAAACCCACGTCTTTTTTGGTTATCTGACCTCATATCTACTCATGTGGCCCAGTGTCACATATTGTTTTATAATGCCCCTGTGAAACTCCACTCGAGCCTTCTCTCATCTCTCCTCATCTAAATCTATCATCGTAACTGTCTATTCCCTTCTCCCTCATATGTTTGTCCAGCATCCCCTTAAATGCATCTATACTATTCGCTTCAACCATTCCCTGTGGTAGCAAATTCCACATTCTCACCACTCTTCGGGTAAAGAAGTTTCTTCTGAATTTCTTATTTGATTTATTGGTGACTATCTTATATTGGCAGCCTCTAATTATGCTTTTTCCCACAAGTGGAAACATTCTCTCTGTATTTATTCTATCAAAATCTTTCATAAATTTAAAGACCTCTATGAGGTCACCCCTCAGCCTTCTTTTTTCAAGAGAAAAGAGACCCAGCCTGTTCATCCTTTCCTCATTTGTACACTCATGCATTTCTGGCATCATCCTTGTTAATCTTGTCTGCACCCTCTCCAGTCCTTTATATCCTTGTTATAATATGGCAACAAGAGCTGCATGCAGTACTTTAACTGTGCTCTAACCAAGGTTCGATACAGGTTTAGCACAACTTCCCTACTTTTCAATTCTATCACTCTAGTGTTATGATCAAGGTGGGAGGAGTGCACTGTTTATTCCAGCTCCACTTCTCCACAGGCCACAACATATATTTAAATTTTTCCCACTTACCGATACAGTCAATCATAGATTCCAATTTTATCTCAGAATAAAACACATCAACCCGGTTTCTTTCATAAGCAACAAAATTATCAGTTTATTATAAAACAAGTTTTAACCAATAATGAAGCAAAGCATAAACACACAGATCAAAATATGAAAGTTCCCTTTTAACCTTAGCCCCTCACACAAACACACGCACACACACACACACGCACACACGCACACACATACACGAGTTAACTGAAAAAGTAAAGCTTTAGAGCTCTATACAAAAAAAAAGAATGCATTGGCCAAAATACTTGCTAATTCTTGAAGAAAAAAGAGAAGATATGAAAAGATGTCAGAAGTCCTTTTTGGTTTGGCATCCCAAATATGTATAGACGGCTGTCACGGGGATCTTCCTAGAACAGTTCTTTTCAGGCAACGTTGAAGATCAGCTTGGGCAGGCTTTCTAGGGAAAATCAGGGGTTTCAGGCAATTTCTTACACTTCCTTCTCAGCTTCTCAAGAGATGGATAACTAGCATGTTTTTTCAAGGAGCTGGAACAGACTGAGTTGGGTGTTGTTCTTTTGTTAATTTTCTCCAACTGTCTTTTCAAACCATTGTCCATATCTCAACCCACTTTCCAAAGCGAAACCTAAACACTCACAAGAGACAAGCCTCCTGACCCCTATAAATCTCGACCTGTCACTTCTCTGAAAACATCTTTCCCCAAATCAGAAACAACCCATGCTGGGTAATTATTTGAAAACAAGTGCCTTCTAGTAACTGTTTACAGTCCAGACCTCTCATTGACCCTTGTAAAAAAAATCTGTGGACTCCTTTTCAGTTTTAAACCACAAATCATCAAAATTTAACAGTGGGGCAATAGATTGTCAAGGCTAGGGTTTTATCAGTCCTATTCAAGGTGACATCCATCGTCTGCAAGCCATTAGTGATGGACTGCTTGTGCTTGTTTGATTGCCATGTTTGATGCTCCATGCAGGTTGCTGCTCTTTCCCTGGACGAAGATATCATTGCGACATTATGCCACTGGTGCTTGAGACAGACTCTTCCGATCTCTCTACAAGCATGCACAGTGCGGCTAGAATGCCTGCTAGTACATCATGCATTCTTTGCTGCTGCTCCAGAATTATCTTCTTCATTGACGGCCTGCAAGGTTCAGCATCTGTGCCCAGCTGATCAGAGCTTGGAGCATCCTACGCCCTCCAATATGGGCTCTCTACTACAGTCCCTGTCTCCACTATCTGCTTTTGCTTACTTGTGATGTGTGAGACACCAGATGAAAACCAACTATCTTCCTTCCCAGTCCTACTGAAGTGTGAGTATTTGAGCTGATGTATGGTCTGCATGAATCCTGTGATGTTGCACTCTCAGCGTGAGTTACTCCTCTAAAGAGTTGTGGTCATCCTCCTACACTAACTCCTGTGATACGCTTGAAGACCCTATGGGAGATTAAAGACATGAATTAGAACTATCAAGTTAAGAATGTTTTAAGTGATCATGATGAACATGATCATATTTCACATACTGCTGACATCAAGTCAGGTGTCAATAACCAGGGGACATAGATTTAAGGTAAGTCGCAGGAGGTTTAGAGGGGATTTGAGGAAAAATTGTTTCACCCAGAGGGTGGTTGGAATCTGGAACACACTGCCTGTTGTTGAGGCAGGAACCCTCACAGCATTTAGATGAACACTTGGAATGCCATAGAATACAAGGCTACAGGCCAAGTGCTGGAAAATGGGATTAGAATAGTTAGGTGCTTGATGGCCAGCACAGGCACGATGGGCCGAAGGGCCTGTTTCTGTGCTGTATAACTCTATGACTCTAAGTGAGTATCGTCTGCCATGTGACTGTGTGATATTTAATTATGTCACCAAGTCAGCGGTAGCAGCGGTCGCGAGAGGATAAAGAGCGGGCCTTTGGGGGAACAGCACAGTGGCGGAGTTTAAAAGCGATGGGCCTGTGAGGGAGCTAGCTACTCTTTGGGTTCAGAGCTGACTGACAGCATTCTAAAGAAAATCAAGTGTGACATCAGTGGGAAGCAGGTAAGTAATTGGTTGGTGTGTATTTTTTTTCCTTTTTTCTTTTTTTTCTCAAAACTCGAAGTATTCATTAGTATAGCAGGGTTTATTAGTAGTAGCAGAGTTTATTAGTAGAAGCAATGTTTCTTTGCAAGGCTTATTAGTAGTAGAGGGTTTATTGGTAGCAGCAGGATTTATTTGTAGCACCAAGGTTTATAATTTAGAAGATAGAGGAATGGCAGGGCTGCTCCAACCACTGGAGTGCACATCCTGTGCTGTGTAGGAACTCCAGGACATTTCTTGTGTCCTGGATAACCATATGTGCAAGAAGTGTCGTCAGTTGCAGCTGTTGCAATTGAGCTCCGTGTTTTGGAACTTGAGCAGCAGTTAGTATCACTGCCGTGCATTTGTGAGATTGAGAGCTTCATGGACAGCACGTTTATAGATATGCTCATCCTACAGCTTAAGAGTACGCAATGAGAAAGGGAATGGGTGACCACCAGGCAGTCAAAAAGGACCAGACAGGGTAGTGCAGGAGTCCCCTGAATGTGTCTCACTCTCCAACCTGTATTCAGTTATGAATACTGATGAGAGTGATGGTTCATCAGAGCTAAGTCCATGGCATCACTGATAGTTCAGCTGTATGGGGGTGGGGGTACAAGAAAGAATGGAAGAGCAATAGTGAAAGGTGATTCGATAGGGGAACAGACAGGCGTTTCTGTGGCCGCAGATATGAATCCAGGACGGTGTGTCAGGGTCAAGGATGTCACTGAATGGCTGCAGAGCACCCTGAGTGGGGAGGGTGAACAGCCAGCAGTCATGGTCCACATTGGTACTAAGGACATAGTCAGAAAGAGGGATATGGTTCTGCAGTCAGAATTTGGGGAGCTAGACAGGAAATTGGCAAGCGAGACCTCAAAAGTAGTAATCTCCAGATTACTCCCAGTGCCATGCACAGGTAAGTATAAAAACTGGAGGATAAAATAGATGAATGCGTGGCTGAAAAGATGGTGCAGGAGGGAGGGTTTTAGATTCTTGGGACATTGGGACCGACTCTGGGGGAGATGAGACTGATACAGGCTGGCAGGTTGCACCTAAACTGAGTTCCTTGCAGAGCAATTTGCTAGTGCTGTTGAGGAGGGTTTAAACTAACTTGGCAGGGATGTGGGAACCAGAAGGAAATATCAGAAAGGAATACCAAGGTGCACAGAATACTGGGAGAGATAGATAGCACTAGCAGGAAATAGCAAGTTATTAGTTGGGGTCAGAGTAAGGGAGAAAGAAATAAAGTCTAAATCAGGGTTAATGTGCTTGTATGTGAATGCACGGTGTGTGGTTAATATGATTGGTAAGTTACAGGCCCAGATTGTCATGTGGAGATATGATGTTGTGGCTATAACAGCGACCTGGCTCAAAGAAGGGCAGGACTGGTGTTAAATATTCCTGGATACAAGGTGTTCAGGAAAGGAAGAAAAGGGGGAGGAGTGGCAGTATTGATTAAGAAGAGCATTACAGTGCTGGAGAGAGAGGATATCCAAGAGGGGTCAAGGACAGAATCTATTTGGCTGGAGTTAAGGAGAAAAAAAGGTACAATTACATTGCTCGGTGTAGTCGATAGGTCACCAACTAGTGGAAAAGATGTAGAGGAAGAAATTTGCAAGGAAATTAGAGAGGTGCAAGAATTATAGAGTAGCTATAATGAGGGACTTTAATTATCCGAATATAGACTGGGGTAGTAGTAGTACAAAGGGCAGTGAGGGGCAAGAGTTCCTAAAGTGTGTTCAGGAGAATTTTCTACAACATTATGTTTCCAGTCCAACAGGAAGGGAGGCACTGCTAGACCTGGTTCTTGGGAATGAGGTGGGCCAAGTGGATCAAATATCTCTAGGAGAACATTTAGGGCACAGTGATCGTTGCATCATAAGGTTTAGGTTGGCTATGGAAAAGGACAATCTAGAGAACAAATAATGAACTTGGAGAAAGCTAACTTCAATGGGATAAGAATGCATCAGGGCTGAATGAATTGAACAAGGTTGGCAGGAAAAACGGTAGCTGAATAATGGGCCACCTTCACAGAAGAGATAGATCAGGCACAGTCAAGGTATATTCCCCTGAAGGGGAAAGGTAGGGTAAACAAATCCAGAGCTCCCTGGATGACAAAAGAGATAGAGATTAAGACAAAGAAAAAGTGTGCTTATGACAGATGTCAGGTGGATAATACAATGGAGAAGCAGGCTGAATATAGAAGGTTCAGAAGGGAAATGAAAAAGCAAATACGAGAAGCAAAGAGGGAGAATAAAAAGAGACTGGCAGCTAACGTAAAAGGGAATACCAAGATCTTTTATAGGCATATAAATAGTAAAAAGGTGGTAAGAGGAGGAGTAAGGCCAATTAGGGACCAAAAAGGGGATTTGCACATGGAGGCAAGGGGAATAGCTGAGGTGTTAAATGAATACTTTCCATCTATATTTACTAAGGAAGAAGATGCCGCAGTGACAGAAGAGGTAATTAATACAACAGAAGGATTTAAAATTAATAAGAAGGAGGTATTAGATAAGTTGTCTATACTTAAAGTTGATAAAGCACGAGGACCGGATGAGATGCATCCAAGGATACTGAGGGAAGTGAGAGTGGAAATTGCAGAAGCATTGGTCATAATTTTCCAGTCATCCTTAGACTCAGGGGTGGTGCCAGAGGACTGGAGAATTGCAAAGGCTTCACCCTTGTTCAAAAAAGGGTGTAAAGATAAGTCCAGCAACTACAGGCCAATCAGTTTAACTTCATTGGTGAGGAAACTTCTAGAAACAATAATTCGGGACCAAATTAATAGACACATGGACAAACATGGGCTATATAAGGAAAGCAGGCATGGATTTGTCATGGAAAAATCATGTTTAACTAACTTGCTGGAGTTTTTTGATGAGGCAACAGAGAGGGTTGATGAGGACAATGCTGTTGATGTGGTGTACATGGGCTTCCAAAAGACATTTAATACAGTGCCACACAACAGACTTGTGAGCAAACTTGCAGCTCATGGAATAAAAGGGACAGCAGCAACATGGATACGAAATTGGCTGTGTGACAGGAAACAGAGAGTAGTGATTAATGGATGTTTTTCAGGCTGGAGGAAGGTTTGTAGTGGAGTTCCCCAGAGGTCAGTGTTGGGACCCCTGCTCTTCCTGATATATATTAAAGACCTAAACCTTGAAGCATTGTGAACTGTAAAGATGATAGTATAGAACTTGAAAAGGACAAAGACAAATTGGTGCAAATGGCGGACGGGTGGCAGATGAAGTTCAATGCGGAGAAATGTGAAGTGATTGGTAGGAAGAACATGGAGAGACAATATAAAATAAAGGATACAACTCTAAAGGGGTGCAGGAGCAGAGGAACCTGGGTGTATATGTGCATAAGTCATTGAAGGTGACAGGGCAGCTTGAGAGAGCAGTTAATAAAGCATACAGTATTTATTAATAGGGGCATAGAGTACAAGAGCAAGGAGGTTATTTTGAACTTGTATATGATGCTATTTCGGTCTCACCTGGAGTATTTTGTCCAGTTCTGGGCACCGCACTTTAGGAAAGATGTGAAAGCATTGGAGAGAGTGCAGAGAAGATTCATAAGAATTGTCCCAGGGATGAGGAACTTCAGTTATGAAGATAGATTGGAGAAGTAGGGTCTTGAGAAGAGAAGGCTGAAAGGTGATTTGATAGCGGAATTAAAAATCATGAGGGATCTGGACAGAGTAGTTAGGGAGAAACTGTTCCCTCTCATGAAAGGATTGAGGACAAGATTAAAAGTAATTGCCAAAAGAAGCAAAAGCGACATAAGGAAATGCATTTTTACGCAGCACATGGTTAAGGTCTGGAATGCACTAGCTGAGAGTGTGGTGCAGGCAGGTTCAATTGAGGCATTCAAAAGGGAATTAGACTGTTATCTAAAAAGGAAGAATGTGGAGGATTGTGGGGAGAAGGTGGGGAAATGGCATGAGGTGAATTGCTCATTCGGAGAGCCAGTGCAGACACAATGGGTGGTTTCTGTGTTGTAATAATTCTGCAATTCGGTGAGGTAGCTGGGAGCTCCCATCTCCCCATCTCTGATGGCCAAGCACACTGAGACCCCACGGATGCCCCAGCGCCGCTTCCTCTGCAGCTGTCAGTTACGAGATAGAGTCATAGAGTTATACAGCACAGAAACAGGCCCTTCGGCCCATCGTGTCCATGCTGGCCATCAAACACCTATCTATTCTAATCCCATTTTCCAGCATTTGGCCCATAGCCTTGTATGCTTAGGCTACCTCTGGCTCTTTGCCTCTCCTCAGTGTTCTCTGCTCTCTTTTCCTGCAAGAAGGGAAAGAGGATACCTATGAGAGACTGTAATGGCATGTGTTGAACAGATGGATGGAGAGCACTTGTTGAGGGTGACTATGAGGCAGAGACATGACACAGCATAAAAATGAGGCAGTCAATCGTGGATGGATAGATGGAGATGTGAGGAAGTGCATAGACAGAGAAGGATGGATGCGCCAGTGCGGTAAGTTGGTGTGAGCAGTGATGTGCTAGAGTAGGCTTCAGAAGGCACAGAGGGTTGGCATCATACGCACATCAGAATATAGGTGAATATACCATCATACTCACCTTTCCTGCCCTGCTTAGGTCATTAAACTCATTTCGATGCTGAATAAAGGAGCATGGCACAACACTCCTGCTGCTGACCTCCTCCACTACCTGTAGCCATGCTTTCTTGTTTTCACTGGCAGGCTTCTTCCTCCTGTCATTAGGAATATTTGGGACAAAATTTATTAAGAGCCAAAAACAGACATGGGGATCATGATGCCTGGTTAACACAGGCTCATTGCTTCTGATTTAAATGATTTCAGCATGCAGCCAGCACTAAGTGCATTGCTGAGAAGCTGCGTGTCGAAACAGGGTGCATAAAATTGTGAGAAGCTGCAACCACAACTTGTATTTATATGGCATCTTAATTTAATAAAATATCTCAAGGAGTGTTATAAAGCAAAATTTGACATCGAGCCACATAAGGATTATATTAGGTCAGATGACCAGAAGCTTGGTCAAAGAGCTAAGTTTTAAGGAGCGCTTTAAAGGAGGAAAGAGAGGTAGGAAGGGAATTCCAGAGCTTAAGGCCTTTGCAGCAGAAGTCAAGGCCACCAATGGTGTCGCGATTAAAATCTGTGATGTGAAAGAAGTGAAAATTTGAGGAGCGCAGATATAGGAGGGTTGTGGGGCTGGAGGAGGTTGCAGAAATAGAGAGGGGCGAGGCCATGGAGCAATTTGAAAACAGATGAGAATTTTTAAATTGAGGCATTGTTTAACTGGAAGTCTCTATAAGTCAATGAGCATAGGGGTAATGGGTAAGTGGGATTTGGTGCAAGCAAGGACACGAGCAACGAGGTTTTGGATGACTTCAAGTTTACAGAGGTAGAATGTGGGAGGCCAGCCAGGAGTGCATGGAATAATCAAGACTAGAGATGACAAAGGCATCGATGAGGGTGTTGGCAACAGCTTAGATGAGGCAGGACCAGAGCTGGGTAATGTTATACAGGTGGAAATAAGCTGTCTTAGTGATGGTGCGGTTATGTGGTTGGAAACTCATTTTGAGCTCAAATATGACAGCAAAGTTGCAAACAGACTGGTTCGGCCTCAGACAATTGCTAGGGAGAGGGATAGAGCCAGTGGCTAGGAATCGGAGTTTGTAGTGGGGACTGAAGACAATGGCTTCAGTCTTCCCAATATTTAATTGGAGGATATTTCTGCTCTGATTTCTGTAGTCCGATTAATTTAGAGACAGTGGAGGAGTCGAGAGAGGTGGTGGTGAGGTAAAGCTGAGTGTTATCAAAGTACGTGTGAAAACTGATGCTGTGTTTTTGGATGATGGCGCTAAGGGGCAGCAGGCAAATGAGAAATAGGAGGGAGCCAAGGATCGATCCTTTGGGGATACCAGAGGTAATAGTGTGAAGTGGGAAGAGAAGCCATTGCAGGTGATTCTCTGGGGCTAGGATTAGATAGATAATAATGGAACCAGGTGAGAACAGTCCCACCCAGCTGGATGACGGTGGAGAGGTGTTGAAGGAGGATGATGTGGTCAGCCAGGTCAAAGGTTGCAGACAGGTTAAGAAGGAGGAGGAGAGATAGTTTACCTTTGTCACAGTTACATTTATTAATTTTGATAAGATCCAGAGTGAGTAGGAACAACACAGAGAGGGGGACAACACAGAGCGGGGTGGGGTGGGGGGGAATGACACAGAGGAGGGAAATGACACAGGGAGGGGAGGAAACAATACAGAAAGGGAGATAACACAGAGAGGAGGGACAACACAGAGGAGGGAACACAGAGAGGGGGGAACACAAAGAGGGGGATCACAAAGAGGGAGGGACACACAGAGGGAAGGGGAGAGAGCACAGCAGAGAGAGAGAGAGAGAGAGAGGAGGGAGAGAGAGGAGGGAGAGAGAGCAATCAAGATCACTCTGACAGATGAACATCTGTCCAGAATATTCCTCATCCCTATAAGAATGTGTGCAGGAAGACAGTGACTACATGTGCAAGCAAAAAAATGCTAGGTATCTAACTAAATCAGTGTCCAATATAGTGATGAGAAAGTAAGTCAATAAATTAGTCTTCTCATTTAAAGCTTCTTCACAAAAATGCACATTTGTTGTCGTTTTGATTAATAGTAAGCTCAATTTTTAAAGCCTTTATCTTTCCAAAATTGTTTCAGTGACCTCCATGTAAGACAGAAATTGTAATCTGGCCCCCCATGCGAAAAGATTGGACACCCCTCTCTCTCTGTCCCCCACTCTCTCTCGGCCCCTTCTCTCTCTGTCCCCCTCTCTCTTTATCTCTCTCCCCCAGTCCCTAGCAGATAGGTTATTTTAAAACACAAGTTTAAAGGCTTGTGTTATATAAACTCATTTTAAGATGGCAAAAGTCACTTAGGGAATGTCTTGATTTCTATGCTCTGGCATGCATTACTTGCACTTGGGACACAAGCTCAATGACATGTTGAAAATTGCTAGACTTTTACTTCTATATAAATGTCACAATTCTGCTGCTATCCATTTGGAATCAAATTGTTCCAGAACTTGTATTGAGGAAAAACCGGCAAGAAAATCCAAGGAATCTCCAGAAGTCAGCACTGTAAGTTCCTCATGAATACAAGAGTACGGTGTAATGGGGCTGAGTGATATTGGCAAAAACAGAATGCTGCTGATCCATATACAATAGTTAGTAAATACAATGTAATGGTTAGCTTTAGTAACTCTTAATCTATGATGAACGGTCTACAATTCCTTAACAAAATGCTTGCTGCATTTGTAGATTTAAAAACTGTTGGGGAAGACATAGTAAAAATGTATAATGTTTCAATGATCTTGTTAGAAACAGTCATTAACTGATTTCTTTGCTGCAAATTGTATTAAAGGACAAGTTTTAGAAGTATGTCAAAAATCAGTAACTGCATTATGCATCATTTACTATCCAGTTTGAGGGAAGATAACCTGCATCATTTACTATCCAGTTTGAGGGAAGATAACTTGAGTGGCCAATGTTATTTGAAAGTTGTCTGTATCATATAATTACTTTGTGTTAAAAGTGTACCTTTGCTAATAGGTAAGAGATTTGGCTTGGACATAAATTGGTTAGTCTGGAGTACAATCTTACAGATAGTGACTAAGCATTTTATAACTGAATAATACATGCAGTAACAACCGCTCAACTTTTTGCAGACAAGATTTTCATTAATAATTATCTTCTCAGAGCTGAATCGGAATTGACAATGATAGACTGAGATATAGACATAAGTGAATTTAAGAGAATCACATTATTGGAGGAACTGAAGGGCGCTCTTTATTTGTAATTGTGTTTATCTAATTTTGTCACCAGGCTTTGGGGAGCAAATGACATTTTGTCCATGAGAGATTCTATTGTTTCTGTATTTTAGAATCCAGGATCTGGTTTAACAGCCTGTCAAGATGAATAAACTAGTCTTGACTACCTACCATTAATCTCTGTCCTTTCCTGTCCCAATCTGCTATTTCTGTACATGACTCTTCTGAAGTACTATCTGTTCCATCCTATTAAATTCTCCTGATTTGGAGATCCCTGCCCTTTTGTTGCCTGCCCTATCTTCAGACACATATTACAAGCAGGCGGAGATGTTGCACAAATATTGACTATCACGGGTTAAATTGTACTGTGACAATAGCAGTATGAGAAATGATCCATTTCCTATTGCTGATTTTTCTACTGCCTCACCTCAATGACCACAATAACACTCCTCTTCTTGAGTTTTATGGTTTATTGGATGGAATTTGCACTCCTGACACAATGTGAATCCACACAGGTCATCCGATAAGGTCCATCTACCACCACATGACATGATGACATGCTCTATTCTGTCAACAATAGTAATTTGTATTGGCATTACAAACTATTTTGCTTGCTAGCTAGCTAATACAGTTGTTCTGCTCTCCATTGATGTTTGTATGCTTCGCTACTTTATTTATATGGAGAATGTGTTTGAAATCGGACTGTGCCTTGATGGCATTAGACTGGCTATATACTTTATATATACTTTATTTACAGATCAATTGCCCCATGTCTGTGGCTGAGTCAATAATTTTGTCAAATGTCTGTGGTGCAATATGTCGATGCCTATCTCTGAGCAGAAGTTCCTTCACAGCACTATAAATGTCCTGGCACAGCTCCTTAAAGCTCCACTCGTGTTTTCTATTGTCCACAACATGTTGAATTTTGCTCTTTCTTGTCCACATTGTGCTGAGAGAAGCCAGAAGTTGCTCAGTTCACAGCAGAGAGAGGAAGGACACCTCTTTTTTCTGAGCAGGTCTGGCAGGTCATGCTGAGCAGGTGGTGATGACAAGGAGGACCAGGCATTTTTGGTTGCCTGCTTCTCCCTCCTCAGTAGAGGTTGCCTGGGAAGAAATGTAGTTTCAGCAGTAAAGAAATCATCCTCCCAGATGAGGGAGAAATTCAACAGCTCAGTGAAATTTGCCGATAAGTGAGTCCTACACTTATTTATTAAGACTGTTCTGCAATGGCATGCCTGCAACACGAACACACACACACACAAACATACACACACGATTTCCCCTCCAACCGTCTCTTCCCCACCACAGCCACCGCGGGGGCATTGTGCGGAGGGGGCGAGACTTCGGGCGTGCATGAAGGATCTGACGGGGAGGGCCCTTCTCACCACCAGCCAAGCTACATCTTGGTGCTTGTTTGAAAGTTCTGGTGATGAGGCATTCCGCCAAATGACTTTGACGGTCTGCTCGGGGAACCATCCGACAGGATCCACCGTCTCCTTTTCCCGTAGGGCCTTGAGGACATTCCGTGCAGACCACTGCCTGATGGATCGCTGGTCAAAGGTGTTTTCCCGCAGAAACTGCTCCACGAAGGATAGGTGGTACGGCACGGCCCAACTGCATGGAGCGTTCCGCGGCAATGTACATGCATACTAACCTTTTGCGATTCGTGCCATGGGACACCCAGATTCCTCTGCATCTCAGAGCTCTGCAATCACTCACTTTTTAGATAATATGCCTCCTTTTTATTTTTTTTCTTATTATTTTTTATAGTTAAAGGGGAACCAATAGATGTAGTATATTTGGATTTCCAATGGGCATTCAATAAGGTGTCACACAAAAGGCTAATATGGAAGATAAGGGTGCATGGAGTTGGGGCTAACATATTAGCAGGAATATAGGATTGGTTAATGGACAGAAAGCAGAGAGTAGGGATAAACAGGGCACTTTCAAATTGGCAGGCTGTATTTAATGGAGTGCCGCAAGGATCAGTGCTGGGCCTCAGCTATTTACAATCTATATTAATGACTTAGACAAAGAGACCGAGGGCTGGATTTTATTCTGGTGACAAGCAACCCAAGCGGACTGGAAGGCGAGGGGAGACCCCACCTCGGCCCTACTTCAGACTCCCATTGCTATCATATGGCAGGCAGCTTTACCTGGTGGTGTCTCCCTGTGGTGGAAGGGCCCTCTGCCTTCAATTAAATGAAGTGGAGATGGGAAGAGGCTCTTAAGTGGTCGTTAATTGGCCACTTAACGGCCTCAATTGGTTCGGGGCAGGAAGGCCAATCTCAAAATTCCCCTCCTCGCACAAAGTGAACGGCGGCCCCTGCCATTTTGTTTATCCACCCCACCTCCGAGCCCGCCTCCAAGGCAGAACGAAATTCAGTGCTGAGAGTAATGTATCAAAGTTTTCTGACAATACAAAGCTTGGTAAGAATGTAAGCTGTGAGGAGGCTGCAAAGGGATATAGACAGGTTAAGTGTATGGACAACAAGGTGGCAGATAAAGAAAGACTTGCGTTTATATAGCGCCATTCATGATCACCAGATGCCTCAAAGTGCTTTCAGTCAATGAAGTTTTTTTTGAAGTATTGTCACTGTTTTAATGTGGGAAATGTGTCAGCTAGTACGTGCACAGCAAACTCCCACAAAAGCAATGTGATAATGACTGGATAATCTGTTTTTGTGATGTTGATTAAGGGATGGCCAGGAGACCAACGATAACTCCCCTGCTCTTCTTTGAAATAGTGCCATGGGATTTTTTGCATCCACCCGAGCGAGCAGACGGGGCCTCGGTTTAACGTCTCATCTGAAAAATGTTACCTCCAACAGCGCTCCTTCAGTACTGCGCTGTAGTGTCAGCCTTGATATTTGTGTTCAAGCAAGCCCTGGAGATCGAGTATAACGTGAGGAAGTGTGAGGTTATTCACTTTGGTAGTAAGAATAGAAAAGCAGAATATTTTCTAAAAGGTGTGAAACTTTTAAATGTTGATGTTCAGAGACACTTGGGTGTACACATACAAGGAACAGAAAAAGTTAGCATGCAGGTACAGCAAGCAATTAGGAAGGCAAATGGCATGTTGGCTTTTATTGCAAGGGGATTGGAGTACAAGAATAAGGAAGTCTTGCGACAATTGTACAAGGCTGTGGTGAGACCACACCTGAAGCGCTTTGTGCAGTTTTGGTCTCTCTATTTAAGGAAGGATATACTCGCATTGGAGGGGGTACAGCGAAGGTTCACTGGATTTGTCCGTGGGATAAGAGGGTAGCCCTTTGATGACAGGCTGAGTAAATTGGGCCTATACTCTCTGGAGTTTAGAAGATTGAGACGTGATTTCATTTAAACATACAAGATTCTAAAGTGGCTTGAGAGGGTAGACACTGAGAGGATGTTTCCCCTAGCTGGGGAATTCAGAAGAAAGGGGCACAGTCTCACAATAAGAGGTCAATCATTTAGGACTGAGGTGAGGAGAAACATCTTCACTCAAAGGATTGTAAATCTTTAGAACTCTCTATCCTACAGGATTGTAAATGCTCCATCGTTGAGTATATTTAAGGCTGGGATAGACAGATTTTTGGTCTCTTAGGGCATCAAGGGATGCAGGGAGCAGGCAGGAAAGTGAGGTCGAGCCAGAAGGTCAGTCATAATTGTATTGAATGGCAGAGCAGGCTCGAGGGGCCATATAGTCTACTCTTGCTCCAATTTTGTTCTTATATTCTAATGTTCTTAAGTCGAAGGGACGCAGACTTGAAAAGATATGGTGGACAACTGGTTTAGCTACATCAAGCAGGACCTCATAAAGCGCTAACAAGTCCTGCTCTTGTCTGCTGAAACTGCTCTCTATTCCAGGATCATCTTGGAATGCAAAGATAACCCCAGATCCTTTTCTCTACTGCAAACCATCTGCTTAATCCCCTCTCCCTTGCCTCCGACAAGAAAATATGTGGGGAATTCATTGACTTCTTTGTCACTAAAATTAAGACCATCCATTCAGTTCTTTCTGCCACTTCCCTACCTTCCCCTCGCCCAGAACACCAAACTTCCTCAAAGTTCCCCCCTTTCCTAGCCCTGAACTTGCATCCTTCTCTAGTTTCTCTCCTATGGCCTCTAATGCCCTCTCCAAGCTCATCTTGTCCATGAGACCCACCTCCTGCTCCCTCAACCCTATTCCCAATAAACTGCTGACCACCTAACTTCCCTTCCTGGACCCCATGTTACCTTATATCAGGAATAGTTCTCTCTTCCCCAGGTACCATCCCCCTCCCCTTCAAATCTGCCCTCATCAACCCTTTCCTCAAAAATACAACCCTTGACCCCTCCATCCACCTCATCTCCAAATTTATTTTCCTTTCTAAACTCCTTGAACATGATACTGCATCCCAAATCCCTGCCCATCTTTCCCAGAACTCCATGTTTAAATCACTCGAATCAGGTTTCTGCCCCTGCCACTGCACAAATGACATCCCATGTGTCTGTGATAAAGGCAAACTATCCTCCTTGTCCTTTGACACAGTTGACTACACCATCCTCCTCCAACAGCTCTCCACCATCATCTAGCTGGGTGGGACTGCACTCTCTTGGTTCAATTTTTATCTACCTAGCCATAGCTAGAGAATCACCTGTAATTGGTTCTCTTCCTGCTCCAGGACTGTTACCTCTGGTGCTTGCAATGATTTACCCTTGGCTCCATTATATCTTTATCTGCCCTTTGACAACATCATCCAAAAGCACAATGTCAGGTTCCACATGTATGCTGACAACATCCAACTCTACCTCACCACTACCTCCCTCAACTCCTCCACCGTCTGTAAGTTGTCAGACTATTGGATGCACATAAATTTCCTTCAACGAAATTTTTGGGACTGCCCAAGGGTATTGTCTTCAGTCACCACCACAAATTCCGTGTCCTAGCAACCAACTTCATCCTTCTCCCTGACAACTGTCTGAGGCTGAAACAGACTGATCACAACCTTTGTGTCACAGCAGTGATGATATGACAGTTGGATGATTTGGGTGTAATTCTTTTCCAAAACCCAGCACAGAGATCATCTGGAAAGAGATGCAGTGGTTTTTGTCGCAGTTCATCCCGAGCAGTTCCGTAACACAGGACTCAATGCTCTTCAGGCTGTTCCCAGGGACACACACTGAGATAAATATCGACTACTGCTGGAGGACCATCAACTCGGTGAAAGACGCACTTTGGTCTGCCCAAAACTTGCTGGTTTTCCAGTGCATAGAGCTGTCGATGACTGAGTATTGCAGACTACTTGCTGAGGGATAAACTAAAACCTAGGACAACCGCTACAGTGATTAAATGGAAAAGGCCATTGTGCAAGGCCCTCCATCCACAGTATACCGAGGGGCTGGACCCCATGTAAAACTCCTCTGGCTGTAAGCAACAGAGAATGTTTGATATGAAATGTAAATGTACATTGTAAATATAACCTGTAATGGCAAGTGTAGTAGTGAGGCACCTCATGTGCTGTATTGAAAGAAACTGATTTGTATTGCACTTTATGTAATGTCAAATTTGAAATATTATGGATAGCACTTTTACAAATTTTATAAATAAATATAATTTTAGAAAAAAAATGGAGCTCATGGGTTTGATCCCTGCTAATCCATAATTATTTTTTTTTCAGAAAAGTCACATTTATATAATAGAGACACATCTTTTGTTTCCTTACTTGTCACATTATTACCCCCTATTGCCTTGCACCATTATCCCTTTTTTTCATTTAATCATCCTCCTTTCCTCACTATCCCCTTCCTAACCCCCTTCCCTGTTTTTGTAATAAAATTAGAAAAGGCTGGAGATTCTCAGGCAGAGAGACTGAAAATCTAATTTTATTTCTCTCTTCACAGGGATGCTGAGTATTTCCAGCATTTACTGTTTTTAAGTCACATTTATATGTTTGTTCATGCACTCTGTTTTATTTTCTGTCTAAGGTTTCTTGTTTCTTAATGTTTTATAATTACACCCAGTAGTGCTTCCATGTTCTACTTAATCCCAGGTTTAACTTTGTAGAATACAAATGATTTCTCTATTTTTCGTTGCTTCATTTTGACAGCTTTTCATTTGTTTTTAATTCACAAGTTTTGTTTTTGGACTGACTGTGTTGTCTTTCATTCCTATTTTTCCCGAGTTCTGCCTTTGAGCAACGTTCAAGTTTGGCTCACGCCCCCTTCATCTTGATTTCTGTTAACACATTGGGCTGGATTTTAAGGAGCCTTTGATGTCGGGATCTATGGCAGGGGCGGGTCCTGAAGATGGTCCCAGATGAGGCCCGCCATGGACCTCAATGCTGGCAGAGCCCGGCCCGATCCTCCCGGCAGCGACGAGGCACCATGGCAGCACCCGCCCCCCTGCCGCTCGGCAATGAGAGCACAAACACAATATGCAAATAAAGTAAATTAATGGATTTGCATGTACTTACCATTCATCTTGATGTCCCACTGCAATCTTCGGCATGGCGGCTGGCGCTGCCGTGCCTTTGGATCCCCATCTGGGGAAACGAGGTGCAACACTAGTGGGGAGGGGGGGAGGAGGTAATTTTCTCAGTGCGGGGGGAGGGGGGAAAACAGAGCCAAATTAATGTCATGGTGTAGGGGATGGTGGGAAGGATTGTAGTTTAAATTTTGTGCAGTTTGTGGGGGGAAAGGTCAGATGGTAAAAGTAAGTGTTTTGGGGGGGAAGGGCAAATAATTAATTTAATTGTTATGGGGGGGTGGGAGAAGGGAAAAAGAGATGTATTTATTTACTTTCATTTAATCTTTCTTTAAATATTTAAATTTGCCGGTCGGGCTAACAGCCCTTTAAAAATGGTGTCAGCGCCTGCCCCCTCCATGTGATTGAGGGCGGGGGGGGGGGTGGGTGGGGGAGCGGCCCGCCCTGGCTACTTAAATGAGCCGCCATGCTTGAAAACGTGGCAGCTCTTTAGTGTGCAGCCCACACGGGCGGCCCGCACTGACAGGCCGCCATTTTTTTGCGTCCACCGCCGAAATTGGCGGTGGGCTTATAAAATTCAGCCCATTAAAGTCAACAATTTCTGACAAACTAAACAAATATGCATTGTGATCAGAACTGGGGAGGACAGCCCATCCAATCTTACAAGTGAGCCTCCCACTAAATGCAGGAGCACTGCTGAGTTTACTATTGGGTAGCGATCCTTGATCCATGTCAGCATGGGAATCTAGTTTTATTTCAATTGAAACAGTTTCCTCAAATTTGGACTTCATCCTTTGGTGCACCTTGGAGACCCAGCTTGTGTTTGAGAATTGCACAACTTGGCTAAATTTTCAATACTGCATTTTCCTTATATTGAAAATGTCTTTTAAGAAGGGCAGAGAGGGGGAAGAGTTTCTGAAGTGTGTTCAGGAGGATTTTGTAGATCAGTATGTTTCCGGTCCAACAAGGAAGGAGGTATTGCTGGATCTGGTTCTAGGGCATGAGGTGGGACGAGTGGATCAAGTGTCAGTGGGGGAACATTTAGGGAACAGTGATCATAGCATCATAAGGTTTAGGTTAGCTTTGGAAAAGAACAAGGAGCAATCTGGAGTAAAAATAATTAATTGGGGGAGGGCCAATTTCAATGGGGTGAGAACAGACCTGGCCCAGGTAAATTAGAATCAAAGATTGGCAGGCAAAACTGTAATTGAACAATGGGCTGCCTTTAAAGAGGAGATAGTTTGGTACAGTTGAGGTACATTCCCACGAGGGGGAAAGGTAGGACAAACAAAGCCCAAGCTCCCTGGATAAGGACAGAGATGGAGACCACGATGAAGCAGAAAAAGGGAACATATGACAGATGTCAGATTGATTATGCAAGTGAGAACCAGGCTAAATATAGAAAGATCAGAGGGGAAATGAAAAAAGAAATAAGAGCAGAAAAGAGTGTTATGAAGGCTGGACTTTGTAGTAGGATGATTGTTTAAAAACTGTGACTTTTAATGTAGTTTAAGATGGAGTCAGAGAAGTCAAGTGACCACACATCAACTCAGCTTAAAGACAAGACATGAATCTTGGTTACCAGGACAGCAAAGAACCCAGATCAAAGACCTTTTTGAAAAGCAGAGACTGTAGGGGAATAACACCTGAAGAACAATAGGTTTCACCCTCCCAGACTTTCAAATTGTAATCAAGAAGTCTGTGGTTCTGAAAATGCAAATGCTAATTATAATGGCTAACACCTGGTGACAATGGAAAGCCCAGATGCCTCTGCTGTAGGCAGACTTGTGGACTTTGCATATTGGAAAAGACAAATGGCTATTCATTTTTGATTCCAGATAAATTCAACAGATTTTCAGAAGGCACGCAGGCCGTAAGGAAGCCCAGAAGAAGACCAGTGGTGGCAGCCTCAGAGAGGAGAGAGAAAGGGAACACCTGCTCTCAGAAGACTGATACAGTGAAAAGCTGCGAAGACTTGAAACTGTTTTGAAAGTTGAAGTTTGCAGAGAAGTAAAAGACCAATACGATCATCAGAAATCAACTTATTCATGGATGTCCAGGTTGAAAGTGCTCAGAAGAAGTGAGCAAAGAGGAATTGACTTTGAGAAATTCAATGGGAGATCTAACCCATTGCAACTGGGAGGAGTTTGGGTCTTTTAGCTGCAAAGACTTCACCATCAAGAAGGACTGCGTAATGTAAAAATGTGGTGTGAGGTCTTCAAGTATTTTAATAAATGAAGAAAATACCTTTCTCTGTAATTAGGGGTATCAGCTTTTATCAAAGTAGTATGTAGTTAATGGGGATTTTTTAGTTTAGCTGTTATAATAAAAGTCTTAAAATGTGAAATCTTGTGTAATTTGTTAAATTGGTCTTAGCAGTTCATATCTCATGTTTTAACTTTAACGGTCTCACTGAGGTCAAAACAAATTGGTGGCTCGGGTCCAGGATATGAACTCAGAGTCTGTAAAATGAGTACATTGGAATTTGATAGAATTTAAACAAACAAGATTTCACAATTACTTTTGCTGTATTTATAAAGAAAAGCCATCATGTCTACTTTTAATGCTCAAGCCTTTACGGGAGAGAAGATTTGACTCTCAATGATTTAACACAGTTAACAGTGGATGCGTTAATGGCTGTAGCAGAGCAAGTGGGGGTTAGTTTAAAACCAAAAACTAAAAAGACAGAAATTATTAAAGTGTTGGCTTGGCATTTTAACCTTGAGGAAGGGTGATCCTTGTAGCTCTCAGATTAAGTTAGCTAGAATTCAGTTATGAATGAGGCAACTGGAACTTGAAAAAGAAAAAAGGGAAAAAGAAAGAGAAAGGGACAGACAATTCCAACCTGAAATGAGAAAGCTTGAATTCGAAGAGAAAGAAAAAGGAGAGTTGTAAAAAGAAAGCCAGGAAATTTACACTGGACAAAGAAAGGCTTAGATTATGTGAACAGGGAGTGGCAGAAAGGTTTGAGGCTGAATCCAATTTAACTCCTGGTATTGATTTGGCAAGGAATTTTTGCTTAATGCCAAAATTCAGTGAGGAAGGAGTATCCTTTTGTATCCTTTGAAAAAATTGCAACCAAGTTGAATTGAGCAAAAGGAAGTTGGATAATTTTATTGCAAAGTGTCTTAGTGGGAAAAGCGTTATTCAACACCTCTGGGAGAACAATCAAGTGATTATGAACTGGTTAAAGCTTCAGTTCTCAATGCTTATGATTGGTACCAGAGGCTTACAGGCAAAAAATCAGAAATTTAAAAAAGGAACAGGGCTGGACATTTATGAAATTTGCTAGAGAGAAGGAAATGACATTTGGTCAATGGTATAGGTCCATGAAGATTGAGCAAGACCTTGAAAGCCTTCAGAAAGTAATCCTAATGGAAGAATTTAAAAATAGTGTCCCTTCGGGAATAAGTTCCCACCTAGTAGGTTAAAGGTTCGGCACAACATCGTGGGCCGAAGGGCCTGTACTGTGCTGCACTGTTCTATGTTCTATGTTCTAGAAGAACATAAGGTTGGTAAAATAAAGAATGCCACAGCAATGGCAGATGATTATGAATTGACCCACAAAAGAAGTAGTTACAGGCACCAGTTAGGAAACTTTCAGATAAGTTGGAAAGATAAGAGGGTTAATAATGAGAAGAGATTTGGTTTTGTGAGAGAAAGGGTAAAGAAGAGGATATAGGCAATCCTCAGAGTGGTAAAAGAGATAGTCGGGAGACTAGGGATGAGTTAAAAGGACAAACATATTATTTTTGTAATAAAATAGGGCATATAAAATCAAAATGCTGGAAGTTAAAAGGCAAGTTGATAGCTGTGGTAGGTTTACCGAAAGCCTGTCCTGAAAAGGATGCCCCAATAGGTGGCGCTGTTGAAAAGTCAGCAGCTTTGGCAATGTTGGGCAGGGAACAGAAGAGTTCACTGTTGGGTGCAGTGAATTAAGTCAGGTCCTGAGGATATAAAAATGTTGTTCTCAGGGGTACGCTGTCCCCATATTTGTCAGATGAAGCAGGCAAACCAACTGTGCTGCTTAGAGATACAGGGGCCACTCAGATGGGAACAAAGGATGTTGATCTTCCCCCAAATAGTGCTATGAATGCAAAAGTCATGACGTGGGGCATTGGTTTGGTGGGGGGGGGGGGTTTATTTATCCATTTCATTGCATAACGTTAATTTGCAATGTGATTTAGTCACCAGATCAGTAACTGTGGGAATCATCCCAGGTTTGCATATTGAAGGGATAGATTTGTTGCTAGGAAATGACTTATTTGGGCATAAGGCATCGGTATCTCCAGTAATTTAGAAAAAGCCAGTTGAGGATGCTGAAACTGAAGTTTTGCAGGAGGAATTTCCTGGAATATTCCCAGATTGTGTAGTGACAAGATCCCAAGATCTTAAGATTAAAGAATAGAAGGATGAAGTTGTTTTGCAGGACAATTTGGGTGTTTGTTTGGCTGAGACTTTTTATCAAGAATTTGGATAAGGATTTGCTGGTAGAAAAGGCTCCAAGGCTAGAAATGGTGAATGCTATAGCAGATCATCTTTGATTGAGGTCCAACAGGCAGGCCTTGACTTAAGAGATTTGTCACAAACGGCTTTCTCTGAGGCAGAGGCTAAAAAGGTCCCTGAGTGCTATTATATTAAGACTGATATTCTAATTAGAAAGGGAAACCTCCCCAGAGGCCCACTGATGAGGATTGGGCTATATTTCATCAGGCTGTTGTTCTCCCAGGGACCACAGTGAAATTTTGAGAATTGCCCATGAGATCCCAGTGGCATGTCATGTGCGTATTTGAAAGACTCAGGCCAGATAAGACAGCATTTTTATTGGCTAGGTTTGCATATAAATGTGGTTGAATTTGGATGAACTTGCCATACATGTCAGGTAGCTGGGAAGCCACAGTCTTTGATTAAACCAGCCCCAGTGATACCGATACCTGCTTTAGACAAACTATTTAGTAGGGTTCTTGTGAATTATGTCGGCCCCTTACCCACAACTAAGTTAGGTCACATGTTTCTCCTATCCATCATGGACTTGTCCACTATATTTCCAGAAGCAATAGCTTTGAAAAAGATCACAGTGGACGTTGTGATTTATTTATTTATTTAGAGATACAGCACTGAAACAGGCCCTTCGGCCCACCGAGTCTGTGCCGACCAACAACCACCCATTTATACTAACCCTACAGTAATCCCATATTCCCGACCACCTACCTACTCTAGGGGCAATTTACAATGTCCAATTTACCTATCACCTGCAAGTCTTTGGCAGCGGGAGGAAACCAGAGCACCTGGCGAAAACCCACGCGGTCACAGGGAGAACTTGCAAACTCCGCACAGACAGTACCCAGAATTGAACCCGGGTCCCTGGAGCTGTGAGGCTGCGGTGCTAACCACTGCGCCACTCTGCCACCCAAATTGATTGAGGGGTTAATTCACTAAATATGGATTGCCCAAAGAAATTAGATCAGACCACGGGTCAAATTTCATGTCAGAGGTATTTCAAGAGGTCATGAATAATTTGGGAGTGAAACAGTTCAAATTGTTCTGTCATACAAGAAGTGTGATGATACAACAATCATGAACAAAATCTGAAGAGTTATAAAAAATGACTTTGTCTTTTAAAAAACGAAACTTTCTTTTAAAAAGTGCACAATACTCCAAAATAGCCACCGAAGAAAAAGGTTTGGCCTTTGTGTATTCAAATTGTCTGACAAGAGCAAAGGAAAAAATCTTCAAAGTTAAGAGGTGTCAATTGAACCTATCCTACACCTATCCTAAAACATTCCAAAATTGAATGTCTTCTTCTGAAACAAAGAAGGTGTGAAATCGTCACATCCTGGACCATTGTGCAATCACCATGGAGAAGAGATCAGTGTGTCTCCTACCAGGAGGTGAGAAGTAACACAGTTTTGCCTTAAAAAGATGGCTGCATTTGCTGACAATGCAACCATTAGGTGGCACAGTAGTAGCACATGCACAAATGCAGCCTGTTCCACTGAAATGTCACTGTCTGCAATGTTCAGGCAGCTGCCAGGATTAAAGATGGCGCTGCTCAATTTATCACAGGAAATGCTTATGGCTAGTTAGTTCTAGCAAACTAACCTTACATTAAGTTGGATGGAAGCCCAGTACTATACCAGTATGTAGTATAGGATACCAACTGAAATCCTCAGATCTATTTAATATTCCAGTAATCCTATTAAATACAAAAGGAATTTTATGATTGAATTTCCATGTTCTGATACTTTTGGGAGATAGTGAATTAGCACCCCAATCAATGGAGAAGAAAATCGGGCAGAGTATAAATGTCAATTCATTATCCACATTTTATAAAACCAACCAGGACTGATTTCACCCCAACTCAACCCTTCGCTCCAGACCTCGCTGCTCCCCCTCCATTCCTCTGGCCGATTGTTCCACACTCCTCGCTTCACACCACCCTGCTCTCCGGCCGCTTGTTCCCTGCATCCCCCCCCCCACCCCCCACCAGCTCTAGGCCACCCCGTTTCCCTCCTCTCAGCCACTTGCTCCCACGTTTGATTGTTCTTCGCGCGCTACCCAAAGAAGCAAGGTGGGCACGAGGGGTGACGGGCAACGTAGGAGCGAGTGGCTGAGAGGAGGGAAGCAGTGTGACCCAGAGCCTGGGGGGTGGGGGGAAGCAGGGAGTGAGCGGTCAGAGAGTGGGGTGGCGCGAAATGAGGAGCAGGGAACAATCGGCCAGGGGAGTGGCGGGGGAGCAGCAAGGTCTGGAGCGAGTGGCTGAGGGGGGGAAGCGGCCGGTGGGGAGAAGGGAGGAGGGGGAGAAAGCATCGAGCGAGAAACGTGGATCGAGCACCAGCCTCAAAAGGGCTGGATACCCAATGACGCTTTATCGCACATGCACGAAGACCTGGTGCAGGCATGAAGGCCGACCAGGCGCGGTGGCATCGTCCCGCGCATGCGCCACTTAGTCCTGGCAAGACGTAGGCTGCGCATGTGCGTCGCTTGGAGTGCTCTGATGAAGTCGGTGGGCCACTGTGTTGTCAGGAGTCACTTTGTAAAAAGACAGCCGAGAGAGAGAGACTCTGGAGAAAGAGAGAGAAGAAAAGCAACATCCAGCAATTTGTTCTCCAGCAAACTAGAAGGTATGTTCCCTGCTGTAGAATCCCACATCTACACTAGATGGCAGTGAGTTACAAGTGATCCACCATCTTCAACTGAGCTTTCAATCAATCGAGAAATCTCTAATCATCTCAGGCCTGCACCCAATGAGAACTTGATTTCTAAGATTATTCAACAGGTTCATTGTGACCTCCCACCCCACTAAAAATCACTTTCCCCTTTCTTCCCTCTCTATCTGTCTCTTCTTGTGTGTGCGTGACTGTGTGTGTGTGAATGCGTGAGTGGATGCAGTTGTGACAATTTCAGGATAAGGCATATTGATCAATAAACAATTGATTTTCTGTTTTTTAAACCTACAATAAAAGCTGTCACTGTTCATTTGATGATAAAACACCAAAGGGGTTAAACCCTAATAACAAAACACACTTTCTGCGGTCAGGCAGGGAGTTGAACATTGGGAATCACCCACATCTCACCACATGACCGTAACAGTTCGCTTATCATCCACAGTAACAAGGTGCTTTGGAAAGGTATCACAAAACCCTAAAAAATATGATAAAAGCTTATTGTTTTGAGTATCCTCATGATTGGGATAAGGGGATATCATTTTTATTATTTGCCACCAGAAACACACCAAATGATTCCACCGGTTTCAATCCATTTGAATTGGTCTATGGACATGAGGTCAGAGATCCTTTTAAACTCATTAAGGAGAATTTTTTAGCACAGGAAGAAGAAACTACCCTCTTAGATTATGTGTCAGAATTTCAAAAGAGACTCATAAAAGCTTGTGAGGTGGCCAGAAAACATTTCAAGATTTCATCAGCAAGTGATGAAATCCCAAGTGGATAGAACATGGTTGAGCCAAATGGCCTCCTTCAGTGCTGTAACTGAATGAACTAATGCTTTGTCTTTCACCACAAGCATTAACACACCCTTTGCCTTTGTCCCAGGACAGCTTTGTTATTTAATCTCTCCTGCCCTCTGCCCTATCAAACACCTCCCCCTTTGTCCTCTCCCCCCCCCCCCCCCCCCACCCCACCCCTTCACTTGCTTAAAACCTAATTCTTTTCTAACTTTTACCGGTTTTGATGAAAGGTCACAGACCCGAAACATTAACTCTGTTTCTCTCTCCACAGATGCTGCCAGAACTGCTGAGTATTTCCAGCATTTTTTGTTTTTATTTCAGATTTCTAGCATCTGCAGTATTTTGCTTTTATTATAAAGATAGTGTTACTTTTGAGGAACTGGAGAATGGGGCAGAGACTGAGAACTCTCAGATTGAACCCCCTGTGCTGAAACTGACAAACGCAGAAGTGTTAGAAAATCTAGATGTAGTGTTGTAGTGTTTTGAAATTGCAATTGCATTGTGCATTGTGTACTCTAGAGGCTGCTGTAAAACACACACACTAGAAAAGAGAAAGTGAAATTAAGACAGAATAAATGAAGAAGCCTTTATGTTCAGCTGCTAGAGTCTTTGTCTCTTTTATACCTTATACCAAACTTGGCCAAACATCACTTAAGTCCCAAGGGCATCACAATGGTGATGTAGTAAACAGAGAAAGGATGGAAAAAAACAGAAACATCGCTTTCAGGTAAGAACATTTTGGAAGGATTTTGTCCACTTTCACAGTTTTTTTTAACTTGGAGACTGTGTCAGGTACACACAGGAAGCTAGTACAGAGTATACTCACACACTGATCTCTCCAAAATAACCATCCTATAAAAAAAAATCAGATCATTGCAGAGAAGTTTCCTCTGAAAGGAGTGCAATCCTGGATCCTTTATCATAGCGTTGCTGATCAGTATGGTGTTGTCTATGCCCAACCTACTGCCTTTCAATGTGCATTCAGAGCCATCATCCATATCCCCACGTTGGCAAAATTGGCTGCGACATTTTGAACACGTGATGGCAGGTTTTACAATCACAGATGACACAAGGAAAAAGGCCTTACTTCTACACTTAGAAACATAAAAACAGAGAAAATAGGAGCAGGAGTAGGCCATTCAGCTCTTCGGGCCTGCTCCGCCATTCAAAAAAGATCATGGCTGGTCGTCCAATTCAGTACCCTGTTCCTGTTTTTTCCCCACATGCCTTGATCCCTTTGGCATTAAGAAATATATCTATCTCCTTCTTGACTATATTTAATAACTTGGCCTCCATTGCCTTCTGCGGTAGAGAATTCCACAGGTTCACCACCCTTTGAGTGACGAAATTTCTCCCCGTCTCGATTCTAAATTGCATAACCTGTATCCTGAGACTGTGACCCCTGGTTCTAGTCTCCCCAGCCATTGGGAACATCCTCCCTGCATCTAGCCTATCTAGTCTTGTTAGAATTTTATAGGTTTCTATGAGATCCCCTCTCATTCATCCAAATTCTAGTGAATATAGGCCTAGTCGACCCAATCTCTCCTCATTCGTCAATCCTGCCATCCCAGGAATCAGCCTAATAAATCTTCTTTGCACTCCTTCCATGGCAAGAACATCCTTCCTCAGATAAGGAGACCAAAACTGCACACAATACTCCAGATGTGGTCTCACCAAGGCCCTGTGTAACTGCAGTAAGACATCCTTGCTCCTGTACTCAAATCCTCTTGCAAAGAAAGCCAACATACCATTCGCCTTCCTAACTTCTTGCTGCACCTGAATGCTTGCTTTCAGCGACTGGTGGACAAGGACACCCAGGTCTCATTGCAGCTCCCCCTTTCCCAATCTATCACCATTCAGATAATAATCTGTCATTCTGATTTTACAACCAAAGTGGATAACCTCACATTTATCCATGTTATACTGCATCTAAAGAACAAAGAACAAAGAAAATTACAGCACAGGAACAGGCCCTTCGGCCCTCCAAGCCTACGCCGATCCAAATCCTCTATCTAAACCTGTCGCCTATTTTCTAAGGGTCTGTATCTCTTTACTTCCTGCCCATTCATGTATCTGTCTAGATACATCTTAAAAGACGCTATCGTGCCTGCGTCTACCACCTCCGCTGGCAATGCGTTCCATGCACCCACCACCCTCTGTGTAAAGAACTTTCCACGCATATCCCCCCTAAACCTTTCCCTTTTCACTTTGAACTCGTGTCCCCTTGTAATTGAATCCCCCACTCTGGGAAAAAGCTTCTTGCTATCCACCCTGTCTATACCTCTCATGATTTTGTACACCTCAATCAGGTCCCCCCTCAACCTCCGTCTTTCTAATGAAAATAATCCTAATCTACTCAACCTCTCTTCATAGCTAGCGCCCTCCATACCAGGCAACATCCTGGTGAACCTCCTCTGCACCCTCTCCAAAGCATCCACATCCTTTTGGTAATGTGGCGACCAGAACTGCACGCAGTATTCCAAATGTGGCCGAACCAAAGTCCTATACAACTGTAACATGACCTGCCAACTCTTGTACTCAATACCCCGTCCGATGAAGGAAAGCCTTCTTGACCACTCTATTGACCTGCGTTGCCACCTTCAGGGAACAATGGACCTGAACACCCAAATCTCTCTGTACATCAATTTTCCCCAGGACTTTTCCATTTACTGTATAGTTCACTCTTGAATTGGATCTTCCAAAATGCATCACCTCGCATTTGCCCTGATTGAACTCCATCTGCCATTTCTCTGCCCAACTCTCCAATCTATCTATATTCTGCTGTATTCTCTGACAGTCCCCTTCAGTATCTGCTACTCCAGCAATCTTAGTGTCGTCTGCAAACTTGCTAATCAGACCACCTATACTTTCCTCCAAATCATTTATGTATATCACAAACAACAGTGGTCCCAGCATTTGCCATGCATTTGCCCACTCATCCCACTTATCCAAATCACATTGGAGCCTCTTTGCATCCTCCTCACAGCTCACATTCACCCCCCAAGCTTTGTGTCGTCTGCAAACTTGGAAATGTTACATTTAGTTCCCTCATCCAAGTCATTAATATATATTGTGAATAGCTGGAGTCCAAGCACTGATCCCTGAGGTACCCCACCAGTCACTGCCTGCCACCCGGAAAAAGACCCGTTTATTCCTGCTCTCTGTTTCCTGTCTGTCAACCCATTCTCAATCCATGCCAGTATATTACCCCCAATCCCATGTACTTTAATTTTGCACACTAACCTCTTATGAAGACCTTTTCAAAAGCCTTCTGAAAATACAAATACACCACATCCACTGATTCTCCCTTATCAATTCTACTAGTTACACCCTCAAAAAATGCCAGTAGATTTGTTAAGCATGATTTCCCATTCATAAACCCGTGCTGACTTTGTCCAATCCTGTTTATGCTTTCCAGGTGTTCCGCTATCACATCTTTCATAATAGACTCTAGCATTTTCCCCACTACTGATGTAAGGCTAACTGGTCTGTAATTCACTGTTCTTTCTCTCCCTCCTTTTTTAAATAGTGGGGTTACATTTGCCACCCTCCAATCTGTAGGAACTGCTCCAGAGTCTATAGAATTTTGGACGGTGATCACCAAGCATCCATTATTTCCAGGGACACTTCATTTAGTACTCTGGGATGTAGATTATCAGGCCCTGGGAATTTGTCAGCCTTTAACACCATTAATATCCCTGGCACTATTTTTTTATGAATACTGATTTCCTTCATTTCCTCCCTCTCATGAGACCTTTGGTTCCCCAACATTTCTGGGAGGTTATTTGTGTCCTCCTTTGTGAAGACAGAACCAAAGTATGTGTTTAATTATTCTGCCGTTTCTTTGTTCCCCATTATAATTTCCCCAATTTCTGACTGTAAGGGACCTACATTTGTCTTCACTAATCTTTTTCTCTTCACATATTTATAGAAGCTTTTACAGTCAGTTTTTATGTTCCCCGCAAGTTTACTCTCATACTCTATTATCCGTCGCTTAATCAACCTCTTTGCCTTCCTTTGCTGAATTCTAAACTGTTCCCAATCCTCAGACTTGCTGCTTTTTCTGACAATTTTATATGCCTCCTCTTTGGATTTAATACTATCCCTAATTTCTTTTGTAAGCCACAGTTGAGCCACGTTTCCGGTTTATTTTTGCGCCAGACAGGAATGAATAGTTGTTGTAATTCATGCACACGTTCTTTAAATATTATCCATTGCCTATCCACCGTCAACCCTTTTAGTAAAATTCCCCAATCTATCATAGCCAACTCACGCCTCATACCTTCGCAGTTTCCTTTATTTAGATTCAGGACACTAGTTTCGGGTTCAACTACTTCACTCTCCGTCTTAATGAAGAATTCTATCATGTTATGGTCGCTCCTCCCCAAGGGATCAAGGGATATAGGGAAAAAAACAGGAACAGGGTATTGAATTAGATGATCAGCCATGATCTTTTTTGAATGGTGGAGCAGGCCCGAAGGGCTGAATGGCCTACTCCTACTCCTATTTTCTATTATTCTATGGACCCCGCACAACAAGATTGTTAATTAGTCCTTTTTCAATGCACAATACCCAGTCTAGGATAGCCTGGTCTCTAGTTGGTTCCTCAATGTATTGGTCTAAAAAACCATCACGTACACACTCCAGGAAATCATCCTCCACAGTATCATTACTAATTTGGTCTGACCAATCTATACGTAGATTAAAGTCACCCATGATTGCAGTTGTACCCGTTTTGCATGCATCTCTAATTTCCTGATTAATGCCATCCCTTACATCCCCACTACTGTTTGGGGGCCTATAGACAAACCCCACTAACTTTTTCTGCCCCTTGGTGTTTCTTAGCTCCACCCATACAGATTTCACATCATGATTTTCTGAGCCAATATCCTTCCTCACTATTGCATTGATTTCCTCCTTGACTAACAACGCTACCCCACCTCCTTTCCCTTTTTGCCTGTTCTTCCGAAATATTGAATACCCCTGGATGTTCAGTTCTCATCCTAGGTCACCTTGCAACCTTGTCTCCGTAATCGCAATTATATCATAACCGTTTATATCTATTTACGCTGTTAATTCATCTACCTTATTATGAATGCTCCACGCATTAAGACACAATGCCTTTAGACTTGTCTTTTGGAGGTGAAGAATTATAAGACACTTACGCTTGAGCAGAATGACTACAACTCAGCAAAAAATGCGCTGATGACCTACTTTACGCCCAAGAAAAATACCATATATGTAACCATTGTCTTCTGATGCACTAAGCAAGAATCAAATAAGACAATACCAATATTGCATATGTTTGAGGCAACTAGCAACCAAATGTGACTTTGGTGATGCTGAATATGTTGAACGGGAAATCAAAACACAAATAATCGCAGGCTGTCTCTCCAGTCAACTATGCCGAAAAGCACTTGAGAAAGACAGAAAGCTGTCAGAGCTGCTGGAGCTAGCAAGACCATTATTGCTTTTAAAGTCCAGAGCTATTGAAGTTGAGGCGAACAGCAACTACCATACTCCAATCTCAATTCCTGTGAACACTATTCATCGCTCATGTGCCAGGAAACCAACTGCAAAGCAATAACAGCCGTCTTACAAACGGAAGTGCGACTTGTCCAAAGAATATTTCCACTGTGGTGGTGCATACCCACATCAGACAGAGTGTCCTGTAACTGGTAAATGTTGTAAAGCCTGTGGAAAACCCAACCACTTTGCTCGTGTTTGTTGCTCATCAGCAAAATCAACTACTAAGACCAATACCAACAGAAGGGTGTCACATATGGGCACCACATCAAGAAAGTGAGACAATGTAACCAATGTAGAGGCGGATGACCCTGAACATACTTTTGAGCTCTCTCTCTTAGACACAACAAACAGCCACATGTGATAGTGATCATTGGCTGCTCGGACGCGTATGCTCTCATCGACACAGGAGCATCTGTCAATGTCATGGGAGACAAAACATTCAACACATTTCAGGATTGTCCCACCATAAACCAAGGAATATGAAAATTTTCCCTTACAACTGTGACAAACCACTGAAAAGCCTCAAAACTTTTGAAACTAGAACGGATACTGTATTCTTTGTCATATCTGGAGAATGTGACACGCTTATCAGTTTCCACACAGCAACAGATCTTCACATGATTGCAGTCTCATATGTGATTCCTACGCATAACAAAAACATCGTTGAACTGTATGCCCATTGCTTCACTAGTATAGGCAAGCTGCAAGTTGACCCTAATGTGCCCCCCAGTTGCGCATCAACAGCGACAAATACCATTTTGTGTCAGGAAACAGACAGAGAAGGAACTTCAACGTCTACTTGCCTTGACATTATTGAGAAAGTTGGGGATGAGCTTACCCCTTGGGTGTCACCCATACAAATCATCAAGAAACCCAAGAGCAAGAACCAGATTAGAATCTGCATTGATATGCGATTACCAAACCAAGCCAAACAACGAGAAAGACACTTGACACCGACAATCGATACATCATAGAGAAAGTGAATGGTGCTAAACACTTTGCTAAACTTGACCTCAATGCAGGCTACCATCAAATCGAGCTTGCAGAAGAATCAAGATATCTTACTGTATTCGCTACTCACATCGGACTCTTCTGATACAAGAGGTTCAACTTTGGAGTCAATGCAGCAGCTGAGGTATTCCAGCGCTTCATTCAATCTGCATTTCAAGGACTTGAAGGCACGCTGAACATCAGTGATGACATTCTCATCTATGGCCACACCGAAAAGGAACTCGAGACACACCTACATGCATGCCTACAACGTCTCAGAGAATGTAACCTCACCTTGAACAAAGACAAGCGCTTGCTCAATGAAAGCAGAATTGAATTCTTTGGTCATGTGTTCAGTGGCGAGGGATTATCACCAGATTCATGCAAAGTTGAAACCATTGCAAACAGTGCAGATCCTACAAATGTGCAACAAGTCCGGAGTCTGCTAGGACTCGTCACGTACTGTAGTCGCTTCATTCCCGACTTCGCTGCACTATCTGCCCCCCTATGTGATCTGACAAAAGGGACCACCAATTGGAAATGGGCTAAATCACACAAACAGGTAGTACACCAGATCAAACGATATTTATCAGTAAGTTGCACAAACGTCTATTTTGACCCTGAGAAAAACACCCGGCTACTTTTGAATGGAATCCAGTTGGCTTCGGTGCAGTTTTTGTGCAGAAAGATAAGACAGGTAACCCATCAATCATTGCGATGGCAAACAGATCTCTAATACCTGTAGTGCAAAGTTATTCTCAGAGAGAGAAGTGCTCTCAATCACATGGGGTATTTTACACTTTCATTTCTACCTGTGTGGAAGCGAGTTTAAAGTAATAACCGATCATAGACCACTAGTGAGCTTGTTCAGCAATCCACATAGCAAACCTCTCATTTGAATAGAACATTGGCTACTCAAACTACAAGAGTACGAGGTCCAGGTTGAGTATCAGCCAGGTAAGCTCAATCCAGCAACATCCGCTACCGACAGTCAGTCCTACTAGTCATGAGGAACATGTTGCTGAACAACATCTTAACTACGTAAGCCTAAATACAGTGTCAATGTCACTAAAAGCAGCCGACATCAAAGCAGCAACAAAACAAGATGAGGCTTTGCAACCATGTATGGAGGCTATGGAATCACGGAACAAGAAAGATGTGATCAAGAAAGTGTCTACAAGCGAAATCGTTCACACACTACAAGGTCTTGAATGTTCAAAATGAGCTAACAGTTATAGGGAGGCTGAGGGGTGACTTAATTGAGATGTACAAAATTATGAGGGGCCTAGATAGAGTAGACAGGAAGAACCTGTTTCCCCTAGTGGAGAGGTCAATTACCAGGGGGCACAGATTTAAGGTGACTGGTAGGAGGATTAGAGGGGATATGAAGAAAAACTTTTTCACCTAGAGGGTGGTGTGTGTCTGGAATTCACTGCCAGGAATGGTAGTGGAGACAGAAGCCCACAATTCTTTTAAAAGGTACCTGCACATGCACCTGAAGTGCTGTAACCTGCAAGGCAATGGACCAGGTGCTGGAAGGTGGGATTAGATTGGATGGCTAGTTTTTTCAGCCGGCGCAGACACAATGGGCTGAATGGCCTCCTTCTGTGCCGTAATTCTTCTATGGTTCTATAGTTCTATGGTTCATGGGGTTGATGTGGGAAAGGTTACACCCATTCAACAGAACCCTTAGCGACTCGATCCTGATAGATTGGCTCAGGTCAGAGAGAAGGTTCAATATATGCTAAAGAGCTATATAATTGAACCTAGTCAAAGTAGTTGGAGTTCACCAGTGGTGCTAGTACCAAACATGGGAACATAGGAGCAGAAGTAGGCCATTCAGCCCATCGAGCCTGCTCCTCCATTCAATTAGATCATGGCTGATCATCTACCTCAATGCCACTTTCCCCGCTATCCCCATATCCCTTGATGTCATTCGTATCCAGATATCTATTGCTTTCTGTCTTGAACATGTTCAATGATTGAGCTTCCACAGCCCTCTGGGGTAGAGAATTCCAAAGATTCACCACCTTCTGAGTGAAGCAATTCCTCCTCATCTCAGTCTTAAATGGCCTACCCCTTAGTCTGAGACTATGTCCCCTGGTTCTAGACACCCCAGTTGGGGAAAACATCCTATCTCCATCCACTTTGTCACGTCCTATAAGAATTTTGTAATTTCAATGAGAAGACCTCTCATTATTTGAAACTCTCAAACCGATGGCTCCAAAAAATTTTGTATTGTCGGAAAGTCAATGCAGTAACTAAAACGACTTTTACCTTATCCCATGACTTGAGGATTGTATTGACAGAGTGGGGAATTCAGTCTTTTTAGCCAGATTGACTTGCCGAAACGTTATTGGCAAGTCCCCTTGACCGACCAAGCAAAAGAAATTTCTGCCTTCATGACCCCAGATGGCCTTTTTCAGTGTACGGTCATGCCCTTTGGAATGAAAAATGCACTGGCACATTTCAAAGGTTGACCAAACAGGTGATTGCTGGACTGAGCAATTGTGTTGTGTACCTTGATGATCTGTTAGTATCCAGCGACACCTGGGAAGACCATGTTAAACACTTAAAGGCTCTGTTCGACTGGTTAGAGAGATCCAGTTTGGCAGCAAACTTAGCGAAGAGAGAGTTTGCTAAGACTAAGATCACCGAATTAGGCCATGTAGTTGATCAAGGTCAAGTGTTGCCTAGGGAAGCTAAAGTTCAGGTGATAATAGACTTCCTAGTCCCCAAGACCAAAAAGGAGATACTACAATTCCATGGGATGTGTGGCTTCTACCCAAAATTCATTCCTAACTTCAGGACAGTGATAATTTCACTGATTGGAAAAGGTCATGATGATCGAGTGGACCAAATCCTGTCAAATAGAGTTTGAAAAGTTAAAGGCCATTTTAATAAATGAACCCATTCCAGTTGCACCAAATTTTGGCAAGCCTTTGAAAATGGCTAATGATGCCAGTGATGTAGGAGAAGGTGCAGTATTACTCCAGGATGATGATAATAGAATCAAATGATCAGTCAGTTGTTTTTCTCGAAAACTCAATAAGTACCAGAAGAAATACTCCACTGTTGAGAAGGAGGCTTTAGGTCTCATATTGGCTCTTCAACATTTTGAAGTATATGTCAATAATGGCCAGGGGAAATAACAGTTTGCACCAAGGTTGTCCAACATGCAACCCGTGGGCCAGGATCCGGCCGCCAAGGTTTCCATCCAGCCTGCAGATATATTTCAGAGATGAGAAATTTCCCATTGTCTTCTTCTTTCAGACCAGCTTTTAAAAAAAATCACGATGTCAGTTTCACAGCTGACAGGTGCTGGGACCACGAACAGTGGTTCCTGAACTTCGGGCAGATTCGTGGTTTTCCAGCGGGCTTTTAAAAAAAAAGTCAAAAACTGATGGAAAACCACAATTCTGTCCAAAGTTCAGAAACCGCTGTTCCCACTCCCAGCACCTGTAAGTTGCGAAACTGATATGACGATAAATAAAAAATCGATCAACAACAAAGCTGCTCTGCTGAGCACTCCCATTCTCTGCAACTGTCGGGCGGAGGGGGTGGGAAACAGAGAGAGAGAGAAGGGGGACAGAGCGAGAGATTGAGGGGCAGAGAGAGGAGGTGACGGGGGTGGGGGACAGAGAGAGAAAAAGGGCAGAGAGTGAGGGTGGAGGTGGCAGAGAGAGAGAGAGAGGGAGGGACAGAAAGAGGGGGGACACTGAGGGGGGGACAGAGAGAGGGGGGGAGAAAGAGAGAGAAGGAGGACAGAGACAGAGAGAGGGAGGGGACAGAGAGAGATGGGGGACAGAGAGAGAGAGGGGGATGGGGGGCAGAGGGAGAGACGGGGCAGTGAGAGAGAGAGGGGACAGAGAGAGGGGGGACAGAGAGAAAAGGGGGACAGAAAGAGAAGGGGGACAGAGAGAGAGAAGGACAGAGAGAGAGGGAGACAGAGAGAGGGAGGACAGATAGAGAGGGGGGGTTCAGAGAGAGAGAGGGAGGGGTGAGAGATAGGGCGGGCAGAGAGACAGAGGGGCAACAGTGAGGGACGGACGGAGAGAGATGGGGAGAGATAGAGAGAGGGGGACAGAGAGAGGGGCAGAGAGCGAGGGGGGACAGAGAGAGAGAGGGGGAAGAGTGAGAGAGAGGGGCAGAGAGAGGGGGAACAGAGAGAGAGGGTCAGAGAAAGAGAGATGTGGGGACAAAGACAGAGAGACAGAGACAGAGAGAGGGAGATAAAGTGATCAAGATCACTCCTGACAGATGGACATCTTATCAGGTATACTCCACATTGCTACAAGTGTGTGGGCAAACATGGACTACTTGTGCAAGCAAAAAAATGCCAGGTATCTCTCTAAATCCGTGTCCGACATAGTGATGAGAAAGTAAGTCAATAATCTTTTCATTTAAAGCTGCTACACAAAAATGCACATTTATTGTTGTTTTGATTAATAGTAAGATACATTTTAATTTTAATCTTTCCAAAATTGTCTCACTGGCCCCCTTTGTAAGACAAAAATTGTAATGTGGCTTTCCACACGAAAAAGTTGGACAGCCCTCGTTTACACCGATCATAATAACATTGAGGCTTCTAGAAAAATTCAAAACCATGAACGCTAGATTATTTTGGTGGAGCCTAATGTTACAAGCATTTACCCTAAAGATTGTACATATTGCCGGAAAGAGCTATGTAATTGCCGATGCTCTATCCAGACTTTAAATAAGGGGTACAATAGATGGAAACAACTTAGAAATATGAAATAAAACAGAAAATTCTGGATATACTCAGAAGATCTGGCAACATCTGTGGAGAGAGAAGCAGAGTTAACGTTTCAAGTCAGTGACCTTTCATAGACCTGAAATGTTAGCTCTGCTTCTCTCTCCATAGATGCTGCCAGACCTGCTGAGTATTTCCAGCATTTTCTGTTCTTATCTCAGATTTCCAGCATCCGCAGTATTTTGTTTTTATTTCAGAAATATAAAATATTCTTACCTGTGTAAACTGTAAAATGTTTATAATGAAAATATTTACAATGTTATATGCAGATAATGTTGGAGGAAAAATCATTACTATGGTAATAACTTTTGTATTTTTAGGGGGAGATGTTATGAACGTTGGACCTTGTAACATGACTATGTTTTAGAAATTGTGATTTTTAAAAGTTCAAGATGAGGTCTGGAAGGTCAGTTGACCTCACCTCCAATCAGTGAAAGGACTAGACTTGGTTACCAGGACAACAGAGAATACCAATCAAAGACTTTCTTTTGAAAAATAGAGGCTGCAGGGCTAACATCTGAAGAACAATAAGCCTCACACTCCCAGACTTGCACGTCGTAAAACAAAGAGTCAGTAATTCGAAAGATGCAAATGTACCAGGTAGCTGTTAACAGCAGGGAACAATGGAAGGCCCAAGTGGCTCTGTGAAACCAGTCCTCTGGACCATGCATATTATAACAGTACAATAAGCTATTGACTTTTGAATAAGATAAATTTAACAGACCTTCTGAAAGCAGACAGGCTGTAAGAAGGGAACCCAGATGATGAAACCTCACAGCAAGCTGTAAGAAATGAAGACAACTAGTGGTGACAGATACAGATACAGTGGTGTCGGATACAGTAATAGGCTGTGAAGACTTAAACCTGTTTTGAATGTTGAAGCTTATGGAGATGCAGAAAAATTGCAGGATCACCAGGAATCACTTTATTCATGGACATCCAGGTCGGAAGTGTTTGGAGAAGTGAGCGAAGAGGATGTTGATTTTTGGAAAGGTGTGGGAGATCATACACATTGCAACTGGGAGAAGTTTGGGACTTTTAACTGCAAAGAATTTTGACATCAAAAAGGAATATGTAATCTATAAGATTATAGAGGAATTCAAGTATTTTAATAAGTTAAAAAAAACCTTTCTTTGTAGATTGGGGTATCAGCTACTTACAAGTACTATTCAGTTCATTAAATACGAACATACGAATTAGGAGCAGGAGTAGGCCACTTGACCCCTCGAGCCTGCTCCGCCATTCAATAAGTTCATGGCTGAACTGATTAGTCCACATTTCCATCTACCTCTGATAACCTTCCAACCCTTTGCTTATCAAGAATCTATCTACCTCTGCCTTAAACATATTCAAAGACTCTGCTTCCACTGCCTTTTGAGGAAGAGAATTCCAAAGACTCACGACCCTCAGAGAGAAAGAATTTCTCCTCATCTCTGTTTTAAATGGGCGACCCCTTATTTTTAAACAGTGACCCCTAGTTCTAGATTCTCCCACAAGAGGAAACATCCTTTCCACATCCACCCTGTCAAGACTCCTCAGGGTCTTATATGTTCCAATCAAGTCACCTCTTACTCTTTTGAATTCCAGTGGATACAAGCCTAACCTGTCCAATCTTTCCTCGTAAGACATGCCACCCATTCCTGGTATTAGTCTAGTAAACCTTCTTTGTACTGCCCCCAATGCATTTACATCCTTCCTTAAATAAGGAGATCAATACTGTACACAGTACTCCAGATGTGGTCTCACCAATGGCCTGTATAGCTGAAGCTTAATCTCCCTACTTTTGTATTCAATTCCCCCCACGATAAACGATTATCTTTCCTAATTATGTGCTGTACCTGCATACTAACCTTTTGCAATTCATGCACTGGGACACCCAGATCCCTCTGCATCTCAGAGCTCTGCAATCTCTCACCATTTAGATAAAATGCTTCTTTTTTATTCTTCCTGCCAAAGTGGACAATTTCACACTATCCCACATTATACTCCATTTGCCAGGTCTTTGCCCACTCACTTAACCTATCTATATCCCTTTGTATCCTCCTTATGTCCTCTTCACAAGTTACTTTCCTACCTATCTTTGTGTCATCAGCAAATTTGGCAACCATACCTTCGGTCCCTTCATCCAAATCATTTATATAAATTGTAAAAAGTTCAGGCCCCATCACAGATCCCTGTGGCACACCACTCGTTACATCTTGCCAACCAGAAAATGGGGATTTCTCTTCGTTTAGATAAGATTGTATATTATATAATAATGTTTGCCAAATATCTAAAGAGTCTACTGGGTTAAAAGAATAAGGTGCTTTACTGAAACACATCTTACTGCTATGGCTTAAATCTTCCAAGAGACTGCATGAGGGTTCGACACTATGTGGTGTTACCTCACTTCCTGTGATGAGGTACACAGTATGATTAGCATATTAACCCAGTAACAATCCAATGTTTAGTATAACACATTATATTACATCTCCTCCCAAGTGTCTGATTTCCATTTTTACATAGACAATCCCTGTGGCGGTTTCACAAGTCTACCGTAATGGGTCCTCTTCTCCTTTGGAGGGGATTGAGGTTTTGAATCCTCTGAGTGGTTTCTCTGACTCTGTTGTGCAAGCATGGAATTGGTAGATGACTCAGGTTCATCATTCGGGTTTTCTTCTGGATTGGTGGATGAATGCATCATCACTGGTCCATTAGATTTTGTAGATGATTGATTCCCTAGTATAGGAGGCTGCTTCTGTATGGCCAGCAATGCAAGTCTATTCCATCTCACCAACTGTGCTCTGTTTGGATAAGGCAGGACTGTGGATGTGGTGTCTGTTCAATCACTTCTCCATAACGAGCTTGGTCTTGGATTTCAAACTGGCTCTTCCAGTTGGAGGTCGGGCAGGTTTATGCCTTGTGAACGTTGTCATAGTTCCACATCTGGTTGCAATGATCTCTATCTTCTTTCTCCCTCACTTTGATCAAGTCATCAATTCGTACTTGTGGCATGAGAGAGAGAGAGAGAGAGAGAGAGAGAGAGAGTGTGTGTGTGTGTGTGTGTGTGTGTGTGTGTGTGTGTGTGTGTGTGTGTGTGTGTGTGTGTGTGTGTGTGTGAGAGAGAGAGAGAGAGTAGGGAGTTTGGTTTTCAGTCTTCTTCCCATTAGGAGTTCACATGGCACTAGACCATTTTGAAATGAAGTTGAACGATAGCCGAGAAGTGCAATTTGGATGTCATCATTCTTCTTCAGCAATGCTTTCACTGTACGCACTCCTCTTTCAACTTCACTGTTAGCTTGAGGGTATCTTGGTGAGCTGGTGGTATGAACAAATCCATACGATACTGTGAACTCTTTAAAGTATTCGTTGGCAAACTGCGGTCCATTGTCGGAGATTACAAGGTCTGGTATTCCATGTGTTGCAAATATCTCCTTCAACGATGTAATTAGTGCTTCAGAAGTGCAACCCTGCAGTTGCTTGACTTCTATCCATCTTGTATAATAGTCTACTACAGTCAAAAACATTTTACTTCTGTTTTTGAAATGGTCCATCCCAAGATGTTCCCATGGTCTTGATGGAAAGGAAGATGACATCAATGGTTTTCTTGTCTCCTGACGATGAATAGCACAAGTAATACATCTTGATCCTATCTCTTGTATTGATTTTGAGGGACCGGGCCACCAAACAGAATATCTTGCTTGACATTTTTTGATGTCCAAATGTCCTTTGTGCAATTGTCAAAGTATGTCTAGTCTCAGAGCTCTTGCAATGACCAATCTCTCATCATAGATAAGTAAATCATCAACTACACTGCGATGTCCTCTCAGTTCATAATATTGTCTGAGAATGGGATTGTATAGCATGCATGCTGGCCATCCTTTGATGCAATGCTCTCTGACCTGACCATATTCTTCTCCCAACATCTGGAATTAGAAGAAGGGGAATATGAGAAGCAAGAAGGTCATAAGTCACAGGGTGATGCAGTGGTATTGGCTAGGATTCAGTTAGAAATTAAAAAAACTTGAGGCTGAAAAAGAATGAAGAAAACTTGAACTTCAGAGAGAAAGCGAAAGAGAAGAGAGGGAATTTAGACTAAAAGAGATGGAACTAAGACAAAGGGGTAATCTTAAATCCAGGAAAAAGTCGGGTCAGGAAGAATCTGAATTTAGCTCAGGACCCAGTGAAAAGCTGTTTAAATTTATTCAAGCTCTTCCTAAGGCATTTTTCATATTTTTGGAAAAAATAGCCAAACAGATGAAATGGCCGAAGGAAAGTTGAACACTGCTTATACAAAGCAGGTTGGTAGGCAGAGCTCATGAAGTTTATTCCATGCTTCCTGAAGAGGCTTCTGCAGATTATGAGATGGCAAAAAAGGTTATTCTCGCTGCGTATGTGTTAGTCCCTGAAGCTTACCATCAGAAGTTTCGGAATTTACGGAGATTGGCTGGGCAGACATATGTAGAATTTGAGAGAGTGAAGCAAATTAATTTTGACGATTGGATACGGGCATTAAAGATGGAAACAAGATATGAGAACCTTTGGGAGTTGATTCTCTTAGAAGAGTTTAAAAACTCCATTCCTTCAGTAGTGAGAATGCCTACAGATAACCTGAAAGTTTTGAAAGCTAGGCAAGCAGCAGAAATTGCTGATGATTTTGAGCTTATGAATAAGCTAAAACCTTATGTCCATCACTCCCATAACCCTGAGAAGGATAGAAGGTGGGATAGTGAAAGGAAGGCAAGTAGCCAGGGACGAGAAGGAACAACTGGGAATGCCCCAGGATCATCTCCTCAGGTCAGAAAAGAAGGTGCTGCGGGTAGAAGTGAGGTTCGCAAGCCAAAGTCTTATCATTGCCACAAAACGGGTCATCTTCGTTCAGAATGCTGGAAATTGCAAAGTAAACCCAAAGGATCTGTTGGGGTACACACAGCTAGTGCTGACTGAGAGTATAGCAGAGCAGGCTACAGCTTTAATGACAGTTGTAAAACAAGATACTAAAACTAAAAGGTGTGGAGGTTAAGAATAAAATACCAGAGAGACAGAATGAATTTTTGTCAAAGGGGAAAGTAACTCCATATCCTCTAAGTGAGGCAGGAAAACCTATCATTATACTCAGGGATACAGGAGCAACCCAAACACTCTTGCTGGGGAAAGATGTAACGTTTCCACCAGAGAGTGCCTTGAACGCTAAAGTTTGAGTGAACGGAATTGGCGGGGAGAAAGTATGCCTAGAGAGTGACTCAATATCTGGGATAGTAACTGTAGGAGTTGTCCACAGTTTGCCAGTGGAGGGATTTGATCATCTACTCCTAGAAAATGATTTGGCTGGATCAAAAGTATCAGTTTCTCCTATAATTACAGAGGAACCAAGTGAAATTAAGGGAACAGAGCAATTACAGGAACAAATTCAGGGAATATTACCTGCGTGTATAGTCACCCGAGCAATGGCTAAACAGGATCCATTGTCAGAGGTAAAAGGGCACCACAAACAGATAGCCAAGTATCTGAAACCGTATTTAGGGATTTAGATCATCCAAATGAGATGTTTAACAGATCGTCTATCATTGCAATACAGCAAGCTGATCCAGAGATATACCGAATGGCACAAACGACTCTGACAGAAGCTGAGGCGAAAGGAGTTCCAGAAGGCTATCATATTGCAAACAGGGTTTTGAGGAGAAAATGGAGACCGCCTCATAGACCTGCAGATGAAGACTGGACAGTTGTTGAACAGATAGTGGTACCACCTAAATATCGCCAGGCATTATTAAGGTTAGCACATGACATTCCTTTTGCATGACACAGGGGAATTCGGATGACCAAATCACGCATAAAACAACATTATTACTGGCCAGGTCTTACAAAGGACGTAAGACAACCTACCATAAAACCGCCACCACTAGTTCCCAAACCAATGATTGAGGAACCATTTAGCAGGGTATTAGTAGACTGTCTAGGACTCTTGGCAAAAACAAAAGAGGGTCATCAATATATACTTACTATCATGGATATGGCTACTCGATTTCCAGAGGCCATTTCTTTGAAGCCAATTACTGCTAGGATAGTAGTAGAAAGGTTAACCCAATTCTTTACGAGATATGGGTTACCACTTGAACTTCAATCAGGTCAAGGTTCTAATTTCATGTCTAAGGTATTTCAGGAAGTCATGGGCAATTTGGGGATTAGACAGTTGAATTATTCAGCATATCACCCACAGTCACAGGGAGTTTTAGAAATATTTCACCAAACTCTCAAAACAATGATTAAAACGTACTGTTACGCATATCCATATGACTGGGATAAAGGACTAGACTTTCTTTTATTTGCCACCAGAAACTCACCGAATGAGTCTACAGGCTTCAGTCCTTTCGAATTGGTTTATGGACATGATGTAAGAGGTCATTTAAAACTTATAAAAGACAGATTATTGGAACAAAAGAATGAATCTTCGATAATAAAAGCAAAATACTGCAGATGCTGGAAATCTGAAACAAAAACAAGAAGTGCTGGAAAGACTCAGCAGGTCTGGCAGCATCGGTGGAGAAAGAAGCAAAGTTAACGTTTCAGGTCTGTGACCTTTCATCAGAACTGGCAAAGGTTAGAAAAGAATTAGGTTTTAAGCAAGTGAAGGGGAGGGAGGTAGGGGAAGAGAACAAAGGGGAAGGTGTTTGATAGGGCAGGAGAGATTAAATAATAAAGCTATCCTGGGACGAAGGCAAAGCATATGTTAATGCTTGTGGTGGAAGACAAAGCATTAGTCCAGAGAGAGTGTTAATAGTGGAATAATGTACAGCTTTGACTACATGAAAAGCAAACACATGGTTAAAAAGTAAAATATTAAGAAAAGGCCAGTCATGCTCTGAAGCTTTTGAACTCAATGTTCAGTCCGCAAGGCTGTCGAGTGCCTAATCGGAAGATCAGGTGCTACTCCTCGAGCTTGCGTTGATGTTCACTGGAACAGGGGCAGGCCAAAGACAGAAATGTTGGCATGAGAGCAGGGGGAGTGTTGAAATGGCAAGCAACCGAAAGCTCGGGGTCATGCTTTCAGACTAAGTGGAGGTGTTCAGCAAAGCGGTCACGCAATCTGCGTTTGGTCTCCCCAATGTAGAGGAGACTGCATTATGAGCAGCAAATACAGTATACTAAATTGAAAGAAGTACAAGTAAATTGCTGCTTCACCTGAAAGGAGCCTGTGGGGCCTTGGAGAGTGAGGAGACAGGAGGTAAAAGGGCAGGTATTACACCTCCTGCGATTGCATGGGAAGGTGCCATGGGAAGGGGGTGAGGTGGTGGGGATAATAGAGGCGTGGACCAGGGTGTCACAGAGGGAACGATCCCTTCGGATACTGGACTATGTATCTGTGTTCTGGGAAAGGTGCCTGAAAGCTTGCTGTATGGCTCAGGAACACCTTAAACCATCCCAAGCCAATACGAAAAATTAGACAGACAAGATTGCAAAAGCCCATGATTTTCAGCCAGGGGATGAAGTATTGGTGTGGTTACCATTACAGGGAGAACCAGTAAAAGCATGGTTCAGTGGGTGTATAGAATGATCAAAAGAGTGGGTAAGGTAGATTACTTAAATAAAAGCAAAATACTGCGGATGCTGGAAATCTGAAATCTGAAGAACCAAGACAGCATGGAGTGGGCTTCGCCATCAGAAACTCTTTGCTCAGCATGATAGAGCCACCTTCAAATGGCTCGGAACGCATACTGTCCATCCGACTGCTCACCGCCTCTGGTCCAGTACACTTACTCAGCATCGATGCTCCAACACTCTGCTCCCCACCTGAAGTTAAAGACCAGTTCTACGAAGCACTCCATAATATCATTAGTAGCATTCTCAATACCGAACATTTGTTCCTGCTGGGGGACTTTAACGCCAGGGTTGGGGCCGACCATGACTCTTGGCCCTCCTGCCTTGGGCACTATGGCATTGGAAGGATGAATGAGAATGGGTAGAGACTGCTGGAGTTGTGTACCTATCACGACCTCTGCATCACGAACTTGTTCTTTCATACTAAACCCTGTCACCAGGTTTCATGGAAGCACCCAAGATCACATCATTGGCACCAGTTGGACCTCATCGTTACAAGGTGAGCCTCTTTAAACAGTGTCCAAATCACACGCAGCTTCCACAGTATGGACTGCGACACCGTCCACTCCCTGGTGTGCAGCAAAGTTAGAATCAAACCAAAGAAGCTACATCACTCCAAGCAGAAGGGCTGCCCGCGCTTCAACACGAATAGAATTTCTTATCCACAGCTGTTACATAAGTTTTTTAATTCACTTGAAAAAGCCCTTCAAAACACTCCTACAGGGGATGCAGAGACCAAGTGGGCCCACATCAGAGATGCCATCTATGACTCAGCAATGACCACCTATGGCAAAAGTGAGACGCAGAATGCAGACTGGTTTCAATCTCACTTTGAAGAGCTGGAACCTGTCATAGCCACTAAGCACATTGCACTGTTGAACTACAAGAAAGCCCCCAGCGAGTTAACATCCGTAGCACTTAAAGTAGCCAGAAGCGTTGCACAAAGAACAGCCAGGCGCTGTGCAAATGACTACTGACAACACCTATGCAGTCGTATTCAGCTAGCCTCTGACACCGGAAACATCAGAGAAATGTATGATAGCATTAAGAGAGCCTTTGAGCCAACCATCAGGAAGATCGCCACCCCTCAAGTCTAAATCAAGGGACATGATCACTGACCAACGCAAGCAAATGGTTCGCTGGGTGGAGCACTACCTAGAACTGTACTCCAGGGAAAATGTTGTCACTGAGACTGCCCTCAATGCAGCCCAGTCTCTGCCAGTCATGGATGAGCTGGATGAACAACCAACAAAATCAGAACTCAGTGATTCCATTGATTCTGTAGCCAGTGGAAGTGCCCCTGGAAAGGATGACATTGCCCCTGAAATAATCAAGAGTGCCAAGCCTGCTATACTCTCAGGACTCCATGAACTGCTTTGTCTGTGTTGGGATGAGGGAGCAGTACCACAGGACATGCGCAATGCCAATATCATCACCCTCTATAAGAACAAGGGTGACCGCAGTGACTGCAACAACTACCGTGGAATCTCCCTGCTCAGCATAGTGGGGAAAGTCTTCGCTCAAGTCGTTTTAAACAGACTCCAGAAGCTGGCTGAACGTGTCTACACTGAGGCAAGTGTGGATTTCGAGCAGACAGATCCACCATTGACATGCTGTTCTCCCTTCGCCAGCTACAGGAGAAAGGCCGCGAACAACAGATGCCCCTCTATGTTGCTTTCATTGATCTCACCAAAGCCTTTGACCTCGTCAGCAGACGTGGTCTCTTCAGACTACTAGCAAAGATTGGATGTCCACCAAAGCTACTAAGTATCATCATCTATTTCATGACAATATGAAAGGCACAATTCAGCATCGCGGTGCCTCATCAGACCCCTTTCCTATCCTGAGTGGCATGAAACAGGGCTGTGTTCTCACACCTACACTGTTTGGGATCTTCTCCCTGCTGCTCTCACATGCGTTCATGTCTTCAGAAGAAGGAATATTCCTCCACACAAGATCAGATGGCAGGTTGTTCAACCTTGCCCGTCTTATAGCGAAGACCAAAGTACGGAAGGTCCTCATCAGGGAACTCCTCTTTGCTGACAATGCTGCATTAACATCCCACACAGAAGAGAGTCTGCAGAGAGTCATTGACAGAATTGCGGCTGCCTGCAATGAATTTGGCCTAACCATCAGCCTCAAGAAAACAAACATCATGGGACAGGACGTCAGAAATGCTCCATCCATCAATATCGGCGACCACGTTCCGGAGGTGGTTCAAGAGTTCACCTACCTAGGCTCAACTATCACCAGTAACCTGTCTCTCGATGCAGAAATCAACAAGCGCATGGGAAAGGCGTCCACTGCTATGTCCAGACTGGCCAAGAGAGTGTGGGAAAATGGCGCACTGACACGGAACACAAAAGTCTGAGCGTATCAAGCCTGTGTCCTCAGTACCTTGCTCTACGGCAGCAAAGCCTGGACAACGTATGTCAGCCAAGAGCGACGTCTCAATTCATTCCATCTTCACTGTCTCTGGAGAATTCTTGGTATCAGGTGGCAGGACCGTATCTCCAACACAGAAGTCCTCGAGGTGGCCAACATCCCCAGCATATGCACCTTACTGAGTCAACGGCGCTTGAGATGGCTTGGCCATGTGAGCCACATGGAAGATGGCAGGATCGCCAAGGACGCATTGTACAGCGAGCTCGTCACTGGTATCAGACCCACCGGCCGTCCATGTCTCCGCTTTAAAGACGTCTGCAAATGCGACATGAAGTCCTGTGACATTGACCACAAGTCGTGGGAGTCAGTTGCCAGTGATCACCAGAGCTGGCGGACATCCATAAAGGCGGGGCTAAAGCGTGGCGAGTCGAAGAGACTTAGCAGTTGGCAGGAAAAAAGACAGAAGCGCAGGGAGAGAGCCAACTGTGTAACAGTCCTGACAACCAATTTTATCTGTAGCACCTGTGGAAGAGTCTGTCACTCTAGAATTGGCCTTTATAGCCACTCCAGGCGCTGCTTCACAAACCCCTGACCACCTCTAGGCGCTTACCCATTGTCTCTCAAGACAAGGAGGCCAAAGAAGAAAGAAGAATGCAGTCACGAAGGCAGACTCCTCCCCAATCCCACGTTTAGAAGACTCTATCGACAGAGTGGGCAGCGCGAAGTTTCTTACAAAGGTCGACTTGTTAAAGGGATACTGGCAAGTTCCTTTGACTCCTCGAGCCAAAGAGATATCAGCTTTTGTAACACCTGACGGTTTTATCAGTGCCAGGTAATGCCATTCGGGCTAAAAAATGCCCCAGCCACTTTTCAAAGATTAATGAATCAGGTGGTAGCCAGTGTTCCCAACTGTGTCGTGTATCTTGATGATGTACTAATATACAGTAACACTTGGCAAGAACACTTAAACCAGCTAAACATTCTGTTTAAAAAGTTACAAGCTGTGGGCTTAGTGATAAATTTGGAAAAAAGTGAATTCGGAAAGGCAAGAGTAACTTATCTCGGACACATAGTGAAGCAAGGACAGGTATTGCCAAAAACGGCAAATGTACAAGCCTTAATGGAGTTTCCTATCCCTAAATCTAAACGGGAAATAATGAGGCTTTTAGGGATGTGTGATTTTTACCGGAAATTTGTACAAAACTTTAGTAGTATGGCTGCTCCGTTAACCGACTTGCTACAAAAAACGAAATGCAAAGTGGTTTGGTCAGATGAATGTCAGGCAGCTTTTGAAAAGCTAAAGGCAATCCTAACGAATGAACCAGTGTTGGTTGCTCTAAATTTTGCTAAACCCTTTAAAATAGCGAGCGATGCTTGCGACCTGGGGCTTGGTGCAGTCCTACTGCAAGATGACAAATCGGGCATAGAGAAGCCAGTCGAGTATTTTTCCAGAAAACTAAATGGTCATCAGAAAAAATATTCCACTATGGAAAAAGAAACATTGGCACTTTTACTGGCTGTCAAACATTTTGAGGTTTATGTCTGCTAGGATTATAAAGAAATATTACTCAGAGTGTTGTGAATCTTTGGAATTCTCTACCCCAGAGGGCTGTGGAAGCTCAGTCATTGAGTATGTTTAAAGCAGAGACTGACAGATTTCTAAATACAAATGACATAAGGGGATATGAGGATAGCGTGGGAAAAAGGCATTGAAGTGGATGATCAGCCATGATCATATTGAATGGTGGGGCAGGCTCGATGGGCTGAAAGGCCTACTCCTGCTCCGATGTTCCTATATTAATATATACTGACCATAACCTATTAATGTTTGTGGAAAAGTTTAAAAACTAAAATGCTGGAATCTTTAGATGGAGTCTGTTGTTACAGCCTTATCATCTAAGAGTTGTATATATTTTGGGGAAAAATAATGTTATCGCTGACGATTTGTCACGGATTTAACCATGTTAACTTATGTAGATGGCAATGGTATCAAGAAAATGCTGTAAATTATTAGTAGAGTGAATGGTGCATAAATGCAGGAAAAAAAGTTAGTATTTTTTCGATTTCTATTTTTTGCATTGTAATGAAAGGCATTTTGGGAATAGTGTTTCATTTCGCCAGCAGCAGAGGTGTCATGGTCCTGTGTTTTTTTTTCTCCTCAGAAATATTGCGGTGCATTTTGGTTGCCAAGCAACAGCCAGAGAGAGAGAGAGAGAGGACATGATACAATGTTGCAGATTGACTTTTGAAAACTGGCTGGCTGAAACTGGTCTGCAGAGATACAGACTGTTCCAGCAATTGAAGGAAGGAGGAGAGCACTGAGACAATTTAAACTGAATGGAAAAGAGCTGTGTCATTTCTCTCTCAAAATTCTACAAAGTTTCAACCTGAATTAATTCCATAAAAAAAAAGCTTTTTCTTTCACAACAAATTATTGATATCAGCTGTGTTCATCGCTATAAATAAAAGAAGAGTTTAATACTACAACAGCAGAACTGCTGAACCCTTATCTTTGGAAGGACCTTCTGTTTTCATCAGATTTTGTAGACTGCAAGTAAACTTTGACTGTGTTGTATTAGAAGACAATTTGTCAGGAACGTAACATACAGAGACTTGTTTATTTGTTTTATTTCTGAGAAAAAGCTGCTTATAAAATCTACATTCTTTTAAAACCCAAACCTCTGTTAATTTTTAATATATGTATGCAAATGCAGGAGTTAGATTTTTAAATAAGAAGTCATAAGGTCTTTAGACATTGGTTTAAGATTTTCATTTTTAAAAAATAAATAGTTAATTTGTTGATATCTAAAGATGCCTGGTTTGGTTCACTTCATTCGGGGTTACTAGATTGTTCAATTTGGCTGCTTTTCTTCTTCTACTTGGAAAGCTTAAAAAAATATGATGCGACCTTTGGAGCGACGGGACTGAATTATATATTTTGATTGGGGGCTTTGTCCTGAGCGGTCATAACACTGGTAAGGTTGTGGTTGTTGTTGATGCAAAGGCTTCTACCCCTCATACATCACCTTGTTCAGGTCTTGCCACTGGGATATAAGACAAAGCATCTGCTGTCATCTGTTGTTTTCCCAGAACATACTCTGTCTTTGCATCAAACCTCATCATCCTCAATTATTGTACTGGTGGAGACATTTTTGCTAACTCCTTCGAATTTAAGAGAGTCACCAAGGGTTTGTGGTCTGTTTCTATCTCAAAGTAAAGACCAAGAACATAATCTGCAAACTTCGCACAAGTCCATGTAGCTGCTAATGCTTCTTTCTCTATCACTGTATATCTCTGTTCAGTCTCCGTCAGTGAACGGGATATGTAGTAAACTGGAGTGCACTTTCCACCTATCTGTATCTGAAAGAGTACACTCCCAGTCGTGTAGAAGATGCATCTGCAGCAATGATAGTGGGTAGCTCTGGGTCGTAGTGAGCTACCATATCAGGTGATATCAACATCTCTTTGATTTTCTCAAAAGATGTCTGTTGTGCTTCCTCCCAGCACCATGTATTGTCCTGTCGCAACAGTTAACGTAATGGCTCATTGACTACAGCTAGGTTGGGCAGAAACTTTCCGACTTAGTTTACCATACCCATGAATCTCTGGAGTGCAGTCACGTTCCGAGAAGCTGAAAACTCCTCAATTGCTCTGGTCTTCTGTGGATCAACTCTTATACCAGATCCATCCACAATATGTCCAAGAAACTTAGTCAGCTGCAAGAATTCACATTTGTTATTGCGTGTAAGTTCTGCTTTGTCCAGGCTTTGCAGCACTGCTTGCATTCTAGTGTCATGTTCCGTCTGAGTGGCTCCATGGATCAGGACATCATCCATATGACATGTGACTCCATCCAGTCAGAGAGTCATTTACGGCACAGAAGGAGGCCATTCGGACCATTGAGTCCATGCTAGCTCTCCACAGAGCTAGTCAGTCAGTCCCACGCCCACGCTTGATCCTTGTAGCCCTGCAAGTTTATTTCATTAAAGTGGCCATCCAACTTTCTTTCGAAGTCATTGATTGCCTCCGCTTCTACCACCCTTGTGGTCAGTGAGTTCTAGGTCATTACCAACCGCTGCGTAAAAAAGTTCTTCCTCATATTCCCCCTGCATCTCTTGCCTAACACTGTCCATCTGTGTCACCTAGTCCTTGTACCATTAGTTAATGGGGCCAGTTTTTCTTTTTCTAACTTATCTAAGCCTGTCATAATCTTGTACATTTCTATTAAATCTCCCCCCAATCTCTTTTGTTATAAATAGAACAACACCAGTTTTTCCAAACTAAATTCCCCCATCCCTGGAATTACTCTGGTAAATCACCTCTGCAACCTCTCAAGGGCCCTCACATCCATCCTAAAGTGTGGTAACCAGAACTGGACACAAAACTCCACTTAGAGCTAAGCGATCCCACAACCAACGGATCAGAACTAAGCTCTGCAGTCCTGCCACATCCAGCTGTGAATGGTGGTGGACAATTAAACAACTAACTGGAGGAGGTGGCTCCACAAATATCCCCATCCTCAATGATGGACAGCCCAGCACATCAGTGCAAAAGATAAGGCTGAAGCATTTGCAACAATCTTCAGCCAGAAGTGCCGAGTGGATGATGCATCTTGGCCTCCTCCTGAAGTCCCCAGCAGAACAGATGCCAGTCTTCAGCCAATTCAATTCACCCCATGTGATATCAAGAAATGACTGAAGGCACTGGATACTGCAAAGGCTACGATCCTGACGACATTCAGGCAATAGTACTGAAGACCTGTGCTCCAGAACTAACCGTGCCCGTAGCCAAGCTGTTCCAGTATAGCTACAACACTGGCATCTACCCTGCAATGTGGAAAATTGCCCAGGTATGTCCTGTAAACAAAAAGCAGGACAGATCCAACCTGGCCAATTACCGCCCCATCAGTCTACTCTCAATCATCAGTAAAGTGATGGAAGGTGTCATTGACAGTGCTATCAAGCGGCATTTGCTCGGCAATAACCTGCTCACTGACGCTCAGTTTGGGTTCCGCCAGGGCCACTCAGCTCCTGACCTTATTACAGCCTTGGTTCAAACATGGACAAAAGAGCTGAATTCAAGAGGTGAGGTGAGAGTGATTGCCCTTGACATCCAGGCAGCATTTGACCGAGTATGGCATCAAGGAGCCCCAGCAAAACTGGAGTCAATGGGAATCAGGGGGGAAAATCTCTGTTGGTTGGAGTTGTACCTAGCGCAATGGAAGATGGTTGTGATTGTTGGAGGTCAATCATCTCAGTCCCAGGACATCGCTGCAGGAGTTCTCAGAGCAGTGTACTAGGGCCAACCATCTTCAGCTACTTCATCACTGACTTTCCCTCCAACATAAGGTCAGAAGTGGGGATATTCGCTGATGATTGCACAGTCTTCAGTACCTTTTGAAACTCCTCAGATACTGAAGCAGTCCATGTAGAAATGCAGCACAACCTGGACAATATCCTGGCTTGGGCTGACAAGTGGCAAATAACATTCGCGCCACACAAGTGCCAGGCAATGACCAACTCCAACAAGAGAGAATCTAACCAACTCCCCTTGACATTCAATGGCATTACGATTGCTGAATCCCCCACTATCAACATCCTGGGGGTTACCATTGACCAGAAACTGAACTGGAGTAGCCATATAAAGACCGTGGCTACAAGAGCAGGTCAGAAGCTAGGAATCCTGCCGCAAGTAACTCACCTCCTGACTCCCCAAAGCCTGTCTACCATCTACAAGGCACAAGTTAGGAGTGTGATGGAATACTCTCCACTTGCCTGGAGTGCAGCTCCAACAACACTCAAGAAGCTCGACACCATCCAGGACAAAACAGCCTGCTTGATTGGCACCCCATCCACAAACATTCACTCCCTCCACCACCGGTGCACGGTGGCAGCAGTGTGTACCATCTACAAGATGCACTGCAGCAATGCACCAAGGCTCCTTAGATAGCACCTTCCAAACCCGCGACCTCTACCACCTAGAAGGACAAGGACAGCAGATGCATGGGAACACAACCACCTGTAAGTTCCCCTCCAAGCCACACACTATCCTGACTTGGAACTCTATCGCCGTTCCTTCACTGTTGCTGGGTCATAATCCTGGAACTCTCTTCCTAACAGCACTGTGGGTGTACCTACCCCACATGGACTGCAGCAGTTCAAGAAGACGGCTCACCACCACCTTCTCAAGGGCAATTAGGGATGGGCAATAAATGCTTGCTTGGCCAGCGACGCCTACATCCCATAAACAAATAACTTGGGGCCTAACCAGAGCTTAATAGAGGTTCAGCATAACTTCCCTGCAGTCCTTCTAGGATGCTTGCCATTGTCCTCTGGAATATTTCAGGCGCTGATGTGATACCAAAGGGTAGTCTGTTGAAACAAAACCTTTCAATTAGAGTAATGAAGGTTGTGAGCAACTTAGATTCTTCATCGAGGGATAATTGCCAAAAGCCACTATTTGCATCCAGCGTCATGAAGATTGAACTCCTCTCCAGTGCAGCTAAGCTCTTGTCTACAGATGACATAGGGTGAACTTTGCATTCGACAGCTTTATTTAGCTGTGTAAAATCGACACAAATTCTAATAGGTGCATTTGATTTTTGTACTGGGACCATACTTGAACACCAGCATGTAAGCTCTGTCACAGGTGAAATAACTCCTTGCTTCACCATCGAATCGATTTCTTTCTTTCCCTTTGGCAAGAGTGGGTGAGGAACTTTTCTGGGTGTACACAGTCACACTGTTTTCATTTCTAGCCATAGGGTTATATGGTATGCTATCTCCAGCTTCCCTCGTCCTGTGAACAGCTTTGCAAATTCAGCTCTAAAGTTTCGGGGCTGATCTCTGCTTTCTAGTTCCTCCACTCTGCAAATCAGATGCAAGTTAGTACAAGCTTTCCTGCTCAAAAGTGAACAACTCTGATTTTGAATCACATACAGCGTTTCTGTGATTTCTTTTTCTCGCTATTTGAGAGTTGCCCTCAGTTCTCCTATGACTTTGAGTTCTATCTCTGCTGGCCCATATAATTTTTGATTGCTGAAGAACGCTCCTCTCTAACCACAGTTCGGCATCAGAAAGGACCGAAACTGCTGCTCCGGGGTCTAACTTAAAGTGCATCTTGCATCCCTCTACAAGGATTTCTGCACTCCAGTAACTTCCGCTTGGTTCCTGGATCTCTCCAAGGAAGGGTACCTTGACATCGTGGATATCCTCTACTTAATGGATCTTGACACCTTTCGAAAGTTTCCCTTTATATGCATTCCATATTGGCTTTTTGCTAAAGGACACTGCCTGGAAGTGGCCCATCTTTCCACATGAATAGCATTCGGCCTCTTTGGTGGGACAGTTTCCCTGCCTGTGTCTCTCTCTGCCACACCTACTGCAGTTAGCTTGGGCTGCTGATAGATGCTCTTCCTGTGTCCCCTGCTTCTTAACACCATCTTTCCCTTTTTTATATTTAACAAACTCAACTGCGTCAGCTGCTTTCGAGATGGGCCTCTCCCTATCACCTCGAACCATGGATCGATTCTGTTTCCTGACCTCCGCTTGCCTGCTCAATTGGGTCATCTTCGCTAAGGTTAGATCATTTCTTGACTGCACATGGTCAGGAGAGGTGTCTTCACACAGTCCAACAACAATTCGTCCCAGTTCGTCTTTCAAGCTGCCATACTCACAGTCCTCTGCAAATTTATGCAGGTCGTTTATAAATGCATCAATACTTTCTCCTTGACGTTGGGTACGCTTGTTAAATTTGGCACACTCAACAATAATATTCTTTTGCAGATTAAAGTACGTATTGAGTGCTTTGATTACTTCATCGTACATGGCTTTCTCTTCATCTATACCTTGCATGACGAGAATATCATCCACAGTCCCCCATCGCATATAACAGCGTATTGACCTGCTCATTGCTCGGCTTCACAGCGAGGCCTGACGCAGTGTGATACCTGGAAAATCTCCGACATCACCTCAGCTGTGCCTTCGCTTGAGTGAGACCTGCAAGTTTCTTGAAGCTTTCCCGTCAAGGTAGGAACCTTTCCATCATTATTTTTCACCATTGCCACCATGTAATATTCTGAGTACTGTTAGCCTAATATAGAATATCTAAAGAGTCTGCTGGGTTAAAAGAAACAGGAGCTTCATTGAAAGACGTCTTACTGCTATGGCTTACATCTTACAAGAGACTTATTAACCATTTTCTCAACCTGACCAGCCACCTTCAGTGATTTGTGTACATATATCCCCAGGCCCCTCTGCTCCTGCACCCCCTTTAGAATTGTATCCTTTATTTTATATTGCTTTTCCCTGTTCATCCTGCCAAAATTTATCACTTCACACGTCTCTGCATTAAATTTCATCTGCCATGTGTCTGCCCATTCCACCAGCCTGCCTTGAAGTCCATCACTATCCTCCTCACAGTTCACAATACATTCGAGTTTTGTGCCATCTGCTAATTTTGAAATTGTGCCCTGCACACCCTAGTCCAGTTCATTCATATATATCAAGAAAAGTAGTGGTCCTAATTGTTACAACCTCAGTGAGATCGTTAACATGAGAAAAGAGATATGAACACCCAGTCCAATTTCAAGAATTACAGGAGGGATCCACATCACTTCCTGTGATGAGGTATACAGTATGGTCAGCCCAATGTCCAGTATATTATACTACAGTTTAATTGTTATAATAAAAGTCTTAAAACATGAAATCTTGTCATATAATTCTGGAATGCACTGCCTGGAGAATGTGGTGAAGGCAAATTCATTCGTGGCTTTCAAAAGAGAATTGGATAATTATCAGAAGAGAAAAGATTTGTAGAGTTACGGGAAAAGGCAGAGGAAATGGGACGAGCTGAGCTGTACTCGCAGAGAGCCGGCAAGGACACGATGGGCTGAATGGCCTCCTTCTTTGCTGTAACCATTCTATGATCCTATGATTTGGTGTGAGGTTTGATTTCCATTGGGTTTGCTTCAATCTGTGGGATGGTAATCTGAAACAAAAACAGAAAATGCTGGAAATACTCAGCAGGTCAGGCAGCATCTGCAGAGAGAGAAAAAAGTTAACATTTCAGATTGGATCGGATGAAAGGTCACAACCTAAAATGTTAACTCTGTTTTTTCTCTCCACAGATGCTGCCTGACCTGCTGAGTATTTCCAGCATTTTCTGTTTTTGTTTTAGATTTCCAGCAACCGCAGTATCACGGAATCACAGAATTGTTACAGCGCAGAAGGAGACCATTCGGCCCATCGTGTCTGCACTGACTCTCCGAACGAGCAATTCACTTAGTGCCGTTCCCCTGCCTTCTCCCCGTAACCCTTCCTTTTCATATAACATTCTAATTCCCTTTTGAATGCCTCAATTGAACCTGCCTCCACCGCACTCTCAGGCAGTGCATTCCAGACCTTAACCAGTCGCTGCGTGAAAAGGTTTTCCCGCATGTCACTTTTGCTTCTCTTACCAAATACTTTAAATCTGTGCACTCTCATTCTTGATCCTTTCACGAGTAGGAAGTTTCTCCCTATCTAGTCTGTCCAGACCCTTCATGATTTTAATAACCTCTATCAAATCACCTCTCAGCCTTCTCTTCTCCAAGGAAAACAGTCCTAACTTCTCCAATCTGTCTTCATAACTGAAGTTCTTCATCCCTAGAACCATTCTCGTGAATTTTTTCTGTACTCTTTCCAATGCCATCACATCTTTCCTCAAGTGCAGTGCCCAGAACTGGACGCAATACTCCAGCTGAGGCTGAACTAGTGTCTTATACAAGTTCAACATAACTTCCTTGCTCTTGTACTCTATGCCATTATTGATAAAGCCCAGGATACTGTACGCTTTATTAACCGCTCTCTCAACCTGTCCTGCCACCTTCAATGACCTATGCACATATACAGCAAGGTCCCTCTACTCCTGCACCCCCTTTATAATTGTACCATTTATTTTATATTGTCTCTCCATGTCCTTCCAACCAAAATGAATCACTTCATGTTTCTCTGCATTGAACTTCATCTGCCACTTGTCCGCCCATTCCGCCAGCTTGTCTATGTCCTTTTGCAGCTCTATACTATCCTCCTCACAGTTAACAATGCTCCCAAGTTTTGTATCATTCGCAAACTTTGAAATTGTGCCCTGTATACCAAGGTCTAGGTCATTATTACATATCAGGAAAAGCAAGGGTCCCAACACTTGACCCCTGGGGAGCTCCACTACAAACCTTCCTCCAGCCCAAAAAACATCCATTAACCACCACTCTTTGTTTCCTGTCACTCAGCCAATTTCATAACCATGTTGCTACTATCCCTTTTATTCCATGAGTTATAACCTTGCTCACAAGTCTGTAATGTGGCACTGTATCAACACCTTTTAAAAGTCCATGTACACCTCATCAACTGCATGCCCTCATCAACCCTCTGTTATCTCCTCAAAAATCTCCAGCAAGTTAGTCAAACATTATTTTCCCTTAAGAAATCCATGCTGGCTTTCTTTAATTAACCCTCATTTGTTCATGTGACTATTAATTTTGTCCCGAATTATTCTTTCTAGAAGTTACCCTGCACCAAAGTTAAACTGACTGTCTTGTAGTTGCTGGGCTTATCTTTACACCCTTTTTTGAACAAATGTGTAATGTTTGCAATTTTCCAGTCCTCTGGCACCACCCCCGTGTCTAAGGAACACTGAAAAATTATGGCCAGTGCCTCCTCAATTTCCATCCTCACTTCCTCAGTATCCTTGGTTGCATCTCATCCGGTCCTGGTTCCTTATCCATTTTAAGTACAGACAGCCTATCTAATACATCCTCCTTATCAATTTTAAACCCTTCTAGTGTCTGAATTACCTCCCCTTTCAGCATTGTCTGGGTCGCATCTTCTTCCTTGGTAAAGACAGATGCAAAGTATTAATTTAATACCTCAGCTATGCCTTCTGCTTCCATGCGCAAGTCCCCTTGTTAGTCCCTAATCGGCACAACACCTTTTACCACCCTTTTACTATTTATATGTCTATAGAAAACTTCAGGATTTCCTTTAATGCTAGCTGCCAGTCTCTTTTCATGCTCTCTCTTTGCTTCTCTTATTTGTTTTTTCACTTCTTCTCTGGACTTCCTATATTCAGCCTGGTTCTCAGTAATATTTTCTACTTGGCATCTGACATAAGCACACTTTTTCTTCTTTATCCCAATCTCTACCTCTTTTGTCATCCAGGGAGCTCTGGATTTTCCCCTTCAAGGGAACATACCTTGACTGTGCCTGAACTATCTCTTCTTTGAAGGTAGCCCACTGTTCTGCTACTGTTTTTCCTATCAACCTTTGACTCCAATTTATTTGCCCCAGCTCTGTTCTTAACCCATTGAAGTTGGCTTTCCGCCAGTTTATCATTCTTACTCTGGATTGTTCTTTGTCAGCCTAAACCTTATGATACAATGATCACTGTCCCCTAAATGATCTCCGACTGATACTTGATCCACTTGGTCCACCTCATTCCCAAGAACCAGGTCTAGCAGTGCCTCCTTTCTCATTGAATTAGAAACATAATGCTGTAGAAAATTTTCCTGAACATATGCTAGGAACTCTTGCCCCTCACTGCCCTTTTCACTACCACTATCCCTGTCTATGTTTGGATAATTAAAGTCCCTCATTATAAGTATCCTATAATTTTTGCACCTCTCTGTAATTTCCTTGCAAATTTGTTCCTCCACGTCCTTCCCACTAATTTGTGGTTTATCGACAACACTGAGCAATGTAACTGCACCTTTTTTGTTCCTTAACTCTAGCCAAATTGATTCTGTCCTCGTCCCCTCTGAGACATCCTTTTCCTCCAGCACTGCAATGCTCTCCTTAATCAAAACTGCCACCCCTCCCCCTTTTTTCCCTTTCCTGAACACCATGTATCCAGGAATATTCCATACCCAGTCTTGCCCTTCTTTGAGGTAGGTCTCTGTTATAGCCACATCATATTTCCATATGTCAATCTGTACCTGTAACTCACCAATCTTATTAACAACACTCTGTGCATTCACATACATGCACATTAACCCTGATTTAGACTTTATTACTTTCTCTGACCCCACCTAGTAACTTACTATTCTCTACTCTAGTGCTATCTCTTCCAGTATTCTGTGCACCTTGGTATTACTCTCTGATATTTCCTCCTGTTTCCCACAACCCTGCCAAGGTTAGTTTACGCCCTCCCCAATAGCACTAGCAAATCACCCCACAAGGAAATTTGTCTCAATTCTGTTCAGCTGCAGCCTGTACAGGTCCCACCTTCTCCAGAACTGGTCTGTGTCCGAGGAATATAAAGCCCTCCCTCCTGCATGATCTTTCCAGCTATTTGCACTATTCTCCTATTTCTATACGTGCGCTTCTGTGTGGTACTGGGAGTGATCTGGAGATTACTACTTTGGAGGTCCTGCTTGCTCATTTCTGACCGAGCTCAGGAAACTCTTTCTGCACTATTTAACTTTTGTGTGCGATGGTTATTCTTAATAGCACCAGGTGGCGCTCTCATTGTTTATTGGCAATTAAATACGGCCACCGTGACAACAGGCGAGCCACGTGACCTGACAACACCTTCCCAGGAATCGGAGACGCTGTGACGCAGATGGCTGACAGTAGTTTGACCAATGAGAGTGCAAACCCTAACGATGCCGTTTCCCAGAGAATGCAATGGGAGAGGAAGGCCAATCAGAAGCTAAGGGCAGGCCTTCCGGTGTGGTTGTGTTTAATCGGCTGGGGTTGGTGAGGATGGTGGTGATTCGGCGGCGCGGAACGGTAACTGGGTAAGTGAGGAGCTGCTTCTGAGGACGTTGCTGCCGTTTGGGCGGACATTTTACGTGTTCGAGATTTGTATGGCGGCTGCTGGTGCTGCAACCTCTGCCGATGGTTGGTGATTTATCCGTTCGGGTAGCGGAAGTTGGCGGCGATGGTGTCCGTGGGTAATCGATGAGGAGGTGGTGTCCTCCTCATTCACTTGACTGGCAACAATTTGAGCCAATCTGTTGATGATTCTTTGTGACGTTCGGGTTCCTCCGGCCAATCGGGTTTGTCGGGGGCGGGGCTTCGATCGAGGCGTGAACACGGTGGGTCAGCGCGCCTGCGCCCAGGAGCCGGGCAGAGGGCAGCGGCGGGCGGTAGGTGCAGGCCTGACACCTTCTGTTCTTCCCAAAGTCTCAAACAGGCACTAGTGCAGCACTTTCTTCCTCTCCCCTTCATCCTAGGTCCTCAGGCCGTACCTGAAATCCCCAGGACTTTAAAGCCTGGCAGCAGCAACATCTTGCATTTAATTAGCGTCTTTCATGTTGCTAAAAGAGTCCCAAGACCGTTCATATAATCAGGCAAAATCTGACACTGAACTCCATAGAGACATTAGAACAGATCACCTGAAGCTTGGTCAAAGAGGTAGGTTTTAAGGAGGTGGAGCAGCTGACCGCAAACATTTAAATGTTCAGTTTCCATGGTGACTCGTGATTTGTAGAAGTATGTTGTGAAATTAGCTGTACCTTTATGTACTTCAGGCTTGATTTATAGCAACCTATTTCAATCCTTGCTGCACATGTGAGTGTGCTTGCAATAGAATAATTGTCTTTACTGGTGGGTCACTCGTTGAAGTATTTGTACTATGTTGTCTGAATTGTGAAATTTACTTTTCACCTTTTCAGATCTGCCTTTTTCTACTCTCCCATTGTAATAGTAGTTAAGTTTAGGGCATGGCAAATGAATGGGCAATCTAAATGATTTAGATTGTAAATATGCCATCAAAATATACATGTAGTATAGATCAGTTTGCTGCCAGTAATGCATACTTCCAGTGTGGGTGTAATTTGGAATTTGTGTCCCAGGACAATCACTGAACAGTGCAAGCCATTTGGACCATTGATTGAAAGTGTTAATTCATCTAAACTGAAAATAAGATGTGATTTGCAATGTCCTTTAAACTTTAATGTTAACAATTCTGTGTTGTATTTGTTGGTTGTTTCATGATTGCTAAAATATACTGCTCCTCAGTCACTGATATTGCTATTAATGACATATATTCTGGACTATAAACAAATTTTATAGTTATTGTGCAAGCAGAATATATAATCATTTTAAGTGTCTTTAAACCTGCCAAAGAGTCGGCATTTAAGGAGGGCCTTAAAAGAGAAGGGGGAGTGGGGAATTGGAGAGATTTACAGAGTGAATCGCTGAATTTAGGGCACAGACAGCTGAAGACACCACTCCTAGTAGTGGGACAAAGTCAAGAAAGAAAAGGGCTTTCATTTACGTAGAGCCTTTCATCTGCTCAAGATGTGTTAAAGTGCTGTACAGCCAATGATGTTTCCAAGTGTAGTTATTATTGTAAGGAAATGTGGCAGCCAATTTGCACATAGCAAGGTTCTACAAACAGCAGTGAGATACTGACCAGATAATCTGACTTACTGTTGTTGGTTAAAGGATAGAGATTGGCCAGGATGCCAGGAAAACTCCCCAATTCCTTTACGATTAGTTCCATGGGTTCTTCTCGCCCATGAGAGGGACAATGGCTTAACGTTTTATACAAAACTCAGCACTGCACTGAAGTGGCAACCTGAATTATGTACTGTAGTCTCTGGAGTCAGGCAAGAGAGGTACCACTGTCAAGGCTAACATTTCTGATTAAAAAGAGAGGTTACAGTGGTTATAGTATACAGTGAAGCTATGTTTCAGACAACTTGCAACAAACTTGGACCCTGAAGTAAATTGCTGTAAGAAATTAAAGTTGCTTTACTTCACCATTCTTCCACAGTCCAAATTACAAAAATAATGTCCATGTGGCAGCTCATCAAGTTTGCATTGTTAAAAGCAATTCCCATATCCTGCCAGCAGAATCTACAGGAGCAACAAGTACAAAAGTGCCTGTAGTTTAAAGCTTTTTTGACTTTGTTCAAAATTGTGTGGTTGTTCCCGAATACTATGCTAGCATTGTTTCATTTATGCAATAGAAAACTAAGAATGACGAAGACTTGCCTCAAATGGCATGGAACATGTGCCTAATGATTAGATTGGGCTCAGCATAATTCTTCGTAACCCTGATCAACCGGGCAAGGAGAATTGTTGATGGCACTGTTCGAAGATTTGATTGTTGTGATACTCCCATAGAACATTGGGAACTGTTGTTTCTGATCAGCAATGCTTTGACTTTGTCACAAAACTCGCTTTTATAATGTTACTGATCTCTTTCGTGAGTGTAATCAAGTTTAAATGGATATTTACCTGCTCAGTTGCTTGCAGATACACTAATATAGTAATCAATGTATTCTTTAAACCTTGGATGACTCTTGAGTAGCTTTGGGATGTGGCACAAGTGGGCCTGTTGAGTAAGGTGTGTGGTATGTAGAGCTCTAAAAGTATAAGAGAAACTTTTAAAGCTTTCCCCTGCCCCACACCCCATCCTGAGGAAAAGAATTTTGATGTCTATGCCATACAGTAGCTCATTGCTAAACTGTGGCCAAAATACAGCCTGACTTTTTTCCCCCAGTATTATTTCATCTTTGAAGTGCAGATTTGAATCTTAAGTTGGATTCTCAGGTTGGAATTGATAATTGTGTGCTATGTAATTCTAAATTAGGCTGTTTTCAATTTGAAATCTGAAAATTGAAGATCCTAAGGGTGATGTTGCTTCGCTTTTTTATTCCTGCCTCAAGAGCAACGTTCATGTGTGCGTTTTACATTTGTCTGCAGGTGCTTGTTTTGTTTTTTGGGGGTTTTTTTTTGCAGCTCTGCTGCTCTGATGTAAAATACTCAGTTGAGAGATTGCGCAAAGGTGGGACTGGATCTCTACTTTTAGCTTTATTGTAGCAGTACACCTTAATCCTGTGGCTGATTCATAGGCTCACATTTTGAATGGCTGGAGGACCACACCTTTTCCACTTGCTATTGCTATAACATAAAAGTGAAAACTCTTAATATTTTCCAGCATGTCAAGAGTATGACACAAGCGGATTGTCACTAACTCAATTTGAGGTGCTGCTATTTATTGCATGTATCTGGTTTCTACAGGCACAGTTGATACTGCTACACCTGGATCAGGGTTCTTTTTTATTCGTTCATGGGATTTTGGTGTCGCTGGCTAGGACAGCATTTATTGTCCATCCCTAATTGCCCTTGAGAAGGTGGTGGTGAGCTGGTGTTCACCAGTTCTCTAAACTAGTTAGTGCATTTCAATGACCATGTGTATTCCTAGTGTTTTATTTGTAGGCCTTTTCATATCCTCCGTCCAGTCCCTATCCATATATGAAGTACATTGTTAGCTGATGGATCAGTAGCTTTTGTCACCTCTGGTCCTGAAAACTTTTCTCTTTAGTCTTTCTTTGGCTGCTTCAAGCTCCCTTATCTTAAATCTTATGAATTATTTATTTTGTTGAGATGAAGCTTACCTTGTGTGCTTTTGTATTTGTGAAACTGCACCAAGGCTAAACAAGTTCTGCTTTCCTGTAGTTTAATTTTAATGTCAAAGCCAAGAAATGAAATTGCTTTTGAATCCTCAGTTTTTTTTTATTCGTTCATGGGATGTGGGCATCGCTGGCTAGGCCAGCATTTATTGCTCATCCCTAATTGCCCCAGAGAAGGTGATGGTGAGCTGCCTTGAACTGCTTTAGTCCTTGGAGTGTTGGTACACCAACAGTGCTGTTTGGAGTTCCAGGATTTAGGAGCAGCGATATAGTTCCAAGTCAGGATGGTGTGTGGCTTGGAGGGAAAGTTGCAGGTGGTGTCTTGCAGCTGCTGCCCCTGTCCTTCTAGGTGGTAGAGGTGTGGGTTTGGAAGGTGCTGTCGAAGGAGCATTGGTGAGTTCCTGCAATGCATCTTGTAGATGGTACACTCTGCAGCTACTGGTTGATGTTGAAGGTGGGTGGATGTGGTGCCAATCAAGCGGGTTGCTTTGTCTTGGATGGTGTCGAGCTTCTTGAGTGTTGTTGGAGCTGCACCCATCCAGGCAAGTGGAGAGTAGTCCATCACACTCCTGACTTGTGCTTTGTAGATGGTGGACAGGGTTTGGGAGATGGGATGTGAGTTGCTTGCCACAGAATTCCCAGCCTTTGACCTGCTGTTGCAGCCACAGTATTTATATAGCTGGTCCAGTTCAGTTTCTGGTTAATGGTAACCCCCAGGATGTTCGTGGGGGATTCAGCAATGGTAATGTCATTGAACCGCAAGGGGAGATGGTTAGATTCTCTCTTGCTTACGATGGTCATTGCCCGGCATTTGTGTGGTGCAGATGTTACTTGCCACTTATCAGCTCAAGCCTAGATGTTGTCCGGGTCTTGCTGAATCTGAGTACAGGCTGTTTCAGTATCTGAGAAGTCACGAATGGTGCTGAACATTGTGCAAACATTCTCACCTGACCTTATGATTGAAGGAAGGTCATTGATGAAGCAGCTGGAGATGTCAAGGGCAGTCATTCTCCTGGAGTTCAGCTGTTTTGTCCATATTTGGACCAAGGCTGTAATGAGGTCAGGTGTTGAGTGGCCCTGGCGGAACCCAAACTGAGCAGGTTATGGCTGAGTAAGTGCTGCTTGATAGCACTGTCTATGACTCCTTCCTTCCATCACTTTGTTGCTGATCGGGAGTAAATTGATAAGGCAGTAATTGGCCGGGTTGGATTTGTCCTTTTTTGTTCCCAGGACACACCTGGGAAACGTTCCACAATGCTGGGTAGTTGCCAGTGTTATAACAGTACTGGGACAGCTTGGCTAGGGGTGTGGATAGTTCTGGAGCAAAAGTCTTCAGTACTATTGCTGGCATGTTGTCAGGGCCCATAGCCTTTGCAGTATCCAGTGCCTTCTGTCGTTTCTTGATATCACGTGGAGTGAATTGAATTGGCTGGCATCTGATGCTGGGGACCTCAGGAGGAGGCCAGGATGCATCATCCACTCGGCACTTCTGGGTGAAGATGAATGCAAATGCTTCAGCCTTGCCTTTTGCACTAATGTGCTGGGCTCTCCCATTGTTAAGGATGGGGATCTTTGTGGAGTCTCCTGCTCCTGTTGATTGTTTAATTGTCCACCACCATTCACGACTGAATGTGGCAGGACTTGCACTTACTGAAGAATCCCTTCTAAATGCATTGGTGAGATGTTGTCTGAGCAGTTGTGTTCTTTAAAATTGTTTATTTTTGAATATGCCGGGTGCCGTATTGGTTTCTCATGGCTTCAAACTATTGGAATGTTTTGGAGCGTTCTGCAGCCAACATCTTCCCTTCTCTAGTCTGTCTTTCGAACAGTTGTATTTCGCTTGTCTGGAGGTATATTGGTTATACAGGAACAGAAAGTGCTGGAAATACTTGTTCTGATGAAAGGTCACAGACTTGAAATGTTAATTCTGCTGCTGTCTCCACAGATGCTGCCTGACCTGCTGAGTATTTCCAGCACTTTGTTTTTATTTCAGATTTCCAGCATCTGCAGTATTTTGCTTTTATTATATTGGATTATACAGGATCTGTGTTGTTGATCCACAGTGTAATGTAGGAACATTGATCAACTGTGAACATTATCTAACCATATAAATAATAGATGTGAATGTTGTAACACTGAAGCCTGGGATCAGATTTCTGTTCTTAGCTTGTACCCAGGCGGTTTTTTTTAAAATTTGGGTAGCTACTGTGTCACATTTTGAGAATATGTAATTGCATAAGTGATCCAGTTGTTTGAGGTTTACAGCAGTTTGCATCATGTACTGTAGATACTAGTGCTGTTGCTGGGAGGACTGCGTGTCTTGTTCCCAACAATATTTGCACTCCAGCAAATACAATGTATTAAGTTGAATATGCACTTATTCCTGCTTGTTTAATAAATGGTGCTGATTTCTATTCCCTGACTAATTGCAATGCACTTTATTTTTAATTAATTCTAGGTGCGATTGTTACAAAACAATGTGCAGAATTGCTGCTTAAAATGAGTTGAAAGAATTCTCATCCTATTTTTGCACTTAAGGCCAGTTCAATCACTCTTCTGTGCAAAAGTAGTTTTGATGTCAACCCCTCTAAGCATATAAGAGTTTAAGGCATGATGCATTATTCTGAATTTAATTGTTTCTGGCTAAGATCGTTGTCTAGCATTTCTAAAACTTAGTTGCGCTATTCTCTGGATGAATGCCAGCTTTATAGCTTGCCTCTAGATTACGCATACTTGTGCTAGTTCCCTTTATGCCAGGAATGTTTGGTGCCAGATAATTGCTGCTGAAACTGGAAATTGTATTGCTATTTCTTTCAATCTGATTCCAACTATTACACATGCTGCAGTGGGAGGGTGGCAGTCTATAAATTTATGTGAATCAGCAGTTTAACAGTGAAGCTAACTAGTCCAGCGCTTTGGAATTAACTGCTATTTAGCATGGCACAATATCTTAATGGTCCCACTTCATGGGCTTGGACCAACTTGATGCTGAAGTTTCAGTTCTAAGGAAAAAATTAGTGCATTGCTCTCTTGCTGGGTATCTTTTCCTCCTGAAGAAGGTATTGACTGTTGTTGGATTCCAGTTCCCAGGTGCTGTCAGTACTATCCATGCGTCTATACTTGATGTGAGTTTAGACAAGTATTAGTAGAACATTCAATCATAAGGGACATCACAGGAAGCCCAGTCCTGTCCTTGCTGAATAATATATTTTCAGTCAGAATCATTGGACAACAATTGGGAATGGGGATCCTGGCTGACTTTTTTTTTTGTGTGCCCCTTGCGCAATTCTGAGATATTGAGGCAAATTTTTCCTCTTGTGCTTACCCTGTTCCATCTCTTTCTGTTGTAAACTAAGCCTATAGTGCAGCAGTGTCGATTAATATCGATATTAAAAATATTGTAATTTCTCAATGATGCGATACGACCTTTTGTAGGGAGTGATGCTCGAGGCTGCAGTCAGGAATGGAATTTGGAAACAGTGCATTGCAGGGCTGAAGGAGATGACTGGTATGAGGGCAAGGAGGGATTTTAAAAACCAGCACAATTTTTAAATTTGGATGGGGAGTGGGCTTTCAGGAGCTATTATAGGTCAGCATTGAGTGAGCAGGACTTAGTGTGTGGTAGGATATGCCCACCAGAGTTTTGGATGAGCTGAAGTAGATGGAGATTGTGGCTAGCCAGGATAGCATTGGAATAGTCAAGTCTGCAGGTGACAAAGGCATTAAAGAGGGTTTCAGAATCAGAAAGCAATGTAGATGGGTGAAGTTTCCATGGGTGAAGTTTCCATGGGAAAGAGCTCGGATGAAGAGAATGGGGCCATGGTTGGAACTTTGGGGGATTCTGCAAGTGACTGGACAGGGGTGAGAAGGGGAACAATTGCTAGCAGTTCTCTCGGTACAATCCGATAAGGATTGAATCCCAGCTGAGGCAGTCCAGCAGCAGGGAGGTATTGGAGGTGGGTCATGTTAATGACTAAATGGTAGCAGGGAGGTCAAGGAGAATGAAGGAGGTAATGCTTTGTGATTGTAGGTTCAGAGCATATGATTTTGATTTTGGTTAGCGCCATTTCAGTGTTGAGAGGGCAAAGCTTGACTGGAGGATTTCAGACAAGGAAGAAAGATGGGCACGGATGTACAGAGAACTTGAGAAAAGGGGGTTGGAAATGGAACAGGAGCTATTGCAGGCGGGTGTCGAGGATGGTTTTTGAGGAGGGAGTTATGGTATTTGAAAGGTCATGCCTTAGAACTTGATGTGTGAAAACATTAATTATTGTCACCAAATTACAGGCTTAATGTTTACATGAAAGTTGTATTGAGATTAACATCTTTAAATATTAGCGTTTTATTGTGGGATGGACTCAATGGGCCAGCTGGTCTTTCTACTGTGTCAGGTATGTTTTTATATGATTGCTTTAGGTGTTCCGCAACTTTCAGTTATTCACAGCATTGTTGTTTCAGCAGTGATTATATTGCTGTCAATAAATCTTTTTATCAACTTTTAAAGTCCATTTTAAAAATATTAAATGTATACTTTGAGTCCTTGTGCATTGAGAGTATAAAGCTTACGATCACTAGTATAGGGCTCCCAGATTCTGCTTACCCTCATAACAAAATATTTGTGTGAATTTAAACATGCAAAAGAAGTGTGCTAAGTAACATGCTCATCTAGTCGCTAGTTATTGCAACTAGAAAAAACAAATGAAGAGTCAAAGGTAAGGCTGTTGGACTAGAAAAAGGCAAAGGTCAGTTAGATATGAAGAGATATGGCCCATATATATTGGGCAGGAAAGTTAGCAAATATTAGTGGGTCAGCAGTGGGAAAGTTTCAAACGTGAGAGTACAAAATAGCTATATTTCTTAGGTTAAAAAAGGTGCATCAAAAATAGAGTTCTGTAGATGGAGATTAGATTAGATTTAGATTAGATTAGAGATACAGCACTGAAACAGACCCTTCGGCCCACCGAGTCTGCTGAACATCAACCACCCATTTATACTAATCCTACACTAATCCCATATTCCTACCAAACATCCCCACCTGTCCCTATATTTCCCTACCACCTACCTACCTATACTAGTGACAATTTATCATGGCCAATTTACCTATCAACCTGCAAGTCTTTTGGCTTGTGGGAGGAAACCGGAGCACCTGGAGAAAACCCACGCAGACACAGGGAGAACTTGCAAACTCCACACAGGCAGGAGATTAAGACCAGGAGATTTGCTAGAAAGACTCTAGCTGCGTAGAGAGACGAGAGAAACTAAGTTTGTTTTCCTGAAAGCAGAGAAAGTCGAGAGGAAATTTGATAGAGCTGTTCAAAATCATGAACAATTTTGGTTGAGTAAATAAAGGGAAACTGTTTCCAGTGGCAGAAGGGTCAGTAGCCTTGGGACACAGGTCTAAGGTAATTGGCAAAAGAACCAGAGGTGACATGAGGGGCAAAAAATACGCAGCGAGTTATGATCTGAAATGCAGTGTGTGAAAGAGTGATGGAAGCAGATCCAATCATTTTGAAAGGGGAATTGGATAAATACTTGGAGGGAAAAATTTACTGTGCTGGGGGGAAAAAACGGAGGGGTTGTGGGACTAATTGGAGATTTCTTTCAAAGAGCCAGCACTGCATGATTCTGAAATTGTGGGTGCAGGTAAAGAAAGTAGTTTCTATTCGTTTTTTTAAAGTGAATGATTTTGTGTTTATAAATAGGGGTATGGAGCATGTAAAATGTGGTGCTAAATATGTACAAGCCATTGGCTATGCCTCAGTTAAGAATACTTGACTGTTTTGGCTTTCCCATTATAGAAAAGGCATGAAAGCCATAGAAAATATGCAATGCTGATTTACCACAATGATGCATGGTAAACTACAGTTATGGGAGGAGACATGAGATATTGGGACTGTTTCCACTGGAGCTAAGAAGGCTAAGAGGAGAGTTTAAGACGTTCATAAAATTTCTGGAGAATTTTGCCAGACTGAACAGAGGAAAGACTAATTTTTATTTTTGGTTGGGAAATCCATGACGAGGATAAATCAATTCAAAATTGCAAGAGAGGATTGAGAAATTTCTTCATGTTATTTGGATTGTGGAATGGTTTGCACTGGGAGAAAATAGAGAAATTTTTTTTTTAAAGGGAATATGTTTACTGCAGGGATATGACAAGGGGCTGCAGCAGTGGGATTAGTTTTGGATTGTTGTCTATAGGTAACTGTTTACATACAGGATTTCCATTCTAAATATGTACATGGGCTGTTCCAGTGTCAACTATTGACATAGCATGCCCTGACAACAGGAAGTATCCACATGCACAAGATGTTTATTGTGTGTCGAGGCTTTCCTGTGGCTCCTTTGAGAAGGTGATGGTGAGCCACTGCTGTGGTGCTTGTGGTGGAGGTACACTGTTAGGGAGGGAACTCCAGGATTTTAACTTGATGGTGATGAAGGAATGATGTATTTCCAAGTCAGGATGGTATATGACTTGGAAGTAAACTTTTAGATTATGGTGTTCCCATGTGCCTGCTTCCCTTGTCCTTCCAGGTCGTAAAGGTTGCAGCTTTGGAAGGTGCTGTTGGATGACGCCTTTGTGAGTTGCTGCAGCGCATCTTATAGATGTGCACAGTGGCTGCCATGTGTACCCAGTGGTGGAGGGGTTGAGTATTTAAGGTGGTAGATCAGGTGCCTATCAAGTGGGCTGCTTAGTCCTGGATTGTGTTGGAATTGCCCTGATCTAGTCATGTAGAGAGTATTCCATCACACTCCTGACGTATGTGCCTTGCAAATGATGGAAAGGCTTTGGGGAGTCAGGAGGTGAGTTACTTGTTACAGAATTCCTAGCTTCTAACCGTTTTGTAGCCATAGTATTTTAGGCTGGTCATTGGTCATGCTCAGCATGTTGATGGGGGATTCAGCAATGCTAATGCCTTTTGAATATCATGGGGAGGTGGTTAGATTCTCTTGTTGGAGATTGTGGACATTGGAAAAAAAAAAAAAAAGAAAAAGGAAGCATTCGTAAGGGCTAGAAGGCTGGGAACGGACGAAGCCCTTGAGGAATATACCGAAAGTAGGAAGGAACTTGAGCAAGGAGTCAGGAGGGCTAAAAGGGGTCATGAAAAGTCATTGGCAAACAGGATTAAGGAGAATCCCAAGGCTTTTTATATGTATATAAAGAGCAAGAGGGTAACTAGGGAAAGGGTTGATCCACTCAAGGACAGAGAAGGGAATCTGTGGAGCCAGAGGAAATGGGTGAGGTACTAAATGAGTACTTTGCATCCGTATTCACCAGCGAGAAGGACTTTGTGGATGATGAGCCTAGGGAAGGGAGTGTAGATATCAAAAAGGAGGTGCTGGGCGTCTTGCAAAGCATTAAGGTAGATAAGTCCCCAGGGCCTGATGGGATCTACCTCAGAATACTGAGGGAGGCAAGGGAAGAAATTGGTGGGGCCTTGATAGAAATCTTTGTATCCTCATTGGCTACAGGTGAGGTCCCAGAGGACTGGAGAATAGCCAATGTTCCTTTGTTTAAGAAGGGTAGCAAGGATAATCCAGGAAATTATAGGCCGGTGAGCCTTGCGTCAGTGGTAGGGAGATTATTAGAGAGGATTCTTCGGGACAGGATTTACTCCCATTTGGAAACAAATGAACGTATTAGCGAGAGACAGCATGGTTTTGTGAAGGGGAGGTCGTGTCTCGCTAACTTGATTGAGTTTTTTGAGGAAGTGACAAAGATGATTGATGAAGGAAGGGCAGTGGATGTTATCTATATGGACTTCAGTAAAGCCTTTGACAAGGTCCCTCATGGCAGACTAGTACAAAAGGTGAAGTCACACGGGATCAGAGGTGAGCTGGCAAGATGAATACAGAGCTGGCTCAGTCATCGAAGACCGAGGGTAGCAGTGGAAGGGTGCTTTTCTGAATGGAGAGATGTGACTAGTGGTGTTCCGCAGGGATCAGTGCTGGGACCTTTGCTGTTTTTATTGTATTTAAATGATTTGGAGGAAAATGTAGCTGGTCTGATTAGTAAGTTTGCGGACGACATGAAGGTTGGTGGAGTTGCGGATAGTGATGAGGATTGTCAGAGGATACAGCAGGATATAGATCGGTTGGAGACTTGGGCGGAGAAATGGCAGTTGGAGTTTAATCCGGACAAATGTGAGGTAATGCATTTTGGAAGATCTAATACAGATGGGAAGTATACGGTAAATAGCAGAACCCTTGGGAGTATTGACAGGCAGAGAGATCTGGGCGTACAGGTCCACAGGTCACTGAAAGTGGCAACACGTGGATAAGGTAGTCAAGAAGGCATACGGCATGCTTGCCTTCGTTGGTCGGGGCATAGAGTATAAAAATTGGCAAGTCGTGCTGCAGCTGTACAGAACCTTAGGCCACACTTGGAATATTGCGTGCAATTCTGGTCGCCACACTACCAGAAGGACGTGGAGGCTTTGGAGAGGGTACAGAAGAGGTTTACCAGGATGTTGCCTGGTCTGGAGGGCATTGGATATGAGGAGAGGCTGGATAAACTCGGATTGTTTTCACTGGAACAACGGAGGTGGAGGGCGACGTGATAGAGGTTTACAAAGTTATAAGCGGCATGGACAGAGTGGATAGTCAGAAGCTTTTTCCCAGGGTGGAAGAGTCAGTTACTAGGGGGCATAGGTTTATGGTGAGAGGGGCAAAGTTTAGAGGGGATGTGCGAGGCAACTTCTTTACACAGAGGGTGGTGAGTGCCTGGAACTTGCTGCCAGGGGAGGTGGTGGAAGCAGGCACGATAGCGACGTTTAAGAGGCATCTTGACAAATGCATGAATAGGATGGGAATAGAGGGATACGGTCCCCGGAAGTGCAGAAGGTTTTAGTTTAGACAGGCATCAAGATCGGCGCAGGCTTGGAGGGCTGAATGGCCTGTTCCCGTGCTGTACCGTTCTTTGTTCTTCTTCTCATTGCCTGGCACTTGTGTGAATTGGTAGCACCACTACTGACTGAGCTAGTTGAGTCCTGAAGGACACAGTTGCCAGACTGGGCCTGCAGCAGGTAGTGAGCGAATCAACAAGAGAGTAACCTCCTTGTCCTTGTCCTCACAAATCTTCCTGTCTCAGATGCATCTGTCCATGACAGCGTTGGTTGAAGTGACCCTCTCACAGTCCTTGTGGAGGCCTTCACACCGAGGACATTCTCCACCATTTTGAGTGACACTGCCACTGTGCTAAATGGGGGTCGATGCAGAATAGATCTAGCAGCTCAAAACTGAGCATCCGTGAGGGGCTGTCGACCATCATCAGCAGAATTGTATTCAACCATATTCTGTAATCTCATTGCTTGGTATATCACTCACTCTGTACCATTACCATGAACCAGGGTTCATCCCCTGGCTTAAATGAGGAATCTAGGAGAGCATGCCAGGAGCAGCACCAGGCATATCCTAAAAATGAGGTGCAGCTACAACACAGGACTGCGTGCATGCTAAACAGCAGAACCAGCATGCTATAGACAGCGATGCTATCCCACAACCAACGGATCAGATCAAAGCTCTGCAGCCTTATCACCACCAATCGTGAATGATGGTGGACAATTAAACAACTAACTGGAGGAGCAGGCTCCAAAAACATCCTCATACGCAAAGATGGGGGAGCCCAGCACAAAAGACAGCGCTGAAGCATTTGCAACCATCCTGAGCCAGAAGTGCCGAGTGGATTATCCATCTTGGTCTGCTCCTGAGGTCCCCACCATCATAGATGCTAGTCTTCAACCAGTTCAATTCACTCCATGTGGTCAAGAAACAGCTGAAGGCATTGGATACAGTAAAGGCTCAGGGCCCTAGCAACTTGCCAGCTGTAGTAGACTTGTGCTCCAGAAAGAGCCGCACTCTTAGCCCAAGCTGTTCCAGTAAAGCTACAACGCAGGTGTTGACCCAACATTGAAAAATTGCCCAGGTGTCAATAGTCAGCAAAGTGATGGAAAATGTTGTCTGCAGTGCGATCAAATAGCACTTACTCAGCAACAACCTGCTTCAATACTCCGTTTGGGCTCTGCCAGTGCCACTGTGCTCCAGACCTCATAGCCTCAGTCCATGTTTGGACCAAGGCTGTAAAGAGCTGAATTCCAGAGGTGAGGTGAGTGTGACTGTTCTTGACATCAAGGCAGTATTTGACGAAGTGTGGTACCAAGGAGCCCTGGCAAAATTGAAATCGATGGGAATCGGGAATGGGTGGGGGAAGTAACTCTCTACTGGTTGGAGTCACATCTGTAACAAAGGTAGATGGTTGTGGTGGTTGGTGGCCTATCATCTCAGCCCTGGGACATTGCTATGGAAGTTCCTCAAGGTAGTTTTCCTAGGCCCAACCATCTTCAGCTGCTTCATCAATGACCTTCCCTCCAACATAAGTTCAGAAGTGGGGATTGTTGTGATCTTACTTTTTTTTTTGGAGTGGTGGAAATTTGCAGTGTGTCTTTAAGACAGCAAAGGATCAGTACTGCTTTAAGAACAAGCAAGCCTCAGGTTTACCGAGAAGGTGCATTTGGGTTGCTGTTGAATACGACCATACACGGAACCAACCAGCTTCAAAAAGTGCATTCTGATTACTCCGGCAACAGCCATTCAGAGATCGAGAACAGGATAATCAATGTTACGACTGACTTTTGAAACTAGCTGAAAAATTGGCTTTTGCAGAGACAGGTAACAGACATATACTGTTTTGCCAGCATGCACTGATGGAAACAGGAGAGCTCGCCCTCGTCTATTTAAAGCCTATTTATTATACTCTCAGAATTCTGAAAAATCAAGCCAGATTAATTTAAAAAAAAAAAAACAAATTGTTGATCGGTGTTCATCCAAACTGGACTGCGGGGTTTCCTATGGTTGAGGAACATATTTTTTTTTCCCCCCATCAGACAATTGCGAGGACTTCAAGCAACCTTGAACTGTTTCACATTGGAAGATTCCACTTGGGAGCATAAATCTGCAAGGACTTTACTGCTGTGGTACTGGTGTTTAAGATTTTTAAAGTTTTTACTAATAGTTAATTTGTTGATATCTATCTAGGGTTGCGCAGTGGCTTGCACCACAACCTCTCAGCTCCAGCGACCCGGGTTCGGTTCTGGGTACTGCCTGTGTGGAGTTTGCAAGTTCTCTCTGTGACCGTGTAGGTTTCTGACCACATGCCAAAGTCTTGTGGGTTGATAGGTAAATTGGCCATTGTTTTTAAAAAAAAAAAAAAAAAAAAATTGCCCCGAGTGTAGGTAGGTGGTGGGGATGTGAGAGGGAAAAATGGCGTTAATGTAGGATTAGAATAAATGTGTGGCTGATGGTCAGCGTGGACTCGGTGGGCCAAAGGGCCTGTTTCAGTGCTGTATCTCTCCATGACTCTATGACTAAAGATACCTGGTTTGGTTTGCCTCATTCGGGGATTAATAGATTGTTCCATTCGGCTGTGGCTTTCTTTAATTTGCAAAGTTTAATGTGATCTGTGGAGCGACGGGACTGAATTGACAGTGCGTTGTTCCTACCGCAATCAGAATCATATATTTTGATTGGGGGCTTTGTCTTGAGCGGTCATGTCATAACAGGATAATTGCTGATTGCAGTATTCAGTTCCATTCACAACCCCTCAGATACTGAAGCAATCCATGCCCACATGCAACAAGACCTGGACAACATCCAGGTTTGGGCTGATGTGTGATACGAATTTCACTTGCCACTTGAGTGCCAGGTAATGACCATCTCCAAGAGAGAATCTAACCTTTTTCCTTTTTGACATTTGGCATTACCGTCACTGAATCCCCCACCCCCATCATCAATATCCTGGGGGGGTTACCATTGATCAGAAACTTAAATGGACCAGCTGTATAAATATGGTGGCTACAAGAGCAGACCAGAGGGAGGGAATTCTGTAATGAGAGTAAGTAATTCACTTGACTCCCCAAAGCCTGCCCATCATCTACAAGGCAAAAGTCAGGAGTGTGATGGAATGCTCTCCACTTGCCTGGATGGGTGAAGCTCCAACAAACTCCAGAAGCTCGACACCATCGAGGGGGGGGGGGGGGGGAAAGTAGCCTGCTTGATTGGTACCCCATCCACCAACTTAAACATTTGCTCCCTCCACCAGTGGCGCACAGTGGTAGTAGTGTGTACGATCTACAAAATGCACTGCAGCAACTAGTCAGGGCTCCTTCAGTAGCACCTTCCAAACACGCAACCTCACCACCTGGAAGGACAAGGGCAGCAGATGCATGGGAACACTACCGCCTGCAAGTTCCCCTCCAAGCCACACACTATCCTGACTTGGAACTATATTGCCGTTCCTTTGCTGTTGCTGGGTCAAAACCCTGGAACTCTCTCTCCCTAACGTGGACTGCAGCGATTCAAGAAGGCGCCTATCCAACGCCACCTTTCTCAAGGGCCGTTGGGGATGGGAAATAAATGCTGGCCTTGCCAGTCATGCTCGCATCCCACGAACGAATAATAAATTACATGTTACTAGTCAGTTATCAGCCCAAGCCTAAAAGTTGTCCAGGTCTTGTTGTATGTGAGCACGGACTGCTTCATTTATCTTTGGAGTTGCGAATGAAACTAAACACTGCAATCATCAGCGAACATCCCCACCTCTGACCTTGTGATCTGAGACCGATGACTCCAGTTGGGATATATTTGAAGTGCTGAGGTTTTACTTCAGGGGAACAGAAAGAAAATAACCTTTTGTGAAGTACAGGGAGGTATTGGCATGCCTGCTGGCGCAACAACTTGGGTCTAGGGCATTTCATCAGAACTGGAATATATTGGCGATGAACAGCTTTTAAACAGTGCCAGTGGAAAGGTGACACAAGAAAAGATCGGTTATAGTGGTGGATAGGAGTGATTTTTCTAAATGACAAGGTGAGGAGACCAGCATAGAAGCAAAAAGTGCGCCCAGAACAGATATAAATGGCTAAAGCAGAAGGGAAGTGTGGAAAATCTGCCAATGTGGAGAGGGTTGTTATGGTGGAAGAATATCAGGTAGATCTCTGGGGTGCTGAATGCCTACCAGTCCACAGCCAGCAGGGTAATCGCCAGTTCTCACTTAAAGACTGGCTACCCGGCTACATGTGTCGGGGTTAGGTCAATATTCCGAGTCCAGCATTCGGGCTCCGGTCAGGTCGGGCTGGACAGTGCTGCTTCCGAGAACTCATGGGATCACGATTCCTGCCCCCCCACCCCACAACTCAATCTGCAGGAATAGCCTGCTGCCGGAATGGATGAACAGGATCACAAATATTACCATTTGGACCAGGTAGAGCACAGTAACATGTTTGATATCATTAAAGTTATTGCGATATTCGGGTCTGATCAGGTGCAAAAAAAATTAAAGGACTCTGGGCACGGTTCGGGTTGGGTGGGGCCCAGGTTGGGTTTCAATTTTATACCCGAGCAGGCCTTTACGCTCACTACTTCCACTCCCAGTGGCTCTGGTGCAGTTGTTACTTTGGATCCGTTTAATATGCTGGAGTTTTGCTGCAGTAGTGGGAGAGATTGGAAGCTGATTCCTTTTGTGTGTGCGTGCTCTAATATATAGAACAAAGTGCTGATTTAAGTGCAGCAGTTCACAGACTAAAAGCTCAAAATGGACATAAACTATATGAAAAGGAGTTTTTCAAAGTTCGTAACTTAAGAGTTGCGGCAGACAGTGAGGATGATGCCAGTCGACTGCAACAGGACACTGATAGGCTAGCTGAATGGGCTGGCAAGTGGCAGATAAAATTTAATAGAAAGAAGTGTGAGGCGATGTATTTTGGCTGAAGGGATAGGGAGAGGCAATATGGACTAAGTGGCACAGTTCCAAAGTGTACAAGAACAAGGGGACCTGGGAGTTAATGTGCATAGACCTTTGCTCTCAATATGTCCTGCCACCTTCAATGAGCAAAGCCTATGGGATCTTGGGCTTCATAAATAGAGGTATTGGTGCAAAAGGAGGAAAGTTATGCTGAGCCCCTAGTTAGGCCACAACACGAGCATTATGTCCAATTCTGGTCACCACGCTTTTAGGAAGGATGTGGATGTCCTTGAGAGGATGCAGAGGAGATTTACCAGAATGGTTCCTGGGATGAGGGATCTTAGCTACAAGCTTAGGTTGGAAAAGTTGGGGTTGTCCTTGGAGGGGAGATTTGATAGAGGTGTACAAGATTGTAAGAGGTTTAGGTGAGGTAGACAAAAAGTTGTTCCCATTAGTTGATAGAAGGACTAGTGACATAGATTTAAGGTTTCGGGCAAGAGATATTGCGGGGTATGTGAGGAAGAACATTTTTACATAGCAAGTGGTAATGGCCTGGAATTCGCTGCCTTCAAGGGGGGGGGGTAGTGGAAGTGGAGACAATGAATTATTTCAAAAGGAGGTTGGATGGGCACTTGAGGGAAATAAACTTGCAGGGCTGTGGGGGTAGAGTGGGGAATGGGACTTATTGGGTTGTTGTACAGAGAGTGGCTTCTTGTGCCGTTAAGGCTCTATGACTAGCTTCTAAGTCTATCGGAGGTATTGAGTTAAGCTGCCAGATGATTATGGCACTGCCTGTCGGACTTGGCAAAGAATATTGCCAGCTGCCAGAAGATATCGAAACATTTGCTTCGTGAGTAACCTTTTGGAGCTGACAGCTGCTCCCTGGAACTGTTTTTTTTCCAGCACTGCACTGTAATTCTGCCAAATAAAGACTAAACAGGATGTCTTTCTGTGTTTATTTCACAACTCCCTTTTATACTGCAATAATATTTATTTGTGCTCTGTATTGGGATCCCTCAAGTATTTTTAGCAAATACTACAGGGCACACTTGCTATGCCAGTGACTCAGTACAAAAGTTTTTAGAGCAAGTATTTTCTGATTGTAATTATCTATTTTATAGACTAATTTTGCTCACCTCCCCCATCACCCCCAAATTTTCTCCTCTGCTAAGGCACTGACTGAGTTAAAGTTCTAGCCATGCTGGGAGCCTTTGGGTAGCTTGTCTCTCTGGCTCTTCATGTGAGTTTATACTGGCCTTGGTTCAATGGTAGCACTTTCACCTGAGTTGTAACCTTGTCCCACACCAGTCACTTGATGACCTAATCTAACCTGACGTTTCACCTGTGGTGCAGAGGTGCTGTCTTTTGGATGAAACTTTAAAGCCCTCCTGGTAGGTAGAGAAACTGTTTCCTCTGGGAGAGTCCAGAACAAGGGGGTGTAACCTTAAAATTAGAAGTAGGCAGTTCAGGGATGATGGGAAGCACTTCATTGAACGAAGTGTAATGGAAATCTGGAGCATTCTTCCCTCAAAAATGTATTGAGACGAGGTCAGTTAACAATGTAAAAGTTGAGATTGATGGGCAAGAGTATTAAATGTTACAGAACCAAGGTGGGTAAATGGAATTGAGATACAGAGCAGCCATGATCTGAGTGGCAGAACAGGCTTGAGGGACTGAATGGCCTCCAATTCTGTGTTCCTCAGGTGGTTACTAAAGATCCCTTAGCATTATTTTGAAGAGATGGGAAGTTCTGTCTGCTATCCTAGCCAACATTTAGCTCTTGACCAGCTTTGTTCCAGATTATCTCTCTGGTCATTATAACATTGCTGTTTGTGGGACCTTGGAAATTGTTTTCTGTGTTTCCTACATTCTAGTAGTAACTACTCAAAAGTACTTCATTGGTTATAAAGTGCCTTGAAAAATTCAAAGGTTGGGAAAGGCTCTATATAAATGCAAATTCAGTAATTCTTGAAGTTTGTATCAGGCCTTTCAGATGTAGAATCAGACCTGACTCTTGTCATTGCTCAACATGCAGAAGGCATTTTTCAGCAATGGAACGGAATAGTTATGAGGGGAAATCCCAGCTATATTTTGTTTATTCAGTCCCTAGCTCTGAAGCACTGAGCTCGTTGATCACCATAGCAGCAATAGAATGCTACACCTTATTCCAGTGACTTCTATACAATCTTTGCCTACTCAGTCTGTGCCCATTTACAGCTGCTGTGGAAGTGAACTGTTATGGGGTGGTAGGGGGTTGGAGGAATTTTTAGCTTGGTGTAGATGTATTTTTATCCATTTGAAGCTGTTCCACTACCAGTGGGAGAAAAAATTGAAGCAATTAAAGCTCTCCTAATTCATGTAAAGCCTCTCGAGTGCAAGTAATGTAACTACAGTTGTTTAATGCACTCTAGAGAGCTACTATAACTGCAGATTGCAAAATGTTCAGAATCTTTATTTCTAACTAGTACTTGTATATTTAAAAAGTTGTGAATTTAGCTAATGCCAGAAAATTACTTTTGCATTTAATTTAAATCTGCAGGAAAACTTTACAACTTTGTAAACTACCAAGGACAAGCATTCTCTACCCTTCAGAAAGAAACACATTTAGCATTTAATTCAAGAGCACTTCCAAAGCATCCTCTCTTTTCTGATTCCTACCTTGGGAGTGTGGAAGAGCCTCAAATTGAGAATTGTTCCCTGAAACTTTTGACTTTTATTAATTTCTAAAATCTTAATACCTTTCTTAAATTCTGTTCCAGAATGTAAAGTGGACTACAGTGGTTTGACCAGGTGTACGGTTGACTGGGAGTGAAGCTGGTACAAGTAATGAACCCTTTCTGGAGCATGTCTACAAGTTCTACCCGGAAGGTAATAGAACACCTCAGGAATAGTTACTGTCAACAGAGTCTTTTTTCTCATTAAAAGCACTTGGCACAAATATATTCATGAGAAAAAATTGTCCAAGGACTATCTTCGTTTTGGAGAGCAAGGAAAGCACATTATCAGGTCAAGTGTTTGAAAATACAAAACAAATATTTTTGACTTGTGCAAGTTTTTTTTTAATGTGCAAACTAGTTTGTATTTTAAAAGCCTTAAGATTTGTTCATGTTACCAGATATTAAAACAGCTGCATTTTCAGATGTAATGCTTTTCGAAATTGCTGACAGTGCTTTATTTCTGGAATTTCGGAGCAGTAGCAATATATGACTTGCTTACACTACAATCGCAATATTCTGTAGGACACAAAGGACTGCACAATTATCACAAATCTAGTTAAATGTCTTGGGTAAAAATTCATCGCAGTTGACTTCCCTCCCTCCTCTCCCACTACTAAAAAATGTTCTTTCAGATTTGAACAGGTGTCATGTATAGTGGAAAATAATGTATTTTTGATCAATGGAGGTTGATGGGACAATCCTTATGTACCAAGCACAAGTTAACTTGCCATTCAAGAATTGTTTGGTTATAAATGCCCTATTTTTTTGCCTGCTCTGATGTTACCACAGTTATCAACTGTGCCACCCTTGGCTTAGTTGCCAGGAATTAAATGAGGAAGGATTGATGAGAATGTTCCATCTATTCCCACCTCCGAGGAATATGCCTAAGTCCTGCTCAATGTGTGGCTGAGATGGACACTTTTTGGGCTGGATTTTCTTCTGTCGCTGGGAGCGGTGGTGGGCAGAAAAAATGGCGGTCTGCACCAACCACTGCGACCTTCGTCGCGACAGCCCAGGATAATGAGCTGGTTGAGCCACACCCTCCCATCACACGGAGGGGGCGGGCTCTCTGGCACCGGCAATGGCGTCTGCTGTCTGTGTGCAGGTGCTGGTGCCATTTTAGAGGGCAGCCAGCCCTGCTGGGTCATTTACATTTTTTAAATGGCTACCCCCCCTCCACCCCCAATAACAAATTCAACATTTGCTCTTTTTATCCTGCCAAAAATCACATCCTCATCACTGACCTTCCCCCTGCCGCTACTAAACCGATCAAAGTGCAGAGGTGTCCCCTTCTCTTTTTTTCCTCCCCCACCCCACACCCCACACTAGTAATTTTCATTTAAAGCCTGTTTCCTCTCTCCTCTCTCTCTTCCTCCCTCCCTCCCCCCGCCCCCGCCATGGAACCCAATGTTGGGAGCTCAATAAAATGCTGACTTTTGTGTTACGAGCCTGTGTTCGTCCAATCTGTAGTGCTGTTAACTTCCTTTTAATGTTCTCCATACTAAGCATAAATATATATTGCATTATTTTAAAGTAACACATGTGAATTCAAACATTGAATTTTAAAATCTGCCTTCCCATGGTAATGATCTTGTGTTATACAGAAATCTGACAGTGAAGAAAGAGGTGTGTCTGGAGAACAGAAGACCAGCCCTCCACGCTCTTCAACCAAGAAACAGTTGCCCTCTATACCCAAAAATGCTGTTCCTGTGACTAAACCCATTTCTCCGGTCACATCTACACAGTCAACAAATGGAACACATGCTTCATATGGTCCCTTCTACCTAGAATATTCTCTCCTTGCTGAATTGTAAGTTGCGCCTCTTCAGTGTGGTTCCAGATGCGTGAATTGGTATATAGTTGTGTGTTCTGTCCAGCTTCATAAACCTTTAGTCTACTATTATCCCATTGAAGTTATAAATGAAGTAGTAAAAATTTAGCTGAGAAAGCTGTTTACTGACTCTTCAAGAAGTGACATGTTTGCGGTTGTGATTATTTAGGTAGAGTTAAAAATCTCAGCTGTATCTTTTAGAGGAGCCATGGCATTTCCCCAACTTGAAGGGAAAATCTGAACACTGGTTAAAATGGCAGTTCTAATCCATGTGCCATTATTGAAGGTTTATTAAACTTCAGTTTGGGTTTGGGTGTTAATTTGATCTTGCTGATGAGCAGAGGTAATTTGTGCTTGAAATTTCTGATGTGTTTACATGTTTGCGTTTTATAGTACCTTGGTTGTAAACCAGAAACTGCCTGGGGTCTATGTACAGCCTTCATATGGATCTGCATTAAGTAAGTCTCATCATAATCTATGACTGGTTTTGCTTCTCATCCAGCTCTGATCTTCAGTATTTTTTGAAAAACTAATTATTCCATATGTCTCTGTTTTCAGTGTGGTTTGGGGTGATCTTTATAAGACATGGCTTATATCTGGATGGTGTATTTAAATTTACTATTTATATCCCTGACAACTACCCAGATGGAGATTGTCCTGTAAGTATTTGTTTTGGATTGTATATATTTTGCACATTGTATCTTAAAACACTTGCAACATGATTTATGATGAACATGATGAAATGCACTAAGCCAAATAATTTTTGCATGTGTACAGTAGGAGGTTCCAATGCAGTGTATCTTTTTAACGTGGTTTTATTTTAAAAAGGACGAAATAACACTTTAGTTTGCCATCTCTAGTAAGCTGACTTTATTGCTTTTCTTCACTCCCCAGAGTCAGCTAAAGTGAGGAACAAAATAACTTGACCCTGTCTGAGTGCAGTGTACCACCTTCAAAAGCGAGACTATAGCTGATTAGGAGCAAGTTATTTCTTCCTCCACTTATTCAAATTGACATGAGTGTTTGTTTGTCTGCTCACCCTCTCCCTTTGGAGTGCTGTGGCTGAGAACTCCTCTTGTGAGATGTGCTTTGTGCACTGCAGCAGAACTGACTTGATCAATGGTGGTAAGCTTCCTATTAATCTGAGAACTACCAACAGTTACTCTGGTTGTGTTTGTAATCCAGCTGGGTTGATCTTGGAATGCTGCACCTCCTAAAGCCTGAAAACCAGCTGCAGGAGCTAGCTTTTAGCCACAGAGGCTTAATTGTTACCTTGGGGCCCCATCTCTAAAATGGCTTTTGTAATAGGAGGTAGAGAATAGTTGGTAAGTGAAATACTTTTAAGCTTAGAATGGATTATACTAGGGCCCAGCTCTGTTATGCGTACTGGTTTCAAATGTAGGTGATGCTACTGGTTCCTGCGTTGATCTCTGCCATGTGAAGTTGGAGTTCTGTGTCTATCTGAAGTGTGCTTGGTTCAATGTTTGGGGGATTCTATGGGAGTCTCTGATCTCAAAACAATTCAAGATTAAGTGACTACTTTTTAGTTGGATTATCTGGGGAATTTTTCAAATTTGGGCTTCATATTGAATGCAATGATGGAGTCTGGTGCAAAGCCACATGCATGTGACAGAAGAATCTGCAGGTTTGTTTCTTCATACTCCTAGCTTTTGGTTTAGTACATATTCAGATCCGTAAGTTGAACCGATCTCTGCAAAAAGGAAAATATAGTATGTATAATCTGAAAATTTTTTATTAACATGACTCTAACTGGATTTTCTAAGTTTTTGGCACTCTTGTTTTTTAAAAAAAAATACATATTTCAAGTCAGTAATTTAATGTTCCTGCCAAAATCTACTGAGTTCAAAAGTTTGACTGTTGATGGAACCTATCCATGGTATACATTTAATGTGAAAACTGCTGGTGTAGCCTTGTGCTGGATCCTATCTGAGGGCACTGAGACCCAATATCTTTTTGCTCTTCCACCAGGAGGCCATGATGAAAGGTTACATATCTGAAATGTTAACACTGCTTCTCTCCCCACAGATGCTAACTGACCTGAGTATTTCCAACGTTTTGTTTTTATTTCAGATTTCTCGCATCTGCAGTATTTTGCTTTTATTGAAAACTGACTGTTGTGGTCAACCATTAAAGCATGGTTGTTCTACCCACTGTCTAAACCATCAATGCCAGCAGATACCAGTCTTGGATCAGTATTTGCAATGTGAAACTTAAACTTAAACTTTGGGAGAAAACTTTTATAAGGAACAGCAGCATTGTTAACTTCAGAAGAATATATTTAATTGAAATGTTTCATCTTTATATTTTGCATTATTTTAGCGCTTGATGTTTGATATGCCAGTCTTCCACCCACTAGTAGATCCAACAACTGGAGAACTGGATGTAAAAAGAGCATTCACAAAGTGGAGGTTAGTATACCTGAGGTTTGCTTCCGAACACACAGCCACATGATCACTAAGAACGCCTGTTTCCACCTTTTGTATCATTGCTTGACTCCACCCTGCCTCAACTCATCTGCTGCTGAAACCCACATCCATGCCCTTTTTTACTTCTAGACTTGAGTATTCCATTGCATTCCTGGCTGACCTCCCCGGTCCCTTTCTGTGCAATCTCCTCCAGCCCCACAACCTTCAGATATCTACGCTCAAATTCTGTCCTTTTGCACATTGCCAATTTCAATTGCTCCACTGTTGGCAGACATGCCTTCAGGGCCCTAAGTCCTGGAATTCCTTACCTAAACCTCTCTGTCTCTCTCTCTCTTTCCTTTTTGGATGCTCCTTTAAAACCTACCTCTTTGAGGTTTTGGGCATCTACCTTGATACCGCCTTGTGTAACTTGGTGTCAAATTTTGATTTATACACTCTTGTGAAACACCTAGGGATGTTTTATTACATTTAAAGGCACTATGTCTGATGAGGCACCGTTATGCTGAGTTGTGCCTTTCATATTGTCATGGAACGAGGTGATGATACTTAGTAGCTTTGGTGGACATCCGATCTTTTCTAGTAGTCTGAAGAGGCCACGTCTGCTGATAAGGTCAAAGGCTTTGGTGAGATCTATGAAGGCAATGTAGAGGGGCATCCGTTGTTCGAGGCATTTCTCCTGTAGCTGGCAAAGGGAGAAAAGCATGTCAATGGTGGATCTCTCTGCTCGAAAGCCACACTGTGCCACAGGGTAGACATGCCCAGCCAGCTTCTGGAGTCTGTTTAAAACGGCTCGAGCGAAGGCTTTCCCCACTCTGCTGAGCAGGGAGATTTCACTGTAGTTGTTGCAGTCACCACGGTCACCCTTGTTCTTTATAGAGGGTGATGATATTGGCATTGCGCATGTCCTGTGGTACTGCTCCCTCATCCCAGCACAGGCAAAGCAGTTCATGGAGTGCTGAGAGTATAGCAGCCTCACCACCCATCCTGGGTGGTGTGAAACAGGGCTATGTTCTCACACGTACACTGTTTAGGATCTTCTCACTGCTGCTCTCTCATGCATTTAACTCTTCAGAAGAAGGAATTTTCCTCCATAGAAGATCAGATGGCAGTTTGTTCAACCTTGCCCGTCTTAGAGCGAAGACCAAAGTACGGAAAGTCCTCATCAGGGAACTCCTCTTTGCTGACTATGCTGCATTGATATCCCACATGGAAGAGTGTCCGCAGAGACTCGGCGACAGGCTTGCAGCTGCCTGCAACGAATTTGGCCTAACCATCAGTTTCAAGAAAACTAACATCGTGGGACAGGACGTCAGAAATGCTCCATCCATCAATATTGGTGACCACGCTCTGGAGGTGGTTCAAGAATTCACCTACCTAGGCTCAACTATCACCAGTAACCTGTCTCTTGATGCAGAAATCAACAAGCGCATGGGAAAGGCATCTTTTGCTATGCCCAGACTGGCCAAGAGGGTGTGGGAAAATGGCACACTGACACGGAACACAAAAGTCCGAGTGTTTCAAGCCTGTGTCCTCAGTACCTCGCTCTACGGCAGCGAGACCTGGACAACGTACGTCAGCCAAGAGCGACGTCTCAATGCATTCCGTCTTCGCTGTCTCTGGAGAATCCTTTGGTGTCAGGTGGCAGGACCATATCTCCAACGCAGAAGTCCTCGAGGCAGCAAACATCCCCAGCATGTACACCCTACTGAGATGGCTTGGCCATGAGCTGCATGGAAGATGGCAGGATCCCCAAGGGCACATTGTACAGCAAGCTCGTCACTGGTATCATACCCACTGGCCGTCCATGTCTCCGCTTTAGACATTTGCAAACGTGGCATGAAGTCCTGTGACATTGACCACAAGTCGTGGGAGCCAGTTGCCAGCAATCGCCAGAGCTGGCGGGCAGCTATAAAGGCAGGGCTGAAGAGTGGCGAGTCGAAGAGACTCAGCAGTTGGCAGGAAAAGAGACACAAGTGTAAGGAGAGCCAACTGTGTAACAGCCCGACAACCAACTTCACCTGCAGCGCCTGTGGAAGAGGTCTGTCACTCTAGAATTGGCCTTTATAGCCACTCCAGGCACTGCTGCACAACACTGACCACCTCTAGGCGCTTACCCACTGTCTCTCGAGACATGGAGGCCAAAAAGGAAAGGATGTAAATAAAGTTGATTTTAAAATGGGTTGGGGGTGCCGACTAATCTGCTGCAGCAATGGGCCAGTTCATGGTTCTCTCTTCTATGGCAATAAATGGATATTGATGTTGCATTTACAGAAATTAAACAAATGATTTAGCAGTGTATTGGTCTTTTTGATTGTCATGCTACACGACATGCCTAAAGACCAGCTTCACTCGCAGAAACACATGCCTCATTTATATTGATGCAAACATTACAGATCTTGTTGGTTGTCTTGGCCAGATGTCTGACCATAACAATGTATATTTGTTCAAAATGAGTTTTTTTTTCTATGAAAAGAAACTACATTGCTCCCACCTCTCATGCTTTTTCTTTCTTTATGAACTTTTCTACCACACCAGTTTTGGTTGAGCATCTACCTTGATGCAAATCCTAAAGTGAGTTGTAATTAGAAGTTATACAATGTCTTATCTCCGCCCCCTAGGAATAGGTGCAAACTAGGTTACACACTTGGCACATATGCTCCACAGCAATGTATGAAAATGTCTGAAGAAAACGAGGTGACGAAATCTGCCCTGTTTCTCACACCACTTCCCTGTAGATTTTGAAGAATTAGCAAATGTAAATGACTTGCTGATTGCATGAATCTTTCCTAATGCTATATTGTTATACTTTTTCTTCCCACAGGCGGAATCATAATCACATCTGGCAGGTGCTGATGTATGCCCGTCGAGTGTTCTACAAGATTGATACAGTTAATCCCTTGAACCCTGAAGCTGCAGTACTGTAAGTCAAAAGGAAATTGATTTTTTTTTTTAAAAGAATCTGACTTCTCTAAGGCCTTGCTTATGTAACTGACTAGAGGTTTCATAGCACCTTCATGGCTACGGTTAGGAATAACTGAATTCAGTTGTTTGAAAGAACTAACTTTAACAGTTTTTTTTTTCTTGTAACGTTTGTACAGTACTTTTCAAAAGTTTGTCTGTAACCTTTCAAAAGTATTGCTGGTTATGAGACAAGTATTTATTTCAGGAACTAAATATTGTCTAGTAAACATCAGTAGGAGGGAAATGGGTAAGCTGGTCATTGATGCCATTCTTCCAATAGACAATGAATGAGATCTTCATGCACCTGCTTACTTTTTTAAATAAACTTTTCTGCTAAGAATAGTCAAATTGTCAGGTGTTAACTTGCCATTTTGCTTTGGAACATGGTGACATCTTGTCCAACTTCTAATAAGCCTCATCACGAGAATACCACCAAGTTGTGTAAGTGGGCATGTGCTATTAATTTTCATTGCATTCCAGAACAAGTGCAACTTCACAGGTTTTTATGCCTTGTGAATCTGCAGTTGTTAACTTACACAAAGAGTCTTTTGCCTTTCTATACTAGTCATACAAAATATAGAAGACTGTTCTGGAAAAACCTGTAAAGCTATTGTGAGAGCATGAATAGAATTATGGCTTTTAAAAGCAAGCACCACAATATTAAGCACTGCTTTTCAACTTTTCTCAATTACTCTTTTTAAAAACTAAGATTTGTTTGAAGCCATTCCACTTATCAAACTGAAGTTATAAATTTATTTCCAGATATGAAAAAGATATCCACTTATTCAAAAGCAAAGTAACTGACAGTGTGAAACTATGCAACAGTCATCTCTTCGATCAACCTAAATTGGATGACCCTTATGCAATTAGGTGAGCTGCACTGATCGTTGTTGAAACAGGATATTGGGTGGAATTTTAGGAGAGGCCCGCCACAACCCCCGATGCTGAGAAGGCCCCACTGCGTTTTACTGGCGGCATGAGGCCTTGGTGTGGCCCCACCGCCCCCACCCCACCAAAGGGCAGGGCCTTCATTTGCCTACTCAAACTTGAGCAAAAAAAGTTAATTAACTTACCTGGACCAGGCGGCCATCCCACGCCAGTATTGTGGCTGATGGCCAGAAGTCCCATGCCTTCTGAACCGTCTTTGGGGATTCAAGGCGAAACACTGGTGGGGTGGGGGGGAAGTGGGAAAAACACTTTTTTTTTTAATTGGCTGTGGGGATGGTGGGAAGGAGTTGAAGGGCAAATGTGACTAGGTTGGGGGTGGGTGGGGGGGGAAGTTCAGGTTTGGAATAAAATAAATTTTTGAGAAATAGGCCAATTATTTTTTTTTTTTAAAAACATTTGGGGGTGGGGTGGCAGTTGGGAAAGAGCCTCTCTAAATTTTTTTTTTAAAAGAGAATGCACATAAATGTATTTTTTTTTTTAAGGTTCAGTATTTTTCCAACGGGCTTGGAGCCTTTTAAAAATGGTGCTTGCATGGCAGCACCGGATGCCATTGCTGGGGATGGAGCGCCCCCCCTGCCCCCCCCCCCCCCCCCCCACCCCAAAAACGTCATCAGGGATGGTGTGCTGCCCCCTCCATTTAAATGAGCCCCCGCTGAAAGTATCACGGGGGTTCCACGGCACACAATTTGCGTGTGCCGCGAACTTATAAAATTCAGCCCATTGTGTCTAGCCTACTTTTCAAAATGTGTTCAGTGCTTCATGTTTATGAATATTTTGAAACATTTATTTGGATCTTAAAGAATTCATTTGATTTTGCCTATAAATAAATTACATTTATTTCTGATCAAAACATTTGAAATTCAAAACTGGACTTTTAGGGTTTAGCTAGATGTGAATGATATTTAAATAGGGCATGATGAAGCTGGTCACTTGATTCAATGCTTCAGTTGCTATTGTAAAAATTGCTGTCGTGTACTCTTGTCAGCCTGGCCTTTTAACTCTGCATAAGTAAATTATTCAATTTGTATTCGTTTATTGCCAAGAAAAGGCTGCATAAAGATGAATATACAAAAATTTTAAGCATATAATTTTTCTTCAGGCAAGCAGTGGAAATTGCAACTTGAGACTAAGCTTTTTCCATTTAAGCAGGTGCACATAAACTAGGGTTCCCAGTCATGATTATCCATTAATCCAGGTGTATGGATGTCTGGTGAGGACCAAGACTACTTGGCTCCAGATCTCATTACAGCCTTGGTCCAAGCATGCGGCGCAGTGGTTGGGCGACGCAGTGGTTAGCACTGCAGCCTCACAGCTCCAAGGACCCAGGTTCGATTCTGGGTACTGCCTGTGTGGAGTTTGCAAGTTTTTAGATTAGATTAGATTAGAGATACAGCACTGAAACAGGCCCTTCGGCCCACCGAGTCTGTGCCGAACATCAACCACCCATTTATACTAATCCTACACTAATCCCATATTCCTACCAAACATCCCCACCTGTCCCTATATTTCCCTACCACCTACCTATAACTAGTGACAATTTATAATGGCCAATTTACCTGTCAACCTGCAAGTCTTTTGGCTTGTGGGAGGAAACCGGAGCACCCGGAGAAAACCCACGCAGACACAGGGAGAACTTGCAAACTCCACACAGGCAGTACCCGGAATCGAACCCGGGTCCCTGGAGCTGTGAGGCTGCGGTGCTAACCACTGCGCCACTGTGCCGCCCACTCCCTGTGACCGCGTGGGTTTTTGCTGGGTGCTCCGGTTTCCTCCCACAACCAAAGACTTGCAGGTTGATAGGTAAATTGGCCATTGTAAATTGCCCCTAGTGTAGGTAGGTGGTAGGGATTATGGGATTACTGCAGGGTTGTTGGTCGGCACAGACTCGGTGGGCCGAAGGGCCTGTTTCAGTGCTGTATCTCTAAATAAAAATAGAATAAATAAGAGCTGAATTCCAAAGGTGAGATGAGAGGGATTGCTATTAATGTCAAGGCAGCATTTGATCAAGTGTGGTGTCGAAGACCCTTAGTAAAATTGAAGTCAGTGGGAATCTGGGAGAAAACTCTCCACTGTCTGCAGTCATACCTAGCACAAAAGATGTTTTGGTAGTTAAAAGGCCAATCATCTTAGCCACAGGAAAGAGTCCCCCAAGCCCAGTCATTTAGCTGCTTCATCAGTGACCTTCCCTTCATCATAAGGTCAGAAGTGGGGATGTTCGCTAATGATTGCACAATGTTCACCATTTGTGACTCCTCAGAAACTGACACAGCCCGTGTCCATATGCAGCAAGATCTGGATAGCATTCAGGCTTTGGCTGATAAGCGGCAAGTAACATTTGTGCCACACAAGTCCCAGGCAATGACCATCTCCAAAAGGAGAGAATCTGACCATCTCGCCTTGATGTTCAATGGTATTACCATCGCTGCATACCCCACTCTCAACATCCTGGAGAGGTCACCATTGACCAGAGACTTAACTGGGCCTGCCACATGAATACTGTGGCTGAAGAGCAGGTCAGAGGCTAGGAATTCTGCGGCGAGTAATTCACCTCCTGACTCCCCAAAGTCTTTCCATCTACAAGTCAGGAGTGTGATGGAATGCACTCCTTGCCTGGATGAGTGCACCTCCAACAACAGTCAAGAAGCTCGACACCATGCAGGGAAAAGCAGCTTGCTTGCTTTGATACCCCATCCACCACCTTCAACATTCACACCTTTCACCTCTGGCACGCAGTTGCAGCAGTGTGTACTATCTGCAAGATGCACTCAAGCAACTCTCCAAGGCTCCTTCAAAAGCATCTTCCAAACCTGTGACTTCTGTCACCTAGAAGGACAAGCACAGTAGATGTATGGGAACACCACCTGCTAGTTCCCTTCCAAGTCACACATCATCCTGACTTGGAAATATATTGCCATTCCTATGCTGTCACTGGGCCAGAATCCTGGAACTCCCTGCCTAACAGCACCGTGGGTGTGCCTATGCCACAAAAACTGCACCTTCACCACCACCATATCTATTGCAGTTGGGTTGGATATTAAATGTTCTTGCCAGTGATGCCTATGTCTCATGAACAAATTAGAACTATTTTATATAGTCCCTTTAATAAATTGTCCCAAGGTGCTTCACAGGAACATTTAGAAAACAAAATGACAGAGTCACATGAGATATTAGGTCAAATGACCAAAAGCTTGGTCAGAGGTAGGTTTTAAGGAGTGTCTTAAAGGAGAAAAGTGAGGTCGAGAGGCAGACATGTAGGAAGAGAATTCCAGAGCTTGGGGCCTAGGCAAATGAAGGCACATCCACCAGTGGTGGAGTGGTTAAAATCAGGGATGCATAAGAGGCCAAAATTAGATGAGCACAGGCATTTCTGAGGGTTGTAGAGCTGGAGGTGATTACTGAGATAGAGAGGAGCGAGGCCATGAAGGGATTTGAAAACCAGGATGAGAATTTTAAAATTAAGACATTGTTTGACTGGGAACCAGTGTAAGCGAGTACTGGGTGAATGGGATGGTGCAAGTTAAGAATTTTAAAAAAAAAAAATGGTTGCAGTGCCTTCATGTGGTCAGAATAGTTATCCCCATCATTAAGGCTCACGCCTGATGAATGGCCACTTGGAAAAGCTATTTTAAGCTTGTGCAGATCAGCAACAAAGTGGAAAAACGGAAGGCAAGTTCACGTCGGGCGCAGGAAAAAGTGGAAGGACTCCGGCTGGGTCGGGCTCGGGTCGGATCTGGTTCTGTCGGGCTTGGGTCGTTTTTTTTTCTGTTTTGCAGACCGAGCAGGCCTTTAATTCAAGGGCATTCGGTACCTTTTGGAAGTTACCCCAGCAAGGAGTTAATGATTCCAAAAGAGGTAAAAATTCTGGCCTTCATATACATGGTGGGAAAACTGGGCTATAACTTCTCATAGAAATGTACCGGTTTTCTTCCAAAGCTTTTCACCTTGGAATCCAGCAGTACATGAAGAAGCCAGAGAGAAGATGTTAACTCAAAAGGTAAATCCATTTCATTTCTTGCATCAGATGTGAAAAAGCATTTTGCTATTGAGTCTAGCTGTCACTTCAGCCAGCTATTCCACTTCCCCATGGCAAACATGTGCAAACTTTGAGATCCAAATCCTCATTTCTCTATGTAATACTTCCTTGTGTATTTACAGAACAATGATTGCATTCTCCCAAGCGCACTAACTTTAAAATCAAAATACCTAAATGGACTTGGTTTGCTCTCTTCTCCAACTTTACATCCTAGGCAGAAGAAAGAAGTGCCTGTGCTCTGATCTTCAGCCTGCATCTGCCTAGGTCTCATTCTGGATTTCCTTCCCTAAGCCTCTACGCTTCTCTCTCCTTTTTTTTTTAAGATACTCATTTTGTTTTATAACACTCCTGTGAAGCGCCTTGAGCCATTTTGCTATGTTAAAGACGCTATACAAATGCAAGATGTTGATCTGATTTGCATCAGCTTTTTCTCTTTCCATCCTACTATTGGTGGCAAAGCTTGTTCCCCCTCTCCTGACCTAAAATTTCAAACGTACCTCTTCCGCTGCGCTTTTAGCTGATTCCAATTATTTCTTTTGCTCACTGTATACATGTACACACCTTTTTTAAAATGCATTTGTGGCATTTCTGTTCAATGAAAGATGATCTAGTTATAAAATTTATTGTATTTTGTTTTCTCGGTTGTTTGTGCCTTGTAGCACCAATTTGACTCTGTGCATTAAGTTATTAACTTTATGCTGTACTTGCATTTCTTTTACGATACTATAGTTTAATAGATCATTTAAAAAAAAATTCTCTTCTAGAGGAAGCCTGATGATCAAAGCAAAAGCATGCACATGGCCGGCCTTTCCTGGGTAAAGCCAGGTTCAACACAACCTTTCAGCAAAGATGAAAACACTGTACAAACCTAGTACTTCCTATCAAGAGCACACCAGACACTTTCTACCTGTGAAGCATATGGACCAGGTCAATTAGGATATAACTGTTTCCTGTTGGTGCAGATGTTGGACTTTCTTTTAGCAGTGACTGTAAAACAAAACAGTATATCGATATATAATAAAACTGCTGAAGATTGGGTTCCTTTCGTGTAGATTATAAAATTTTAAACTTTTATTCAAGTTCAACTTTTAACTGAGTTTATAAAACTTGCATTTTGGTGACCTCTATCTACTACCTAGGTAATCTTGACAATACAGCTATTAATTATGTTGGGGTGGTTAATTGAATTGAGTGGGTATGTCATAACGATGACACCATTTTGTAATATTGTTATGATGTAGAAATGTTATTCATGTTTTGGGGCTGGTCAGTAGTTTAAGATGCGAGTTTAGACATTCAATCCATTTCAAATCAACTATATTTTACATAGTGTATGACAGCAGTTTTCATAAGTCATATTTGGGTTTTCTAATGTAAATATATTGGTGTATAAATTTTGTAAATAGCTTGTTGGACCCTACAATTAGCACTTTGAGGTGAAAATAGTGCTGAAAGTGACATTAGTCCAGATTAGGGCAGACTGATCCATGCTAAAGCAAAAGTTTGGTTAAAAACAGTGAGCCCTAAGCTTGGTAATTTTCAGTGGTCTTTATATACTCTGTATGAATATGTAAAGTAATTCAACTTGAAGACTACTCTTCCAATGTTGTTACATAGACATTTTCATATTCTATTTATCGTGTGCAGTAAAACAGCACATTATGTACATAAATGCTGTTTTTGTTGCATTGGGTACTAATAGGGTATGTTTAAAGGGGAAATAGCTGCTGGCCTAGCAACTGATGTCATGGTGGCTTAACCCTTCAAATAAAAACCAGCTAAAACTGTACCAACTACTTTTTTAATGTATTTATAGAATGTTATGACCAGTTGAAAAGAGGTCTAGGGGGCCCCTCAGCCTTTTGCCTGGTTTAACCGTAACGGGGTTTAATTTTAAAACGTTGTGTTTTTAGCTCCCTCTTAGTGAATCCTTGTTCATCGCTTTCCAATTGCAAGGCAAAGAAATCAATTCTGACAGGTTTTCTGATTTAAACAAGAAAGGTAGAAGTTTATTAATCTTAAACTCTAATCCGGTTAATGACTACGAATATGTGATTCGAACACACTAGCATGAATATGCGATAAACACACAAGCAGACAGAAGCAGAAAACGTGGAAGGAATAAAGGAGAAAAGTTTGAGGCAATATCTGGTAGTTACAGTCCTTTTAAGTTCAATGTGGAGTCTTTGGGTGCCGGTAAGTATTGCAATTCTTTGGGGCCCAGTTCATACTTCAACTTGTTCCAATATAGCCGTTTTTTTTCTCTTGAGGTTTAAGGTCTTCCGTGGGTCCAGTGGCTTGGGAGAAAGCGAGTGAGAGAGCCAGGCGAGAGACTTGCTTATTTCAGCTTCAGTTTCAAAGTGCCTTCTGGGTCTTTTCTCTGTGGCACAATTCAAAAACCCCAGGTTGCCCAGCAGGTTAGTAATGTGACTAGCTCCTTATTTGGGAACAGTCTCTCCTGCGAGGTTTGTGGATTTCAAAGCTCTTGGTGTAGTGCTATCTCTCACCGACAAGATGTGGAATCACTGTCCGACCAATCTTTATTAATTGAATCAGTGATCAATTCCTTTGTCTCTCCGAGCACTGTCTCTTAGTATGCAAATGTCCTTCCAGCCCAGTGTCTGGAGATCTTCAAATGTCATTTCTTCACTCCAGCAACTGTTTAAAATCAATGTTCATGACAAAATTAATATGCTTCATTCTTGGCAGGTGGGGGTCTGCATGACAAGAATCATTAGAATGGTTACGGCACAGACACTTACGAACATACGAATTAGGAGCACAAATAGACCTTTCGGTCCCTTGAGCCTGCTCCGCCATTGAATAAGATCATGGCTGATCTGTTTGCATCTCTAATTCCACACTCCCATCTACCCCTGATTAACCTTAGATTCTTGATCGGCAAGGGAATCTATCTACCTCCGCCATAACAATATTCAATGAACCCACCTCCTCCACCTTCTGAGGCAGAGTGTTCCAAAGTTGCACAACCCCCAGAAAAAAATTCTCCTCATCGCTGTCCTAAAAGGGTGACCCATAAATTTAAAACAGTGCTCCCTAGTTCTGGACTCCCCCACAAGAGGAAACATCCTTTCCACATCCGCCTTGTCAAGACCATTCAGGTTCTTATATACTTCAATCAAGTCTCCCTCACTCTTCTAAACTCCAGTGAAAACAAATGCAGTCTGTCCAACCTTTCCTCATAAGACAACCCGCTCAGTCCAGGTATCAATCTAGTAAACCTCCTCTGAACCACCTCCAACACATTCACATCCTTCCTTGTCCATGTCTTATCCATGCCGGCTCTTTAAGAGCTACTCAGCTATTCCCACTCCCCAGCCTTTTCCCTGTAGCTCTGTGAATATCTTCTCTTCAGATAATTATCCAATTCCCTTTTTGAAAGCCACGATTGAATCTGTCTCCACCAAACTTTCAGGCAGTGTGTTCCAGATCCTAACCACTCGCTGTTGGGGGAAAAAATGGTTTTCCTCATGTCGTCGTTTGCCTTTTTTGCCAATAACTTTAAATTGGTGCCATCTGGTCTTGGCCTTTCTGCCAATGGGAACAGTTTCTCCCTATTTTATCTACCATGACCAGACCCCTCATGATTTTGAACACCTATTAAAGCTCCTCTCAACTTTCTCTTAAGGAGAACAGCCCCAGATTCACCAGTCTATCCTCCTAACTGAAGTCTCTCATTGCTGAAACCATTCATGTAAATCTTTTCTGCACCCTCTCCAATGCCTTCACATTCTTCCTAAAGTGTGGTACCCAGAATTGGACATTAGTTCAGCCTCAACTGCAGTATAGTGTTTTATGAAGGTTCAACATGACTTCCTTGCTTTTGTACACTGTGCCTCTGTTTATAAAGCCCAGGATCCCATATGCCTTATTAACTGCTTTCTCAACCTGTCCTGCCGGCTTCAAAAATTTGTGCGCACATCCCCCTCCAGATCCCTCTGCTCTTTCCTACCAAAATGTATCACTTCGCACTTCTCTGCATTAACTTGCATCTGCCACGTGTCCACCCATTGCACCAGCCTATCTAGAAGTCTATCTCTATCCTCCTCACAGTTCACAATACTTGCAACTTTCATGCCATCTGCAATTTTTGAAATTGTGCTGGGCACACCCAAGTCTAGGTCATTAATATAGATCAAGAAAAGTGATTGTCCTATTACCAACCCCTGGGAAACTCCACTGTATACCTTCCTCCAGTCTGCAAAGCAATTGTTCACCACTACTCGTTCCTTGTAAATCAGCCAAGTTCATAGCCATGCTGTATTTGCCACATGTCTATATTTTTAGCATGTCATGTCACATTCTATTGAAAGATCCCGTGTAACCCTTTTGCCTTAGATACATTAATACTGTGTCATTAGGATTTTCCAATGTTTTGTGGTTGGCTCTGATAGCTGCAGTTGCATGAGCTAACCACAAGGTGGTGTGACACAAATCTCGGCTTTGCTTTCAGCTCTTAACGCAATCTTTTTTTGTTTTTCAGGTAAGTCGAAGTAAATTTTTTTACTTCTATTTTAAAATGTTAATCACTTCAGCTTTTGTTTTAAGGGTTCTTATTCTCCCTATCCTTTTACCCCCTTTATCCTTCAAACTCAAGCCTCTTTTCCCCTCACACACCTGGCCTCACCTTGCTTCGTTCCTCTTATCAGCTTCCTCCTATGCCCCAGCTATGGAGGTCATCTTCATCCCATTCACCAGCCTCTTCACTATGGTTATCAGTGCTTTGCTTCTCTCTGCCCTGCTGTATGGCTGTCTTCAACTCTGCTCTGTCAGTTTCTCCTAAAATCTGAGACTGGTTGTTGTACCACTTTCACAAAAAAAAAGTAATGCGGATCTGTGCAACGCCCTTCAATCTTTAAAAATATTCTTAAGATTGCTATCGGCTGACAGGATTAAAGCTGCTACTTAATTGATAGACTACCCCCCCCTCCCTTTTTAACTTTTTTCCACCCATCACCATACCCTGCTACAACCTCTAACTATTCTACCTCCTCTCCTTCACTCTTTACCTTTCTTATAGTCATATGCACTGCCATCTAAATCCAATTCACCTGGAAATTTAACTTGATCTTGACTCCATGTGCAAAGCCACAAGAGATTGGCTACTGTATGAAATAATAGGTTTACACAAAATGAGACTAGCAGCTCGCCCTTCAACTGCAGTTTGAAAAACACACCAGATGGCAAAAGGTCTGGGGAAAAAAAAATGTTAGTGAATACCACACTCCACAGGCTGTATTTGGACTTTTAATGCATCAAATTAATGCAGGTATTTGGCCCAGAACTAGTTCTTGACATAGTTATTAATTTTGATGAAAATGTTACATTGGCACTAATGGCTGTAACGTGCGTGCGTAACCTGATCTTTCTCCCAATCTAACAGCAGCATTATTTGCTTCTGCCTGAAGCTTTCAACATGTAGCAGAGTCTTTCAAATTATCAGCAAATCAACAACATGCCTTGTGTGGTTAAAGCGTCAGCAGTTACATCTCATTGTGCACCAATCCACTTGCTATTTTCCCAAAACTTGTTCTAGAAGCATTGGGAAGAAGAATGTCTGTCAGCCAGATAAGGGACCGTGCACCTTGTTGAATCCAAAGGTAAACCGTTCCAAGCTCCACATTGGACAAAGCTGCGTCCATTAAAGATCCTCCCACCACATCAGGATTTTTCCTTTCTTAAAACTTCTCGTGCTGTTTACAATACCTAATTTCCTAATCATGGAATGCTGGTGAGTATTGCCTTGTATTTTCCGCCATCACTGATTTTAATTCTCAATGTCCTGAATGCTTTCAGAAGATTTACGCAGAAAGTAGAAAATGTCAGCAGGTAAGTTAGTATCTGAAAGTGTAAGACTGGTTAAAGTTCAGCCTCCCTCCTGTTCGTAATTGCTGACTTGAGTTACATCCAAAATGTTAAATCTTTCTTTCCTTTCTGCTGATTTAGCTGCCTATGTATTTTTAGTTTTATTTGAACTTTTTGCTTTTAATTTTGCATCGATCAAGTTTCTATTTTTCAAACTTAGTACCTCTTTTAATAAATGTTAGTTCCCTCAGTTTCTATTTTAACATGTTTACTCATGTTATTTTACATTGTTATACCGCAATAGGCAGTTATAAATTTAACTTGCTCCTCCCTAAAGAGCAGTTTTGCTCAGTAATATTGTGTTTTCTTTAAATCTCATATTTTATTTTGCAACTGAGGAGCTACATGCGCAACACTGAAATGAGTCTCTGTAACATACAAAGTGAGATGTGGAAATGGGAATGGTGCAGCTTTCTCAGAAATGGGTAACTGCCATGAATTTCTACAGAAATAAAGTAAAAGTGTAAATTACAGCAATTTTGGTACTGGTCTACTTTAAAAGTGGTGTACAGATTAAAATGTATACTTTTTGCTTATTAAAATATTCCTGATCTTAAAACATGTTTGTATTTCAATGACATACAAAATCTCTTTATAAATGAACAGACACATACAAATATATTTGTTAAAAAAAATCATCAGAGTTTGCAACTTTTACAAGGTGATACAACACAATTTAACAGGTAGACAATTTTTAAAGAATACCAGTTATAAGAATTGGCATAAAATAAATACTTTTGCAGATTAACAATTCTTTTTAAAGCAAGTTTGTTAATTTTGTAGTCGCACTGGTGATGGGTACCTGTCTAAATGACTGACCAGTCATATTGCAGTAATTCCCATGTCATTTTTTGGGTTCAATTCATTTTATCACCAATTGCAGTATAATTAATTGAAGATGTGATGCATCTTATATAATTTCATTGTCATTTTTTCCCTCCTTCCAATCTTGTAAAATGTTATGCAGAGTTCTTTATGGTGAGAGAAAATGGATTCCCGATTTAGAACTAAAAATGTAACCACATCTGTCCAAATTTTCAGTCTTTTTCATTGCCCTATAGTACTCCAAGTTTACAGATCATGTTGGGAAATGAGAATACGGGGCAAAACTTTAATCATTGTGATTTGAGTGAATCTGCATTGTGTACATGGGGCTCAGACAAGAATCACTTAACAAAATTGTTAACTATTTTATGGATTGTGCTCATAATCAAATACATGGCTGATTTCACAGCTCTACTCTTTCCAGCTACAAGAAGAATACGTGACTAATATAGAGAATGCTATCCTAACTTCCATATTAAGTAAAATTTGCACATGGTTGAGCTTATTACTGTCAAAGCATAGCCGATGAAGTTGCCAGGGCTTTCTGAAAACTGGTAAGTTAATTTCTTGTGAACTTCCTAGCAGCTAGATTGAAGCATCATAGGCAGAGATAAGGGAACAGGTTGCTTGGCTGCAGTTGGTAAAACCAAGCATTGGGCAGAAAATTAGAGGCTTGTCTAACATCATTTTAAAAAAAAAAAACAGACTCTTGAATAATGTGCAAATATTAAAGGGTCTTGGGTAGAATGTCCACAGGGCTTCCCTGATGTCCCACTGTAACTGCTGTGGAAACTAGAAAATCTGCATTTCTGCCGTTCCTCTGAGGTTTCTCCCAAAGTTATGGGAGGGGATCAGAAGAATCCTCTCAGAAATTATCGCTGCACCTGTCCTACTTGGTCTATTGAATACGTCTTGAGTGACAGACTGCAATACCTGACAAGCAAATCAGGATACTTTCCAAACTTTTGAATATTATTCGATTAGTTTCCCTGTTTTCATATGATCCTGCCATACCATGTGCTACTAAGGCAGAACAGCTGGATTACTAGCTGTGGTCTGAAGCTCAATGATGTGTCTACCTAAATTCTAATTTTATCTGCTGATCACTGCTTTAATCAACAGCTTTAGTCCACTGACCATGTTGAAGAACCTTTTTAATGCTAAATTCAGACTACTGAATCCAGTTATTCTCTGGTTCTGGCCAGAACCCTACTGCCACCATCTTTATTTGGTGATTCACTGACTGACTGCAGTCGACAGCATTGATTTGTTTGCACATTGTAAGTAATTTTTTTTCAATCAACTGAACTAAATTTATTTTCTTTAAGTGTACCTATTCTGATGTAACTTCAAAATGTATGAGCAGATTTTTGTGTCTATTTATTAAATTCCATACACTTTTATGAATCTATCTCTGGGGGGGGGGGGGGCTTACTGGTCTTGCAGTAATTGTGCTTGTGCTGCCTTTGAAATATGTGGAAGACTTGGTAGAAAATACTACATGGTACTTGACATTCAAATTGTTTCACAACTTTCTACAGATTCTCAGTCACAGGATATAGGTTTCTATGCACTGCTCCATTGTACTTTGTAATCTCTATCCAGTACTCTTAATGTCCCCTTCATGCTGACCATTCTTGCCATTCAAGTTCTGTTACTGAATATTTCCAACTGCATTTCACCTCCACTGGAGAAAATATCTTGAGGAAAAGTGACATCATTGGACATGTGATGAGGGAAGAGATGAGAAAAAATTCACTTGCAATGGTGGAGAAAGTATGTTGTCAGTGAGGCTGGTAAGTGACAGTACAAATGGTTAAGAGATTAGATGTCTTGAATGTGACCATGAGCCACAATGGTAACTACAGCTGTTTGAGAAAGTATGCACTGCAATCGGGGAGACCGTTTGTGGCCGTAAGATACCAGACTGCTGGCTGTGTGGTCACTGGACTTGAAAAATGTCTTATTTACTGTGCCCAATCACTATTAATGTGAGGCTGGGTAATACAAGAGTGTATTCATTGGGATTGGAGGAGATGTAGCTAGCTGATTCCTAGCCGAAGAACTGGGGGAAGGCAGAACATCACAACAAAATCCAGGTTAGAAATAATTCAAGCAACATGTCCTCAGCCATTCATGTCCGTAGTCTGAAAACTATTCTAGCCTTGTTTGTATTGTCTGTTAGTGGGAGCGATGACGGGGCCAAGAGACCCCCACCCAAATTGGGGAGCAAAGCCAACATTTCACTGGTTATGTCTGCTTCAGCTAGACAATGGACAAGCTAACATGGACAACTTTGGTAAAGCCTGTGAGCACTGTCAGCCACTGGGACAGAGCTGATGGTGTGAGGCACTGGCCAGCTGGCTAACATGGGCAATTTGATGCCAGCCATGTCATGCCCATATCATTTACATGGGACTGAAGCAACAGCAGAATGCCAGAAGTGCTAGACATGAGAGCACACTTTTCGTGTCTGACCTCTGAATTCTGAGCCTCAAGGGATCATGGTGTGACAATTACTGAATGACAATCCTCACACGCAAGGCATTGGCTGAAATGCAAAGGACCCTTTCTAAAGGGGAGGAGAGTGATGTGACAAAGTTATCTTTTTCTTTATTCAGATTATCTTTTTCTTATTTGGTTCCTGGGAAATGAGAGGTGCATTTACAGAGTGGTCAATATAACCAACATGTAATTATGAGCATCTTCCTTTTTTATGACCATTTCTCTTTTTTTTTAAACTCTCATCCTTTGCTTTGACAATACACAAAGGGTTCAGATCTGTTATTGCTAGTTTCTTTTTTGCTAGCTGAACAGAATTTACCTTATCAACTGGCTAATCTTGACTCAACACCAAGTTGTGTTTGGTTCTGGACATCCTTGGTTTGATACATCAAGTTGCATGCTGTGCAGGTCCCATCCAGGTCTAATGCAATGTCTCCTTGGATCATGTGACACCGTTCAATTTCAAACATCCTTAAATGACCTGTGACCCCTTTCTTGGGTAAAGGTGTGGATTAGGACTTTTAAAAGAGTAGAACCAATGGTTCTTTGTAGTCCTATAAGTATACTGTTTGCACTAGATAATGTTCATACACCTGTTTAAAGATAGATAAATTCATTTCTTGGTATATAGCCTGAGCCTCAATCTGATGTGTATTTAATCCATCTGCCGAAGACTAAAAGATCACATGACAGCACACAGTGTATTCTATTAAGCTAGAGTAATTGAGGTCTCACTCCATTTACCTAGCAATCTGATAAACCTGCTTCTTGGGAAATGTGAGGTCCATTTTACTGAGTGGTCAATATAATCAACATGTAATTAGGAGCACCTTTTTATGATTTTTTTAAAAAAAAAAATCCTTTGCTTTGACAACATTTTGTTTCTTGGCTGTTGTCTATAGTCTACTGCTTAATCTCCATGTTCACTCACGCTCACACATGTATTTGCAGTTTGGATCTTTCACAGCTTAGTGCATCATTAGCATGGTACTCGTACAGATCTTAGCCCTCCAAGCTGATTGAAGAACACACAGCTGCCAATTCTGGGCAGCCTATAATGTTAACTAACATAGAAATGCATTTGTGCACATACTGATTGCATACACAATACTTAACCTTGTATGTGGCAGGTGAAAATTTAGCTCTAATAGTTCTCTCCCCTAAACATTTTATGGTCTATGCAGATGTTAATGCAGGATTTGTTTCTATTACAAATGTACAATATGAAGTTTGCTTTGAAAATAACCAGTCCTTATTTAAACATTTTTTGCAGTTTTCAAACACTCAGTTAAAATATTAAGATTTAGCCACATGAATATTAATGCTATAAACTGAATTTGGTATGAAGTGCATGCTGTTCCAAGCCTGCTTTTGTTTCTTTCAGAAAAGCTTTTAAATAATCAATTACAAACCATTTTTCAATGCTTCACAAATCTTTCTCTTAGCCCCTGCCTTCAACTGTCTGATTTGTGATAAAGCAAGCTGCTTATCGAAGCAAGAAATTAGATTGTGTGATCAAAGCATCTGATCCTTTCTTGGCCAATTGCAACTTTTGATTTCTTACAGCATGTGTTTACTGCCTGTATAACCTTTGCAAAAGCTTTAAGCATAGCTGTAATCCTCTCTGGGTTTCTTTCCAGGTTCTTCTTTTCTTCTCTAAGGATACATGTTGGGTAAAAGTCATGAAAAGGGCATTTGTGCCAAAGCCAAACTATTCACAGCAAATGATCAGATAAATTGATGCACCACAAACACAATCAGTGAGATCCTCTGTCATTGGCTACATCCTGCAAACGTCTATATAATGCAGTGTGGTTCTCTTGACAAACCCTCTTAGCTGGCAATTCATTGCCATCATCCAATGACAAGCCCCGCTTCTTGGTTGGAGTTTCACCAGACTTAATCATACTGTTGATGTCTCTCAGTCTCTGCAGATAAAGGGAATCAAATAAAAAACAAGTATTAAATTTTTGGGGTGCAAAAAGTGGAAAATCTGACTTGCATTGTTAAAGCAGAGTTCACAATTCTCTTTTAAAAGGGAATTAAATATGTGCTATAAAAAAGGAATACTAAAGGGGACAGTTACTGAGCAGCAGCATGTGCTTAGACAAGCTGATTCATGTATATTAAAAAAAAAAAATGCTAGCACAGAATTGATGGGCCAATTGGCCTATTTCTGAGTCTGATTACTGCAAGAGCCACGACTCCTCTAAGAACTTTGGATATTTTAAAAACTTCATTCTTGGGATGTGGGCATCGCTGGCCAGGCCAGCATTTATTGCCCATCCCTAACTGCCTTTGAGAAGGTGGTGGTCAGAATCTATTCTATACTCTAAATTTATTGAAAAAATCACTAACAGAAATCAGTAATACATCTACTAAAAGGCCATTTGCTCCAGCGATTTTTGATTTGTTTTTGTTCTTTCACCCCACCCCCCAACTTTGTCCCCCTTGTCATGATACTTTTTTGGCGGGCTTGTGGGGGGGGGGGGGGGGGGGTGGATTTGCAGTGTCTTTAAGACAGCAAAGGATCAGTACTGCTTTAAGAACAAGCAAGCCTCAGGAGTTACCAAGAAGGTGCATTTTGGTTGCTGCTGGATACAACCATACAGAGAGGGAACCAACCAGCTTCAGCGGGTGCATCCTGGTTGCCTTGGATACAGCCACTGAGATTGAGGATCGATGTACAATGTTGCAATTGTCTTTTATACTGGCTTTTTATTTGAGACAGACTGTTCTAACAGACATGGACAGCTGGGCCAGCATGAAATGAACAGATCTCTGAAGGAAGGGATGTTAGACTGTGACAATCTTTTATCCTTCAAAAATGCTAAAGCCAAATTGATTCATTGAAAAGTGTTTGCAAGTTGTTGATCTGCGGTGGTCATCGCTGGATGAAATAGGAGTTGAAGCTTCGGATGTTGGACATTTTTCTTCCCTCATTGGACCCTGGAAGACCATGAGTGGACTTTAATCGGAGGGTTGCTCATTGGGAAGTGTAAATCTGCAAGGACACTGATTTTTCCTATTTTTTTAAATGCTGCTTTTATCTTGGTGATCAAGAATTTAGTTTTTTTTCTAATAACAATTAACTTGTTGATCTAAAGACACCTGGTTTGCTTCACCTCATTCGGGGGTTAATAGATGGTTCAATTCGGCTACAGTTTTCTTTAATTTGTAAAGTTTAAAGTGATATGTTAGGCTATCAGTGCAGTGACGGGACTGAATTGACACTGCATTGTTCCCACCGCAATCAGAATCATATATTTTGGTTGGAAGCTTTGTCTTGAGCGGTCGTAATATATTAATTGGGGGCTCGCTCGTGATTGAATCATTTTAATTAAGCGGCTCGTGTCTGGGATTAGAATCAGACTAATTTGGAGAGCCCACATTTGGGATCATGTTAATTACACGTCTCTGGGGTAAAATATTTAAATTGCGGTCTTGTGTCTGATATATTTAATTTCTCTCGCATTTGGGATCCTATCAATTGGAAACTCAATTTGTTGAGATCTAAGTCCAGCGGGACTGAATTGACAGTGCGTTGCTCCCATCACAGTCAGAATCATATATCTTGATTGGGGGCTTTGGCTTGAGCGGTTGTGACATAACATCCTGTATACATTAAATACTTAAAAGCCTATGCGGTGGCCAACATAAGGTCTTGTGATGAAATGCCAGTTTAGTAAGATGCCATGTTGGAAAATTAGTTGGAGGGGTTTGTGCTAGGAACAGCTGCCCGAAGGATTGTTAAGCAGCTGACTGCTAGTGCTTATTAATGAGGCTGCACAGCAATCTGGTTGCTAGTGTGTGATTAGGAGTAATGAAGTCATTACTGAGAATTTTGAGTGCTTTTTAATGGTACATCACCTTTTATTGTTTATATGCTACTGGAGGTTTGAAGAGGACTTTTGAAATGCAGCAGGAGACTTTGAGACACTATCAAGACTTCACCAATGCTCCATCAACGTTTCTTCTGGAAGTTCTCAGGAGTTCACTTAAAAAGAGTGAGTGCTGTCCTACTCCATCTTATTGCACACCTTTTTTATAGGAGTCAACAGAAGAAAGGAAGTTCTTGATCATCGGCATCTTGCTAGGGCTCTCCCTTGGTCTGCAGGTGGAATGGGAGGAGGAGATGAGGCTTCTGCAGGGGAGAGGGACAGAAGGGCAAGGTACAGATTGGGCAACACCCTCTGCATGGGTACAGGACATCCTCCTCCTCTGATTTTCTCTACCAGGACCTCAGTGCTGCGTCCGAGAACTGTGTGCTCACTCAGTCCCCTAGCCATCCTGAAATATGCTGCTGTGTGTCAGCTAACCTACTCTGCACCTTAACTGGAATTGGGTGCATGGTGTCCACATATACCACTCCAGGAAAATTGCATCTAGTCAGCACTTAAGTGCTAAACCTGCAGACGTCTCTGTTTTAGAACCTCCAGGCAAGTTAAATTGTGGTAATCAGTAATTAGGATAAAAATTTTGCGCTCAAACCAGACATTCAAATAGGCGAGCCTTATTAGTGCAGCACCCATTTAGTGCATTTTCACCCTTTCGCCAAAATAACCCCCTCGTATTTTAAACTTTCTGGATGGTGTTACTGATTTTAAAAAACGATGGTGTAAATTCTTTGTGAAACACTGACAATTGTGGATATGTAGCATTGGTTATACAGAGACTGGTTTCCATAATTGTAATTTACCTTTGACGGACTTCTGCTGAAACAGTAGAACATTTTTTCTCGTGGTGAGAGGGAGCCTCCATTCTTGTGTGGTGAAATATAAATGGAGTGATGCTGAGATAGTAAGACTCTGCGTGGTGATCCTGTCCTTACAGATGGGAAGGGAGATAAAGACGGAGCTTCACTCTGTACAAACAAACAAGTTCTTCAAATTCACACCTGAATTCATGCACATACATTTGATGTGATATTAATTTAATGGTCTTTCTCATTCACCTTTTACATACTTCAAAATATTCTGGTGTCCTTGGATTTGTACCATGTACTTTATAGCACCTCTTCCCTGCCCTCCCCATGTTAACTGCTAGTGAACTAAATATAACTCTTACACTAAAACTTACATAAAACAAATTGCACTTATTAAACAAGGCAACATTAAAATGAGTTGAACAAATTATAATTTTTGAAAGAGATGTGACAAAGGAAGTTCCTCAGCATTTCTGTTATAATTCAACTGGTAGCAAGTAGTAACATGTTAGAATTAGAATATTACAGCGCAGTACAGGCCCTTCGGCCCTCGATGTTGCGCCGATCATCTGACCTACACTATTCCATTTACATCCATATGTCTATCCAATGACCACTTAAATGCCCTTAAAGTTGGCGAGTCTACTACTGTTGCAGGCAGGGCGTTCCACGCCCCGACTACTCTCTGCGTAAAGAAACTACCTCTGACATCTGTCCTATATCTTTCACCCCTCAACTTAAAGCTATGTCCCCTCGTGTTTGCCATCCTCATCCGAGGAAAAAGACTCTCACTATCCACCCTATCTAACCCTCTGATTATCTTGTATGTCTCTATTAAGTCACCTCTCCTCCTCCTTCTCTCTAACGAAAACAACCCCAAGTCCCTCAGCCTTTCCTCGTAAGACCTTCCTTCCATACCAGGCAACATCCTAGTAAATCTCCTCTGCACCCTTTCCAAAGCTTCGACATCCTTCCTATAATGCGGTGACCAGAACTGCACGCAATACTCCAGGTGCGGCCTCACCAGAGTTTTGTACAGCTGCATCATGACCCCGTGGCTCTGAAACTCGATCCCCCTACTAATAAAGGCTAACACACCATATGCCTTCTTAACAGCCCTATTAACCTGGGTAGCAACTTTCAGGGATTTATGTACCTGGATACCAAGATCTCTCTGCTCATCTACACTACCAAGAATCTTCCCATTAGCCCAGTACTCTGCATTGCTGTTACTCCTTCCAAAGTGAATCACCTCACACTTCTCCGCATTAAACTCCATTTGCCATCTCTCAGCCCAGCTCTGCAGCCTATCTATGTCCCTCTGTACCCTACAACACCCTTCGACACTATCCACAACTCCACCGACCTTCGTGTCATCCGCAAATTTACTAACCCACCCTTCTACACCCTCATCCAGGTCGTTTATAAAAATGACAAACAGCAGTGGCCCCAAAACAGAACCTTGCGGTACACCACTAGTAACTAAACTCCAGGATAAACATTTGCCATCAACCACCACCCTCTGTCTTCTTTCAGCTAGCCAATTTCTGATCCAAAGCTCTAAATCACCTTCAACCCCATACTTCCGTATTTTCTGCAATAGCCTACCATGGGGAACCTTATCAAACGCCTTACTGAAATCCATATACACCACATCCACGGCTTTACCCTCATCCACCTGTTTGGTCACCTTCTCGAAAAACTCAATAAGGTTTGTGAGGCACGACCTACCTTTCACAAAACCGTGCTGACTATCGCAAATGAACTTATTCTTTTCAAGATGATTATAAATCCTGTCTCTTATAACCTTTTCCAACATTTTACCCACAACCGAAGTAAGGCTCACAGGTCTATAATTACCAGGGCTGTCTCTACTCCCCTTATTGAACAAGGGGACAACATTTGCTATCCTCCAGTCCTCCGGCACTACTCCTGTCGACAATGACGACTTAAAGATCAACAACAACGGCTCTGCAATCTCCTCCCTGGCTTCCCAGAGAATCCTAGGATAAATCCCATCTGGCCCAGGGGACTTATCTATTTTCACTCTTTCCAAAATTGCTAACACCTCCTCCTTGTGAACCTCAATCCCATCTAGCCTAGTAGTCTGTATCTCAGTATTCTCCTCGACAACATTTTCTTTCTCTACTGTAAATACTGACAAAAAATATTCATTTAACGCTTCCCCTATCTCCTCTGATTCCGCACACAACTTTCCACTACTATCCTTGATTGGCCCTGTTCTAACTCTTATCATTCGTTTATTCCTGATATACCTATAGAAAGCCTTAGGGTTTTCTTTGATCCTATCCGCCAATGACTTCTCGTGTCCTCTCCTTGCTCTTCTTAGCCCTCCCTTTAGATCCTTCCTGGCTAGCTTGTAACTCTCAAGCGCCCTAACTGAGCCTTCACGTCTCATCCTAACATAAGCCGCCCTCTTCCTCTTGACAAGCGCTTCAACTTCTTGAGTAAACCACGGCTCCCTCGCTCGACAACTTCCGCCCTGCCTGACAGGTACATACTTATCAAGGACACGCATTAGCTGCTCCTTGAATAAGCTCCACATTTCGTTTGTGCCCATCCCCTGCAGTTTCCTTCCCCATCCTACACATCCTAAATCTTGCCTAATCGCGTCATAATTTCCTTTCCCCCAGCTATAATTCTTGCCCTGCGGTATATACCTGTCCCTGCCCATCGCTAAGGTAAACCTAACCGAATTGTGATCACTATCGCCAAAGTGCTCACCTACATCTAAATCGAACACCTGGCCGGGTTCATTACCCAGTACCAAATCCAATGTGGCATCGCCCCTGGTTGGCCTGTCCACATACTGTGTCAGAAAACCCTCCTGCACACACTGGACAAAAACAGACCCATCTAAAGTACTCGAACTATAGTATTTCCAGTCAATATTTGGAAAGTTAAAGTCCCCCATAACCACTACCCTGTTACTCTCGCTCCTGTCGAGAATCATCTTCGCTATCCTTTCCTCTACATCTCTGGAACTATTCGGAGGTCTATAGAAAACTCCCAACAGGGTGACCTCTCCTCTCCTGTTTCTAACCTCGGCCCATACTACCTCAGTAGACGAGTCCTCAAACGTCCTTTCTGCCGCTGTAATACTTTCCTTGATTAACAATGCCACACCCCCCCCTCTTTTACCCTCTTCTCTGTTCTTTCTGAAACATCTAAATCCCGGAACCTGCAACATCCATTCCTGCCCCTGCTCTACCCATGTCTCCGAAATGGCCACAACATCAGGATCCCAGGTACCAACCCATGCTGCAAGCTCACCCACCTTATTCCGGATGCTCCTGGCGTTGAAGTAGACACACTTTTTAAACCAAGTTCTTGCTTGCCAGTGCCCTCTTGCGTCCCTGTAACCTTATCCCCTACCTCACTACTCTCAACAGCCTGTACACTGGAACTACAATTTAGGTTCCCATTCCCCTGCTGATTTAGTTTAAACCCCCCCGAAGAGCACTAACAAATCTCCCCCCCCCCCCCCAGGATATTGGTACCCCTCTGGTTCAGGTGAAGACCATCCTGTTTGTAGATTGAAATTGTGTGATTGAAATTGCACCTGTCTCCCAATAACATGACCATTAAATACTCTGAGTCAAATCTAAAATATGGAGGAGTACTATAACTTTGGGGGATTTACACTGCATAGTGGTTACAACTCATGTATTCACATTGAGGCACATCAAAATGAATTTTAACTGTAACCAAACTCTTAAACAGTGGCTTTTTGTTGTATGTTTGGACTATACAATATCAGCTTGCAGCAGTTAATGTGTCCTACTGTGCAAAACAGAACTAAACCCTGCAATTATTTTAATTCACAGTCCCTTTTGAAGTAGTAGGTGGTTTATCCACAAAACGATAATGGCCTCTGAACAAAGTTGACAGATTTATCTTTATGCAGCTTGCTGTAAAATTAATGTTGAATATTCTCTTAACCTCGCATAATTAGAACCCACATTATAAATTATAACCAATTTAACTATAAAGTGCAGTAGCAAAACCATTTCAAAATGTTTTTAAGATTTGCAGTATAATGTAAATGTATGTTATTAAATGTACAAATATTAAAGTATTGGATACTGTAGAAACTAAGAAATTGTAAAAAGAAATACAAAATTATGGCTCTAAAAGCAAGCCGCCATAATTTTCAATAAAATGTACATTCTGGGGCAAAAACAAAAAGTCCTGGAAATACTCAGCAGGTCAGGCAGCATCTGTGGAGAAAAAAGCAAAGGTTAAAAAGAATTTGGGTTTTAAGCAAGTGAAGGGGAGGGGGGTGCTGGAGAGAACAAAGGGAAGTTTGATAGGGCAGGAAAGATTAAACAACAAAGTTGTTCTGGGACAAAGGCAAAACTTGTATTAATGCTTGTGGTGAAAGACAAAGTATTAGGCCAGAGAGACTGTTAATAGCGGAATAATGAGCAGCTCTGCCTTGGTGAAAAGCAGGCATACAGTTTAAAAAAAAAATATATATATTTTTTTGAAAAGGCCAGTCGTAGTCTGAAGTTATTGAACTCAATCTTCAGTCCGCAAAGTTGTCGCGTGCCTAACCCAAAGATCAGGTGCTACTCCTCGAGCTTGCGTTGATGTTCACTGGAACACTGGAGCAGGCCAAAGACAGAAATGTTGGGGAGTATTGAAATGACAAGCAACCGGAAGCTCAGGGTTATGCTTTCGGGCTGAGTGGAGGTGTTCAGCAAAGTGGACACCCAATCTGCGTTTGGTCTCCCCAAGGTTGAGGCAACTGTATTGTGAGCAGCAAATACAATATACTAAATTGAAAGAGTTATAAGTAAATCACTGATTCACCTGAAAGAAGTGTTTGGGGCCTTGGATTGTGAGGAGAGAGGAGGTAAAAGGGCAGGTATTACACCTCCTGTGATTGCATGGGAATGGGACGAGATGATGGAGGAGTGGACCAGGGTGTCAGAGGGAACGATTCCTTCGGAATGCTGACTGGAGAGGAGGGGAAGGTGCGTTTGGTGGTGGCATCACGCCGGAGGTGGCAGAAATGGTGGAGGCTGATCCTCTGGATGTGGAGGCTGGTGGGGTGGAAAGTGAGGACAAGGGGAACCCTGTCGCAGTTCTGGGAGGGAGGGGAAGGCACCAGGGCAGGAATTGGGCCAGACATGGTTAAAGGCCCTGTCAACCAGAGTTGGTGGGGGGTGGGAGGAGTACATTCTGGGAACTTGGGACTCTGATAAAAATGGTCATCTTTTAACTCTGGAATCTGGATTTAACTCCAACCCATATTAATAGGCTGAAGGTTTCCTTGGTAAATTAACAGTTTGCGACATATTCAGCTCATCTGCAAGCCGGGGGTGAGTCCACAGAAAAATCAATTCCAATGTATCAAAGCTTCCCATTGTCTGCCTTTAATAGGTACTAAATTGTCAATCTAGTTCAGAAATGTTATGAGGATACCTAATGTGAAACGTGAGTTCACAGTAGTACTGTTGGGTAGTTTCTGCATTTGAAGTACAGGCACTTTGGGATGTAACAGAAGAATCTTTATCCTGTATTTCACTAATCTAGATCTGATGTTAACCATCAGTGTTTCTTTTTTTTACTCAATTTTTTGAGAACTCTGGCCCCCACCCCATATTCTTTTCATTGGTAGTAAGTGAAATTCGGGGTTTGTGTTTGTTGGTTTGTGTCTTACTAACATTCCAAATTTTGAATGAAGTTGTGTATGTTTTTTGCAACATTCCAGTGTCCCCATTTGGTTCCCTGTGTGAATTGTAGATGTTACAGCTCTCTGGTGGTACAAGCTGGGAACTGCAGCCCTACAATTTAAAACTTAAAAACAGCAGCAGTCAAATCCACGAGAGAATGTTTATTTAAAAAATAAATCCCATACAGAGGAGAAATTCTGATAGAGCTTGATCAACTGCCACCATAGAGGACCACACTGGCAAATTTTTCCATGCAAATACGAGAGGGTAAAAGCCAGTGATGACCCTCCCAAACAAAGAAATTGCACAGGGAGTTAGTTAGAATACACAATCAACAGGCTAGCATATTTGAACACTAGCTACTTCAGTTAAGCACAGGAAACACACTGCTTCAGCTAGCTGAATGTTCCCAACACTATACACTAGTTCTCAAGCTAGCATGACTTGGCATTACTTAAATGTATTTGCAACTTGATAACCTGTACGTATATTTGCAAAATAAATATTTCAAAATATATCACTGTCTTCAAGAACCAAGCATTGTTCCTGTTGTAATGAAGTTTATACTATAGAGTAGCATTAAAAAAATTGAAAGCTTGGCCCAGCATCTAATGAGGATCACATTAAGCTTGCAAGCCAAAAGCAACAAACGCCTGATGCCATATTAACCACATATATAAATGCAAGTATTTTTTTAACGCTTTTCACGACAATTGGACGTCCCAAACCGCTTTACAGCTGATGAAGTACTTTTGAAGGGTAATCGCTGTTGTAACGTTGGAAATGTGGCAGCCAATTTGTGTACAGCAAACTCCCACAGACAGCAATATGATGACCAGATAATCTGTTTTGTGATGTTGATTTGAGGGATAAATATTGGCCAGGATACGGGGGATAACTCCCCTGCTGCTCTTTTTTTAAAAAAAAAAGTGCCATGGGATCTTTTATATTCACTTATGAGGACAGACGGGGCCTTGGTTTAATGTCTCATCAAAGAGACAGCATTCCCTCACTACTGCACTGGAGATTTTTGTGCTCGAGTCCTGGAGTGGGGCTTGATACCCAAAACCTCTGACGCAGAGGCAGGAGTGCTGCCAACTGAGCCATGGCTGACATGCCGTGCTGCCATAGTTATATGATACTGAATAAAAAATTAAAATGTTTTAATTGCTATTTAGTTTTGTATTGTAACATGTAAACTGAAAACTCTCAGTACTACAACCTACATCTTACCCCATTCTCTGTGTTTGATGAGGAATATTTCAGTGCAAATGCTTTGACTCTTCTGATGTAGATATTATTGTAGAATTGAATGAGATCACCTCTCTCCTCCTCCTCCATATCACTATTGGCTCCAGCTAGTCGAGTTGGGGTAGGTGGTGCACTGCTAGGTTGGGGTACTGGAAGTGTACTGTTAGACCTCATGTTCGGACTGGAGTCTCTGCTGGCTGCATAAAACAAAACACAATTTACAACAAAAAATGTAACTGAAGAAATGTAAAAGATGCTGGTTACAATGGCACCACTATTAGCTGGAGTAACAGAGGAGCAGCTTAGAAAGACTGTGCAGGAAAACATGAGGAAAAAATGAACAAAGGACTGGGAAGGGTGAAAGATTTCAGCTAATATGATTATTAAAAAATTCTACTTAATTTTCCCCATGACATTTGCACATAAACAAAACCTGGTAAAGACCTTGGGTAATATAAACTTGTACCAGGCAGAGAGGATGAAGTGAACTAGCTGTAATTGGGGCCAGTGCCTACAATGACCTTGTTAATTAAGGTTCTTGGCAGCTAGTCATGTCTTTAAACAAACCAGCACAAGAAATAGGTCCATTGAGCCTGTTCCACCATTTAATATGATCATGGCTGATCTTGGGCTTCAACTCCACTTTCCCGCCTGCTCGCCCTTAAATGTATTCAATGATGGAGCATCCACAACCCTTCTAGAGAATTCCAAAGATTCACAACCTGTTAAGTGAAGTAATTTCTCATCTCAGTCCTAAATGATCAGCCCCTTATTCTGAGACTGTGTCCACGTGTTTTAGATTCCCCGACTAGCGGAAACCATCTGTGTCTACCCTATCCAGCCCCTTCAGAATCTTGTATGTTTCAATTTCTTCTTGAAATTAATTTCACAGTTAACCATATATGAGTACAAGTGCAGATGTTCCGTTCCACCCATAGTTCTTTATAAATAGGTTAATTAAAATAAATGTATTCCAGGAGACACAAAATGGTACAGCATAATGCAGAAGCCCAGTGCAGCAGAGTGGTAATGTACAAGCTCAGTGCCATATATAGCCTAAATTTTCTCTGTATACATCTGCAACAAAGATAGAAGAATATTTAAAAATTGGCATATTTATATAAACTCCGCCTTGTTTTAAGGTAAGTTTATCTGAAACCATATATTGTAGCTGCAATGTGTCACAATGTATAAAAACATTGTTACACTAAAACTAAACTGGAAATGTTCATCTCACTATCTGTGAATAGGGAACAAAAATGTCTAAGATACTTACTCCTATCTCTGCTTGTCTCAGTTGGTGAACCCTGCCGACCACTACTGTCGCTGCTGCCCGAAGTTCGTCTTCTCCGAGCTTTTAACAGCACACTCCTGTAAATCTACAGAGACAAATGCAGCATCAGGCATAGTGTGCCTTAAAGAGAACTGGCAGAAACAGAATATTAAATCACAATTAAAAACAGAAGCAGGTTTATTAAACTTTGGATTGCAGTAATGTAGAACATAACAAATGCTTTTAATTAAAATATTGACCCATTGGCGAAGTGGGTAGGGCCCAGTGATGTGGAGGATAATTTCATTCAAATATTATCACTGCACGTAATGGTCAGCAATCTACCTTAATTTTTCATTTGTAATTCCCCATATAAGTCGAAGGCTTGAATACTCACATATCTGTAGTGGTTCTTCTAACAACTCTTGTTTCCTGGACACGATACCAAGAAAATGCTTTTTGTCTGATAGCTGATTTTTCTCCCATGTCTAGTGTGCAAGCCCTCTTTGTAGCAACATTTCTCACCTTTCTCTTTTTAATCAATATTGCTATGGTCAGAGCCCCTTGTAATTTTCTGTTATTATTCCATCTAAGCTGCAATCACTCTAGTCCCTCTTCTCTTTGCATCTTTTGTGTTGAAATTAAGCCTCATGACAATGTCTCCTACCCTAGTTCATTCTTCCTCGTTACCTCAGAACTGGGGCTCTCTGCATCTGTCGTTCCATTTTACAACAATCTACAACTTTTAAAAGCAAAGCTTGGAGTCATCAATTCTTCAATTCCTGATTTAATGTTTTGTTTATAATTTGGTCCTGATTAATTTTCTTATTCTTTTCAACCTTGCTTGTGTCTTGTAAATATGGGCATTAAAAATTCCATAACTAACTCTGTGGGAGTTGGGAAGGCCAGTTTGCTTAGGATCTAGTCAACCATGCCTTTTTAACCAATACATCTTAGTAAAAATATATGGGTATTACATAGTTATCTTGCAGATGTCATGTAAACCATATATTAGAACCTGCCTGGGAGTAGTCTGCTTGTGCTGAAATGTAACCATGCAGGATTCAGTGTAACACCGCCCTTACTTTGTGACGTGTGCCAGAGTCCCAGACTCATATATCCTTCTGATACTGATGCACAGTGCAATACAGAGCTATTCAGAAATGGATAAAAAGGAGGGAATTGCTGTCAGAGCTGGTTATAATTTTTATTAGATTGCACTCTGCTGAGCTCTGTATTTAGAACTACTTGCATCAAGAGGTCAATCAGTTTTAATAACATAGAGGTATCTTGCCCTCCTGCACAACACTAGCAGTATTTCAAGTCAGTATAGGAATAGGCTCAAAGGAAATATTCAAGAGCTTATGCAGAATCAGAGACAAGATTGAGGTAGGGACTAGAAGGTTAAACCAGACCACAGCTTCCAGATCTCTTCATAAAGCTGAACACAAGTGGGTATTCATCGCGAGAGTTTCTTTCCCTGCGAGATGGAAAACTAAGATGACTGCAGCGCGTGGAGTAATAGTGCTTGAATGTAACAGTTTACTGAGTAGGCACTGAAGGTAGGAAAGTATTAGAATTTGCACAGGCAGTGGGGTCTTGCTCTAGTTCCTGACACCTCAAAGCAAATTTCTTCGAATTGTCATAGCCTTCTAACCAAGGCATTTTTCACTATCATTAACACATGAAAGCTTTCCTCCCACCAACATTTCCACTTGCTCCCTTATTCCTCTCCAGAAGGCAGCAGCTCATTGTTGGCTGCTGTTTCACAGGCACTAGTGGTACCCTAATGCCTGAGTAAAATGGCCATTTTCTTGAGGAAATTCTGAGCCTTGTTAGCTGTAGGAACTATCACAGCTGAGCCGAATCCTGTTCTCATTCAACATTCATATTTCCCACAGGGATCATAAGATAGGGATCAAGATTTGGAACCCTAGATTATTTTCCCCTTCGTCATCTGGGGATGCTGAGCCAATATAACTAATGATGAGATCATTTAACTTGATACAGGCCAGTGATCTGATTTGCTTGGCTATTTATTACACCATATGGTGCATTTATGCATTGAATCATCAAGACCACTATAATAATCTCATTAACCATGTTGGGCTGAGAGTCAGAATTTTCTGTTTTTCTGAGAACAGTCCAACTGTTGAGTAAGATGGGGTTTTCTGTGACGACCAGTCAGAAAGCCAAGGTTTTCATGAGAGAAGACATCAGAAATCTATTCTGGACCACTTTTACATACCCTATAACTGGCATTAGGGACTATCATTAGAGGCATAGCAGCATGATTGCTCAGCTGCGATAGTCCTTGCAGCCAACTAGCCTTAGAATTTCCACAGGAAAATAGCCATTTCAATGAGCCATTGGCACTGTTAAACTGCTCAGCTTCTCAGCTGAGATGTGTGATATCACACCCAATAAAAAAGTATCACTCTATTTTTAAAACAAAATGCAGCAAATAAGTTGTCAATAATTGTAGATGATGGAGTAAACAATTGAGTGAATGACCATTCATACTCTGCATTTTTAAAATCTTGCTCTCTTACACAGAACATAGTTACTTGTTGAGCCCTGCAGAAAACGGTAACGAGAATATCACCACAAAAACTATGTCTTTAGAAAGAAATTATTCAATCCCAGGAATGCATTTTTTTTTTTACACACAAACACATTTTTAATTAAAACCAAAAGGAGCTATGACTGAATTAATTTAAAATAAAAATTACTTATTTTTTCAGCTTATTTAACAAGAAAGCTATTAAACAGGTGATTATACACCTTGCTAGCTATACTATCTACCACTACTTGCATTTTGTCATGAATTGGCAAGGTTATTTTTAAAGTCAACGATAGACACTGACTACAAACGTATTCTACACTTTATAGTTTGAGCTTCAGTAAATCTGTTTCAGTTAGATCTAAAGCATACGATGAACTAATATGGAAAGAATGTAAATGTCCTGCCAGTGATTTTTCAAATATTTTCCCAGGTGTCAGTGTTTTGTGCTTGTTAGGAGAAAAAGAGCCAAAATAAACCTATTTCCAGAAATGTGAAACCGTAAAGCACCACGTGAAGAAAAACAATTCCCCCAAAGGATTAAATTCATGATGTATAAAGTATCACATAAACCTCACTGTCCTTTAAAAATATACACAAGCATTTTAACAGACTTATCTTTTATAAGATTTTTAAACATGGCAAGAACAGCATTAAGAATTTAGTGCAACCCCATGATTTGTAACTCTAAAAACCAGTGACTTTTATCAAAAACTGACTTGAGGGAAATAAAATGTAGCTGATAAGTCAGCAGAATTCCTTATCTGCTAAAATTAATATCCCTTTTATATTTGAATGGTAAATTTACAGTGCTATTGGCAAATCATTAATTCGAATCAGCTTTTGAAGTTAAAAGGCCCATGGATTTGCCCAAGCCAGCAAAGCAGGAGATCTAAGTTAGATTAGTTTAAAAAAAAACCTATCCAAATCTCATGCTGATTACAGCTGAATATCATAAGTTAATACAAACATTAGGCTGGGATTTTAAAAGAAAAAAAATCCACATCTTTTATTTTTGTTTCACATATTTTATTATTTTCTCCTCTCTTCACATCCTCCTGCTCTGCACAGCTTTGGAACTCACCAATTAGGCTGGTAATTCAATATGTCCCAGCAGCCCTCTGCATAAACTCTGGGATATCACGTTCAGGTTGAGTCACAGTGACCTGGACTGATCAGTGCTTTAAAGTGTAACTTAGCTAATGGCAAAAGGAGATTTCTGCTGAACTGTTGCTGTTCTGAAATTAGCCAGAAATGGGAAATACAATGAATTAGAGAAAGTTACTCTGCTGTTGCCACTTGCCAAGAAATGTCTTTGTCAGCAAGAAGAGTCATTCGGTGCCTGGAATACTTGTAATTCTAAGAAATAACTGAAATGGGAGGTGTTGGGGCATTGTCCCCAAGTATATAGGGAACATAAATTGAATATTAAAAGGTTCATAAAATATTAGGACTAAAGACTATTCAAGAGTACAAAATAAATTGGGTTTAGGTGCTAAAGTGCAGTGGGAAACCTTTTCTGAGCTCATTTAAATGCAGGAGAAATGTCAGGATTAGATGACAACTAATATGAATATAATAAATCAGACCTGGGTAATCCTGCCAGTTATACACCCTTTAGCTTGACATTTATAGTAGGAAAATATTGACAATATTACAAAGAAAGCATTTCAAGAACTTCCGGTGAAATCCAAAAAAACAATAAATCCAAACCAATGTGGATTTATAATTGGCAGATTGTGCCTAACAAATCTGCTGGAATTATTTTCAAAATGTAACAGAATTATTGGATAAGGGTCATGGTGGCATAATCAGTGGTCTGAGAGTGTAGTGGTTATGGTAGTAGACCAGCTTTCATCCTTTAAGATGCTCTTTAAAACCTACCTCTTTGGCCAAGCATTTGGTCACCTGTCCTAATTATCTCCTTAAGTGGCTTGGTGTCAAATTTTATTCAATAACGAAATAAAAACTTAAAAACCTTGGTCACAGACCTGAAATGTTAACTGTTTCTCTTTTGCTGCCAGACCTGCTGAGTATTCCCAGCACTTTCTGTATTTATTTCAGATTTCCAGCATCTTCAGTATTTTGTTTTTATTTATTTGATAAGTTAAGTGCTTTGAGATACTTTACTACATTAATGTGCTATATAAATAGATTGTGTGTTGTAATCCTACCATGGCAAGTTATGAAATTGAATTCAATAAATTTGACCATTTGTGGGTTAGTACCAGAAAAAAGGTGACCATAAAAACACTACTGATTAACTAATTCAGGGCAAGGATCTGACAGTCTACTAAGAGTGTCTGGAGTCACTTGTAGACCAGTCTTAACGGTTTATGTCCTCTGTGGTGGCTGAGCAAGCCACTCAGTTGTAAATGTGGCCTTGCCAATGTTATCCACATCCCGAGAATAAGTAATTTAAAACAAACTTGTTCTTTGGAAAACTTTTAATAAAGTCGCTAATCAATGATTGGTTAAATTCAAGGTTTGTGGGTTTCGAGATAAAACTGTACATTGACTGACTAGGCCACCAACAGCCATTGTCCAAGACTACACATTAAGAATGGGCATTTGCTCAAATACCAGAGAACTGCCACTCCCTGTAGAACCAAATCCAGGCATGATCTGCTACCTTCATGAGAGGGGTCAATGGAGAAAAGTCAAAGAAAAATTGGAGGGTAAGTTAAATAAAACAATATCTTAAGGAAGCAGCATTTTGGTGCATTATTCACTGTAGAGTCATAGAGATACAGCACTGAAACAGGCCCTTTGGCCCACTGAGTCTATGCTGACCAACAACCACCCATTTATACTAATCCTACATTAATACCATATTCCCTACCACATCCCCACCTTTCTCCTACCACCTACCCACACCAGGGCCAATTTACAATGGCAAACTTATCTATCAACCTGCAAGTCTTTGGCTGTGGGAGGAAACCGGAGCACCCAGTGGAAACCCACATGGTCACAAGGAGAACTTGCAAACTCCACACAGGCAGTACCCAGAACTGAACCTGGGTCGCTGGAGCTGTGAGGTAACAGTGCTAACCACTGTGCCGCCCTGTACTATGGAGTGGTTGGACATACATTCATATGTGATTATTTTTCTGAAGGGTCACATAGAAGGCTTGTTGATGAAAGTAAGACACATAGGACGCAACATTGGACTCCGTAGCGCCCCTGTTTTGCGCATTACGAGTGCTCGTAGGGTTCCAAAATGGCCTCCGCTGCACTTATGGCACGAATTGTGCTGGACACTGCCTTGGTAAACAGGTTCATCCAAACATATTGCATGATAGGCGTTGACACATTTCTTTATTTCTTGGAGAAGAAAGTGGCGCATAAAGAACTACAGGCAGACAAGCATGCCTACGTGCTTTAATGCCCATGGAGGAGATAGTGCTGGCCATCGTGGAAAGGGGCATTGCTGAGGTTGGAGACATCAACAGTGCATACTGTTACAACCAGGTCTAGGGGTCTGTTACTATCTTCACCTGGTCTTATTGTAACACTGTTTAATTTTAAACACAGCGTTTTGAGCTCTCCCTTTGTGAATCCTTGTTCACAGATTTCCAATTATAAGACAAAGAAAACAATACACAGAGGCTTTCTCAGGTTTAAAGAAGAAAGATGAAATTTTATTAAACCTTAAAACTTAAACTCTAATACAGTTCATGCCTACGGATATATGACGCGACCATGCTAGCTAGCATGTACATGTGATATACACATGCAAATAGGGACAGAAAAGAGAAGAAAAGATAAGATGGAACAGTTTGAGGCAGTATCTTGTTACAGTGCTTCGGGCTCACTGTACTCCTTTTATAAGTGGTCTTGTTTTTTGTTGGGGCCCAGTAGTCGTCTTAAAACCTTGTTCACATAGGAAACTTTTCTCTGAGTTTCACGTGTTTTCACAAGATTCAGTTCCGTGGGAAGGAGCTGGAAGCAGGCAGGAGGGAGTTCTGGTTCAGTTCCAACCAGAAGGACATGGCGTTCTGATTTCAAAATCTGCTTTTCCAGTTTAAAACTCCCCTAGTTGGCCAGCAGGTGGTCACGTGACAAGGTCTCTTCTGTGTATTGGGGGGGCAGGGACTGGTTCCCTTTGTTTCCACATTGGTACTATGCAACTGTCTTTCTAGTCAAGGGCTTGCAATTTTAAAGTTTTTAATGTTCATGTGGTGAAATAATGTGTGCCTCAGTCTTGGCAGATGGGGGGTTTGCCTGACAATACCTAATGCTCCTCTCTTCCCACATTTCCCTCATCCCACAATCGCATATGCTGTAAGCATGGACTTCTTACTTTTCTCCTCTCCCCTCATCACAACCCAACCCTTGCCTTTTTCTTTACAAATACCCAAGAACTGGAACTTTCTCACTCGGAGAAGGAAAATGAAAAGATACCGTCACTCCATCTTGCATTCGCAAGCACCAGCTCAGAGATTGACATTGTGCATATATGAGAGGCTAAAATAGAGGAATTTTCATGTGCTGTGACACTGGCCACAAAGTGCACAGGAGCCAGGGTGGGGAAAAAAGGATATTGCAGATGCCAGCTCATCAGAGGGTAAAGTTGTACCTTAGTTATGCTGCAGAAGAGTCAGATGAAGACTTCAATGGGCCTGACTATAGAAGGCGGCTGATGGGTGTACATAACTAAATGCCTGGTGCATTGCAAAACCTGCCAGAAAGTTTGTGCACAATGTCAAGAAGCAAGGAGTCCAGCACCAACTTGGCACAGGGTTTTTAGGAGAGCAGGAGATCATCCTTTCCAACATGGAACAGGTGGATCCACCAGCACACCTGCAAAACCCACCATGAGGAAGTGGCTGATGTCACAACTTCCATTGCAATACAAACAGCTTCTATCAAAAGTCTGAGTGCTGCAGTGGAAGCTCAGGCTACAGCCACCATGACTCTGAATACCACTGTTCAAAGGGGCTTCCAGGGAATCACAGCAATCTTTCAAACTGGGTTTCAAATGATTAGCAGAGTTGCTGAGGTGTGCCCCAGGAGAATGGCAGTGGCTCATTGAAACACAAATCTGCTGTTTTCATGCTTTCATGCTTCCATCCCTGCCATTCCACCAGTGCCCTTGCTGTTGCTTAAAAGCCAGACAACCTAGACTGCTGTAGCCCTGGCCAAGATGGTGCAATTTGCAGCCAGACCTTCTAGTCCCAGAGTTGTTCAAGGTTACCCTCCAAGGCCATCTACAGTCTCCTCAATTGGAGGTCAACAGCCTTACACCACCCATTCTGCTGCCACTGCAGGAACACCTCGTAGGATCACAAGGATAGGCAAAGGCACACTGAAGACTAAGCGAATGTACAAGGGTGATTAGTTTATTTTTGTATACATTATGTAATGATTGAATTCATAAAACTGGATTGAAATGTGCATTTCCTGATGGATTTTTTTGTTGGAAAGAGGATGATGTAATGGTCAGTGATAGAGGAGAGGTAAGGAATATGGGACTGCTGGTGAATGGGGAGCTCTGGTTGAGGTTACTGGTATTGCTCATGGATTATTTGATTACATAGAAATCCGGCAGGAACAGACTGTCTCTCCTCCCTTCCTCTTCATCCACTTCCTGTTGCACTTCCTGCTTCTCAGCTTCTACCTGATAGGTAGCAGCAAGGGCTGTTCCCTCATGATAGCCAGGTTGTGCAGCATGCAGCATACTCTCTCAAATCTTGATACCCACTCAGCTGAGTACTGCAGGGCTCCTCCAGAGCAGTCCTGGCAATGGAAGAGTTGTTTGAGGACACCAATGGTCTGCTCTATAATGTTGATCGCGTTGTAAATCTGCTGTGAATTACCTTTCAGTTCATGAAAATGGCCAAGTTCACATGAGGTGCATGCAAGGAACTGTGTGTACAGTCAATGGCAGGGGAAGTCTGAATTCCATGTAAACTCTTGTGTTTACTCTGCTTGCTTATCTCTGGCAAGCAGAAATAAGATGACGCTGTCTCTCTGTGTTTAGAGAGCCTCAGTGACCTCCATGTGTGATGTTGCTTATATCTCCACCAGCAGCTTGGAGGAACTAGATGCGTAAAAGAGCCACAGTCAGCTTAAGTTACAAGCAATACTGTCTTTGCCCTGCTTTGAGGTTGCAGTTGTGGCTGCAGCAGTTGGCAAATTTCAGTCATGACCTTTTTAACGAAGTAAGGATATCTTATTCATTGGTCCTCGCTGAAGTTGAGGTAAGAAAATTGCTCCCTAAAGACCTTCGGCAGATGGGACTCCTGCTCAGAGCCCTACTCCCCCTCCCTCTTCTAGCAGCTTGTTGCGCTCTGTGTGGCCTGTCTTTATTCTCCCTGCCATGTTCAATTCTCAGACGAAGCCCTACCAGGTCACCCATGTCTGGAAGCAACTTGTTTCAGCACCAGCCAGACTAGTCCCAATAAATTATTCAAACTTTTGCCAAGAATCAGAAACTTGCAGAGACATGCACATTTACACCAGCAGCCAGAGGAAATAATGTAGCAATTATCTGTAAGTAGTTCATGATCCTTTTAAATAGCACTGGTGAAGGATCCTTCATTCCATTTAATGTCATGTTCAGCTGTGCAGTTGACTGATTTGCAACATGATCTTCCTGCTCTCCATGCTGCCAGCGGTCTTTAGGTGTGCACGCTCAAACCCCTTTACCAAGATGGCATCCCTGGGCACTTTCCGTCAGAAGTGTGCAAGCACAACTCAGACCCCATTAGCAAGCACTTGGTGGCTGTGTAGCACCTAACAAGATAGACGATACATGGCCTAATTTAGCCCCCATGGGATACTAGGTTTTATAAATAGGAGTATAGACTAGAAAAGCAAACTAAATCTAAAAACATAGTTAGAATACTGGGCGTAACTTTCAACTTTGGAAGGGGAGTAAAAAAGGTGATAATGGAACAACCACCCATTATACGCACACACAATATTTATTCCACTGACTTTAATGGAAAGGTAAAGCAGGCAGGGTGTATAACAGATGACCAATCTGGAATCGCCCATTTTATGCTCCTACCAAAGTTGAACTTTCTAGCTATTGTGCCCAGTTTTGCCCACCTTATTTTAGGAAGAATATAAAGGTCAAGGAAAGGGTGCTGAAAAGATTCACTAAGATGATATCAGAGATGAAAAGCTTTAGTTACAAAGACAGACTGGAGAAACTGGACTTATTTGTAAATGATCATAATTATCACCTCCCACTTGTTCTGAAGTGTTCAAAATTATGAGGGGTTTTTACTATTTGCAGTAGTTGGTGCATCAGTAATTAGAGAGTATGGGGCAGAAATTCATTTGCGTAGCATCACTTCTAGCAAGCATCGATTTCCTGGGGTCAGAAGGTGCTGCGGGTCGCAGCAGTGATATCAGTGAAGAAGCCAGCGTAGGTGCCCAGGTAGTGGCTGGCAGCACTGGGGAACTGACTAATTTCTCCCACTATAAATTTAAGATTATCACCAAAAGAGTGAAGTTAGGAGAAACCTTTTGCATGGAATACCCGACCAGAAACAGTGGTGGAAGCAGAATCCATAATAACTTTTAAAAGGGAAGTAGATAAATATTTGAGAAAGAAAAATTTAAAACAGTATGGATAAGGGCAGGGGAATGGAACTGAGTGGATAACTAGCAAAGGCACAGTGGGTTGAATGGCCTCCAATTCTAAGGCAAGTTCTAGAAGCAGGCGGGCAAAGTAGCTAACTGATGTGGGAACTTCTCCTTAGCCTGTAAAGGCAGATTGAGCAGCAACTGAACATGGATGCTTTTCCACAATTTCCAAGTGCCTTTTGACAGTTTGACATGAGATCAGGAAGACTGCATGCTTCTGAAGTGGTGCACGACTCAGGAGGACCTAAAAGCGTGCAGTGAGTAACTTTAAAATATAAATAGAACGTGGTAAAATGTATTAAACATCTGAGATGAGAGTTATGTATCGTGGATAAACTAATGAAACAGAGAACGTACACTCCTCACATCTAACAAAGTACACAGCAGTGTAACTGGACACAGATAATTGGGTTAAAAGTTATTTTTTTATAAATTCTAATGGATCACACATGATCACACAATCCAAGGAAAGCACCTCATCTCTGTAATTTACTTGAAATACAGTGCATAATGGAAAATCAGTTTCCTGTTGGCTGTATTTCTGGCTGAGAAGTGATACTTCTCAGCCAGGTTGCTAACATTTTGCACAAATAGATAACCTGTGGTGAAAAATAAAATCCAGAAAGCCAACTGACTGTAACCAAGACAAAACAATGAGACTAGGCTTTGCACACTGATGTCTATTTTCTACCTCAAATTTGTCATGCAGTATTTTATATGGTCTTTTCCTTGAAGATCCAATCATCTGGAATTACGAGGAATTGAAAAAGAAACTAAAAGGGAATACCTTTCTACTTGTTTTGTTGTAACATTGTTGGTGTGATATCCTCGCACCATGTACAGTCTATATAGGATTACAGCAACACTAGGCACTAAAGTAATCTAGCTAAATTATGACAACCAAAACTCAAGGACTGGAAATAGCAGAAATGGAAACCATCATTTTTGCCACAGTTAACTCTGAATACAGTTAAGAGTTCCAGCTAATGAGAATATTTGATTGAAAGGAGATTTACTGAGAAACATGTTCATTCTGCACACATTCCAATGGGAAAACAAGTGGTTTCCAAAAACAATTCAGACGTTTCTGCCTCATTAGCATGATTCATAGCCTGCTCTGTAACCAATCCATTACTGAACTAGCAGATACAAGTACTTCACTCCACATGAAGTACATCCAACACAATTTATCGAGTAGACTATACCCAACCTCCTGCTATTACCATGCAATAAATCCAATTGTATAGCATCTTTTTTGACACGTAATGCAAACATATTGCTAGAAGTGTTACTGACTTCTGTGCAGCTACATTTTTTGGCAAATAGGATCACTACACACATTTTAATAGTATTTTGTTAGGAGTAATGTTTAAATAAAGGGAATATTTTGCTTGCCACAATGGTCGTTCCATTGAAAGGTTGCTATTGTACTGGGTACTCATTTACTGAATTGTCATTTCTCTGCCAGGCACCTGATTACTAACAGGAAACAGAAGCTTGGAAATTACAACTTGTAATATTACTGTATGAATGTTTAATATATTCATATCAAATTCCACTGCCCACTATTTTAAGAGATGTATTAAAATGGTTAAATAAATTAATGGCTCCATTAAAATAGTGGTCCAAAGAGTTTGGTATAAATTCCCACAGTGTCATTTCCAGGCTAAACTCTCCGGATTCAGATCCAGCAGCAATTCCTTTGTATGTGCACAGGAAAACTGAGCTTAAGAATTGCTCACTTTAAAAACAACCTGTAAGAATACAGTAATGTTTTTACATTACTTTTATACAGAACAGGACAGAATAGCTGAAAGGTAGAATTGGTTTAAACTGTGCTTGCAAATCCTACATTTTCCCTTCAATGACATTGGAAGACATTGTACTATAAGGATAGGCAGATACAGATTATTAAATAAACAAACTGGTTGAATAATTGTCTAGCAATCTGTTCAAAGATCGCAGGGTCGTAAAACACCCAATAAGAGTTCGAATCCAGCAGGAAGCCAGACAATGAAAGAAAATGGTACAAAAAGAGATACAAGTATCACTCAGTAGGAACCTGACTACCTTCGGCAGCAGTTAATGAGCATTGGCTTGGGTAAGCCTTGCTTACAATGACCCCCTAGAAATCCTGTATATGCAAGTTTTAGACATGGGGCTTGCATGCGCTGCTTTGTATGAAGTTTTAAGATGAATGTTTTGAAGTAATAATAAATTAATTTAATTATCAGACATAATACTGTCGCTAGCTTTATGAACCTGTTAAAAGAATAGGAAAGGAATTATTTAACAACCTACACTCCTCTTCCATCAGTCCAGGCCACTCATAGCTACATGATCTATTTGGCACATATCACTGAAATTGGCAATTCCATTTCATTCCAAGATCCTATGTAATTAACAAAAAAATTAACCATTTAATATAAATTGTGGGTTTTTTTGTTAAAGGGCTTTGTATCAATATACCATTGTAAGATTTGCAACATGAATTCTCTGGCTAAGTTTACCTCCATTGTCAGCAGAAAGACTAGACTGATGACTCAATGACAGTGCTTCAGCACATAAGAAATTAAAGTTGGTTTTCAAAGTTCAGTATGTGTTGAGAGATACCTTTTCTGGATACATATCATGAGGGATAACACTTATCAATTATGGTAAATGCTGCTGGTATGTAATCTCAGCCTTGGTCTGATAGAGTGTATTTTCAACTTGCCTACTGAAGATCAGGAGCATTACATGGTGGCATGTGGTACATTCCGGTGACTGCTGAGTCTTGCGATTATTTACCTAGATACTCGGCAGCTGACTGCACAGCCTAGTTTGTAGGAACATGAGTGAGATCCATTTATGGGACTAGTTGGTGACACTGAACTTGGGTGGAGTATCTAGCATAAAACTCAAAAATGTAACAGACGGTAAATCCTCAACTCAATTAGATATTTACAAACCCTAACTGGAGGCATCATGCCTCTTTGGAATTCTGTCGATGAAGGACATGTTTCCCTATGCAGAACACCTTTTCAGTTTCGTAGGCTAACTCCCGCAACAAAGAAGCTTGCAATGTTAAAAGGATTTCCTTAAATAATTATGCCTAAAAGATCATCAATTGGATATTGAGTGATCCTTATCTGGAATAAAAATTTCCCACACAAAACAAAAATAGTTTGAAGGATGCCAATGATGTAATTACATTGCTTAAAGGAAGTTACACTGCAGCTACTGCTCTGAGACAATGTGGGGTACAACTGAGCACCACACCTAAATTTCAAAAATGTCTTCCATCGCACCAATTTCTTTGTGGGAAGCATTAATCTCTAAAGATCTACCACTATATTCATTTCTTAAACGTCTTCCATTCTATCACAGCATTTACAACCTGCAGACAAGATAAACTGACAGTTTTATAAGCCCAGTCAGTCTATGTAACATGTATTTTTTATGCATTTATATTGTAATATCTCATTTTAGGATTTGGAAACCACTCCAAAAATGCAGTATGCCACCATTACAGATTAAGGTTCTGGATTGTGGTGTACCCAAGTGTTTACCACTTGAAAGAAAACCACTTCAGTGTGATCAAACAATAATTATTCCTCCCGCTAAGTGTGAAGAGTTTGTTTGAACTGTGCAGCAGGAGATATCAGCAGGTGCACAACAGGGGAGGTACAGTGGTACTCTGTATCAGCTAATGATATTCCCCCACACGCACACATTTAAAATTTTTCAGCAATTATTCTGAAACCTGAATGCAAGTTTGTTCTTTTAATTTGTTCTACAAATGTTCCCACACTTCTGAAGCAGCTCAACACTTGTTACAGGTAGAAGATACAGGGATAGTCTCACTCCTAAATCGTATGCATTTCTACATAGTTCACAGCTATTGTCAGTTTTGTAAAATCATTTGTTTGTTTTGTTGATATTCAAGGAAACATGAAACACCAGGAGTTACAGTTTTGAATCATTTTTATAATTATATATTTACTCACAACTTCTGAAGTAAAAATTAACTTTAAAACCCAGTTTCATACTGATTATAGCATGTTACACATTCAGTCTGGTGTCCTATACAACTATGTGCATATGATGAATACATTATCTGGATATATTAAAATATTGGGAATAAAATCAGAGGATGCAGAGCTAAATTTTATGTGGCCTTTGGGAAAGGGCTCGGAGGTGGGAAGGCTGGCAAAATGGCATTGGAAAGCATCAGGTGGCATGCCCGATGCTTTCCTGCCACCACGTCACTTTGCCAGAGGTGGGAAAGATGGTAGACAGCCTATCATCTGGAGCCCAATTGAGACACTTAAGTGGCCAATTAAGGGCCTCCTCTCACCTCCGCTGGCATTTTATCAGCGGCGAGGGGCCCTCCACTGCATGGGGAGACCACCAGGTAAATCCTGGCTCCAGGGTAGGGGGCCTCTTTTTCAGGTACTCTTTGGTGCACAAAGTGGCCACCCCTGTGGCATAAGCACTGCCTGCCCTCAATAACCCCCCCTACTCGTCACTAGGACCTTCCTGACTGGCCCCCAGCATCCCCATACTCCACTTATCTTACTTTGAAGGTTTTAATGTGCCCTTGTCCTCCAGGTGTAGCCCCAGCAGTGGCCACTGCTCCTGGTAGTGCTGCTGAGCTGCCGGCCCTCTGATTGGGCCAGCACCTCTTGGGGGTGTGCTGCCGTCCCTAATTGGACAACGCCCCGGCGGCAGACAGTTAATTGGCTGCCACCCATAAAATGCTGCCCCGGGTCCCACTGCCCACCAAAGCGGGGTCACCCCCTACTTTCGGCCCTGGCAATGGGACCCTTCCCATCTCCAAAAATTCCCAGCCATAATATCTTATGTGCTGCACTGGCATAATTTCAGAGTAGGTTGTACTGATTCTAGAAATTTAAATGTCTTACTTTGTTTAAGTCTGTACCAGGAAAGTTGAAAGGTTCCAAAATGGATTCCAGTTATACACTGTGGTATTTAATGGCTTTAACAAATTAATGCCACATAATAATTAAACTATCTCATTGAGCCTTAAGCTAGTTTAAGCCTCATATCAATGCGGTCGGTGTTCAAGAGGTAAGTAATTTTAGTGCTTTTTATTTTTTGAAGTTAGTGATGCACGTCACTGTGGAGGACAAGGCTATGCTGACACCTGTATATGACTGTTGGGATATTGGAGAGGCTCTTTAGGAAGGTGGGTTTAAGTCTAGAAATAGACATGGATATTCCTAAAAATGAGGCTGATGCGGACATCAGGGTTTTTTTTAAAAAGTAGATCGGCAGCATTTGGGATTATTAGTGGGATTCAACGTGGCTTGTGATGGGATTATTTGGAATTATTTTGTTTGAGGATTTTTTCACAATGTTTGATTTTGTTACAGTTTTTTAATATTGACCATTTGTGTTTTTCAGGGTTTTTTGGGCATTTTTTTAATCCATGAAATGTGAATGTTGATGAGTGGCAGTAGCAGTGTGATACCTGCCGATGTGGTATACCTTCATGCTGGTTGAAAATAGTTTTGTAAGAAAGTGTGATGGCACTGCTCCTGAGGACACATCCATTGTTTAAAATGAAAATCTTTTATAACATCCAATGGATTGAAATCTATTTGTTTTGGATTTTTGAGTACTGATCTTGCAATACTGAAAGAGATATTTCAGAAGTTCACGTAGCAGTGACACTGTTCAACAGTGATACCTGCCTTTAGTGTAGTGTGTGCTGGTTTTCCCACTCATTGCTGAGCGCTCTGTTGTTAGGACGATGTAAAGCTTAATTTGTAATATGTAAATCTTTATGCAGTGCTCTACTAACGGTCATCAAATATTGGTGACATCTTTAATGTTAGTATAGAGCAGACTGATCTGTTTGTTAACATTAAAATTTTCATGGAAATCCAGAGATGGCTCTGCTTCAACAACAGTCTTTTATGTTTTCTCACTGCCTGGACAGAAAATACAAGAGGAATAACCAGCATGTGATATAAACGTACACATATGAGATCACAATCTTGAGGGTGGCAATATCAATTTACAAACAAAAGAGATGGCAAAAATACCCTCCTCCAACCAGAGAGCTGATACAAACTTGTATTAGTCTGAGCATTATTTACCGCAAATAATAACTTTTAAGCCCCACAATCATTTAATAATGCAAAGCAAATTGGCTATTTTTATCTGCATTGCCTTTACTTTCTATGTTTTGTCATGCAGGCCTCCACCTGCCACAGATGAGGCATTATTAATTTCGCCACATGGACATGAAATTTCAAATTGTTGCTGTGAAGAGAAGACCTGTTAAAAGAATTGCCAGACCTTAGCTGAAAAAAAAATACATATTAACAGACAGTGCTTGTAGACAAAGGAGCTATTCCCTGCTCCAATTCAATTCACAAACAGATGTGGTCAGACCAGTTAGTCACATGACTAACTGGCTGTTGCAGAGTTTTGAACTGAGAGCCTGCAGAAAGCAGACTGCTCCTAGACTGAAGCAGACCTCCTCTCCTGCCTGTCTGCTCCCATCTCTTTCTCACGGAATCCAAAACCCACTGAAGACACATGAACCCCAAGAGAGAAAAGTCTCCTACAGTGAACAAGGTTTAAGAAGAATACCGGGCCCCAACAAAAAGCAAGATCTACCTACAATCAAGGACTCTACAGTGAGCTCGAAGAACTGTAACAACTCTTCAGATATTGCCTCAAACCTTTCCACTTTATTTTTCTTCTCTTTTCTGTTTCTATTTGCATGTGTATCGCGTATGCATGCTAGCATAGGCGCGTTGCATATCCATAAGCGTCAACCGAATTAGAGCGATTCACCAAGGGGGAGCTAAAAACACGGTGTGTTTAAAATTAAACCCTGTTACGTTAAGACGAGGTGAAGGCTGAAAGGGAACCCTAGACCTCTTTCTCACCTGGTCGTAACAGTTTTTACTGCTTTAATAGTTCAAAGCATTGCCAAAGAATTTTTAACAGTAATAAAATGCATGTGTAAATAACTGAGAGTAGATTACTGTTTGTAACATAAAAACTGACCATGTCCCTCAAATGCAAACTGCCAGAACTTTTTAATTGTGGGAAGATGGGAATTGCTAGATGAAGAAAGACGAAGGCTACCGAGTTCACTTTCCGCCATCGCATAGTTGCATGATACAGTGGTAATAGCGTTGTCGACTGATCATGGCAATCAATCCCTTTCAGTTAGTGTACGACAGACCCAGAAATGGCACGAGGAATGCCCAAGTGACGGACAGTACTGATAACCATAGGTTCAAAGTCACCTTTTTCCTCCGTAGCATTCTATACTTTACACGGGTCATTTCTCAAATTACTCATAATATATCCCAAAATGTTAGTAGTAACACTTACATTGCTGCTGGCCTGTGGCTGGGTTCTATAACTACGCATGATGTTCTGGAAGGATCTATCTCCTTTTGTTACCTGAAAATAAAAAGTTAGTTTATACTGATTCAAAGCATAACACACAGTAATGTTTATCTAACACATTAAAATCAATGGAAATAAAAATCGGGAGAGATGTAAATCGGGTCACCAATTTGCTATCCTCCTTTTAACACTATCACATAAAGTCAAAATCTACCCTCTGCCGCACCTGCTGAGCAAGCACAATTGCAGTTAACTCACGTATAAGGGTCTGTAATTTGGGGGCACAGCCATTGTTATGGGTGGAGATGTGTTTGAGCAGAGGGATCAACAGGACGATCAAAAAAAAAATCAAGGCAATTTGGGTGTATCATCCTTAGGTGTGCAACTCACGACCAAAATTCTGCAACCTTTTTCTTAGCTGAATGCAGTGAGGGGACGCAGTGAGAAGAGACATTTGCCTAAGTGGGACATTGCCAGAGGGAAGCTGGAATTTGGTGCGCATGGGAATTTGGTGCAGAGGGGGAAAGAGGAGCTCGCTTTCCTATCTTTTTTCACCTCCAGCAACTGGTGAGTCTTCTTCCTTTGACTCCAAGGTAGGTGATTGGTTGGTGAGTGTTTTATCATTTATCTTTCAAAACTTAGGTAATTTTATAAATTGTAAGGTTTTTATTTAGTAATGCTAGTCAAGCTTAGATTTGGAAACAGTGAGAGTAATTAAGAAAGTGATTAAAAAAGAATTAAAGTAAATTAACTAATAGCATAAGTAACAATGGCAGGACCTGCGTTACATTGCAGCTGTGGTATGTGGGAACTTTTGGATGCCAAGGCGATCCAGGACAAACACGTCTGCAGAAAGTGTAAGCAGCTAGTGGAATTCCAGATCAGGATTATTGATCTGGAAGCCGAACTGCAAACGCTGCGCAACATAAGGGAGGGGGAGAAATACCTAGACATTTTGTTCCGGAAGACGGTCACACCTCTTACAACTGGGTCATCTGTTTTGGTCAACAGTGAGAGACAAGAGGATGTGACTGTGAGTGAGGCAGGTAAAGGGATCAAGCAGATAGTAGTGGAGGAGCCTCAGACTTTGCAATTGTCAAACAGGTTTGAGGTGCTCTCAACCTGTGTGGACGAAAGCGAAGTCTGCAAGGTGGATGAGCAGACTGGCCATGGTACTGTGATACAGGAAGCCATTCAAATGGGGGGAGCAAAAAGGAATGAAGTGGTAGTAGGGGATAATATAGTGAGAGGGACTGACACAGTTCTGTGCAGCTGACAGCCTGAGTCCAGAAGGCTGTGTTGCTTACTTGGTGCCAGGGTTTGGGACATCTGCTTAGGGCTGGACAGGAACTTGGAGTGGGAGGGGGATGATCCAGTTGTCATGGTCCATGTAGGTACCAATGACATAGGTAGGACTAGGAAAGAGGTTCTACTTAGACAGTATGAGGAGCTAGGCACCAAATTGAAGTGCAGAATCTCCAGGGTAATAATCTCTGAATTATTACTTAAGCCACGTGCCACTTGGCAGAGGGCACAGAAGATTAGTGAAATGAATATGTGGCTCAAAGACTGGTGTCGGAGAAGTGGGTTTCGGTTCATGGGGCACTGGCACCAGTATTGGGCAAAGTGGGGGCTGTACCGTTGGGACAGTCTGCACCTGAACCGTGCTGGGACCAGTGTTCTAGCAAACCGTATAACTGGGGAAGTAGGGTTTTAAACTAAACATGGGGGTGAAGGATCAAGCTTCAAGAGATGTAGCAAATCAAGGGAGTCAAGGCAGGAGAGCAGAATAATAATATGGGAAATGAAGGTCAGCGAATGGCAGGAAGGGACAGAGAGAAAAAACCTCAGCATGTCCGCTTGCCATGGGTAAAATACCCATGGAGGCAGGCGAAGGTCCTTATGTGGCCGTTAAGTGGCCGGATGCAGGAGTGGGGCGGGAAGGTCTCCTGGAGCCTCCTGCTCAATTTTACAGCGCCCCCATCCACCCCCACCCCACCAACCGACCTGCGGGGGCGGCGTAAAATTCAGCCCTCTATATCTGAATGAATGTAGCATTCATAACAAAGTAGATGAACGATAGCAGACATTGAAGTAAATAAATATGATCTGATAGCTATTACAGAGATGTGGCTGCAGAATGACAAGGATTGAGTCCTGAATATTGATGGGTATGTGACATTCAAGAAGAATAGGAAGCTAGGTAAAGGTGGAGGGGTAGCACTGTTAATCAAGGATGGCATTGGTGCAATAGTTAGAGATGACCTTGGTTCAGATCAGGATGTAGAATCGGTTTGGGTGGGGATGAGGAATAGCAGGGGAAAGAAGTCACTAGTGGGAGTGGTCGACAGGCCCCCGAACAGTAATCACAATGTAGGATGGAGTATACAAGAAGAAATATTGGGTGCTTGTGATAAAGGGACAGCAGTAATCATGGTTGATTTTAATCTACATATAAACTGGAAAAATGAGATTGGCAATAGTAGCTTGGATGAGAAGTTCATAGAATGCTTTTGAGATAGTTTCTTAGAGCAGCACATTCTGGAACCAACCAGAGAGCAAGCTATATCAGACTTGGTATTGTGTAATGTGACAGGATTAATTAATGACCTCAGAGTAAATGCACCTTTAGGTAGCAGCAACCACATTATGATTGAATTTTACATCCAGCTTTAAAGAGAGAAGAGTGAGTCTAAGACTAGTATTTTAAACTTAAACAAGGGCAACTATGTGGATATGAAAGCTGAGCTAGTTGAAGTGAACTGGGTTACTAGGCGAGGAGATAGATCAATAAAGAAGCAGTGGCAGACATGCAAGGAGATATTTCAGAATACTCAGGATAAGTATATTCCTACTTTAAAATAAAACTCTAAGGGAAGGACCCACCATCCGTGGTTAACTAAAGAAGTTAAGGAACGCATCAAACGTAAGGAAAAAACATATAATTGCGCAAAGATGAGTGGGAGGTCAGATGATTGGTCAGAATATAAAGAATGGCAGAGAATGTCTGAAAGGTTAATCAGGAGAAAGAAATTAGAGTATGAGAGGAAGCTAGCTAGAAATTTAAAAATGGATAACAAGAGTTTCTACAGGTATTTAAAAAGGAAAAGAGTAAGTAAAGTGAGTGTTGGTCCTCCAGAGAGTGAGAATGGGGAGTTAATAGTAGAAGGAAATGGTGGATGAAATTAACAAATATTTTGCTTCTGTCTTCACTATAGAGGATACAAAAAACATTCCAGTAATAGCTGTAAATCAGGACGTGGAAGGAAGAGAAGACTTGGTGAAATTACAATCACCAGGGAAGCGGTACTGACCAAACTGATGGAGCTGCAGGCTGATGAGTCCCCAGGTCCTGATGGGCTTCATCCTATTGTCTTAAAAGAGGTGGCTAATGAGGTAGTAGATGCGTTGGTGTTAATTTTTCAAAATTCGCTAGATTCTGGAAAGGTTCCATCCGACTGGAAAATAGAAAATATAACCTCTCTATTCAAGAAGAGGGGGAGGCAGAAAACAGGCAACTATAGGCCAGTTACCTTGACGTCGTCTTGGGGAAGGTATTAAAATCGATCATTAAGGAGGCTGCAGCTGGGCACTTAGAAAAACTCAAGTAATCAGGAATAATCAGCATGGCTTTGTGAAAGGGAGATTGCGTTTAACCAATTTATTGGACTTCTTTGAAGGAGTAACATGGGCCGAGGATAAAGGGGAGCCTGTTGATGTACTGTATTTGGATTTCCAGAAGGCATTTGACAAGGTATCACATAAAAGGTTACAGCACAAAGTGGTGTAGTGGGTAACATATTAGCATGGATAGAAGATTGGCTGGCTGGCAGAAAACGGAGAGTATGCATAAATGGGTCCTTTTCTGATTGGCAGGATGTGATGAGTGGAGCTCCGCAGGGGTCTGTGCTGGGGCCTCAACTTTTTACAATTTATATCAATGACTTAGATGAGGGGAGCAATGGCATGGTAGCTAAATTTGCAGATGACACAAAGCTGGGTAGGAAAGTATGTTGTGAAGAGGTCATAAGGAGCTTGTAGACCGATACAGATAAGTTGAGTGAGTCGTCAAAAATCTGGCAGATGGAGTATAATGTGGGAAAATGTGAAGTTGTTCACTTTGGCAGGAAGAATAAAAAAGCAGAGTATTTCTTAAATGGAGAATGACTGCAGAGCTCCGAGGTGCAGAGGGATCTAGGTGTTCTGGTGCATGAGTCACAAAGTTGGTATGCAGGTACAGCAAGTAATAAAGAAGACTAATGGAATGCTATCCTTTATTACGAGAGGAATTGAAAATAAAAGTAAGGATGTTATGCTTCAGTTATACAGGGCATTGGTAGATCACATCTCGAATACTGTGTGTAGTTTTGGTCTCCTTGTTTAAGGAAGGATTTGAATGCATTCTAGGCAATTTAGAAGAAGTTTACTAGATTGATACCTGGAATGAGCAGGCCGTCTTATGAGGAAAGGTTGGACAGACAGCTTATTTTCACTGGTGTTTAGAAGAGTGAGGGAGACTTGATTGACGTATATAAGATCCTGAATGGTCTTGACAAGGTGGATGTGGAAAGGATGTTTCCTCTTGTGGGGGAGTCCACAACTAGGGGGCACTGTTTTAAAATTAGGGGTTGCCCTTTTAGGACAGAGATGAGGAAAAAAAAATTTCTCTGAGGATTGTGCGACCCTGGAACTCTGCCTCAGAGGGTGTGGAGGTGGGGTCATTGAATAATTTTAAGGTGGGGGTAGATAGATTCTTGTTAGGCAAGGGAATCAAAGGTTATCGGGGGTAGATGGGAGTGTGGAATTCGAGACACAAACCGATCAGCCATGATCTTATTGAATGGCGGAGCAGGCTAGAAGGGCTGAATGGCTTACTTCTGCTCCTAATTTGTATGTTTGTATGTTTTTGACTTTCTCTGGGTACAAATACACAGGAAATTCCAGGCCACTGTGTTAATGTGCATGAATGATAGTTAGATGATGTGAAACTCTAACTTTCATACTTAAACAGGAATATATGGTATACGTCTTCACTTCCCTCATGCCCCAATTGTTTACGCTGATTCCCAATTTTTACAGCCATTTTTATATTCCACGTTTTGTTCATGAGATTAGTAGGGCATTTGGGTGTAAACGGACATCAGCAAAATGGGTGCCCAAAGTCTGGGTGTAAATTCCCAATTTCATCCCCATAGGAAATTCCATTCCCATACATGGTACCTTGGGGAAAGGGGAGAATGTCAAATATGCTTTATTAACAATCTTGATCCTAAACAAACACAACCTGTTGTTGACTGCAGCAAGCTTATTTTCTGCTGTAAATATACTTAAAATGCATTTGTATTTTCATCAAGAATTAATAAATTAACAAAACATTGGCGGGAAGGCATATAGGATGTATATCTGTCTGGATGGTCTTGAAGCTTGACCTTTGGCTCTCATATTTTGTGACACCATTTTGTTTTTAATGATTATGCAAGGGATAAGAACTTAACATGTTCAACAGAGTCTACAAGGTTGGTGTCGCACCTAATTCACAGCAACACTAGGCTCGTGGATTGGAGGGAGAGGCATCAGATCAGTTGAAGCAGACTTCAAGTTGCTATTGAAATTTCAGTTAACAATTTTTTTTGAAGTATACACAACTAACCTGTAAGTAATTAATTATTCACATTTTACAATCCACTATATCAGAAGTGCAACTAATATAGGGCTTAGCATAATGTTCTTCAGAAATACTTACAGCCTTTACTATGAGTACATTTATAGATAATAGATAATGAAAATTACAATTTAAAAGAAAAATTTGAAAATTAATAAAAGGAAGCTGAATAGTTACATCTTTATGAATGCCATTTATTCTAACTTTTCACTGTGTGATGCTCAATGTAGATTTTACCTTGGACATAATGTAAACAGCACACATCAGCAGCTGATCTAAGTGCCTATCCACCATAAGATCAGTGCAGTTGACCAAAGAATATTCAAAGCACGTCCAGATTTTCCTCCTCAAGTCATCAGCGATGTCCAGTTTTGCACAAAGGTCCCGCAAACGAACACTTGCCAAATGATAAACCTAGTTAATCAACAGCAAGAACAGAGACAACCATCTGAGACCACATTTTGTTATAAAAATAATTTCAAACACCCTGCCCCAATGACATCCCACCATATCCGGTCTCTTCCTCTTTGGGCTACATTGGTGACAGATGAGGTGCAGCCACCTACAACCCAGAGCAGCTCCATTCATTTCAATGGGAATTGTATGCCTAAGAACTGATTCAGTCACCCAACCCCAAGAAAACACACCATCGGAAAGCAAGGGAAGTTTGATAAATGTCTCATAAGCTGATGCCCAATTTTAATTCAGCAAATAGGCTTCATTTGCCATTTCATTTGTTCCAAATGTTACTTATCTAAAAAGCAGGTGGAAAATTACAGGGTGAAAATATTTCCTGTAAATACAAATCCTGACTGCTGTTTTCAGCCTCTCATAAATCATTGTCCCTCAGTTTACCCAACTGCCCAATATACAATAATGACTTCACTACGTGACTCTGGCATATTATAAACCTTCCAAACCCCACTACTGCTGCTGCCCTACTCAGCTGAAAATAGGAGGGATGCATATGTTTGTTGTTTGCACCATATCATAAATATATTCTTTGCATATGCATTTAGTTTTATTATAAATAACAAAGAAAATATTCCCCCAGAAGTCCCGTAAATTTGAAAGCTGATGCCTTACCTACTACAAATCTCATCTCTGCTGACTCTTAACAATCCAAGATTTAAACGTCATAAATTGCATAATTCCTGGTAGCTATACATTGAGCACTAAAGCTGATAGTGGGTGTAAAAAATATTTCTTTCCCTAGTGCTGAAGTACCTCATCATAATAAAACTTCACTCTCACACTCATGAAGAAACATACCTTTCTAAAGAAAAGAGCCACTGAGCCTGTCTTTTTGGGTCTGCTGCTCGTTGCCACTTGGTGATGGCTTTGTCTTTGTCCTGGGGATTGTTGAATTGGCACCTGTCCAGCAATATGCACTGCAGTACCAGCTAACTGGTGACTACTGGCAAGGGTCTGGGCAGTAAGGGGTTGAATGGTACTTGCCACAGACTGGGCTTGTCCAGTTACACTGAGCTGAACTGGGATGAAAGTAATTCCTCCATTTTCATTTGCAATACCTGAGAATTAAAAAAAGGAAATTAGTTGTTTGCTAAAGACAAAGCATGGATAAAGTACCTTTAAACATCTCTTAACAATAATAGTTAAAACAATCATGGTAAATGTCCTAACAACAGATTTTAAGACATTTAAGAACAGGGTTTACCAAAGTAATCAAAAGGACCATGTGCTCTATATTAGCCCTAAATTTCAACTTTAAATCCAAATAAATTATTTTCCTGCGACAGGAACTCTTCAATTGAAATTTAGCAAAACTGACGCAAAGAAATAAGAAAATTCCAAATAAGGTTGCCAGTGGATTTTCTGGGCTAATAATCTTTTTGTGCTGGTCTTACAAACAAATTAACCACTTACCATTTCTTGGAAACCTCATTCTATCCCTTGTTCATAATATTGCAGGTAGAAAATTCACATTTGAAAATGTTCTGTAGGACTGACTTGTTAAATTACCTGCAGTTCCATGCTCAAGCGTAAATGTCCATAATGATAGAAGGCAAGGCAGGAAGTAAACGCTACAACTTTATTTATAAATTACTTGCCTTGGACTGGTATCGTAACAGTTTGTCCATTGGTAGCTGTAACAGTCGCAGTTGCCATGGTTACTAAGGTCTGCCCAGGGACGTGTGCAATAGAAACAGTCTCAGCAGTTACATTCTGGACTGGTATAGTGTTAACAGTTTGTTGCTGGGAAATTCTGAGGGAGTTGCTTGAAGAAGAATCTGGATTGTTGTCACTATCCACAAACAGCCTCCTTCTCGCATTACCTGCTGTCGGAGAACTGTATCGATCATGCAATGTGGTAGGTGATACAACGGTGTCTAGAAAGAGCAGCAGGAGAGCACTTGAGTAATAATTGTTGTTAAAACAGATAAAGTATCTTCAGACTGCAATTTAGCTGTTTTATAAGAAAGATTTTCTGAGTAAGTCGTTGGGATTTTCATGTTAGTATTTTTGTAACTGTAATTATAAACTCTCCATTACTGTCCTGCCCAAAATCACACAGCTCAGTACACACCGCTGACATCTTCATGATTCCTGTGGCTCAAGGCTCAATACCACATCATTTGATGCACTTTCCCACTTTCCAGCATGAAGAAGAACAGCAGAAGGATACAGCAGAACTGTAATTTTTTGTCTTTGGTGCTCAGCATGCAAGTGCACCAAATGATGCTATTAATTTAAATGGATGGGAAATCAAGGGGTGGTGGTTACGACACACGAATTCCCGATATGTGCTTCCTGCACAGGAAGCTCCACACCAGGAAAGCTAAAAATGAAAATTGACCCCATAGTGAAATTACTAAAATGCACACATGTGCCTAGTCTTACCAGATTGTAAGGTCATAGCATGTAAACTAGTTTAACGTCAAGTCACATACCTTTTCTGCCACTTTCAGTGTGTACTTCCTTTAGTCGTGCATGAGTAATGGGAGTGGACATCTCACTGTTTCCAATGTTCTCCAGACTTTCAAAGTAATGTGGTGGCATCACCTGAAGAAATGCACAAATTCTAAATCGGTTCTGTTTGTTGCAACATTTCGCTATTTTGTACTTGACCCTGGTTACTTCAAATTGTTTTCTATTAATGAGATGAAGTGTTCAAATTTTTGTGAAGAAAATACAATGTGTTGCACTCCATCCTCTTTGCTGAACGATGATTTAAAGCTATAATTTACTATTTATATGTTCCTATGATATTCCTCTGATCGCCATTTTGTCCAAGGTTATTAACCCAGGAATCAAAATAACAAGCAATGGAATGCTAAGCATCCATCTAGTAATAAAGGAAAGATAAATTTTGAGGCTTCAGTCCAATAATTTGTAACGAAATTTAATGGAATCTAACTTCTGCATTATTTTAAAAACGTCAGTCATATCATCTTAAAGTCCAATGAAGCCACTGCCAGTTCTTTGAACAGACCCTGAAAATGGAGTGCCCTAAGACCATGGGGGGGCAGGGGGGTGAACGTTCGCAGTGGTTCTTCAAATCTGCCACCATAACCTCAGTAGAAGATGAGGAAATCCTAGAAAAATGGTGCAAATATCCCACAAAAATCAATGACACAGCGTTGCTGGCTGCATTTTCTGAGCGGCTTGTAACAGTCCCTCTAACTACTGTTGATTACGCCAGTCTGGCTACCAATGGGTGCAGCGTGCACGGTGTAGGAATGGAGCAGTAAGCTCTACACTGCAATTTTCAGTGCTACCACCGAATTCATGATGTTCATTGTCAGGTACTATACTGTGGGTCAGGCAGGATAGATCCCTGGATTACGAATTTTACCCTATACTTGCTCGTTTTTAATTTGGATTCCTCATAAATAATTTTGTCCTGCTCATTTACTTAGGTTAGGAAAAAATTTGGAAATAATGTTACCTGCGCTGCAGGATTCTTGTTAGAATACAGGTATTATTATGGTCAATAATTTTCTTCTACTGTACTTTTCCCTCCTCTCCTCCCTCTGGTCATTATGTCTGTTTTTAGTTGAGTAGGGAAGCAGCAGTGTTGAGGTTTGCAAGGTTTAAGTCTGAATAACCTCCTGGCTCCCCAGTGCCTGTCCACCATCTACAAGGCATAAGTCAGGAGCATGATAGAATACTCTCCACTTGCCTGGATGGGTGCAGCTCCAACAACATTCAAGAAGCTCGACACCATCCAGGACAAAGCAGCCCGCTTGCTAGGCACCCCATCCACCACTCAAAACATTCACTCCTTCCACCACCAGTGCACAGTGGCAGGAGCGTGTACCATCTACAAAACGCACTACAGTAACTCGCCAAACTTCCTTCGACAGCACTTTCCAAACCCGCAACCTCTACCACCTAGAAGAAGGGCAGCAGATGCATGGGTCACCACCAAGCTCCCCTCCAAGCCACAAACCATCCTGACCTGGAACTATATCGCTGTTCCTTCACTGTCGCTGGGTCAATGTACCTACACACATGAACTACAGCGGTTCAAGAAGATGGCTCACCACCACCTTCTCAAAGGCAATTAGGAATGGGCAATAAATGCCAGCCTTGCTAGTGACGCTCACACCCCTTAACGAATTAAAAAAAGGTTTGCAGAACAGTCAATATAGCATTTGACACGTAATGAAAAAGAGATCTAGTCAATGTGTTTATTTCCTTTACAAATCAGAATGATGGCCATAGTTTGTAATTAGATTGATGTAAAATACAAGAGTGAACAATAAATTGAAGATGGATACTCACCTCCTCACATGTTGGAACCTTGTTTTCTGAATCTTTAATTCCGTCCCAAAGGGGCGATTCTTGTTTCCACGCCATATTTTCCAGGATTGTTTCCTCAATATGATTTAGATGTTTTACTACCTCTCTGAAGAGACCGTCTTCTGCCCTTATAAGTACCTCTATCACCTACAAGATAGACAATTGCCTTGAAAAATATTCTAACAAAATATTCTGGATATAAAAGCACATCAAAGAATTTCCTGTTGCTGTCATCACCTTAACTGTACCTGTACTTATTACAAAATCATTTTCCCCCAAAGGTAGAATAATTTCAGATAGCAGTTTCCTATAACCAGGAATAATTAACACTGTGTGCAAAATCATGTATTATGTTAAATAGGGATCAATATTTGGATTGATTTGGAGTAAAAATGTCAATGCAAGGCATAGGGTCGATGAGAGACACTTCCAGATCAGAAAACAGCCTGTCAAATTTACTCTCAAACCAGTGGGGAAACAATGGATCACTCCTGAAAATTTGTTTTAAAAAATTGTCAAAGTTCTTGCTTATATGTGGAAATAAACCCACATCACTTCGCTAAAATGTAGCCAACATCTGCAGCAGGGTCACTGAATTTTCAATGTTTTTGAGGCTGAGCCACGATATTATAACAGCTCTTTGCTTAGCCTTGGCTCCAGTATCACCTTCTGCTCCAATAAGTCAAAGCAAGGCTTTTTGCCAGCCATGCTAAGTAAAGACATATGGGCTCCTCCTGTGCCTAACATCAGTTGTGCACCGGTTCCTGAGGCTTTAGACAGAGACAGTAGGATCAGAGATCTGTATTATTGGGTCCCCATCCACTATGTGCGTAATTCCTCACACATCGCCTACATGGGTTGGAGCCTTTAAATTCTATGTAAATGAAGCATGAGTGACGTTATTAATACCTTCCACATCATTGCCAATTACACCTGGCAGGTGTCTACCCTGAAGACTACCCAGGGAAACTGGGCAGTACAAGTTCCTGGTTGCGCCGTCAGATTGATGAATCTGTACAGGGTAGCCAATGACCTACTAAACCCTCTGGAATGTTTTGTTAATTCCTTCTTCAAGGCTACAGCTCTGGGTTGGAGTTTATCGAATTGCTTTTTCTCACTGCAGTAAGCATGTCAAAGTACTGCCAGGAACCTATGCTGACTTTAAGACCTGCAGCAGTGAACAACTTCACCTCCCCAATTTGATGTGAAGATCACTTTCCAGGCAATAGTCCTGCCTGGTGCTCACACAAGCCATTTAAATGGGTCTCACTCTGGAGTATTAATTTAAAAGAGTTAATAGAAGGCCAATTAGTACTGCTATACACTGCTTACCTTATAAAAGTGGTAGGGTGGAAGGTCATAGATCTCAATGATCCATGAAAAGTCTCCTGGAGGTTTATAGGAAAAGATAACTATTTCAAGGCAGCAAGCTAGAAGAGATCGATGAAATATATCTTGTTCCAATATCCCCTGTATGAAATGCAGAAACATTCACCATAATTTGATAAAGATAAACCAAGAACATCGGACATTAATTTGATTGATTCTTTATCGTACATATGCAATATGTTAGGGACTTTCTGGTCTGTATGGCACCATACAGTTCCAAAGGCCATCATGGGAGCTCATGTTTATATTTTTATTTCCCATGACCATTTGTTCATAATTGTGACATAATATCCATAAAACAAACACTGAAACAAAATCAGTTGTGGAAAAAGGAATACAAGAAAAATCAAAATGCTTCATATAAAAAGTAAGATAGAATCATAGAATGGTTACAGGACAGAAGGAGGCTGTTAGGCCTGTCATGTCTGAGCAAGCTCTCTGAAACAGCAACTCACTCAGTCCCACTCCTCCGCCCTTTCCCCGTAGCCCTGCAATTTTTTTCTGTTCAGATAATTATCCAATTCCCTTTTGAAAGCCTCGATTGCATGTGCCTCCACCACACCCTCAGGCACAGCTTTCCAGATCCTAACCACTCACAGCGTAAAAATATTTTTCCTCATGTCGTTATTGGTCCGTTTTCCAATCACTTTAAATCGGCGCCTCTGGCTCTCAACCCTTCTGCCAATGGGAACAGTTTCTCTCTATCTACTCTGTCCAGACCCCTCATGATTTTGAACACTTCTATCAAATCTCCTCTCAAACTTCATGAAGGAGAACAACCCCAACTTCTCCAAACTATCCACACAACTGAAGTCCATCATTCCTGGAACCATTTTCTTAAATCTTGTCTGCACCCTCTCTAAAGCCTTCACATCCATCCGAAAGTGCGGTGCCCAGAATTGGACACAGTACTGCAGCTGAGGCCGAACCAAAGTTTTATAAAGGTTCGTCATAACTTCCTTGCTTTTGTACTCTATTCCCCCATTTATAGAGCCCAGGATCCTGCATGCCTTATTAACCACTTTCTCAATCTGCCCTGCCACCTTAAGTGCGTTGTGCACATATATCCCCAGGTCTCTCTGTTCCTGCTCCCCTTTAGAATTGTGCCTTTTGTTTTATTTTGCCTCTCCTCATTCTTCCTACTAAAATGTAGCACTTCATACTTCACTACATTAAATTTCATCTGCCACATGTCCACCCATTCCACCACCCTGTTTATGTCCTCTTGAAGTCTATCATAATCCTCCTCACAGTTCACAATACTTCTAAGTTTTGTGTCATCTGCAAATTTTGAAATGTCCCTTGCACACTCAAGCTAAGGTCATTAATATAGATCAAGAAAAGCAGTGGCCCTAGTACTGATCCCTGGGGAACCCCACTGCTATCTTCCTCCAGCCCAATAAATGACCACTCATCACTAGTCTCTGTTCCTGGTCACTCAGCCAACTTTATATCCATGCTGTCACTGGGCCTTTTATTCCATGGGCTTTAACTTTGCTGACAAGCCTGTTATGTTGCACTTTATTGAATGCCTTTTGGAAGTCCATATACACCATATCAACTGAATTACCCTTATCAACCAACTCTGTTACCTCATCAAAAGACTCAAGCAAGTTAGTTGAACATGATTTGTCTTGAACAAATCTGTGCTGGCTTTCCCTAATGAATCATACATGTCCAAGTGATATTAAATATAATGCAAAATCAGAACAGTGAGCTGTTTATTGGAAGGTTTGCTGTTTCACTTAGGGTATTTCTAACTGAGGGGAAGATCTGACTGTTACCAAAATTTAAACAGTAACAAAAGCAACTTTTTGTTGCATCTTTGATTTGATCTTCCTCCCAATTGTAGCAGATTTGTCAGTCAGTACTGCCAACAAACAACACAGGAGCAACCGGGTGGGGTAGCGATGGCATCAAACAAGGAAGGGAGCTTAAGGAACTTATTGCTTCAAAGTCACAACATTTCAAAAGAAAATAATTCAAAATGAACTAAGAGCATTATGAAGCCTGCCACCGGCACAATTAAGGATTCATTTGTAATACTAAAAGCCCTGTGAGTGACAAGGGCTAAAACATAGATAGAAAAAGTTTCAACATTACTAGTGGTGACTTTGTGTGAAAACTACCCATAATTTATGTAACAGTTCAACTTCAAGTTGATTCTTTGTGATATTAGTGTGTGACAATTTACAGCCAATATTGCAAGCAGTAACTTCTAAGTTTTATCTTTTTAAAATATTTTAATTTGTACTTACAGTCAGATCTATCTCTCCTAACCTCCTCTTTTCCTGTTCAATGACTGTTTCCAGGACTTTGTAGTAAAGAACCTCTGCAAGTCGAAGGCGCTTAGTAGCATTATCTGTGCAATTAAAGACCAACTATATTAGTGTGCCCATTTTCCAGAGCAGACCACTACTTATCACTTCATTCCAAAGAAATAATTTACTACAACACAAGTAAGAATGGTCCCTCCTTAACTCAATATAATAAAAACCGTTTCACGCTTAGCCATAGGAAAATAGGAACAGCTGAAGAGAAAAGATAAAGAAGGACCCAGGCAAGAGTGGGTTGACACAGTTGGGGACAGTCAGAACTGCATCTGGTGGGTCAGAGTGAGATTTCGAGGGGCAAGGTCAAGGCAAGCTAAGAATTGCACAAGGTGGATTGGAACTTGCAGAGAATGAACCTAAATTAAGAGGGGACGGATTTTCCATTATTGACATGGACTGCAGACATCCAGACTTTATAGTCTTTGTAGAAATGAATGACAGAGCAACCCAATAATTGAAGCTCCAGTCAAGCATTTTTATCCTATAAATAATGGTATTTCATAGAAAGAGTCATAAAGAGATACAGCACTGAAACAGGCCCTTCGGCCCACCGAGTCTGTGCCAACCATCAACCACCCATTTATACTAATCCTACATTAATCCCATATTCCCTACCACAACCCCACCTTTCCTCAATTCTCCTACCACCTACCTACACTAGGGGCAATTTACAATGGCCAATTTACCTATCAACCTGCAAGTCTTTGGCTGTGGGAGGAAACTGGAGCACTCAGTGGAAACCCACGCGGCCACAGGGAGAACTTGCAAAGTCCACACAGGCAGTACCCAGAACTGAACCCAGGTCGCTGGAGCTGTGAGGCTGTGGTGCTAACCACTGCACCGCCCACATTTGTTAAAAGGTTCTGACAAAAATCTGTGTCAGCCATGCCACCAGTATTATTTTCTCGTATATAAACATAATGTATTCTTCCATATAAAAATGAACATTAACAATACAATATACTGAAAATAAATGTTTTTTTTATTTGCTAATGGGATGTCAGCATCGCTGGCAAGGCTGTCATTTATTGCCCATCCCTAATTGCCTTGGTGAAGGTGAAGGTGAGCTGCCTTCATGAACCGTTGCAGTCTATGTGGTGGAGATACACCCACAGTGCTGTCAGGGAGGGAGCAGGATTTTCACCTACGACGATGAAGGAAAAGTGATACAATCCCAAGTCGGGATAGTGTGTGACTTGGAGTGGAACTTGCAACTGGTGTTTCCATGGGCCTGCTGCCCTTGTTCTGCTAGGTAGTAGAGGTCACAGGTTTTGGAAGGCGCTGTAGAAGAAGCCTTGGCAAATTCCGACAATGCAATGTTGTAGATGGTACACATTGCAGCCACAGTGCCAGTAGTGGAGTGAGTGAATCTTCAAAGTGGTGAATGGGATTCCAATCAAGTGGGCTGCTTGGTCCTGGATGGTGTCGAGCTTCTTCAGTGTTGTTGCAGCTGCACCCATTCAGGCATGTTCCATCACATTCCTAGCTTGTGCTTTGTAGATGGTGGAAAACTTTGGGGGGTCAGAAGGTGAGTTACTCATCCACAGAATACCCAGCCTCTGATCAGCTCTTGTAGCCACAGTATTTACGTGACTTGTTCAGTTAAGTTTCTGGTCATTGGTAACCCCCAGGATCATTATGTAGCAGTTATCCCCATTGTGCTTTGGTAGTGGTTTTTCAGTAACTTATGCTGTTAATTTTGTTTAGCATCACCTATACTGACCTATTGAGAAGCCAGAGTGATCCTTAGTGGACTGTGTGTAATGATGACAAAATATTTCACCCATCTCTTTGACTCTGTTAAGAACAGACTGTGTCGGATCTCTGGAGCAAGACCTGGGAGAAAGGTAAACGCATTATCATACATGTGAACAACTGTGAATTAAAATTCTTCAGGGTTGGATTCCCGTTTCAGCAAAAACAAATGGAAGAATGCCTATTTTTCTGCATATCTAATTACCTGTGAACAAAATCACAGGAGATCTACAGCTTTGTTTGTAGACTATTAATTGTGAAGAAAAATAGAGATTTTTCTCTGTTCTACTTAAAATAAAAATTCCACTCCATTTGTGTCTTAAAATGCGCAAGAAGAGTTAACAACCATATCATATATTATGACATCATAATACAGAGCTGCGTCAATTACATCATTTTTTTGTCGTCCCACTGCCTTAGTTTCACACCATATTGTGTTGCCTTGGGACATTCATACATAGGCATGATTTTGGCTACCTTTACTCAACCTTATTTTAGTAATTCTCCAGTATCTTTATCTTCAAACGTAACTCAGGCATTTTGTAAAATAAATTAACAATTTTCACGTCAATAGCAGTTGGTAGCTTATTCCATACATTAACATTCTTTTGTGGGAAGAAAGCTGCAGTTAAAACTTCAGCCCTTGATCTCCTAATCTTTAGATCATGACACCTTATTGTTTAGGGAAATGTTTTACTTCCACATTCTCCATACTGATCAATGTTTCAAAGATTCCAATTGTATTTCCCCTAAGATTCTTTGCACCAGAGATATTAATGGAAAGTGCCTCACCTGACCTAAAATCAATGCAAATAAAAATCAAGACATGTAACCAGGGCTGCTAATTCGCTATCCTCTGTTTTATACTATTGCGCAAAGTCAAAATTACCCCCAATATTTTATGTTATATCTGAAATATCCTGCTTTTATTTGCTTTATTTATGGCTGCTTCATTTTTATGTTCAGACCAGTTCACAACACCTTCAGATCCCCTTCAAAATCCAATTTCTGCCAGGGTTTCCTTACACCAAACTTTCTCAGACACTTTCTCTGAAAATTGAATATGCTAGATTCCTCTCTCCTACCATCTTTTAATTTGCTCCTTTGTAAACAAATAACTTGCAGTTATATTGCATCTGTTATATCTCAAGCCCTTTTCATCCAATGAGTAACTTTTGGCCCTGAGATGAGCTTCAGCTGTCATATCAGCTCCAGCACTAAAACCACCTACTTCTACCTCCGTAGCATCACCTGTCTGCATCCTTTTCTCAGCTCATCTGCTGCTGAAACTTTAACCATGCTTTTGTTACCTCCAGTCTTGACTTTTCCAATGCTCTCCCATCGTCAACTCTCCCGAAACTTGAGCTCATCCAAAACTCTGCTGTCTGCATCCTAACCTGCACCAGGTCCCATTCACTCATCATTCCTGTGCTCACTGACCTACACTGGTTCCCAGTTCAGCACATCCTCAATGTTAAAATTCTCATCCTTGATTTCAAGTTCCCTACATGGTCTCATCCCTTCCTCTCTCTGTAACCTCCTCCAGCCCTCTGAGATTTCTGGGCTCCTCCAATTCTAGTCCCCTTGTGCAACCCCGATTTTAATCACTCCACAACTGGCAACTCATGTCTTCTGCTGCCTATGCCCTAAGCTCTGGAATTCCTTCCCCAAGCCCCTCTCTCTCTTCCTTTAAGATGCACCTTAATAATTATCTCTGAACAAGGTTTTGGTCACCTGTCTTAATATTTCCTTATGTGGCTTAGAGTTAAATTTCTGTTTGATAACGCTGCTGTGAAATGCCTTGGGACGATTTACTACATTAAAGATGATATATAAGTGCAAGTTGTTGTTGTTGTTGAAGTGTAATCATTGTTGCTTTGTAGGTAAATGCGACAGTCAAGCTGCACACAGCAAGGATCCAAAAACAATGAGAAGAATGTTCAGTTAATCTGTTTCTGGTCTTGCTGGTCAAGAAATAAATGTTGGTTAGGATACTATCCCTGCTCTTTTTCAAATACTGCCGTAGGATCTTGTACATGACCCTAAACAGGCAGACAAGGCCTCATCTGAAAGACAGCGGCTCCAACAGTACATTACTCTATCAGTACATACAGTATCAGCATAGATTATGTCCTCAAGTCCACGGAGTAGGGTTTGAACCTGCAACCTTCTACCTCAGAGTTCTATCACACAGCCAAGGCTGACAAGTCAGATGAAATGCTTTGGGGGAATCTAAATATATATTAATTGCACCTTCTTACTATTCTGTTGTGGAAACCTCAACAAGATAATAGATTTGTTAGTCATGATCTTTCTCTTCCACATTCATCCTGACACAATAAAAGTTTAATTCATGTAAGTGACAGTCTACGCCATCTATGAGGACAGTCACTAATAACTTGTCCAGGACAGTTTCTGTTGTGTAGTCCACAGTGTCTGTTTTCACTTTCTTGGGAAGTCATACTCTCCAGTTTCTTCTGAAGTATAGGTTTTTCCCCCAACCACATCCATAACTGTTTCAGATCATCCCAAATATTATGTTATCTTCCTTTATGAAGAAATAATTCATTAAGAATCTCCAGTATGTCCTGTACTTTTACTACCCAACTGTCAAAGTTACTGTGTGTTATTTACCTGTTCATTAAAAATATACCTCATAGAGTCATAGCGTTACACAGCACAGAAACAGGCCCTTCAACCCAACACCTCTGCGCCGATCATCAAGCACCCATCCAATCTAATCCCATTTTCCCGCACTTGGCCCGTAGCCTTGTATGCTATGGCATTTCAAGTGCTCATCTAAATATTTCTTAAATGTTGTGAGGGTTCCTGCCTCTACCACCCCTTCAGGCAATGTGTTGCAGATTCCAACCACTCTCTGGGTGAAAAAAAATGTCCTCAATTCCCCTCTAAACTCCTGCCCCTTACTTTAAATCTACGCCCCCTGGTTACTGACCCCTCTGCTAAGGGAAAAAGGTTATCTATCCTATCAATGCCCCTCATCATTTTGTATACCTCAATCAGGTCCCCCCTCAGCCTTCTCTGCTCTAAGGAAAACAACCCCAGCCTATCCAATCTCTCTTCATAGCTGAAATGCTCCAGCCCAGGCAACATCCTGGTTAATCTCCTCTGCACCCTCTCCAGTGCAATTACATCCTTCCTATAGTGTGGTGCCCAGAACTATATACAGTACTCCAGGTGTGGCTGAACCAGAGTTTTATACAGCTCCTCCCTGCTCTTATATTCTATGCCTCGGCTAATAAAAGCAAGTATCCCATATGCCTTCCTATCCACTTTATCTACCTGCGCTGCTGCCTTCAGTGATCTATGGACAAGTACCCCAAGGTCCCTCTGACCCTCTGTACTCCCTAGGGTCCTACCATCCATTGTATATTGCTTGTTAGTCCTCCCAAAGTGCATCACCTCACACTTCTCAGGATTAAATTCCATTTGCCACTGCTCCGCCCATCTTACCAGCCCAACTATATCATCCTGTAATCTAAAGCTTTCCTCCTCACTATTTCCGACACCACCAATTTTCGTGTCATCTGCGAACTTACTGAACATACCTCCTATATTCACGTCTAAATCATTAATGTACATGACAAATACTTGGCATCAGGTGGCAGGACTATATCTCCAACACAGAAGTCCTTGAAGCGGCCAACATCCCCAGCTTATACACACTACTGAGTCAGCGGCGCTTGAGATGGCTTGGCCATGTGAGCCGCATGGAAGATGGCAGGATCCCCAAAGACACATTGTACAGCGAGCTCGCCACTGGTATCAGACCCACCGGCCGTCCATGTCTCCGTTATAAAGACGTCTGCAAACGCGACATGAAATCGTGTGACATTGATCACAAGTCGTGGGAGTCAGTTGCCAGCATTCGCCAGAGCTGGCGGGCAGCCATAAAGACAGGGCTAAATTGTGGCGAGTCGAAGAGACTTAGTAGTTGGCAGGAAAAAAGACAGAGGCGCAAGGGGAGAGCCAACTGTGCAACAGCCCCAACAAACAAATTTCTCTGCAGCACCTGTGGAAGAGCCTGTTACTCCAGAATTGGCCTTTATAGCCACTCCAGGCGCTGCTTCACAAACCACTGACCACCTCCAGGCGCGTATCCATTGTCTCTCGAGATAAGGAGGCCCAAAAGAACATGACAAATAGTAAGGGTCCCAGCACCGATCCCTGCAGTACCCTACTCGTCATAGGCCTCCATTCACAAAAACAACCCTCGACCATCACCCTCTGCCTCCTGCCACTAAGCCAATTTTGGATCCAATTTGCCAAATTACCTTGGATCCCATGGGCTCTTACCTTCTTAACCGATCTACCCATGCGGGACCTTATCAAAAGCCTTACTGAAGTCCATGTACTCTACATCAACTGCTTTACCCTCATCTACACATCTCGTCACCTCCTCGAAAAATTCAATCAAATTTGTTAGACACGATTTCCCCCTGACTATCCCTGATTAATCCCTGCCTCTCCAAGTGCAGATTAATCCTGTCCCTCAGAATATTTTCCAATAATTTCCCTACCACTGACGTTAGACTCACAGGCCTATAATTACCTGGTTTATCCCTGCTACCTTTCTTGAATAATGGTACCACATTCGCTGTCCTCCAGTCCTCTGGTACCTCTCCTGTGGCTAGAGAGGATTTGAAAATTTGTGTCAGAGCCCCTGCTATCTCCTCCCTTGCCTCACATAGCAGCCTGGGATACATCCCATCTGGGCCTGGGGATTTATCCATCTTTAAGCCCACTAATACAGCTAATACTTCCTCCTTTTCAAAGCTAATTTGCTCAAGTATATCACTTTCCCCCTCCCTGATCACTACACCTACATCGTCCCTCTCCATAGTGAACACAGATGAAAAGTAATCATTCAAAACCTCACCTATGTCCTTCGGCTCCACACACAGATTGGCTCTTTGATCCCTAATGGGCCCCACTCTTTCCCTGGTTATCCAATTGCCCTTAATATACTTATAAAATACCTTGGGATTTTCCTTTATCTTGTCTGCCAGTGTTTTTTCATGCCCCCTCTTCGCTCCCCTAATTACTTTTTTAAGTACCCCACTTCACTTTCTATACTCCTCTAGGGCCTCCGCTGTTTTCAGCACTCTGAATCTGCCATAAGCCTCCTTTATTTTCCTTATCCAATCCTCTATATCCCTTGACATTTCAGGTTCCTTTGACTTGTTGGTCCTACTCTTCACCTTTACAGGTACATGTTGGACCTGAACCCTCATTATTTCCTTTTTGAATGACTCTTGTCTGATGTAGACTTTCCTACAAGAAGCTGATCCCAATCCTGTTTTATCATATTGAAATCTGCCTTCCCCCAATTTAATACTTTTACTTCTGGTCCCTCTTTGTCCTTTTCCATAACTACCGTAAATCTTCGAGCTATGGTCACTATCCCAGAAATGCTCCCCCACTGCCACTTCTACCACTTGTCCGGTTTCATTCCCTAGGATTAAGTCCAGTACCGCCCCTTCTCTTGTAGGTCTCTCTACGTGCTGGCTCCAAAAGCTCTCCTGAATGCACTTGAAGAATTTAAGCCTTTTGCATTAATACTATCCACTCTAATGTAGGGGAAGTTGAAATCCCCTGCTATTATTACCCTATTATTTTTGCACCTCTCTGAGATTTGCCTACATATCTGCTCCTCTATCTCTCCCTGACTGTTTGGAGGCCTGTAATACACTCCCAGCCACGTGATTGCCCCTTTTTGATTTCAAGTTCTACCCATATGGCCTCATTAGAGGAACCTTCAAAGATATCATCCCTCCTTACTGCAGTAATTGACACCTTAATCAACAGTGCAATGCCACCTCCTCTTTTACCCCCTCCCCTATCATGTCTGAAGGCTCTATATCCTGGGATATTGAGCCGCCAGTCCTGCCCTTCCCTCCACCATGTCTCAGTGATAGCAATAATATCATATTCCCATGTGTTAATCAAAGCCCTCAATTCATCTGCCTTACTAGTAAGACTCCTTGCATTAAAATAGATACAATCCAGCCTTGCATTACTTGCTTGAGCCTTAACAGGTCTACATTTACTCTGCCTTCCAGACTGACTCAGTTTTTCTTCTATATTTGATTGTACATCATCCCATACTGTGCTTCCACTCTGTATCCCATCCCCCACCAAATTAGTTTAATTAGCTAACCTCCCAGCAAGGCTGTTGGTCTCGTTCCGGTTCAGGTGCAACCCGTCCAACTTGTACAGGTCCCACCTACACCGGAAATAGGCCCAGTGATCCAGGAAACTAAAGCCCTCCCTCCTGCACCATCTCTTCAGTCATGCATTCATCTGCTCTAACCTCCTATTCCTATACTCACTAGCCCATGGCACCGGGAGAAACCCAGAGATTACAACCTTTGAGGTCCTACTTTTTAATCTTCTGCCTAGCTCCCTAAATTCTTTATGCAGGACCTCATCCCTCTTTCTACCTATGTCATTGGTACCAATGTGGACCACGACCTCCAGCTATGCACCCTCATCCTCCAGAATGCTCTGTAACTGCTAGGTGACATCCATGCACCAGGGAGGCAACATACCATCCTGGAATCACATCTGCGACCACAGAAACGCCTATCTGTTCCACTAACCATAGAATCCCCTACCACTGTTGCCCTCTTGTCCTTTTTCTTCATCCCAGCACAGCTGAGTCACCCATGATATTCCGGTTATGACTCTTGGTGCATTGTCCAGAGGAACCCTCTCTCTTATCAGTACTCAGAACTGAATACCAGTTAGAAAGTGGGATGTCTTCTGGGAACTCCTGCACTACCTGCCCTGACCTCTTTGTCCGTCCGGCAGCCACCCAGTCCCCCCGTGACTGTGCTCGCCTAGGCACCGGGTTGACTACCTCCTGCAATGTGCCATCCACATAGTCCTCCACCTCGCGGATGCGCCACAGTGACTCCAGCCGCCGCTCGAGCTCCAAAACCCGAAGCTCAGGCTTCTGCAACCGGAGACACTTTCTGCAGACATGTTCGCCAAGGTCACATGCCACGTCCACGACTTCCCACATTGCACAGGAGGCACATTCCACTTGGCCAAGCTGCCCTGCCATTACTTAACTATACAATGAAAACCTGCTAGTGCAATAACTTACCAGCTATTTACAATCAGCTTTTATCCCCTGTACCTTCGAGGCTGAGAAAGAAAGAGACCAAACAGCATCTTCCACCGCCCCCAACCAGGGAAAATACCCACACTCAACCCATGGACTCACTCAGTGCAAACAGTACTCTACAGTTAGCAATTACTAACAATTTACAGGTAGCTATCCTAGGGCTTTAATTTAAAAGGAACCTTTTTTTTAAACTCTAGTCTATATCAGCTATCACTAGGCAATAACAGCTGCCGCCGACTGACCAATCAGCGCACAGAATTTCAGTGATGTCACTATTAATTTTTTATCCACTTAATCCAGAGCGCGCACAGAAACAGTCAGAGAGCCCGCTGCCGCCCCGGATGTCTGGTTGGTGAAGGGCTGTGAGCAAGACTCTTCCTTTTATAGCTCTTCTCCAGCCCTGTTCCTTCCAGGTCCGCCGCTGCCCCAGATGTCAAAAATTGTTTTGTATTTTTGTGTACTAAGCAATATTTTATTCCATTCTTATTTTTGTTTTCTTGTTTGCCTTAAGATTATCTCCATACTCATCTTATTCTCATCTTTCGTCTTATGTATTTCATTAAGACTCTTACCAAAACTTCTGTTTATTATGTATGCCATCTTTTACCTCCCAAGTTTTAAAGTTCTTTACTTGTCCCTTAATCATATTCTTTGACTGTAACCCTGTAGATTTAACAAAAAACTTCTGTTCATATTCCTTTAGAACTAAGTCATAAAGGGTGAAATTCAACTTCAGTGGGGGAGCAAAGCTGGCGGAGGCGAAACAGTCGGCCGTCATACAACCTGCTCAATACTCCTTTCCGGTGAAGTCAATCGAAAGGATATTGGGCAAGGTGTGTAATCTGCTACCACCTCTACTGAAGGTGAACCTCATCCCCAGAGAGCCACTTTTTATTAGATTATACATAAACTGAATTAAGCACTTAGATTGGCTACAACCTTCTGTCCAATTAGAAGACATCCTGGCAATGGCCAAAGAGGTTTCAGTTATTCAAGTAATGTTGTTTTGAAAAGTTACGCACATGCACACACACACACACACACACAAGTTAAAGTTAATCAATTATCAACTGACAGCCCTATTAGTACAACCAATACCTTTCTGCACATAATTTACTGTTAGTACATCTCAATAAGCAGCGATACAGTTACAAAATCAATTACACTTAATAATTTTCATCATTATTGATAAATGAGCTCCTTCACTTCTGATTTCGGGTGTTCATAGGCATTTTTCCACTTTCAACTTTTATTTTTAGTAACTTATAGCTTTCATACAAACTGTTATATAGCTTGAGAAACCAAGAGTCATTTTCATCTGTTCCCATGAATTATGAATGGGTCACAATTCTTTCATACAGATTCACACAATTTCTACCTGTTCAGCTGCTTCAGTCAATGCATTGTAAATAACAGCCCTTCAGATAACAATTACCATGGTTCTCATGACTGCAGATTGGCTACAATCTGTTGCAATATGGGATAATCAGAACCAAATGTTCCATATTTTTGGCTGCAGTATGAAATACTCATCTATTTTAAAGTCATCTCAGCCTCTACAGAAGTATTTCTAGATTGTGAATAGTTAATTAATGATCTATAACAACTCAGACTATATATGACCTTTAATAATATTGCAAACATTCTGACCAAATATTAATAAGAAGGGTGTTAAATGGCAACATCTCTAACTATATAATGTTACCTGAAAAAATACAATTTGTACCTTAACATACATAGCTCACCTGAAAACCTGTAACAATTTCTCACTTGGGGCATTTTTCAGCCCAGTTAGTATGGCATGAAGACGACTAACGCACTGTGTTGCAGAGGATATTGGGGTCACACACAGGTTGCTCTCCTTCATATACTTGCGACCAGTAAGTGGTGTTGAAACTGTGAGTGCCCTGGACTGGTGGAGAAAATGGGTAATGTTAAGGTGATCACAATCTTTCATCCTAATATATCTAGTGATTATTCCAAATTTAAAAATTGTACAAAGAGACTGCAAATGGCCGAATACTTAGTGACATTCACAAGTGGGTTATGAAGGCCTTGCTTATAAGTAGGCTAAGAATTAATTCAAGGAATTTATATTTGTGTGTCTACCCAAGAAATTGGATCTAAAATTACATAAGGGGGGATTTTCCAATGGCACACTTGCTGGACAGTGTCGCCTGTCAGAAGTACATATTGAGAATGCAGAGGTTCTTTGCATGATCTTTGAACCATTAATTTAACAGCGCACACAAATTTCCAGCATGGTTCCCTGCAACCCCTGACAAACAAGGCTGTCCTCTAGGCACTGTCCACAGTCAGAAAAATATCATTCAAACGAAACTTTCATAATAAACTGTTTTTAATAATCCAGCAGTCACTCTGCATACCTAAGATTATTAACCCAGCCTTGAGACAACTTTCAGATAACAATGGTGTTTGGCATGTTGGATTAGAAGTAGTTCCCCTGACTTTAGCAAAGTGCTGTGGGCTGAGTACACATAAATGTTATTTACTAATATCTTGCCTTCTCAGTATGACATCACTTAAAAGAAGTAAGATTGTTGCACGTTGGGACAGCAGAAAGCTGGTATCATTAAATTGTATTTGCTGTTAGATCTTGGCTCAGTGCTGAGGTCGGAAAACTACTGGGCTCAAAGTTCAGCTGCCATATCATCCCTCATCATTCCAATGAGGACCAGATTGAGCTAATGCTTAAAACTGTTCAGCAATCTAAGACAGCTTTTCGCATTATCAATTTTTAAAAATAGCAGTATTTTTAAGTTTAATACAATTTTTGTGGGCCCGCTTCTAAATTGAGTGATACATATTTATTCATGTCTACTTATTTTGTACCACAAACAAAAAAAATGTTGACTACAAATTCATTTTAAATTTACTGAAACTGTAGGTTAAGGGTTAAACATTGAACCAAGTAATTCTTTACAGACCTAACAAGAAAACTACAGTGACTTCATAGCAATTATTAGGGCTGACTATCCGAATACATATTGCTGACAAGAAGCCCCAACTGCCAGCTGTGCATATCAGGAAACCAGGGCACCACTGACTTGGAAGATTGGCCTGATCATGCCACCTAAGGTGTTATATTGCCACTGTTATCAGAGGTTTAAAAATATGGTCTCAAAATATCCTTGTGTGGGTGAGGGTAGAAATTCTGTCTGCCCCAGAAGCCTAGCATTCCAAAAGAAGTATGTGGGCTGGGAGAATTGTATCAGTCACTAGATTTCCTGCTGTACCCACCTCAATGAACTGCACATCAGGGAAGATATTGGTGTCCAGTTCAATGACGCAGTGGGCCCAACAACGGCCCTCCAGACCAGGGTCATGACCTGAACATCCAGGTGCTTTGACAAAGGCTACCAATTTGAAAGTGTACTGTGCTTTTAAGCCAGTCCTACCAGCTTTGCACTTATGAAATTTGGAAATGTCCTCTCTAGTAAGACAGCATTTGTGCCCGTCTAATTTATGTAAATGAGATGGCTGTGGCCTGAAACTTTGATGAGGTCAGGCTCCCTTTGCACTGGCAGAGCACAGTTTCTGCTCCAGCATTAACAGCAATGGTGTAGGATTACGGAGATTTGGGTTCTTGCAGTTAAATGTAGCTACTGTGTATTTAAATCTGACAACATTTCTGATACAATCTGAGTTTTAGTTTGCTCCTTACTTAGCGTGAACTGGTAGATTCAATCCTATGATATAAAATTTCAATTAAAAGCTACTGGCTACTAAATTCGATAAGGCACAGAAACAGGCATGAGGAATCGCGATGCATAATTAAAACCCACCTGTTGCTTCCAATGCTGGTGGCAGGCAAACTTCGCGCTGTCTGCTCATTTACATGATTGCAGCTTGTAGCCCGCACAAAGCTCGCTGTTGAATGGCTGTATGCATAAGCAGGGGGCTCAAAATTGTGAGAGGCTAGCAAGAGTTCAACCTACCCTGAATTACTTAAAACCAGCCTGCAGCTATTAAAAGAAAAGTGCATTTTGGCTGGAGCAGGTGCTGGAAATCATGCTAAAAATGTGTTTGACCTAGGAAAGACAAAAGAATGGTACAACATGGCAGAGCGCGGGCTCCAAGGTTCTCCTATGCCATCCCAGAAGCCTTGGTGCAGGAGCTGGAGAGGAGAGAGGTCCTCTGTGCAGAGGGGACCAGGAGGCCCTCCAAACAGACACTGAGAAGGCAGTGGGAGCAGATAGCTGTGGCGGTCACTGCCAGCAGTGTAGCCCCTAGGACCTGAATGCAATGCCACAAGAAGTTCATTGACCTCACACAAGTCATCAAGGCAGTGAATATACCGCCAAATGCCGTATCCCATGTACTACATGACTTACTCACACTCTACGCAATGCACCACACCCCTATCACTCACCCATCAACAATCTCTATCAAACATGACTCATAACTAACATTCATAGCTTCATCTCACCTTCACACACTTAGCACTGCTACAAGCCTCACATCCATATCTCACAGTTTGCACACACTGATAGCTATTCAACTTTGACATCCACATCACTCAAACGCAAAACACCATACTCACACTTTCTTCTCTCTTGCAGGACATAGTGGTGCACAGCCACAAACAGCAGCACCTAACCGCCAGGAACCAGGCATGGCTGCACATCGTCACGCTGAGGGAGGAGATGGTGCTCGCCATCACTGGAGCAGCCATGACTGAGTCTGTGGCAGCGACAGGGTTGAAAGGATCGGACATGATGGTATGCTCATACCTAATCCTCCTTCTCACATCACACCTACCCCTCATCCCATAATCTCTTCTGATTTACAAGCTGCAGATGGTCTAAGCATGCTCTCTTGCTTTCCCACACTCCTGTAACCACAACCCTACCCTTGTGTCTTTCTCCTTTCAGATGCCCAAGAACTGCAAATAGGCCAAGCAGTGGTGCAGGAGCAAGAAGTGGAAGAAGAGACTGATGATGAAGAAATACCATCACTCATTCTCACACTCGCAGCCACCAGTTCAGATACTGATAGAGGGTTGCTTAGATGCAGCATCTGTATATGGTGAGCTACCGGGCATGAGTAGCCTGCAGCCAGGGCTAATGTCTCACAGTGCAATTGCAGCCCACTAATATGGTCCTCTATACACAAAGACCCATTTTCACGATCAAGATGCACAACCAACAATTAATAATACCCTTCATTCAATCACATTTCATTATTCTATTTTGGGTGATTCTGTATACTGCACAAGTTAAAGTATGACACGAACATCGCACAGCATTAATTCAACCTAAAGGAGATTGTTTGGTCCATTGACTTTAGTAAATAAAAGGCTTCAAATGGTACATACAAACTGATATAAAACCAGGTCTAACAGTTGTAGAACCTTATTAGACCACATGGAACTAAATATCCTCAAAATTTCTGCTCAGCATGCCCAACTACTCCAGCACATTTCCAGCAGAATTCTTGGAAAAGGCTGGGGCCCAAATTTACCAGGTATTGGGGAAGTCCTGCCTCTTACGAGGGAATAGGGCCAGAGGCTGGACTCCCTATCCTGAGCATTCCTGCTTCCATGTGGAGTTAAGCATTAAACTGGAGGGCAGTATACTGAGGGATTTGGTGTATTAGTTACTAGAATGACAGAAGTGAGATACAACCAGGTGAACTAGCCTAGACCACCGAGGATGGGTAATTAAAAAAATTGGACTCCCTCTTACAAGGGAGAGAGCTGTATAGGGTCTCTGGTCAGGGGCCTAGGCACAGAAGATGCGCCTGTAGTGATACAGGAATCAGTTGTTTTATGCACATGAGATGCCCTTGTACTGCCCCTGCAAATTCCGACAAAGTCAGCAGTGGAGAGTACCAGTGGGTGCCATCCCACTGCAACTGCCGGGATTGCAACCTGTATGTTTTCCAGTATTATTTAGTAATTCTGACATAGTACTATCTGTTGTAACTTCAACTAGAAAGCTCAATACTTACGTTGTCAAAATGTTGCTGAAGATTGTGCTCCACTTGCATCCTTTCAGCTGTTTCTGTATTTGACATGTTGCTCAGAAACCTATTTGGGGTTCCTATTTCTTCATCTGCATCATCTTCCAGGAAAATCCTTTCATCTATGTTTCCCACAGTTAACACATATTCTTCGTAGGCCTTGTCAATGGCTTTACTGTAACAAAAGAGAGAAAAAAATAACAGAACATGTTCTAAATTAAAGCCAGACTTCAGCTATTCAGGTACTTTCCATATTTACAAATGCGGTAAAGAAAACACATGCACTTTTCATGTCCTCATGATGTCGCAAAGCTTCACATTCAATGAAGTATATTCTAAGTGTAGTCAAGATTCTAATATAAACAACACACTAGCTAATTTATGGATAGCAAGGTCCTACAAACAACAATGAGTTAATTGACCAGACAATCTTTTTTGGTGGTACTGGTTGAGGGTTAAATGGTGGCCAGGACTCTGGGATAACATCAAACTGGGGTTACTCAGAACAGCAGCTTTTTCCAAACCCATATGGGAGAGCCCAAACAACTTGTTCCTCAACCTTCATCCAACTGCATCACAAAAATGTAGTTCAATAAGCTAGTGGCAAGCTGATGCACAATCAGACACTATGGACTGAATTTTATGATCCTGCCGCCGGGAGCTGCAGTGGGTGCACAAAAAGGCAGTGGTCCCGCTTGTGATATGAGCAGCCGTGCCGCTGAAATTATGCAGTGGGTGGCCATTTTACATAATGACGATGCCCCCCCACCCCCCCCCCACAAATCACGTGGCGGGGTGGCCATGGAGATACCGTTCACAATGTTATCTGCTGTTCCCCTCATTCAGACACTAGTACCTTGCAGAGTTCCACCCATTTACACACAAGCCCCTTTCAGAGCTCCCCCCATTCACACAAAAGCAATTTGCAGAGATCCACCATCACACGCAAGTCCCTTTCAGAGATCCCCCAATTCACTCACAAGTCCCTTGGACACCCAGCATAGCAGCAATGGCCGCTGTAAACTCCACTTCCCCAATACTGATCTCGTTAGGTTACCTTCCCTTTCGCGGCACCAAGGACTCTTGCCTCGGTGGCACCAGCTTTTCAAGTCGCGAAACTGAAGGTACGTGAGTGCCGCATGCCAACCGGCAAGTTGAGAAACCTTTGTTGGATCGCGGTGAATTAGATTCAATTTTATTTGAAGCAGCATTTCAAACATTTAAATTATGATGCGGTCCTGTCAGGGTGTCAGTACCACATGGTACTCCCCACCTCTGACAAAATCGGCACACTGTGGTATGGCATCGGGTTTCATGGCAGACGGCTCTGCGGAGATACTCTGCCACAGGCCACCAAACCCACCTCTGAAAAAAGAACAAAATTCAGCCCTATGGAAAATAATGTTATTTTAATATCGTGTATAAGAAGCAATTTTAGAACAGCTGTTGTTTACAAGTGTGTTCTAAGTTAAAAATGCTTTCAGCACTCCCAATGACACTCTTGTTATAGAACTGGTTGCAGCAGGCAGTTACTGTCTCCCTTGTACTCAATGCAAAACCTGCTGTCTAATGTATAGCTGTGTCAGTCACAGGGCTACCTGGAAAATTGACTTGTGCCATGTTGTTGGCATTCTTCCATCTACTAAAGATGATGGACATGCAGCAAAAAATCCATTTAAGTGGGGTACCTTCTCTTGCTGCACCTTTGCTGATGGCTGTGAAGGTCAATCTTTGAGAGGTAGGTTCTGCCACAAGTGCTGGAAGTGAAGCTGCCAAGTGACACTGTGGGTTGTTGTTTTGATGTTGGCGCCTGTTTCCAAGCTGCCACTTGTCAACGTGGGAATGCACGCCAGTCCTTAGGATGTGTCGCCATTTCCCCCTTTTGCCAGCTAGCGACTCCTAGGTGTGACAGTCGACATTTAGGGCTTTCATGTCACGCTTGCAAGCATCCTTGAAATGGAGCTTTGGGCGCCCCACTGGTCATCTAGCCCCAGCTACCTCACCATACAGAAAGTCTTTGGGTCTGCAACCGTCTTCCATCCTGCAGACGTGTCCAATCCACTGACGTCGTCTCTGCTTGATTAGAGTCAACGCACTTGAGAGCTCTGCCTTTGAGAGGATTGTTGTATTTATGATTTTTACCCGCCAGGATATACCCATGATGTGACAGTGAAGATGGAAATTATTGAGCTTATTTTCCTGGTAGCTGTAAGTTGCCCATATTTCACAGCCATTTGGGAAGGTGCTGAGAACACAGGCCTTATAAACCATCAGCTTGGTCCTAAGGGTCAGCTTGGTGTTATCCCATGTGCGTTTTGCGAGTTGGTAGCTGCTTTTCCTATGCGTGTATCAAGGGACAGATTGTCTATCACCGTGAACCAAAGGTAGCAGAATTTGCTTGTGCCATTAGATCTGGTTTTTACACATCACTGCCCATCGTTGGGGCACAGCTGACTTTTTAATCTTAAAATTTGATGAGAACTCCAGCAACCCACTTTACTTCTTCTAAATTTATTTTTGCCTCCTTCTCTCCAGAAAGGGCTGACTATTGCTAGGGTACAGACCCCACAGGCAGCTGCTTCCCTTCAGTATCTCACCCAAATGGCTATTCTTCATGTATGGGCACAGACAGTGTGATAGCAGGTTATTCAACTGTAACAGGTATCACATCCAAAACCAAATGTGTTTTCACAATGTTCACACATGTATATGTTCCAGGAGGGATCATGAATAGGAATCAGGAATTCTGGTTAAATTTGTACCCTATTTAGCCCAGAAGTGTTGAGATCCTTGTGACGCATCAATTGCTAGTTCAGTTCATTCTCCACGAGTGGGAACTGAGTCTGGAACCCTCTGGTCTATATGGCTTAGTGGTACATTTTAGGGAGTGTTAAACTTACTTACCTGTTTTGTTTTAATCATGTATAGTTAGTCCGAACCACAACATCATTGTTTATTGTACATAGGTTTTTATCGTTGGAAAAAAGGGTTATGTTGTGGGACTACCTTAAGGAGCTGTAAGTGAAGATCACCAGAGGTAGTGAAGTCGCGTTAGACACGCCAGGGTGCTGTGGGTGCAGCCTGATATAGTGAGACCTGTTTAGATATATTTTGTGCAGGAACTGTTTGTGTATTTCTATATATATATTGTTATGATCCTGTAGATTTTTTTTTCCGGGAAGAATGCGATGTGCCTTTAAGGCTGGAAAAGGAGCAGTACCGCTTTACGGCAACAAGGTCCAGAGTCTGAGTCAAAGAATGCATTTTCGTTGCCCCGGGATATAGCCACTCAGGGACTGTAATTCAAAGAGCACATTCTGGTTGACCTGGGATACAGCCACTCAGAGACTAAGGATCAAGCAATACATTGTTGCTGATTAACATTTGAAATTAACTGAAAAACTGGCTTTCAAGACACAGTTAACAGGGACACAGACTGTCAGCCAGCATATACTGAAGGAAAAGAGAGCTGTCTCTCAGTTTATTTAAACCCTATTTATTATACTCTCAGAATTGAGATTGATTAAGAAGGGGCAAATAGAGTACGAGAGCAAGCTTGCGGGGAACATAAAAACTGACTGTAAAAGTTTCTATAGGTATGTGAAGAGAAAAAGATTAGTAAAGACAAATGTAGGTCCGTTACAGTCAGAAACAGGGGAATATATTATGGGGAACAAAGAAATGGCTGACCAACTAAATGCATACTTTGGTTCTGTCTTCATAAAGGAGGACACAAATATCATACCAGAAATGTTGGCTTAGTGAGAGACAGGAACTGAAGGAAATCAGTATTAGTAGAGAAATGGTATTGGGGAAATTGATGGGATTGAAGGCCGATAAATCCCCAGGGCCTGATAATCTACATCCCAAAGTACTTAAGGAAGTGGCCCTAGAAATAGTGGATGCATTGATGGTCATCTTCCAAGATTCTACAGACTCTGGAACGGTTCCTACAGATTGTAGGGTAGCTAATGTAACCCCACTATTTAAAAAGGGAGGTAGAGAGAAAATTAGAGGGAATTATAGACCAGTCAGCCTGACGTCGGTAGTGGGGAAAATTCTAGAGTCCATTATCAAAGATTTTATAGCAGAGCACTTGGAGAATAGTGGTAGAATCGGACAGAGTCAGCATGGATTTACGAAAGGGAAATCATGCTTGACAAATCTACTAGAATTCTTCGAGGATGTAACTAGTACAGTTGATGAGGGGAGCCAGTGGATGTGGTTTATTTGGACTTTCAGAAGGCTTTCGACAAAGTCCCACATCAGAGATTAGCGTGTAAAATTTTAGTGCATGGGATTGGGGGTAGTGTTTTGCGATGGATAGAAAATTGGTTGGCAGACAGGAAACAAAGAGTAGAAATAAATGGGTCTTTTTGCGAATGGCAGGCAGTGACTAGTGGGGTACTGCAGGGAGAACGGTGCTAGGACCCCAGCTATTCACAATATACATTAATGATTTAGATGAAGGAACTAAGTGTAATATCCCCAAATTTGCAGATGACACAAAACTGGGGGGGAGGGTGAGTTGTGAGGAGGATGCAGAGGCGCTTCAGGGTGATTTGGACAAGTTGAGTGAGTGGGCAAATACATGGCAGATGCAGTATAATGTGGATAAATGTGAGGTTATCCACTTTGGTAGCAAAAATAGGAAGGCAGATTATTAACTGAACGGCTATAAACTGAGAGAGAGGAATATGCAACAAGAACTGGGTGTTCTCATGCACCTGTTGCTGAAGGTAAACACGCAGATGCAACAGGCAGTAAAAAAGGCAAATGGTATGTTGGCCTTCATAGCGAGAGGATTTGAGTACAGGAGCAGGAATGTCTTGCTGCAATTATGCAGGACCTTTGTGAGGCCACACCTGGAATATTGTGAGCAGTTTTGGTCTCCTTATCTGAGGAAGGATGTTCTTGCTATACAGGGAGTGCAGCGAAGGTTTACCAAACTGATTCCTGGGATGGCGGGACTGACGTATGAGGAGACATTGAGTTGGTTAGGATTATATTTGCTGGAGTTCAGAAGAGTGAGGGGGGACCTCACAGAAACCTATAAAATTCTAACAGGACTTGACAGGGTAGATGCAGGAAGGATGTTCCCGATGGTGGGGGAATCCAGAACCAGGGGTCATAGTCTAAGGATACGGGGTAAACCTTTCAGGACGGAGATAAGGAGAAATTTCTTCACCCAGAGAGTGGTGAGCCTGTGGAATTCGCTACCACAGAAAGCAGTGAGGCCAAAACATTGTATGTTTTCAAGAAGGAGTTAGATATAGCTCTTGGGGTGAAAGGGATCAAAGGATATGGGGGGAAAGCAAGAACAGGTTACTGTGTTGGATGATCAACCATGATCATAATGAATGGCGGAGTAGGCTTGAAGGGCCGAATGGCCTACTCCTGCTCCTATTTTCTATGTTTCTATGTTAATTCTGATGTCAAGTCAGATTAATTTCTTAAAAGAAAATAACCAATTCCTTTAACTATTGAACTGTAAATGTTGAAATTCATCGCTGGAAAAGAACAGCATCAGTTCAACAGCTGAACTACGGACTATTCTACTGTTGAAGAACCTTTTTTTCCCCCCATCGGACGGCTGTGAGGACTTCAAACAACCTTGGACTATTCCACATTGGAAGATTTAACTTTGCCAGGATTGAAAATAAGCCAGGACACTATTTTTTTCTATTCTAAATGTTGTTTATATCTTAGTAGTGTTTAAGAATTTAGTTTTTCTAATTAAACAGTTAATTTGTTGATCAAAAGACACCTGGGGCTGTATTTTACCTTAGGCAGACGGGAATTCTCCACCGACATTAAAGTCCGTGGCGAACCCGCTTTTGCCTAGCCCGGGGATCCGTCCCACATTTTATGGGTCCCCGGGCTTTAATTGTCCCGAGGTGGGACTTGCACCCGGTTGGGGGAGGAGGTCCTGCCTCTGTGGGCAATCAGCTGGCCAATCAGCGGGCCGGCAGTTCCTAGTCCCAGCAGCACCACCATGTGCGGTGGCTACTGTTGGGACTGCAGCCCAGCCAATGACATGGAGCCAGGAGTGAAGGTAAGTTGGGCATGCCTCACCAGGGGCCGTGCCCTGGTGAAGCCAGGGTGGTCGTTGGAGGGGCATCTTGGGTCCTGGGGGTGGGTTGGGAGGCAGCGGCGGCCCTCAATCGGGCACCCTGTGCCCGACTGTGATGGCACCCCCCCAGTGCACAGAAATGGCGGCAGCTATCGCTGGGCGGCCTTTCAAATCTGCAGCACACCCGCTTGCCACGAGTAAAATACCCATGGAGGTGGGTGAGGGCCCTTAAGTGGCCGTTTAATGGCCACTCAAGTGCCATGATTGGCCTCAGGCGGGCGGGCCGTTCCCCAACCCCCACCCCCACCTGACCGCCATAAAGTTGGCCAGAGGCGAAAGCGGGGCGGGAAGGCCTCCCTCCCGCTCAATTTTATGCCGCCCCCATGCCACCATCCGACCTGCTGTGGCGGCATACAATTCAGCCCCTGGTTTGGTTAGCCTTATTCGGGCGTTAATAGATAGTTCAATTTGGCTGGGTTGTTCTTTATTTGGGAAAGTTTAAAATTATATGTTATGTGATCTGTGGAGGGACGGGACTGAATCAACAGTGCGTTTCACCCACCATAATCAGAATCGTATATATTTGATTGGGGGCTTTGACTTGAGCGGTCAGTCGTAACAGTTTAATTGGGGGCTCATTCGAGATTGAATCATAGTTAATTCGGTGGCTCATGTCTGGGATCAGAAACAGACTACTTTGGAGGGCTCGTATTTGGAATCATCTTAATTGCTCGTCTCTGCGATAACATATTTAAATTGGGGTCTTGCGTTTGGCATCGTACTTAATTGCTCTTGCGTCTGGGATTGTATCAATTGGAAACTCGATTGTTGGGATCTAAATCTAACATCAATTACAAAGAAATTAAAAGAACCCGGTCTCTTGTATAATAAGGTACAGTCTATACCACTGTAATGACATTAGTGATTGTAGCAGAGTTTTTAAGGAATGCAGAATGTTTCCCTGAGTAACTTGATAACTTTAACTAAGAACAAATTAAAAGAATTGGCAGCGAAATTGGGATTGGAATTGAAATCAGGTGCCAAAAAAGCAGAGATAATTGACAAAATAACCGAACATCTGGAATTAGTAGAAAATGATGTTGATGATGATACTGATGAAGGGGAATATGAAGAACAAGTAGTAGGTCTGAGAGTGATGCAGCAGTATTGCTAAGATTCAGTTAGAAACAAAAAAACTTGAGACTGAAAAAGAAAAAGCAATCGCAATAATAAAACTTGAACAAGAGAAAGAAACAACAATAACATTGGAAAGACTTAAGCTTGAATTCCAGAAAGAGAAAAAGGAGAAAGAGAGGGAATTTAAGTTAAAAGAGATGGAACTAAGACAAAAGAATAGTCTTGAATCCAGGTAAAATTCGGTCAGGAACAGTCTGATTTAGATCAGGACCCAGCGAAAAGTTGTTTAAATTTATACAGGCTCTTCCTAAATTCGAGAAAAGGGACGCAGAGGCATTTTCATATCTTTTGAAAAAATAGCCAAACAGATGAAATGGCCGAAAGAAAGCTGGGCACTGCTTATTCAGGGCAGGCTGGTAGGCGGAGCTCATGAAGCTTATGCCATGCTTCCTGAGGAGGCTTCTGCAGATTATGAGATGGCAAAAAAGGCTATTCTCACTGCGTATGAGTTAGTCCCTGAAGTTTACCATCAGAAGTTTAGGAACTTACGGAGATTGGATGGGCACAGATATTTAGAATTGAAGAGGGTGAGCAAATTACTTTTGACTGTTGGATGTGGGCATTAAAGATAGAAACCACATATGATAACCTTCGAGAACTGATTCTCTTAGGAGAGTTTAAAAACTCCATTCCTTCAGTACTGAGAACTCATAAGGATAACCTGAATGTTTTGAAAGCTAGGCAAGCAGCAGAGATTGCTGATGATTTTGAGCTTGTGAATAAGCCAACCTATTTTGTCCGTCACCCCCATAAACCCGAGAAGGATAGTAAGTGGGAGAGTGAAAGGAAGGCAAGTAGCCGGGGACAAGAAGGAACAGCTGGGAATGCCCCAGGATCACCTCCTCAGGTCAGAAAGGAAGGTTCTGAGGGTATAAGTGAGGTTTGTAAACCAAAGTGGTTTCATTGCAACAAAACGGGTCATCTTCGTTCAGAGTGCTGGAAATTGCGAGGTAAACCCATAGGACTTGTTGGGGTACGCAAAGTTAGTGCAGAGGAAAAGACTCTGACTGAGAGTACAGCAGACCAGGCTATAGCTTTAACAACAGCTGTGAATGTGAAACCAGATACTAAAACTAAAAGGAGTGCAGAGGTTAAGAATAAAATACCTGAGAGTTATAACGAATTTTTGTCAAAGGGGAGTGTAACTCCGTATCCTGTAAGTGAGGCAGGAAAACCTATCATTATACTCAGGGACACAGGAGCAACCCAAACACTCTTCCTGGGGAAAGAGATGAGGTTTCCACCAAAGAGCGCCTTGAACGCTAAAGTTTTAGTAAATGGAATTGGCAAGGAGTCCTTTGTATAAAGTACGTCTAGAGAGTGACTTAATATCTGGGATAGTAACTGTAGGTGTTGTGCACAGTTTACCAGTAAAAGGAATTTACTACTCCTAGGAAATGATTTGGCTGGATCAAAAGTATCAGTTTCTCCTATAGTTACAGAGGAACCAAGTGAAACTAAGGAAACGGAATAAATACAGGAACAAGCTCTGGGAATATTTCCTGCATATGTAGTTACCCGAGCAATGGCTAAACAGGATCCATTGTCGGAGGTAAAAGGGGCATCACAAATAAATAGCCAAGTATCTGAAACCTTATTTGGGGATTTAGATAATCCAAATGAGTTGTTTAACAGATCGACTATCATTGCAGCACAGCAAGCTGATCCAGGGATATACCGAATAGCACAGATGGCTCTGTCAGAAGCTAAGGCAAATGGGGTTTTGAGGAGGAAATGGAGACCGCCTCATAGGACTGCCGACAAGGACTGAACAGTTGTTGAACAGATAGTGGTGCCACCTAAATATTGACAAGGATTATTAAGGTTAGCACATAACATTCCTTTTGCAGGACATTGGGAAATTCGGAAGACCAAATCACACATAAGCAAACATTATTACTGGCCAGGTCTTACAAAGGATGTGAGCATGGAAGAAGAACCGGTTGTGTCACATTAATATGCTCAAACAATATTACCACAGGGAGGAAGATAAGCCAATATAGTATGGCAGTTAATCGGGACTGTTGAGAAGGAAAAGGATAGTGAGGATGAGGCAGAAGTAGGCCGAGGAAATTCTCAGATTGAACCTCCAACTATCCGATTAGTGAATACAGAATGGCTACGAAAATTAAACAACAGGCTTTTACACTTAGAGGCAAAACAGCGTGAAGTCCTAACCAGGGTTTTCACAACGTTTCAAAAAGTTTGTATGGATAAGCCAGGATGTACAACCTTAGCCACACATGATGTAGGTATAGGAGGGACAATTCCTTTAAAACAACATCCTTGCCACTTAGGTCCAGACAGATAGGCCCAAGTGGAAGCAGAGGTGCAATGCATGCTGAAAGGGAGCTTAGTAGAACCTAGTCAGGACAGCTGGAACTCGCAGGTTGCCTTGATATCTACATCTGGTGGGTCGGCTCAAACTTGCATAGACTCTAGAAAAGTCAATGTGGTAAAGAAGGCAGACTCCTACCCAAATTCTAATTTAAAGGACTGTATGGACAGAGTGGGTAACACCATGTGTCTTAAAGAGACAAATGTGTTGGAGGAAACCTGTCAAATTCCTTTGACACCCCAGGGTAAGAAAAAAATCAGCTTCTGTTACACCAGACAGGGTTTTCCAGTGTCAAGTGATGCCACATAGGTTAAGGGGTACTCGAGAGACTTCTCAGAGAATAGTGAACCCAGTAGTGGTCAGTGCTCCTAGCTGTGCAGTTCACCTGGCTGAGGTGATGGACAATAGGGACACTTGGAAGGAAAACACATAACAACTGGAAGACAATCCTTGGAAATTTGAAATGGGTTACTTGGGACAACCTTTTTGCAAATTTAAAGCCGCAAATGTTCTGATGGAACTTGTTGCTGTAATTTTACCATTTTAGAAGACTGTATACCTATAAATGCGGAAAAAAATATTAGCTTTTTTTCCAAGTTGTATTCTTTACACATTGTAATGAAACGCATTTCAGGAACGGTGTTTCATTCCACCAGGGTCAGTGGTGTTATGATCCTGTAGTTTTTTTCAGGGAAGAATGCAGTGTGCCTTTAAGGCTGGAGAAGGAGCAGTATTGCTTTAAGGCAACAAGCTCCAGAGACTGAGTCAAAGAATGCATTCTTGTTGCCCCGGGATACAGCCACACAGAGACCGAGGATCAAGAGATACATTGGTTCCGATTGACATTTGAAACTAGCTGAAAATCTGGCTTTCGAGACACAGGTAACAGAGACACAGACTGTCATCCAGCATATACTGAAGAAGAGAGCTCTCTCTTAGTTTATTTAAACCCTATTTATTATACTCTCAGAATTCTGATGTCAAGCCAGATTAATTTCTTAAAAGAAAATAACCAATTCCTTTAACTATTGAACTGTAAATGTTGAAATTCATTGCTGGAAAAGAAGAGCATCAATTCAACTGCTGTTCAACTATGGACTGTTCTACTGTTGAAGAACCTTTTTTTCCCCCATCGGATGGCTGTGAGGACTTCAAGCAACCTTGGACTATTCCACATTGGAAGATTTCACTTTCGCAGGAGCGTAAATCTACATGGACACTAATTTTTTCTATTTTAAATGTTGCTTATATCTTAGTAGTGTTTAAGAATTTAGTTTTTCTAATTAAATAGTGAATTTGTTGATCTAAAGACATCTGGCTTGGTTAGCCTCGTTCAGGGCTTAATAGATGGTACAATTTGGCTGGGTCTTTCTTTAATTTGGAAAGTTTAAAATGATATGTTAGGCGATCTGTGAAGGGACGGGACTGAATCAACAGTGCATTTCTCCCACCATGATCAGAATTGGATATATTTGATAGGGGGCTTTGACTTGAGCGATCAGTCATAACAATATATATATATATGTCAGTTAAAGTATAATAAAACCCACGTTTTCTTTGGATATTACTTGTAGTCCTGGTGAGTATTACAATAGATCACACACCAAAGGAACAAGTAATATTACATGAGCCACAGTCAAACATTTTACCTTCCCTCTGTTACTGACCATCACATCGTCCTCTTGCCCACAATGCTGAAATAAATGCCACCACAAACAAACATTCCAAATCAGTTTTATCAATCAAACCATTCCATACAAAAATCAACTATTCACCCCTGTGCATCCCTTGGTGCCTGTCTTCCATATGCCTTTGCCTGTCCTAGTGCTCATATGCAGTGCTACTCCAGTGGCTGCAGCAAGGCTGGTGGAAGGCTTCTGATTTTCACTGGGGGACACTGCAGATGGCCTTGCACAGCTCTGACCCCAGAAGGCCTGGCTTTGGACTGCACCATCTTGGCATGGCAGCAGTAGTCTGGACTGGCAGACTGAGAGGCAACAGCTAAGGCACCGGTAGAGTAGCAGTGGCAGGAGGCCAAAAATGTTGTCATTGTGTGAGAGGACAGCAGGGTCATGCTCCATGGTGCTAAAGCCTGGCTACCCGAACCGAACCCGACTAGACCCGACTACATGTGTCGGGTTCGGCTCGGGTCTACATTCCAAGTCCAGCATTTGGGTTCGGGTCAGGTCGGGCTCGGCAGTGCTGCCTCTGGGAACTCATGGGATCAGGCTCACCCATGATCCCCCAAAACTCGATCTGCAAGAATAGCCAGCTGCTGGAATGGATGAACAGGATCGCAAGTATTACCATTTGGACAAGGCAGAACACCATAACATGCCTGATATCATTAAATTTATTGCGATATTTGGGTTGGGTCGGGTGTGGAAAAAAATTAAAGGACTCGGGCCCGGGCCCGTGTCGGGTTGGCTGTGGTCAGGTTTCAATTTTATACCTGAGCAGGCCTTTACATGACACCATTGTCACTCCCCAAGAGCGGTACCTCAGCAATTCTAGCAATGTGATGGAGGACAGCTATGAGACCCTGCAAAGCCCCTCTGAGCACTGGTATCCGATGCCAAATGGCAGCAGTCTGAGCATTCAAGGCAGCAAGCTAACCTTACATGACTTCAGTATGAGCTTCCACTGCAGCACTTAAGACTTTATGTGGCTTCTGCTTGTGCTGCAATGAAAGTTGAGACATAGTGATGGTGGCGTGATGCATTGAGCAGAGTGTGAGGCTATTGGTGCAGTTGTTGGGATATGGCATGTGAAGATACATTCACTGGCCTTGACTACTCATGTCAGGTCATTGAACTTTGTGCGGCACTGCATCCATGCCCCCGGGGTTACACTGCTGGCATTGACCACAACAGCTACCTGCTTCCACTGCCTTTGCAGTGTTTGTCTGGAGGTCCTACTGGTCCCATGTGGATACTTCCTGCTCCAAGGCCTTCAGTGCTGCATCAAAGAACCTTGGAGCCTGCTCTCTTCCCTGTTGCACCATAGTCACTCTTCTTACAGGTCAGACACTCTTTCCCAGCCACTCCCAGCACCTGCTCCAGTCAAAATGCACTTCTCCTTTATGAGGTTCAGGCTGTGGCTTTAAGTAGTGCAGGCAAGCTTGAATTCGTGCTAGTTTCTCACAATTTTACACCCCTGCTCAGGTGTGCAGCCATTCAATAGTGTTCTTAGCACTATAATCACGTAGTAAATGAGCAGGGAGCACGAAGTTTGCATTCCGCCTGCATCTGGAGCAACAGACGCGGCTTACTCGCGCATCGTAATCCCCGCGCTCATTTTCGGGCCTCATCAAATTTTGCAGTCATTGAGTCTAATTAGCAATTCTGAACAGAGGGGTAATCAAAAGAACTCGGAAATTTCACTCAACAGAAAATTCACAGAATCCCAACTCCTACATCAGTATAGTTTGCTGCTTTTCACATAATTACAAATCCTTTGAATTCAGACAGGAAAAAAATTTCTTTGAAGTCTGAGATATAGAATTTCTGCATGACTTACACACTTTCCGCAAAGTTCCCAGGGTCCAGAAAGCCAGTTAGAGTTTCTCCTCTTCCCTTCAGGATCTGTGATCAATCACAAATACACAATTTTCAGTAACATATGTCAAGAAATATTAAATATTTCATGAACCTAAAAGTTGTCTGTTTTCAATTGGGTAGTGAGATATAAATCCTTGAAATTTGACAAATGGGTGCCATAGTGGGATTGGCACTAACCTCTCATCTCCAGGAACTATTCAAATGTAGCCTATGCTAATGGTATATGTCTGTGTCTGTGCCTCTGTAAGAATCCTACAGTTTCTGCATTTAGGCAATCTTAGTTTCATATTGATAAGATGTAGAGCAAACAGCTACCACTGTTCAGGAGCCCACAGGAATTGGAAACTGGAAAATGTTGCAGTGATGCAGCACAGGACACCCTTCTGAAGTTGAGATGAAGAAACATTTTTGGCATAGACCTACATCTGTGACTCATCTGACACCCCACATCATTTTGACAATTTCCAGTTTCCTGGCCCTAACCGCCTCCTCTTCACTATGGACGTCCAATCTCTCTACATCTCCATCTCCCACCAGGATGATCTGAGGGCTCGCCGCTTCTTCATTGAACAGAGGCCCAGCCAGTCCCATCCACCACCACCCTCCTCCGCTTGGCTGAACCTGTTCTCACATTGAACAACTTCCCCTTCAACTCCACTCACTTCCTTCAAGTAAAAGGTGTTGCTATGGGTACCCGCATGGGTCCTAGTTATGCCTGTCTTTTTGTGGGACATGTCGAACATTCCTTGTTCCAGTCCTACTCAGGCCCCCTTCCCCAACTCTTTTTCTAGTACATTGATGACTGTATCAATGTCGTTTCCTGCTCCCGCCTCGAACTGGAAAACTTTATCAACTTTGCTTCCAATTTCCACCCTTCTCTTACCTTTACATTGTCCATCTCCGACACTTCCCTTCCCTTCCTCGACTTCTCTGTCTCCATCTTTGGGGATAGGCTGTCCACTAATATTCAATATAAGCCCACCGACTCCCACAGCTACCTCGACTACACTTCTTCACGCCCTGCCTCCTGTAAGGACTCCATTCCATTCTCCCAGTTTCTCCGTCTCCGACGCATCTGCACTAATGACACAACCTTCCACAACAGCGCTTCTGATATGTCTTCCTTTTTCCTCATCCGAGGATTTATCCCCCACCACTGTGGTTGACAGGGCCCTCAACCGTGTCCGGCCCATTTCCCGCACTTCTGCCCTCACCCCTGCCCCTCCCTCCCAGAACCATGGCAGGGTTCCCCTTGTCCTCACTTTCCACCCCACCAGCCTCCACATCCAAAGGATCATCCTCCGCCATTTCTGCCACTACCAAACGCATCTTCCCCTCCCCTCCCCTGTCAGCATTCCGAAGGGATCATTTCCGCCGCGACACCCTGGTCCACTCCTCCATTACCCCCAACACCTCGTCTCCTTCCCACTGCACCTTCCCATGCAATTGCAGCAGGTGTAATGCCTGCCCTTTTACCTCCTCTCTCCTCATTATCCAAGGCCCCAAAACACTTCTTTCAGGTGAAGCAGCAATTTACTTGTACTTCTTTCAATTTAGTATACTGTATTTGCTGCTCACAATGCAGTCTCCTCTACATTGGGGAGACCAAATGCAGATTGGGTGACCTCTTTGCGGAACACCTCCGCTCAGTCCGAAAACATGACCCCGAGCTTCTGGTTGCTTCCCGTTTCAACACTCTCCCCTGCTCTCATGCCAACATTTCTGTCTTTGGCCTGCTCGAGTGTTCCAGTGAACATCAACGCAAGCTCGAGGAGCAGCACCTGATCTTTCGATTAGGCACTCAGAAGCCTAGCGGACTGAACATTAAGTTCAATAACTTCAGAGCATGACTGGTCTTTTTTCATATTTTATTTTTTAACCATGTGCCTGTTTTTCATGTAGGCAGAGCTGCTCATTATTCCACTATTAACACTCTCTCTGGACTAATGCTTTATCTTTCACCACAAGCATTAACACACTCTTTGCCTTTGTCCCAGGACAGCTTTGTTATTTAATCTCTCCTGCCCTCTGCCCTATCAAACACCTTCCCCTTTGTTCTCTCCCCCATCCCACTCCCCTTCACTTGCTTAAAACCTAATTCTCTTCTAACCTTTGCCACTTCTGATGAAAGGTCACAGACCTGAAACGTTAACTTTGCTTCCCTCTCCACAGATGCTGCCAGACCTGCTGAGTATTTCCAGCACTTTTTGTTTTTATTGTTGGCATCGAGTAGGGTAAGTTTTACTCTGCATCAAGCCATACTACACTAGATTCTGCAGTGCTTGATACTGGCAATGGGTACTCAAAAAGGAGAGCTTTCCACACTCAGCACTAAGATCACTCACCTTGATGAGCACAAATCTCGATGTTTGTGTATTAGCACCAATTCTCTAGTCAATCCCTGCACCGGGGAATGTAGGCAGTGCAGGATTAGTACACATCTGATTGGATGAGTGCTGACCCCATCACACTTGTTTACAGGGTGTCGTCTAAACTTAACATAAATGATAAACATCGTAATTTGTGAGCTGTAATCATTTGAAGAATAAAATTCACTGTCAAACCTTTTTATCAAAGAGTTTCCTGATGTATGGCTTCCAGTAATGTTGCTTAATGCCTTTTGCCTCCAATTCCAACCCGTCATGCAGGGAACATAACTTGTCAATAATGCACGGAGGCTCTGAAGGTGGTTTATAATCTTTACTGTGGAAATCCTCTGGTAGACCTGGAATAAATATAACAGTACAGCTGATAGATTATAGATCTCACCTCACCATGACACCATTGACCTAGCTTACAAATAAACTCTTCCATAAAATCAGCCCTCATAAAAAGAATGTTTATTGATTTAGCACCTTATCATGTCTTCAGGTCAGTGGATTACTAGTGAATAGAAATCATCATAATTTCATCGGTAAACATGGCAGCCAACCTGCGTGCTGTAAGATCCCACAAACAGCTAATGAGTGAAAAGAAAATCTGTTTTTAGTGGATTGAGGGAAGAATATTGTCCAGGACACCAAAAGAACTTGTTCTTATTCATATAGTATCATGGGATCTTTTATGTCCGTCTGAGCTGGTAGATAGATACATAGTTTAACATCTCACCCAGAAGACAGCAAAGTGAAATTTGTCTTCGGATTTAGTGCAAAATGGATGATAGTTTTGTCTATGACAAAACAATGACTGCAATTTACTAATAACCCATTGACCCGAGGATGTGATAGGGTGCTAAATAAATACAAGCCCACCCCCAGCGTCTCCAACAATGCAGCAGTCCCTCACTACTGCAATGAAGTAATAGCCTAGATTATGTATCAAGTACATAATAGAGCTTGAACCTATAACTTTATGACTTAGAGGCAAAATGCTACCAACTAAACTGAGCTGCTACCTTTAGATATAGTCCTATAATTCTAGAAATTCTAAACAAAGTTAATGAGGCAGATGTTGCTTATCTATAGAAAGCAATATTTGGAGAATTCTGTGTCCCATTCCTCCACTTAACAATATTGGGGCTGATTTCCTGCTCCTGGACTGGAGCATACTGGCATGTGCTTGGAGAAAATCAGGCAGGGAGGATCTCATAAGGATGTTTGCCAGATAAAATCCTATACACCTGGGCACAGGAACAAGAAAATCTGTCCCATTGGCTGAGATTTAATGCGGAGGTGGTGGCCCTGTCCACCGGTTGGAAAGTCGGGAGCGAGCCTACCTATGCCGTCCAGGAAAGCCACAATGCAATTTTGCGTGGGTCAGGCAATTAGTTACCTGAGGTCGTGGCTTCCTCCCCCATGAGGCATGATGTCCCACTCCAAGAGCTGTCAGCCAATCAGAGGGCCCGCAACTCTTCAGTCCCAGCATCGCCACCAGAGCAGAGTTCAATTAAGTGGGGGGGGGGCAGACCCGGCGGGTGGGGAGCTGTGGGTGGGTGGGGTGGTGGGGGTGGCTATCGGGAGGCCGGGAGTGGGGGGAAATCAAGCCAGGGTAGCCTGTTCAGCTGGGAGGGCCCTCTGTGGGGCACAGGGTGCCCATACAGGAGGGGCATCCACAGACCCCAAGCCTGCAGTCAGGCTGGTAGTCTCATCATGTGGCAGGGGCCATCCCCTGCCACTGATAAAATAGCAGCAGCGGTGGGAAGAGGCCCTGAAATGGCCATTTATTAGCCACTTAAGGGCCTCAATTGGCCCAAAGGCGGGCGGGCCACCCAACACCTACCCCACCGCTGGTAAAATAACAGTGGAGGCAGGAAGGCAACGGGCATGGCACCCCCGCCATACTGCCCAATTTTACTGCCTGCCAGCCCACTCCCGAGGGGGTTGTAAAATTCCGGCCATTACCACGAGATTATGTCTTATTCTGTTTTCAAAAATGACATGAAAAAAGCAACAAGATGCATGTACAATACGTATCTGAGCATAAATGCTTTAATAATTTTACAATACCCACTCAGTCTGTCCAGAATATTGGCAACATTTTCTACATTCTTATTGGTTCTTATTCTAAAACATTTACAGAAATGCATAGGACTAAATGTGCAACATCAGTTTTATTCCAAAATTAACAAATACTTGTCAAAAAATCCTTCTTTAAAAGGAACAACTGAAGCAAATTCACAAAATGAAATATAAACCAAATAGCAACATATATTTAGACATTTTAGAAAAATATCTCAAGACACTTCAAGAGGCATGAGCGAAATGGTTGTCGATCCAGCCTGCTTCTTGCTGGCAAGAGAAATGAAATGTATCCGGCTCTTATGGAATATACAGCTGCAGTGATCTCACTTACGCAACAGTGGAGAGAAAACTGAGAGATTTTGTCAATATTGCCTGCTCCAGCCTGGAAGGTGACAGATACATAAAGGTTCTTGGCCACTGTCATCTTCACAGCCACTGGCAATGCTGTCCTCGCCCTGCTCTAAGGTTGCAGTTGTGGCTGCAGCAGGTGGTGGGTTTCACATCCTTAGTGTAGTGGAGACACCTAGCACATTGTTCCTCGCTGATGTTGAGGTATGACAATTGCTTCCTGAACACTCTGGGATAATATAGCCTTGTGCTGAGAACCCTTCTCTCCCTCCTCCCACTTGTAGCAGCTTGTCCTGTTCTGTGTCGCCTCTGCTCATTCTCCCTACCATGCTGTAGTCCAAAGGGGATGCAAACTACTGCAGTCATGTCTGGAAGCAAATGGTTTGTGCAGAATCCTTGAAGTCAGGACTTCAGCACTTGTCACACCTCTCCCTGAAGACTTCAGCAACTTCAAACAACTCTAGAAACCACCAAACAATTCTGTATTCACAGAACCAGCCAGTAGAAATCAATCAGCAACTAACCTGAAAGTAGTTGTTGATCCCTTTAAGGTTGGAGACCCTGCTGCTGAACGCATGTTCAGCTCTGTGAAGTTAAGAGACGGCGTTAGCTGGAGCTACACGCTGATTGACGCCACGATCTGCCTATTCTGCATACTTCCAACAGACGCTCCATGCGCAAATGTGCTAAAGTCGCCACCAAAATGGTGTCCAGCACGCTTTGCACCAGATGTTTGCACACATCTTGCAGATGCCATTTGGGCTCTTGTATCGCCGAAAATCTGGCTGCTAAGGAGCCAAATTTTACGGCCTTAAATCACAAAAGAGCAGAAAATACATTTACATATCTGCAATATTTTCTACCAACTAAACTTGATAAATCATCAAGCAAAAATTCAATAAAACTAAATTTGGCTGCAACCAAGTAGAATAAACAAATAGCAATCTTACAAACTGCACATTCTATGCATTCAAAATTATACTGACCTTGTAATCTTTTAAATTGTGACTGCAAGTAACAACACAGGACTTAGAATATTCCCTAGTTTTCAAACAGGAGGCAGTTTAGAACTATTCAGATATTGTTCTGAACTGCAATGCTCTGCTAACAGTTAGGGATCAGTTGAAAACAGCTAAAATTTACACTGCTGACTCAATGGAGATTTATTGCTCAGTAATTATTTGCATATGCCTTTATCAGGTCAGTCCACAGATTTCTTCCATGCAAACTCAAGAGAACTGCCTGTTGCACTGGCTGCTAGCCACTGTGAGGTTCAAGCAAGATATTTAACTAACCAGTATATCTTATTGCCATCATCACATTGTCCTGCTTTGCATCACAGTTTTTTTAATGCTTATCTCTGGATTACCAAAAGACAAAACAACTTAGAGCATTAAACTAGACTGGTGGAATTCAACTGAACTCAAACCTTCCAGTGGACATAATCCATATTATTGTGTCTGTTCGACTATCAAATGCTATAATGAAAGTAGAACCCGACTGTAGGGTTGATGATCTGTCAGCAGCTGGATTTGTCAGCTGCACAGGTTCAATTAAATAACTTAAATTTTGGGGTGATGCCGGAGGTGGGTCCCACTCCAGGGCTTGAGCACAAAAATTAAGACTGACACTCCAGCGCAGTGCTGAGTGAATGCTAAACTGTTGGAGGTGCTGTTTTTCAGATGAGATGTTAAACCAAGGCCCCATTTGCTTGCTCAGATGGATGTAAATGATCCCATGGTACTATTTCAAAGAAGAGCAGGGGAGTTCTCCCCAGTGTTCTGGCCAATATTTACCCCTCAATCAACATCACAAAAACAGATTATCTGGTCATTGTCACATTGCTGTTTGTAGGAGTTTGCTGTGCACATCCTGCATTACAACAATGACTACACTGCAAAAAATACTTCATTGACTGCAAAGCACTTTGAGATATCCAGTGGTTATCAAAGGTGCTACATAAATGCAAATCTTCCTTTTATTTTATTATGAGGAGACACTTGAGATGCTGGGGCCATTTCTCCTGAAGCAGTGAAGGCTAAGAGGAGATTTAAAATCATTTTTTAAAATTATGAATTAATTACTTTAACAGGTGACGAGGGAAATACCATTTTCTCTGGGCTATCAGTGGCAAGGAGTCATCAATATTAAATTCTCACTAAGACAGTAGGGAGAGAAGTTAGGAGAAATTTTTTCACACTGAAGCTTGTTGGAGCATGAAATTCTTCACCACATGAAGTATTTGAGGCAGGCGCTATTTCATCTTTTTAAAGGAAAATTGGATACATTTTTGAAGCAGAAGCAACAGGGCAACAGGACGAGAGCAGGCCTCCATCTTCTGCCCAGCAATGGAGGAGGTCCTAAACCCAGCCATAATACCTGGATCAGGATCATGTGCATTTTTTTGACAAGAATCTGCATAATTTTCAATGCAAATTAGACTCCTCTGTCAACTGGAAGGAGAGATTTAATCGCAGCATATTAATGCAGCATAAGCCGGGTGCGACGTTCAGGCAGCTGCCAGGATTAAAGATGGCGCTGCCTAACTTATCTAAGGAAATGCTTATGGTTCTATCGTTCCAGCAAACTAACCTTACATTAAGCTGGATGGAAGCCCAGTAATTTGCTATGTAACTATAGGATACCAACTGTAATCCGCAGATCCATTAAATATTCCAATAATGCTATTAAATACAAAAGGAATTTTATGATTGAATTTCCATTGTAAGATAGTGAATTGGCACCCCGATCAATGGAAAGAAAATCGGGCAGAGTATAAAATGTGCTGTCAATTCGTTATTGTGATTTGTTTATATGACTGAGCAGGACCGATTTCACCCGAATGCAGCAACTAGCTCCCACCCCACTGGCCACTCTCCCCCCTCGGCAACTCACTTTCTCTCCCTCCTCCCTACCAGCCGCTTCCTCCAGCCGAGTGGTGGGGGGGGGGGGGGGGGGAGGCGGGCTGGATACCCGACGATGCTTTATCATGCATGCGCGAAGATGGACCAGATGCAGATACATGATGATGTAATCCCACGCATGCGCCACTTAGTCCTGGCAAGATGTAGCTGTGCATGTGCACAGCTTGGCGCACCCTGATGACGTCAGCGGTCCACTGCACTGTCAAGAAACACTTTGTTTTTAAAAAATCAACATCTTCACAGCTACCAGGTTGTGGAAGGTCACCACCAAAATTATCCATGGAAAATAAGAGCAGTTTGCTGCTATTGCTCATGAACCACAATTAGGCTTGATTTCTATAATAAAGTGAAATATCACTGACTTTACAGTAAGATGACCATTAGTAGCATGTTCAGCACCAGCGCAGTGAACACACAGTCGTACCAAAGAGATGGCTACAAGACTTTTCTCCTGGGTTCTTGAACTTGCTTGCAGCGGTATCCTGCAGATCAATCTTAACTTTGTAGGTTGCTAACACATAAAAATTAATGCAACTTGATAAAAGCAGAGAGTAATTGCTTTGCACTGTACAGTCACTACAAGGAAATGCTTTTCTTTACCTTCAACAAGTGGTAGATACTCTTGGCTCACAGCTTTCAAAAATCCTCTCTCAACATAGATTCTTTTCTGTCCACTCCAGTCCCAATTCTTTCTCTATCCTTCCACATGCTGGATTTTCCAGGCATAGACAGTTGGCACATCCAGGCACCTGCTGACTTAGCCAAGCTCCTTGCAACCCAGTACACGCTGGGAACTCCAGAAGTATGGCAAGCAGGTGTAGTGCAGCAATAGTGAACAGCCAATTGGCTGCTATACCATTTAAAAACATTCGCCCTGTTCTCAATCTTAATAAAACAATTTGCAGCAAAAGGTAGATCATTTCCAAAGAAACTTTTCTCCTGAGCTGCCAATGGCAGCTCTTGGGATACGAACCATTGATATCAGCAAACTCCCGTCAAAACCAGTAGGGTCAGGAACCCTAAACCAGCCCCACCTCTTGTGATGCCGTCTGCATGGTGGAGGGAAAATGGCAATGCAAGCACCCTTCCCCACTTTAAGCAGAATTTGGGATCGACCTGGCCTGGGATTCTTCACTATTGTGACAGAACAGGGTTACGATCAGCGTAAAATAGTTACCACAAGCACTGCAGCTATTTTGCCTTTTGACAAAGGGGTCAAAATCTGAATACCATTGGCCAAATCTGTACATACTGCCAGTGGAGACAAGAGCAATGAAATCTGACCCAGTCTTGAAGTGCAGGCAGAAAATAAACATTCTTTTTAAAGTATAATGTTTCAACTGAGGTGGAAACATATGGCTGGAGTCTTGCCCCATTGAGGACGTGATTTCAGACGTGTCCAAGGCAAAAAAAAAATGGGCGCTGCCAATGTGTCCAGTGGATATGTGCACACAGACAAGGAAAGTCAGTTTAGATGTCTGATCTGTATTGACTTAACTGATCTCAGCTGGAATGTAGTAGAGCACTTCCAACAACTCAGTGTCCTAGGGCTAAGGAAGAGACAGTCAAACAGAGATGATGCTTTTGATCACTAAGCTGCTGGAAAGTGTGTGCAGTGGGTGAGGACAGGATTGGATTTTACTGCATACAGCTCTAACTCATTTCGTGAACACCATATGTTTGGCCCTTTGTATATTCAGAGGAACATATTCAGTTTTAAGATTGAATCAGCAACAAACCTCTGTATCCTACACACTACAATTTTGGGTTTTTCACGGTCTTAGAAAATTTTTTCAATTCTCTCCCTTCCTCTCCTGTAGGTGGTGGGATATGATTCTATTGGCCGTAGCAGTCCCCCAGTCCTCCTCCTCTTTTCTGATGTAGATGTAGAAGAAGAACTATTATTGTACATCAGGTGGTTAAGCAGGAAGAGTGTATCACTGTGATGCCGCTGTTACGATCAGGTAAGGAGGGGTCAAAGAGCTCCCCACTTTTCCCTCTCCTTGTTTGACCACAACAGGTTTATTTCTTTTTGAAAGTGGGTATACTGGCCAATTCAGTGAGTGGTTAATTAATTATGTGCTATGATCATAAAAAGAATCAATCATACAGGTTTTCTTGAATTTAGCAAAGAGGTTAGCTTTATTGTACTTAAACTGATCTAAGCAAAATAATAAAACTATGCTCCAACTTTCACACACACACACGCACAAATAGGTTAGAGTGGAGAAGGATAGATTGGTCGGATTGGAGTCTGGAGCAATAAAAAAGGGATATACAGTCTGTGGAGGTTGGTGACTCAGCTGGCTTCAGGCTGAATTTGGTGATCCCAAGGCTTCCGGTTTGCAGATGTAAAAAGCTGATTCAGTGGTTCTCCTGGAAACAGTGATGCGGATCATTTTGTTCATGGTGTCTCTGTCTACAGCAGTGATAGGCGTAGGTGGTTGCAGCCAGCAGGCAGGGTTCGAAGCTTGCAAGGTGGATTGGAGAGAGAAAGAGGGAGGAGGGACCCCACTTGGGTTTTCTCTTGTCAGTCTCTAGCTACTTGTCTGGCAGCTGCAGAGAAAACAGCAGCTTAAGCACACCGATGGTGGCCCTGTCACATGACCGTCATCCAATGATTCAACATGATGGTTACCAGCGTGTATTCCCTATTGCAACGTAATCAGCTCATGTCTAGGAATTCCCTTCTCTCAATCATAGTTTGAGTTGTTCATCTCCACCAGTTTAATATCCAAGTGATAGCCTTAATGTCCTGCTAATGGGAACAGGATAGGTAGTTCACTGAGATTCCCCAGATCATTGCTCTTGCTGGGACTGGGCAGACAACTCGTCCCCACCTTGATGCATTAGAATGTGGAGTATAGTGGTGGAAATTGGGATGGCCATCTTAGCTGCTAGTGGAGTCACCCTTTATCTGTTTTTTGTTCTTTTAAGTTTAATTCAGGTTTCGAGCTGGCGGATTAAAAAAAATCATCATTCCACATAGCACACTTCCATGACACATCCTTCATATTTGCGAATCAGCCTTCAGTCTGTTCTGGGTGAATACAGTCGCACACTGGAGAGTGTTAATTTTCTATTTGTGCGTCTAGTACCCGCATCTTCCATTATTTGTGCGGATGTGGTTTAGTGTTCACGGAAGATTGAAGCCAGGGAGCTTCTGTGTCAGATCTTTCATGAGGTATCTACGGCTGTTTATGAGCTCCATTTGGCCTTCCAAACTTTAACAAGGCTGAAGTCGCAATGTTGAAGGTTAAGTGTGTGTGGCCAAAAGGGCTTGTGCAATTTCAAATGGTGTTGGGTGAAGTTGTTGTGATCCTGGTAGATGGAGAGATGTTTGTTTTCCTCGATTTGCTGGACTTTTCGGAGGATTGCGGCACCATGGCAAATGGCACAGGATGCCAGGATGCTGGGATCAACTTGAAGGCTTCAGCAGTATACCACATTGCAGTATTCAGTTGGACATCAACAAATCCAGTGTGGCCGCTTCTGGTTCATACTAGTGGCAATAAAAGTTCACAGAACAGAAATTTATTCAAGCTCATTGGTACAATACGTGCACAAAGCACACATTAAAATTGCACCATTAAACTGGGTTACATTTTCTGATGAAAAAAAAGTGAAAGCTATTATACCACAGATAGCAAAGTTATAGAATTCAGAAGTTCCATTTTACTGACATGCACAGACTTTGCTGTACAACTTACGTTGTTACCATATCCCAACGTGGTCACTGAATCATAAAAGCTCACAACTCTCTGCATAAGTCATTATTACACTGATAACATAATCTGGAGACAACAGGCCATTTTTTAACAGGCAGGCACAAGCAGTTTATTTGAGACAATTCAAAATCAGCCTGATGCATTATTTTCAAGATGCATTTTAATAGCAATCACAATATGAGCTTCTTCTCACATTATGCAATGTTTTAAGACAGAGTCAGAGACCAAACTAAAAAAAAGATACTAAATTTCCATAAGGATCTCTGATAGTTTAGTTTAGTTTAGAGATACAGCACTGAAACAGGCCCTTCGGCCCACCGAGTCTGTGCCGACCATCAACCACCCATTTATACTAATCCTACACTAATTCCATATTCCTACCACATCCCCACCTGTCCCTATATTTCCCTACCACCTACCTATACTAGGGGCAATTTATAATGACCAATTAACCTATCAACCAGCAAGTCTTTGGCATGTGGGAGGAAACCGGAGCACCCGGAGGAAACCCACGCAGACACAGGGAGAACTTGCAAACTCCACACAGGCAGTACCCAGAATTGAACCCGGGTCGCTGGAGCTGTGAGGCTGCGGTGCTAACCACTGCGCCACTGTGCCGCCTTCTGGCATAAGTTGTGATTGGAGATGGGAAGAAGTCATTGAGAAACAACACAAAAGACTGAAAGCATTTCACCAGAGCTTTGGCCGATATATTACCAGAGAAACCCTGTGGGAATATGAAGCAATTCTTTCACTTTCTTGTTGTACACAGAGGTATTTGTGGCTCCTACCTAGCATGGCTTAGTTCAAATGGGTGGAGTACTGCCAGAACAACCTTCCATGCTACACACTCGTTATATTGATACAGTTTCAGAATGTGATAGAGTGAAGCAGATCACACACGACAAGAATCTCGAGAATGGTCTGGTCCCCAGTAATACAGACAATAGGTTTGTTACTACGTCAACATCAAGGGCTGGATTTTCATCCCATTTATCGTCCATTAGTGCCAAATCAATGCCTGTTTACCATTTTGTCTACGCATAGGATTGAAATAATGTGTTAACGTCCAAAGTAGAAACTCCCACCTCAAAAAACCAACACCATTTGCAACATGCTGTAAGGCAAAGCCACGCAGGGATTGAGGATAAATTCAGGGAACAGATAAGAAATTGGCTATAGTGTATGAAATGAGCACTCATTAGAGGAGTTATTTCTGAATGGGGAAAAGTACTGACTGGGGTACCTCAAATGAGCACTATTTCTAGTTACATTCAGAAACTCAACAACACCAACTTGAATTTATCTAGTGAATTTAATGTAGATAAAATGTCCTAAGGTGCTTCATTGAGTTGTAAGGAAAAAAATGGATATTGAACCAAAGCAGATGTTAGGAGGGATGAACAAACGCTTGGCAAAAGAGGTAGTTTGAAGGATCGTATCAAAGGATGAGAGTTAAGTGGAGAGGTTTAGTGAAGAATTCCAGAGTGTGAGGTCTAAGCAGCTGAAGTCATGTCGCCAATGGTGGGGAGGTGCACAAAGGCCCAGAGTCACAGAAACAGAGTTCAGGGTGCATTCATGGTTACAGAAATAGTCAAAGGCTCTCTTACCTTCCCGGAGCGGAGTGGAGAGGAGCGCTTCCAGCGCGCCAGAGTTTTGAAAAAAAAAAGGCAAACAGTGACGTCAGAGGAGAGCTGCAAGGTAACTGATTGGTGAATAGCAGCTGTTAGAATATCTTAAAAAAATAAGGGGAAAGTTTTTTTTTGTTGGAATAAAATCCTCTGGTGATAAGGTGAGTACTACCAAAGTGTTTTTTTTGTAAGGACTTTAGATTGAAGTGGGTAGAACAAGGCCCCTAGTATAATTAGTATTTTTTAATTAAGGGAGTAACTAATTAACCTAAAGCTAAGTCATGACAGGAGAGCTCAGCCCCGTGATATGCTCCTCCTGCGCTACGTGGGAAATCAGGGACGCTTCCAGTGTCCCTGATGACCATGTCTGCAGGAAGTGTATCTATCTGCAGCTACTGGCTACCCGCATTACGGAGCTGGAGCTGCGAGTGGATTCACTGTGGAGCATCTGCGATGCTGAGGACGTCGTGAATAGCACGTTTAGTGAGGTGGTCACACCGCAGGTAATGGCTGCACAGGCAGAAAAGAGATGGGTGACAACCAGACGGAGTAGTAGGCGCGGCAGGTAGTGCAGGAGTCCCCTGTGGCCATCCCCCTCTCAAACAGATATACCGCTTTGGATACTGTTGGGGGGGATGACTTCCCAGGGGAAAGTAGCAACAGCCATGTTCGTGGCACCAAGGAGGGCTCTGCTGCACAGCAGAGGAGGAAAAGGGGTGGAAGAGCTATAGTGATAGGGGATTCTATCATAAGGGGTGCAGATAAGCGTTTCTGTGGCGACAACGAGACTCCAGGATGGTACGTTGCCTCCCTGGTGCTAGGGTCAAGGATGTCTCAGAGCGGCTGCAGGACATTCTGAAAGGGGAGGGTGAGCAGCCAGAGGTCATGGTCCATAATGGTACTAACGATATAGGCAGGAAGAGAGATGAGGTCCTACAAACTGAATATAGGGAGTTAGGCAGAAGGTTAAAAAGCAGGACCTCTCGGGTTGTAATCTCAGGATTACTCCCTATGCCACGTGCGAGTGAGGGTTGGAATAGGAGGATTAGGCAAATGAATGCGTGGCTGAAGAGCTGGTGTAGGCTAAGGGATCAGATGGGAAAGAATTTGTTAAGTGTGTCCAGGATAGTTTTCTGAAGCAGTATGTGGATAGCCCAACTAGAGAATGGGCTACACTCGACCTCCACTTAGGAAATGAGGTTGGCCGGTGGTTGGTGTGTCAGTGGGGGAGCACTTTGGGACCTGTGACCATAACTCTCTTAGCTTCAAGATAGTTATGGAAAAGGATACGACTGATCCTCAGGTTGAAGTCCTAAATTGGGGAAGGCTAATTTTGATGGCATCAGACAGGAACTCTCAAAAGTTGAATGGGAGAGGCTGTTTACAGGTAAAGGGATGTCTGGCAAGTGGGAGGCTTTTAAAAGTGAGATAGGAAGAGTTCAGGACCGGAATGTTCCTGTTAGATGGAAGGGCAAGGCTGGCAAGTTTAGGGAACCTTGGTTGACGAGGGATATTGAGGGTCTGGTCAGGACAAAGAAGGAGGCATATGTCAGGTATAGGCAGCTGGAATCGAGCAAGTCCCTCGAGGAGTATAGGGGATGTAGGACTACACTTAAGAAGGAAATTAGAAGGGCAAAAAGGGGCCATGAGATTTCCCTGGCAGAATTGGTGGTATAGTGAAGAAGGTTGTCTAAGGTTACAACAGGATATAGATCAACTGGGAAAGTGGGCGAGGATTGGCAAATGGAAGTTAATGCAGACAAGTGTGAAGTGATGCATTTTGGGAAGTTAAACCAGGGCAGGACATATACAGTGAATGGCAGGACCCTGGAGAGTGTTGTTGAGCACAGAGACCTTGGGGTGCAAGTACATAGTTCCCTGAAAGTGGCAACACAGGTAGACAGGGTGGTGAAGGTGGCGTATGGCATGCTTGCCTTCATCGGCCGAGGCATTGAGTACAAGAGTTGGGACGTCATGTTACAGTTATACATAACGTTGGTTAGGCCGCATTTGGAGTACTGTGTGCAGTTCTGGTCGCCGCACTACAGGAAAGATGTGATTAAACTCGAGAGGGTGCAGAAAAGATTCACAAGGATGTTGCCTGGTTTGGAGGGTTTGAGTTATAAAGAGGGATTGGATAGGCTGGGTTTGTTTTCCCTGGAGCAAAGGAGGCCGAGAGGGGACATGATAGAGGTATATAAAATGATGAGAGGCATAGATAGGGTAGATAGCCAGAGTCTGTTTTCCATGGTAGGGGTGACTGAAACTAAAGGGCATAGATTTAAGGCGAGAAGGAGGAGGTTTAAAGGGGATCAAAGGGGTAAATTTTTCACACAAAGAATAGTGGGTATCTGGAATGAGTTGCCAGAGGAGGTGGTGGAGGCAGGAACAGTAGCGACATTTAAGAGGCATCTGGACAGGTACTTGAATGAGCAAGGCATGGAGGGATATGGAATTAATGCAGGCAGGTGGGATTAGTATAGCTCGGCATTATGATTGGCATGGACGCTGTGGGCTGAAGGGCCTGTTTCTATGCTGTATGACTCTATAACTCTATGAAGAGTTGACATTGCTGAGCTTCTGAACTTATACCAGGACAAAGTCTTAGGGATGCAGTTCTATGCCGGTGCAAGAGCAGAGTGCATAATTCAGCAAGATTCATGTGGCCAAGTTTGTACCAAAGTACTGTAAGTGCTGGATTCATTCCAGCACAAACTTGGCATTGTAAATAACATATTAATGATATGCAGGTGCAGCATTAGGAATGGAATTGGATGATACAACCCTGTGCAGTTTACAGGAAGTGCAAAGCATGAGAATCCCTTATTCCTCATTTACTGTGCTTTCTGGTTGGTTTAAGGGTGGATCATCATATGTTTTGTCTCATAAGTAGACTTTTATTGTTCCCCCTTGTGTTATATTGCATGACCATTAGAAGTTGAGATAATTAGGTATTATCCATTGCACTCGGATCTAATTTTGAGAATCCTGAATTATCAAAGTTACTGAAGGCAGATCTAAATCAAATCTTTGGTTATTTACTTTTCATAACTATTTAGAGAGATATCCAAGCAGTAGTAGCATGAAAGCACTCAATAATGTGTGAATGGATAGTGCATAGGCCTTTGTGAATGCTAAATAAAAAGGCTCTGTGACCATTGTGAAACTAGAACATGTATGTTGAGCAAAAGTTTCCTATATTACAGGCAAGTATGCAGGTTATAGGACAATTCCTCTTAATTGCCACATCACAATGATAGCATCAATGACAATTGTAGAGGATTTTTGTTTAACAGGATATTTGTGATGGAAAATTATATTTGCTGCCAAAGAGATATTCGCTGTTTTCCTTTCTATTAGCGTGTTAATTAATAAGGCAGTCAGGTTACTACGCAATCGAGATGGTATCTGCATTGCACGTGGAATGTTTTGGCACTTTCAGCTAGATAATATCAGACAGTTTTTGTCCCGAGCTTTTATTTGTAAATCGTGTTATTAGTTTTAACCAGGGTCCTTAAATCAGTGAGTAGAAAGCAAGTACATTTCAGTATGACCATTAGAAGGCAAAGATCATTCCATGAACGCCGTCAGTAGATGATGTTTTCATTTAATGTCATTTCAGAAGACGAAAGAAAACATTTCACCATTTTTTTAAAAAGGTTGAATCTACACTTCCTATCATATTTGGCTGATACCCAACAACTTATTGTCAGTGTAAAGAATATAGGGAGTTATACTGAACAGCCCCTGAATTCTGGCACCGGGATCGTGATGCATGTCCACTTGAAGTGACGCAAACTTCGTGCTGCCTGCTCATTCCCATGATTGTACTATGCAGCCCACCGCTGAACGCGCTGCTGAGAGGCTGCCTGTCTCAGCAGGGGACCCATGTTCAGGCAAGGCTAGCACCACTTAAAGTTAGCCCGCACTACTCAAAGCCAGACTACACCTCTTAAACAGGAGGTATATTTTGGCCGCAGCAGGGGCTGGAAATGGCTGGGTAACATTGGAAGAGCTTCACAAAGGACACAAAATAGTATGACAAGCAAGACAGCGTAGCCCTAGGTTTTCTGATGCCACTTTGGAGTTGCTGGTGCAGGAGGTGGATCAGAGGAAAGAGGTTCTCTTCCCTCAGGGGCCAGGAGGCCCTACAGACAACAGCTCAGAAGACAGTGAGAGCAGGTGGATACAGCAGTCAACATCAACAGTCTGGCGCCAATATGGATGCAGTGCCGTAATATGTTTAGTGACCTCACATGAATGGTCAAGATGCATTCTTACATGCCAAGTCCTACCAACTGCACCACTAGCCTCACAAACCTCGCCAATCACCACACCCACTTCACTTACCTACCAACAATCACCATCAACCACAACTCAAACCTCACATTCATATGCTTCATCTCACCCTTACACATTTAGCACTGCTAGAAGCTACACAGTCAATCCCACAACTTCCACGCACTGCCAGCTATTCAACTGTGGTAGACACACTACCCAAACACATTGCAACGCACTCACTGACACACTTCCCTCTCTTTTGCAGGACAAGGTGCCCATAATAGGTGGCAGCAGCAGCTTACTGGCAGGGGACAGGCAAGCCTGCAAGTGCTGATCTCCATGGAGGACACAGTGCTGGGAATAAATAGAGTGGCCATCACTGAAGCTGTGGCAAGCAGTGCCGCTGAAGCCATCCAGGATGACAGTAGATTCTGGCCTTATACATCTTCTTAAATCCAACTTCGTCTCTACCCCGCATTCGGGTATGATGTACAAGCTACAGATGGTGTAACCATGCATCTCTTGCTTTCCCCCACCTCCCCCTCTACCCTTCTGCATTTATGCTTTCAGATATCTGCCTGGCCAGCCAGTGGTGCCTGAGGCTGAAGGCCTAGAGGAAGAAGCACCATAACTTGATCTAACACTCGCAGCTACCAGCTTGGATACTAACACTGTGCGCACCTTAGAGGGTAGTAAAGAGGTGGGATCCGGAGATGGTGAGTCACCAGACATGAGTGAGCTGCAGTCAGGTGAAGGGAAAGAACAGTGCAGGTGCCAGTTCACGAGGGCGAGGTTGCAGAGGAATTCTTCTGCAAAGGACTTTAATGGGGTGGCTGATGGGTATGCCCTCCGAAATGCTAGGTGCATTGGCAGGCCTGCCAGAGAGCCTGTTGTCACAATAAAGGAGCATGGAGCAGCCTGACTCCAACTTGGCACAGGGCTTCATGCAGAGCTTGGAGCCCGTCCTTTCCAACATGAAGCTGGTGGTCAACTCTATGAGAACACTTGCAGACCCAGCCAGGATTCAGTGTCTGATGGCCGATATCTCAACTTCCACTGTAGCACAGACAGAAGTCACGCAATAACTGAGTGCTGCAGTGGAAGCTCAGACTGAGGTGATGCTTGTTGCCACGCAAGCCCAGTTTGTTGCCATGCAGGCTCAGACTGCTGTCATCATGGCTGCGGATGTCAGTGCTCAAAGGGGCTTGCAGTGTCTCACAGCAGTCCAGCAATCTGTGCTCCAGCAGATTATTAGGATTGTTGAGGTGCTGCCCCTGGGGTGTGGCAGTGGTGCTGTGGTGTATAAATCTGCTGTCCTTTCTCAGGATGAAAGCACTCGTGCTCGTCCCATTGCCACTCTGCCAGTGCCTCTTCTGTTGCCTATCAGCCATCTCAGATTGCTGCTACAATAATAAATAAACACAAGAAATGCTGGAAATACTCAGCAGGTCTGGCAGCATCTGTGGAGAGAGAAGCAGAGTTAACATTTCAGGTCAGTGACCCTTCATCAGATTGCTGCTGCCTATGCCAAGGTAGTGCAGTCCAAAGCACAAGGCCCAGAGCTGCTCCAAGGCCATCTTTAGTCTCCCCCATTGGAATCCAGCAGCCTTCCAACAGTCCTGCTGCAGGCAGTGGGGTAGCACTGCTTAGAAGCCCTAGGCTAGGCAAAGGCACCTGCAAGACAGGCACTAATGGAATGCACAAGGGTGTTTAGTTGAATATTGTATGGATTAGGGGATGTGTTGTTGGATGAAGTTGGTACAGAATAGTTGTTTTATGGTGTCTTTTATTTCAGGATTATGGCCAAGAGTGATGGTCCGTAATGGGGAAGGGAAGGTGGGGAAGTGTTGACAAACCAGTATCTGAAGATATATTCAGCGGAATCGGAGTCCGATTCTACACTCACAGATAGCCCACCCAGACCATGGATGTGCCACCTGCCTCTTCCCTTTCTCTTCCTCCTCTTCTGAGGTGGTTGCTGAAGGCCTGGTGGCAAGGTCCTCATCATTTCCAGGTTGTGGAGGATGCAACAGACCACCATGAATCAGGAGACATGAGTCGTGGAGGTCTTCCCCCAAGTGGTCCAGGCAGATGAACCGTTGCTTCAGGATATCGATGATCTGCTCTACGATGTTCCTCCTTGCAGCATAGCTCTAATTGTATGAGTGCTGGTCATGTGTTGAGGGGTTCCTGAGGGGCATAGCCTTTGTCGCCAAAAGCCACCCTCTGGTTCAATGTGATGGCTCAATGATGGCTGGAACTGCAAACTGGCACAGGATGAAAGCATCATTACTGCCAGAATAGTGGGCACTCACCAACATAATGTTCTGGCGAGGTCGAACACTAACTACACGTTGAGTGGTACACCTTGTGGTTCTGGTACATCTTCCCATTGAGGCGCCCGCAGGGCTATGTGCGTGCAGTGGATGTCTCCCTGCAGCATGAGATGCCACTATCCTGGCAAAGCCACGTGTCCACTCCTCTTGTTTCTCTCTGTTTAAAGGGAAGGCAATGAAGTTCCCTCTCCTGGCGTACAGGGTCTCTGTGACCTTCTGGATGCAACGATGAATGGTGGCCTGCAATACATTGGTGATGTCACTTGTTCCAGCCTGGAAGGATCTGCTGGCGTAAAAGTTCACAGCACAGACACCTTGACGACCATTGGCAGCACTGTCCTCGCCCTGCTCTGAAGCTGCAGATCTGGTTCCAAGAAGTGGCACAGTTCTGTGGCCACCTCCTTGGTGAAGCACAGCTGCAAAAGACACTGCTCTTGGCTTAGGTGGAGGTAGGAGAAGTGCCCCTGAAGACCCAAAGTGGGTACAGTCTCCCGCTGAGAGCCTTAGTCCTTCTATCTCTGTGAACAGCCCAAGGGGAATTGCAACAATAGCCCACATGACTGGGAGCGAGTGGTGTACTCAGAGGTCTTTCAGAAGCACATAACTCCTTCCGAATGTCCAGCACCGCTCCTCACAACTCCTCCAACAACACAATACTTCCACCAACTCCACAACAGCAAGCAGATCGCCAAAAGCACTTCACCTGCAGGTTGAATGGAGATGCCTTTAAAAAGTGCTGTGCGTGTTTAAGAGAGAGCTTTAACAGCAGTGGCAAGGTTCAAAATGGCATGTCGGGTATCAAATCAGCATTAGACACTTACTGATGCAACGATCTGCCCACTCTGCATACTTCCAATGTAAGCATGGGATGCCTGTGCTTTCGCCCTCCACAACATGGTGATCGTGGCAGAGTGTGCTGTAAATGATTGAGAGTGCCCACCACCACCCCAGACACCACCATTTGCTTCCTCAACCGGCTCCTCTGGCAGCACTAAAACCACTGGCGCCACGCAGCAAAACCTTGCGACCATACACTTTTTGTGAGACTGTAGTTAGGTTGTGCATAAATTTATCACAGTAATAACTTTAAATTCTCAGGAAAACTACCCGATGCCGAAGAATACTTTTGTTTTGGCTCTTAAAATACTAATTGAGCTAAAGATTGTAGTTTCAGAAGGGACCTACCTTTGAAACTGGGATTCAGCAAATCTTTACGGTGAGTGCAGAGCAGTGCACTCCCATATACCAGATCGAGTGCACAGAGCAGAAGATGGTACGAGTTAACAAGATCATCACTGATCATAGGGAAATTTCCTATAAAAAAATAAGAAAACCTGTTAATACTCCAAATGCAAATTGAGCACAATTACTTATATCATTAGGTCTTTATAATCTGTATTATACTTGTTAGTTTTTTGACAATCCCCCACTATCAACGCCCTGGGGGTTACCATTGACCAGAAACTGAACTGCAGCAGCCACATAAATACTGTGGCTACAAGAGCAGGTCATAGGCTGGGGATTCTGCAGTAAGTAACTCACCTCCTGACTCCCCAAAACCTGTCCACTATCTACAAGGCACAAGTCAGGACCTGCCTGGATGGGTACAGCTCCAACAATACTTAAGAAGCTCGACACCATCCAGGACAAAGCACCCACTTGATTGGCACCCCATCCACCACCTTCAACATTCACTCCCTTCACCACTGATGCACAGTGGCAGCAGTGTGTACCATCTACAAGATGCACTGCAGCAACTCACCAAGGCTCCTTCAACAGCACCTTCCAAACCCACAACCTCTAGGAGGACAAGGGCAGCAGATGCATGGGAACCCCACCACCTGCAAGTTCCCCTCCAAGCCGCACACCATCCTGACTTGAAACTACATCACTGTTCGTTCACTGTCACTGGGTCAAAATCCTGGAAGTCCCTTCCTAACAGCACTGTGGGTGTATCTACCCCACATGGACTGCAACGGTTCAAGAAGGCAGCTCACCACCACCTTCTGAAGAGCAATTAGGGATGGTCAATAAATGCACGCCTAGCCAGCGACGCCCACATCCCATGAACGAATAAAAAAAAGTATATGGTGTTACTAAATTATTAATCAATAATTCCTTATTTTGGAAGATTCTGAAAAACTATTTTGTGCTTTTGGAATAGAAATAGCCTTTTTTTTTCTTTTTAGAGATACAGCACTGAAACAGGCGCTTCGGCCCACCGAGTCTGTGCCGACCATCAACCACCCATTTATACTAATCCTACAGTAATCCCATATTCCTATCACATCCCCACCTGTCCCTATATATTTCCCTACCACCTACCTATACTAGGGGCAATTTATAATGGCCAATTAACCTATCAACCTGCAAGTCTTTGGCATGTGGGAGGAAACCGGAGTACCCGGAGAAAACCCACGCAGACACAGGGAGAACTTGCAAACTCCGCACAGGCAGTACCCAGAATCGAACCCGGGTCCCTGGAGCTGTGAGGCTGCGGTGCTAACCACTGCGCCACAAGCCTGTTAGCAAGGTATGGATAGACAGATTTTGAGGCAGCCCAGGATCCACAGCATGGCAATACTGACTTGATGAGCAGAAGGATGGAGTATTGTAATTCCCAATTCTGGCCTGGCTATGGTCAAATTCAACACATCTCAACAAATGCAACTTTACTCCTACTAATGACTAGCAATGGGTCTGGAGTAAGTTTGGGGGGTCTGTGCATGGACTGCTCCTGCTTTCTGGCTGGAGAAAAAAGAGAAACACTAATATGGCTATTATGTCCCAAAAGAGCAAAACAAATCTTTCATATATTGAGCAGTGATTTGTCTCCAAGTTGCAGTAATGTATCAGGTCTTGAATATTACCGTGGTAACAAAGACAATATCAGAACTGATACACTATCTTTGACTAATAAAAAGTTGAAAATAATTCTGTCCATTTTACTTCCTGAATGCTAATGTATTGTTTCCTAGTTTGATATTTTATATTTAATTGTTGCCCCCAACCATCCTCCCCCACAGCATCCTCTCCTGTAACTCACGCTGGCAACAGTTCCACAGGTAATAGACTTCCTCTGGTATCTCACTCACAGAAGTGGCCATTCTTTGCTCATCTTAACAGTGGTTGTTAGTAAATTATTCACACGTGGTGGGTGGGGACAGAGGGGAGGTAGATGTCATCACCAAACCCAATCTTTTCCATGCCTAACATTACTTCTTAGTGGGAGTCACGAGATGTCATTCAGGGGTGGGAATCCTAGCTGATCGATAGGGATTGTTATATCTCTATCAGCACGCTAATGGGGAACAATTTTTTGTAGCACATACCTGATGAGTATGGTTGAGTTTGAGATTGAGCTGTGCATTTACCAACTGAGATACTGCGGGAACCTTGTATTTTTCTTTCCTTTAAATTCCGCAAGTATAACTGTATGAACTCACTCCAGTGATCACCAAAAAATGCAGATCCTCCCCAGTAGCCAACTCAGCCTCCTTCAACTATATAAATTAATTTAGTTCAGATGTTGAAACCATGGGCGAATGCAGCGCCTTTATACAAGCAGCAATTGTTAATACTACATTGCATTGTACCTTAAGAGAGCAGGATGGTGTGATTATAGGGGAACATACAGAAATATGGCACATAGCTTCTCCACAAAAAGGGAGACAGAAAAAAATAGCGAGTGAATGGCTCTCAGCCATACTCATATCTCCTTGGGACCTAGCCAACTACTTGAGTGGGAAATACTGTGTGAGATGGTGATACATTGACATTAACTTAAACAAAACTATGCATTCATGCATTTTACATTCTAAATGATGAGCTCATTTACCAGCATGTATATATGGGGTATGTAGTTCTTATGATGATCCAGGTTAAAAACTGTACTTAAAGCAGCAGCTTTGATATTTGCTGGAACGTTACTTTCAAGGATGATTACTCTAAAAATTATGAAATGTTTTCTAGAACTGTTATTGACATGTTATGGGTTTTGTCTAACTTTGTGCCAAGGTATTCAGAATATCATAATTTGCACAAACACCCTCAACTCTTAACATGTTGAATTAAGTCAAGCATCTCTGGGTTTTGTACCTAGTACGTGTCAGTCACACCCGAGATGTCACATTGTTACAGCCCGAAAGCAAAACGAGAGGAAGTAATTCATTCAACTGGAACCTGAAACTTACTCCTGTTACAACTGCCCTCTGATTGACTTGGGTTTACAAGCTGTTATAACTACCTGAATCAAAGCCTGGCTACCCAACCCGAACCCGACTAGACCGGACTACATGTGTCAGGTGCGGGTTGGGTCGGGTCTATATTCCGAGCCCAGCATTCAGGCTCGGGTCAAGTCAGGCTGGACAGTGTTGCCTCCGGGAACTGGCTCGCCCATGATTCCCCAGGAATAGCCTGCTGCCAGAACGGATGAACAATATTCATGTTGGGTTGGGTTGGGCCGGGCACGAAAAAAAAATAAAGGACTCGGGTCGGGGTCGGGTTGGCTGTGGTCGGGTCAGGTCCGGGTCAGGTTTCAATTTTTTACCCAAGCAGGCCTTTAACCAGGATTTCTTTATCTGATCTTTACCTCCCACAGGGATAACTTGAGCAATGGCCTTTAAGAGACAGGCTAGATTAGCAGGCAAGTGACACAATTGTGCTCCAGTACCCAGACTACTTAAGATCAATACCACTGCAGATTAGCCAATAAATATATATTGGCTCAAGTATCATAGTATGAAAACAGCGATTAATCACAAATGAACATCTCACTGTGTGTTAAATGGTATAATGCCATAAAACAGTGTATCCAATGACTTACTGCAAGTACTGACACGGGATATCTGTTAGCTATTTTTAACATTTAATTTTATAAAGTATAGCATTATTCACAATTGGTTAAAACTGTTAAGTTACCAATAACAGTGCTATTACAATACTTCGCTCTGCACAAAACATCATTTTACAGATAAAATATTTAGCACAACTCATCTGATCTATTTTACTCATTACCAAGCTTCACAAAAAGACACAACTGCTGCTTGATTGATCAGAGCATTTCCATGATGCACAGGATACTGATGCACGCCGGCATTTACGTTGTATCAAGCGTTTGCCTTTTACTCATTAGTTCCTAAATCTCAACGGATTGTAAAATTCCACAATAGAGCTAAGAAAAATAAACTACCCGTAAACACTAAGAGGCAGTGGAAATAAGTGTTTCTGAAGACCACAAGCATTCCAGCAATCCATACTAGAACCAACCCTGGAAATTTACATTTTTGATGTTAAATCACCTACCACCTGCTTGTGCATGACAATTTCCACTCCACTAAAGTATAGATGGGCAAGAGCATGACCTGACAGGGTTGTAATCATTTAAACTTGGGTGAGGAAATAATTAGTTCAGAACTGCAAACTCCAGAACGTAGTGTCAGCAGAGAATTTTACTGGTGGCAATGAGATGCAAGAGTACCTAATCTTTAAAAATTAGACTGAGAGGCATGGGGTTAAAAATCAGAAGGCGCCTGCAAACACAGCAGTGCTTAAGCATGCGTAAGTATAACGTTTACAGGTAACGGTCAGACAGTATCTTAAACCCAATCCTTTTGAAAAGTAATCTGGGCCCTCAAATTCCATGGTGTCATTTGCCCCTACAAAGCTCAGCAAAGACTTGCTTTCAGCTCACTGATCCACTCCAGCACTGATCTTGCTGTAGAATGTTGAGTCAGCTCACCTGCATACCCACTGGCTGACCATAACCCCGAGGTAGCATGGGAGCACCGCATTGCAGTTGAAAATTTCAGGTACAGCCTTTAAGTAGCCAGAAATGGCTGAAGATTTCAGGAGCAGGCTAAGGGAGCAGCAAGCAAGTAGTGAATTAACTCTGTATCTTACAATATATGTTGCCAACATGTCAGGCCTTAAACCCCTGCCTCCATTTTAACAGTACATCTATCACATCAGCTATCTCAAATGCTAGCCTTACCTTTATTCACTCAATCTTGTTGCAGAATCTTTCACATAATGTCCATGAAAGGAATTAATCTATAGCAGGATTGTCCAACCTTTTTGTGTGGGAGCCACATTACAATTTCTGTCTTACACTGGGGGCCGCTGAGGCAATTAAAAAAATTTATCTTAATATTAATCAAAACAAAAATGCACATTTGTTGTGAAGCTTTAAATGAGAAGATTAGTTTATTGACTTACTTTCTCGTCACTATGTTGGACACTGATTTAGTGAGATATCTGGCATTTTTTTTGCTTGCACAAGTAGTCAATGTTTGCCCATACACTCATTGTAGCAATGCAGAGTATTACGGATAGATGTCCATCTGTCAAAAGTGATCTTGATCACTCTCTCGCTCTCCCCCCCTCTCTCTCTCTGTCCCCCTCACTCACTCTCTCTCCCTCTCTCTGCCCCCTCTCTCATTCTGTGTCCCCCTCCTCTCACTATCCCCCTCTCTCTCACTCTCTGTCCCTCTCTCTTTTACTCGGTCCCACTCTCTTTCTGTGCCCCCCTCTCTCTCTGTTTCCCCCTCAGTCTCTCTCCCTCTCTCTCTGTCCCCCGTCTCTGTTCCCCCCTCTGTCTCACTCCCCCTCGCTCTCTCTCCCTCCCCCCCCTTTCTGACAGTTGCAGACAGCAGGAATGCTCAGCAGAGCAGCTTTGTGGTTAGTCAGTTTTTTTTAAAAAAATCGCAAGTCAGCTTCAGAGCTGACAGATACTGGGGGCGGGAACAGTGGTTTCCGAACTTCAAACAGATTTGGGGTTTTCTGGCGGGTTCTGAATTTTTTTTTAAAAGCCTGCCGGAAAACCCCAAATCTGTCCGAAGGTGGGAAACCGCTGTTCCCGCCCCCAGCATCTGTCAGCTCTGAAGCTGACTTGCGATTTTTTTTTAAAAAGCTAGTCTGGAAGAAGGAGCCAATCTGAAATTTCATATCTCTGAAATACATCTGCGGGCTGAATGGAAACCTTTGGTAGGCCATATCCTGGCCTGTGGGCCATGTTGGACAACCCTGATCTAGTGGGACATTCCAGAGCTAACCTCCTATGAGAAGCTGCTGAGCAGCTACTCTACTCTAGCCATGGGACTTGATAAGATCAGTGGAATATTGCCGACATCAGAGTTTAATGTCTGCAGACTTAAATTATCGCCATAGTATCTGTAAGAAGTACCAGTCAGCAAAAGTTTCCACACTCTTCATTGTCTCCTTAATCCTAAGTATGTTATGTTACATATTCTTAATTTTATCCCTCCTTTACTATCGACAAATCTTGAAATTAGAGTTTTAGGATGGGGGAAAAGGGAGGAAGGAAAGGCAGATATCAAGAAGAGGAGAAAGATGATGAAGACCAGGAGTAGAGGGAGGGAAAAATGCCTTCCTGGTGGACTATGATGATATTGATGATAATGATGACAATGAGGATGAAAAAGAGGAGAATGATGAGTGCCAGGGATACGAGCAAGAGATGGGTCCAGGTTCTTCTGACACAATCTCCTCAATGTCATCTACTGTTTCACTTGGTTTCCTTCTCCCAAATATTAGCTCAGATACCTTCACCCATGGAGAATTAGTTAGTATAGGTGAGGATGTGGCATTGGGTGAATCAAAGAGCATGGAGTTACCTTTGGAGGACGTAAGGTTGTGCTTCTCTTCGGAGGCTCCTGAGAAGGCTGCTCTTAGCTTCTGATTTCATGAGTATTTGCCTTAAAAGAAGGATATTTAAGGAAATAACACCTAGATGGAAGCTCCAAAGGGAACAACTGAAGATATGGATCAACTGCCAGATATGATTCTTGAGTCTACAGGATACATTTTTGGTAAAGAGTGAAGAATAGCTGACCCTGAGAGAGTGTTGGCACGCAGGTTTTCGGATGCTGCACTGAAGGTCTTGGTGGAGGAGGTGGAAAGGAGGAGAGGAGTCCTGAATCCGCAGGGGAGAAGGAGGCCTTCCAGACACATGGTCAAAAGGCAATTGGTACAAATAGCCTCTGAGGCCAGGGCCATGAGTTTAGCCTGAAGGACTTGGATGCAGTGCTGCAAGACATTGAATGACTTCCCACGAGTGGTCACGGTCAGTGAATGCATTTGCAAATGCCACATCCTACCAACTGTATCACTAGTCTCAGACACTGCTCAATTTGCTACACTTCCAACGGTCACCTACCAACAATCTGTATCAATCAGAACTAATACCTAACATACCTATGCTTCACCTCACCCTCAGAAAGCCTTCATTCAATATCAAAGAGCGTGGTGCAGTCCAGAACCAACATGGCACAGGGCTTTGCACGGAGCTTGGAACCCATCCTTTTCAGCATGCAAGTGGTGGCCCACTCTATCAAAACAACTGTGAAACCAATCATGATGCCACATCTGGTGGCCATTGTTTCAACTTCCAATGCAGCACGAGCAGCAGAATTACGACCCAACGTCTGAGTGCTGCCGTGGAAGCTCAAAGGTCTGCCAACATGGCTGTGGATAACAGTGTTCAAGGTGCTTGAAGGGTCTCACAGCAGTCCAGCAACCTGCCCCTCAACATATTTCTAGGAATCTGGAAGCGCCGCCCCGGGGCAGTGGCAGTGACTCCATGGTGCATGAACCTGCTGTCCTCTATCAGGATGACAGCATTTGTGCTTGCAACTCACTTCATTCACTAAAGCCTTGCATTCAGTGCTCTCTCCGGTGGAAAAGTCATGCCTTTCCCGAGCAACAGAGTTTGGGTGGCTCCTGTATCCCTACGTTTAACTATAGATTTACCTGCCTCTCTTGAGGGATAAGAAGATACTTTTTATTTTTACAAGAATTCCCTATAACTCTCAGGTATCTTGTTCACATCCCCACACTCACAGCGGTTTTTGTACTTGGTCTTACAGCTGCATTCAGAGCTTCAGCTTGCTCTGTCATACTCTCCGTCAGTGCCCCTTTCTCTGCATTGGCCTTGTGTACTCCAATAAGTCCCATGGGCTTACCCTACAACCTCCAGGTTGCACAAAGGTGTCCCACTTAAGCTTAAGCTTTCGGACCTCACTTCCACCCTCAGCATCTTCCTTTCTGGCCTGAGGAGGAGATCCTAGGGCGTTCCCAGCTCTCCCTTCTTGTCCCTGGCTACTTGCATTCCTTTTACACCCCCCCCCCCCTCCCACCCCCAGGGAGTGATGGAAAAAAGAGTTTGGGCTTGTAAACAAGCTCATAATCATCAGCGATCTCAGCTGCCTGTCTGACTGTTGAAACCTTCTGGTTCTCTACATGGGTTCTTACTAACGGAGAGAGTGAATTTTAAATTCTTCCAGGAGAATTATTTCCCTAAGGTTCTCATACGTGGCCTCTACCTTTAGTGTTCGCATCCAACGATCAAAATTAATTTGCTTTACCCTCTCAAATTCTATACAAGTCTGCCCAGGTTGTTTCTGGAAGTTCCAAAATTTCTGCCTGTAAGCTTCAGGGACTAACTCATAAGCAGCGAAAATAGCCTTTTTTGCCATCTCATAATCTGCAGAAGCCTCCTCAGAAAGCATGGCATAAATTTCATGAGCTCTGCTTATCAACCTGCTTTGCAGAAGCAGTGTTCAGCTATCCTTTGGCCACTTCATCTGTCTAGCTATCTTTTCAAAAGAAATGAAAAATGCCGCCATGTCCCTTTCCTCAAAGTTTGGGAGGGCTTGCACAAATTTAAACAGCTCTCCACTGGGGCCTGGGCTGGAGTCAGTTCTTTCCTCACCAGAATTTTCATTGAGGTCAAGGCCACCCTGTTTTTCAGTTGTAGCTTTTTTTAATTCAAATACCCTTTCTTGCTCCCTTTCTTCTTTTTCTCTTTCTCTCTCTTTTTCTCTCTCCTGCCTCTCTTCTCTTTCCTTTTGAAATTGTAGTTCGTTTTTTTCCTTCCTTTTTCCTGTTCAAGCTCAAGTTTTTTCTTTTCCAATTCTCTTTCCTGTTCAAGCTGCTTCATCTGTAACTTAACTCTAGCTAATTCAAATGAATTATTATCTGAATTGCTTGTTCCTTCTTCCAATTTCAAATGCTATGCTATTACCTCAATTATGTCTGCTTTCTTACTCCCTGGTTTTCACTCTAACTTTTCTGCCAATTCCTTTAGCCTAGTCTTGGTTAAGTTTTCCAAATCACTCAGGGATAAGTCCTCCCTCCCCAGAAAGGTTGTAGCAACTGACAAAGCCATTCTGGTAGTGTAAACTTGACTCAAGAAACCTGGTATTTTCTTTTTCCCCTTTTCAATTATTATTACCCCACTTACAATGGCACGTTGTCAGCTTTGGGTTATCCCGCACAGAGCCCCCAATTATATGTTATGACTGAGCCAGGAGGCATGCACTGTCTTTCTCTGGTTCCACTTCTCCATAGGTCACAACATATATATATATGTTTACCCGGTTACCAATACGGCCAATTATATACTAAATTTTTTATTTCAGAATAAAATCTACTAACCAGGTTTCTTTACATTTATTATAAAACAAGTCGAATTCACTAAAGATGCAAAGCATTAACACACAGATTGAAATATAAAAGTTCCCTTCTAACTTAGCCCAACACACACACACACCCCGGTTAAAGAAAAACTAAAGAGGTTTTCTCTGCAGAGATCTCTTTATAAAAGTGACAAAAAATACTTTGGCCAAATACTTGCTAATTCTTGAAGGAAAAGGTTAAGATATGGAATGATATCAGTTGTCCCTTTATTCCGGTGTCCAAATATACGTAGATGGCTGTCGCTGGGATCTTTTTGGAGCAGTTCTCTTCAGGCAATATCGAGGATTATTCTGGCAGGCTTTCCAGGAGAAATGTGGCATCAGGGGTTTCAGCTATCACACTGGATTCTCAGGGTTTCTCAGAGAGGTAGAGAAAGGATGAACTGGTCTTCTCTTTTAGCAGGCTGACCAACTGAGATAAAACAATATCCAAACCGAAACCAAGTCTTGACCACCATAAATATTGACATGTCACTTCTCTGTAAACAACTCCACTAGACACCAAGGCTCTTGTTGTTTACTTCGCTGAAGACGTGTGACTTCCAGTAAGTGTGTTTCTAAACCAAGTCCCAAAATTCTTCCAGTGGCCTTTTTAAAAAAAAAAGTCCAGCATCTATGGAATCACTTCAGTCCTCGAAAGGAATCCATTTCCATAATTTTAAACATGAATCCTCACAAAATATTAAAAAATGGAAGTACTTTCATAACAGCAACCACCTGACATCTGAGTGCTGCAGTGGAAGGTCAAAGTTCTGCCAACATGGCTATGGATATCAGTGTTCAAGGGGCTTCCAGGGTCTCACAGCAGTCCAGCAACCTGCCCCTGAAGAAATTCCTCGGATTACGGAGGCGCCACCCCAGGGGAGTGGCAGTGGCTCCGTGGTGCATAAACCTGCTGTTCTCTATCAGGACAACAGCATTTGTGCTTGCAACTCTGCCACTCCCCTTGCTGTTGCCTGTCACCTGCCAGCCCATACTGCTGCTGCCCATGCCAAGATGGTGCAATCTGAAACCAGACCTTCCAGGTCCAGAGCTGCTTGAGGTCATCATCCAAGGCCATCTGCAGTCTCCTCCATTGAAAGTAAGCAGCCTTCCACCAGCCACTGCTGCAGCCACCAGTGTAGCACCTCGTAGGTGCACTAGGACTAGCACATGGAAGGTAGGTACTAAGGGAATGCACAAGTGTTAATAGTTTATTTTGTATGCAATATTGCAGGGTGTAATTTATAAATTTGGATTGAAATATCTATTTTGTGTTGGCTTTTATTTTAGCATTGTGGGGAAAAGGACGATGTGATAGTCAGGCAGAGGGAAGGTAAGGAATGTGTTACTGTTGGTGAATGGAAGATTGGAGTTAAGGTAATTAGTATCGCACTTCAGTTAGTTCTTCGCGCACAGCCTGGGCAGAAAAGAGCTATGTAGGGTGCAGCCTCCCTTCCTCTTCCTCTTTCAAAAAGAACATGGAGAGCGTGGAGAGGCTATCCTCTTTCCTGTCCTCCATCTTGTCCTCCATCCTGTCCAGTTCAGTGGAACGAGCCCTTCAAAGAAAATCATGTGTGACATCACAGGCAAGTGATTGGTTGGAGAAGAAGCTACCTGTTTGGTGAGTATCTGGTAAATGATTAAGGTCTATTCTAATCCTAACCTTTAAAATAGTAAAGGAATTAGTGGTAAGCTTAATAAAATATATATAAAAAAAAGGAAAATAAAATAAATAACTGAATAAAATAATTAAGTAGTTAATTGAAACACATTAAGGATGGCAGGACAGGTGATGTGTCAGGGCTACAGCATGTGAGAGCTCCTGGATGCCAGTGTGATCCAGGGCAAACATGTCTGCAGTAACTGTTTGCGGCTCGAAGTCATTGAACTGGAGGCTGAGCTGCAGACACTGTGACACAACAGGGAGGGGGAAAGTTACCTGGACCCTTTGTACCAGGAGGTGGTCACACCCCTTAGGATAGGGTCTTCTGATTTGGTCAGTGGTCGGGGACAGGAGAGTGTGGCTGCAGTTGAGGCAGGTAAGGGGACTCAGAGGGTAGGATTGCATGAGCCTCAGCCTTTGCGATTGTCCAACAGGTTTGAGGTTCTTCCAGCTTGTTTGGATGAGAGTGGCAGCTGCAGGGTGGATGAGCAACCTGACCACGGCACCATGGTACAGAAAGCCATTCAAGTGGAGGGAGAAAAATGGAATGTAGTGGTAGTCGGGGACAGTATAGTTAGGGGGATTGACACTGTTCTCTGCAGCAAAGAGCGAGAGTCCAGACGGCTTTGTTGCCTGCCCGGTGCCAGGGTTCGGGACATCAGGGCTGGAGAGAACTTACAGTGGGAAGGGGAGGATCCAATCGTCGTGGTCCATGTAGGTACCAAGGGCATAGGCAGGCCAAGGAAAGAGGTTCTGCATAGTCAGCATGAGGAATTAGTCACTAAATTAAGAAACAGAACCTCAAAGGTAATAATCTCTGGATTATCACCTGAGCCACGTGCAAATTAGCAGAGGGCAAATAAGATTAGAAAAATTAATGCATGGCTCAAAGACTGGTGTGGTAAAAGTGAATTCTGGTTCGTGGGGCACAGGCACCAGGACTGGGGAAAGTGGTGGCTGTGCCATTGGGACGGTCTACACCTGAAAAGTGCTGGGACCGGTGTTCTAGCGAACCGCATAACGAGGGAAGTGGAGAGGGTTTTAAACTGAATAGTGGGGGCAAGGGATCAAATTTGGGAAGATATGGTAAATCAAGGAGTAGAGACAAGGCAAGACAGGATGGAATTAATATGAGAAATGATAAACAGACTATAACACGAAGGAACAGAGCGTACAAATCGAAGAGTAAATAAACAGATAAGGCTAGAGGTTAAGGCTCTGTATTTGAATGAATGTAGCATTCGAACAAAACAGATGAACTAAGAGCGCAAATAGCAATAAATAAGTACGATCTGATAGCCATTACAGAGACATGGCTGCAGGATGACATGGAATGGGTCCTGAATATTGAAGGGTACATCGCATTTAGGAAGGACAGGAAGCTAAGAAAAGGTGGAGGGCTTGCTCTGTTAATTAATGATGGTATAGAGAGGGATGACCCAAGTTCTGGAAACCAGGATATCGAAGCAGTTTGGGTAGAGATGAGAAATCATAAAGGCAAGAAGTCACTTGTCGGAGTGGTGTACAGGAAACCTAACATTAACCACACTGTAGGATGGGGTACTGGCCAAGAGAGTGTGGGAAAATGGCGCACTGACACGGAACACAAAAGTCCGAGTGTATCAGGCCTGTGTCCTCAGTACCTTGCTCTACGGCAGCGAGGCCTGGACAACGTATGCCAGCCAAGAGCGACGTCTCAATTCATTCCATCTTCGCTGCCTTCGGAGAATACTTGGCATCAGGTGGCAGGACTATATCTCCAACACAGAAGTCCTTGAAGCGGCCAACATCCCCAGCTTATACACACTACTGAGTCAGCGGCGCTTGAGATGGCTTGGCCATGTGAGCCGCATGGAAAATGGCAGGATCCCCAAGGACACATTGTACAGTGAGCTCGCCACTGGTATCAGACCCACCGGCCGTCCATGTCTCCGTTATAAAGACGTCTGCAAACGCGACATGAAATCGTGTGACATTGATCACAAGTCGTGGGAGTCAGTTGCCAGCATTCGCCAGAGCTGGCGGGCAGCCATAAAGACAGGGCTAAATTGTGGCGAGTCGAAGAGACTTAGTAGTTGGCAGGAAAAAAGACAGAGGCGCAAGGGGAGAGCCAACTGTGCAACAGCCCCAACAAACAAATTTCTCTGCAGCACCTGTGGAAGAGCCTGTCACTCCAGAATTGGCCTTTATAGCCACTCCAGGCGCTGCTTCACAAACCACTGACCACCTCCAGGCGCGTATCCATTGTCTCTCGAGATAAGGAGGCCCAAAAGAAAGAAAAAAAAAGGATGGGGTATAAAGGAAGAAATAATGGCAGCCTGTCAGAAAGGTAAAGTGATAATCATGGGGGATTTTAACCTACATACAGACGGAAAAAATCAGATGCGCAGAGGTAGACTAGAGGAGGAGTACATAGAATGTTTTTGGGATAATTTCTTGGAACAGTACATTCTGGAGCCAACTAGAGAGCAGGCTATACTAGACCTGGTATTGCGCAACAAGATAATTAATTAATGATCTCATAGTTAAGGTGCCCCGAGGTAGCAGCAATCATAATTGAATTTTACATGCAGTTTGAGGGAGTGAAGAGTGGGTCCAAGACCAATATTTTAAACTTAAATAAGGGCAATTATGAGGGCATGAAAGCAGAGCTAGCTAAAGTAAACTAGCAAATTAGGTTAAGGGATAGGTCAATAGAGATGCAGTGGCAGACATTTAAGTGGATATTTCAGAATACACAGAATAGATACATTTCAATGAGAAAGAACAATTCCAAGGGGGGGACCCGCCATCCATGGTTAACTAAAACAAAGATAGTATCAAACTGAAATAAAAAGCCTATAATTGCACAAAGATGAGTGGCAGGTCAGAAGATGGGACAGAATACAAAAAACAGCAAAGATTGACTAAAAGATTGATAAGGAAGGTAAAATTAGAGTACAAGAGAAAGCTAGCTAGAAATATAAAGACAGATAGTAAGGGTTTCTATAGATATTTTAAAAAGAGTTAACAAAGTGAACGTTGGTCCTATAAAAAGTGAGTCTGGGGAGTTAATAATGGAAAATAAGGAGATGGCAGCTGAATTGAACAGGTATTTTGCATCGGTCTTCACTATAGGGATACAAGTAACATCCCAGAATTAGCTGTAACTCAGGAAATGAAAGGAAGGGAGGAACTCAAGAAAATTACAATCGCCAGGCAAGTGGTACTGAACAAATTGTTGGAGCTGTGGCCTGACAAGTCCCCAGGTCCTGATGGACTTCATCCTAGGGTGTTAAAAGAAGTGGCTAGTGAGATAGTTGATGCATTAGTTTTAATTTTCCAAAATACCCGAGATTCAGGGAAGGTTCCGCTAGACTGGAAAATATCGAATGTAACTCCTTTATTCAAAAAGGGAGACAGAAAGCAGGAAACTACAGGCCAGTTAGCTTAACATCTGTCTTAGGGAAAATGTTAGAAGCTATTATTAAAGACGTTTATAGAAGGACACTTAGAAAAATTGAAAGTAATTAGGCAGAGTCAACATGGTTTTGTTAAAGGGAAATCATGTTTAACCAATTTATTGGAGTTCTTTGAGGGAGTTACATGTGCTGTGGCTGAAGGGGAACTGGTGGATGTATTGTACTTAGATTTCCAGAAGGCATTTGATAAGATGCCTATTCAAAGGTTATTGTAAAAAATAAAGCTCGTGGTGTAGGGGGTAACATATTGGCATGGAAAGATTGGCTAGCTAACAGGAAACAGAGAGCAGGCATAAATGGGTCATTTTCTGGTTGGCAAGATGTAACAAGTGTGCGGGGGACTCAACTTTTTACAATTTATATAAATGACTTAGATGAAGAGACGCAAGGTATGGTTGCTAAATTTGCTGATGACATAAAGATAGGTAGGAAAATAGGTTGTGAAGTGGACATAAGGAGGCTACAAAGAGATATAGATAGGTTAAGTGAGTGCGCAAAAATCTGGCAGATGGAGTATAATGTGGGAAAATGCGATGTTGTCCATTTTGGCAGGAAGAATAACAAAGCATATTATCTAAATGGTGAGAGATTGCGGAGCTCTGAGATGCAGAGGGATCTGGGTGTCCTAGTGCATGAATTGCAAAAGGTTAGTATGCAGGTACAGCACGTAATTAGGAAAGCTAATAGAATGTTATCGTTTATCGTGAGGGGAATTGAATACAAAAGTAGGGAGGTTATGCTTCAGCTATACAGGGCATTGATGAGACCACATCTGGAGTACTGTGTACAGTATTGGTCTCCTTATTTAAGGAAATGTAAATGCGTTGGAAGCAGTTCAAAGAAGGTTTACTGGACTAATACCTGGAATGGGTCTATCTTATGAGGAACGATTGGACAGGCTAGGCTCTTATCCGTTGGAATTTAGAAGAGTAAGAGGCGACTTGATTGAAACATATAAGATCCTGAGGGGTCTTGACAGGATGGATGTGGAAAGGATGCTTCACCTTGTGGGAGAATCTAGAACCAGGGGTCACTGTTTAAAAATAAGGAGTCACCCATTTAAGACAGAGATGAGGGGAAATGTTTTCTCTCAGAGGGTCGTGAGTCTTTGGAACTCTCTTCCTCAAAAGGTGGTGGAAGAGGAGTCTTTGAATATGTTCAAGGCAGATGTAGATAGATTCTTGATAAGTAAGGGGGTGAAAGATTATCGGGGGTAGGTGGTAATGTGGAGAAATCAGTTCAGCCATGAATTTACTGAATGGCGGAGCAGGCTCGAGGGGCTGAGTGGCCTACTCCTGCTCCTAATTCGTATGTGCTCCTGCTCCTTTGCATTTCACCATAATAGGTGGTGGCAAGGTATGCAGCATACTACCACAAATTTTGAGACCTGCTGAGGAGAGTACTGCAGTGCTCCTCCAGAGTGGTACAGGCAATGAAATTGTTGCTTCAGGGTGCCAATGGTATGCTGTACCAGATTACGAGTGCGTGGGTTGACCTAGCATTAACCTGCATGATGCACTGCCTATGGTCACACACCAACTGCTTGTTGAGGGAGTGGAATTGCTTTTGGTTCAGGTATGCGGCAGAGTGACAAGTGGCACCCTGCACCATGGGGAAGCCTGCAATCCTAGCAAAGCCACATTCTCACTGCACTTGCTTCTCTCTGGCAAGAGGAAGTGAAATGAAGTTAGTTCTCCTTCCATAGACAGCCTCAGTGGCTTTCCTTATACAACAATGCACTGAAAACTGTTCACATGCACTGGTAATGCGGTCTTTGCCATGCTCTGAGCTTGGAGGTGTGGCTGCAGCAGTTGGCAGATTTCTGCGACAACCTCTTTAGTGAAGCACATAAATCTTAAACATTGGTTGTCACTGAAGTTCATGTAGAAGAATTACTCCCTGATCATTCTGGATATGGCCTCCAGCTGAGAGCCCTTCTCCCCCTCCTCCTTCACCCTCTGGTAGCAGTTGTCTTGCTCTGCTTGGTCTCCGCTCATTCTCCCAGTTGTGCTGAACTCTAAGAGGAAGGCCTAATAGTGTACCCATGTCTGGGAGCAACTGGTTTGTGCAGATGCCTTAAAGTCAGCAGAAACTGCTTCAGCACCTGCCACCCCACTCTCTTTGGTCTTTTGAAACTTGAAACAACTACAGAAAGCACCAAAAATGTGTAGAATTGTCACAACAGCCAGAAGAAATAAACCAACAACTAACCCATAAGTAGCTGATGATGACTTTAAAAAGCACTAGTGAAAACTCCTTCATGCTGCATAACATCATGTTCAGTTGTGCAATGTTAAGAGAAGGCATTGTCTGAAATGTGGAGCTCCAAAATGGCAGCACTGACTTCAAATCAGCATTGTACGCTGATCAGTGTCATCATCTGCCTGCTCTGCTTTCTTCTGGCAGATGTTAAGTGAGCACGTGCTAACCCCTTTACCAATATGGCTTCCGATCCACCTTGCGTCAGAAGTGTGTGTGTGCGTTATGGAAGCCATTTTGGAACCCTTAGGGAACTCATAGCACCCAAAAAGTTGGATGCTACTGAGTCCAATTTCACTCCCCATCTTTTCTAGTGATGTTGGTTGGAGGAATAAATATTGGCCAGGACACCAGGGAGAACGCCCCTGCTCTTCTTCAAAATAGGGTCATGGGATCTTTTACATGACCCAGGTCAAACAAAGGGACTTAGAGAAAACAGAGGTGTTCTTAACCTCACAAAAAATGTAATGAACACATTTACTGTATTTCCAATAAGTTCTGAAATTTGAGTCCTATTTCCATACGTATTTGCCAATTTCTCTATAAAGCAGTAGTGTCAGGGTGAAGCCCATTGTTTTGGCATGAGTATTATAGTTCTCTATAAGATACTGGCTTGTTCTCAGCAAGTGGGCTTGTGTGAGTAATTGGCTTATGGAGTGCAGGTTTTTATAAAAAATATTTATAATAACATGGTCCCTTGAAAATTCAAAAGAAATGCCTCTTCTTCAGGAGCTCCAGCCACAAAGTAAGCCTTAACCTCTAGATAGGCGCCACTTCTGCCATTTGTCAAGTTGTTATGTCAGGCCTTACTCAGTCTAAGGGCCACCAATTCCACGCCTTGCTCGGCACACACAATTTCTGGCCTGGGAGTCCACATCCCCTCCTATGCTGGTAGCCTAATTAGGGCAGTAAAGTTTCTACCACTTACAAGGTCATCAGGAAAACCATAAGAAGTAGATCATGAAATAGCCTTAGATTTTCATTCCTTTTTCCATTAAGGAAAAGAGGTAACAGTATTTCAGTCCAGATGATTTAAACTGAGCTAGCAGATGATTTTGGGTTTTTCTGATTGGCTGCTATTCATGTCAATCATGGCAAGGCCCTCACTTCTTCATTTTGACTCCATTTCAGTTAAAAGAACTTGGCCATGCAATTTGGCTCCCATAGTGCCCATTTTGCCTCCAAAATAGTGTCCGCAGAGCGTCACACACTTCTGGTACTGACCCTGCCACATGTTATTTTGGTGAGAGCATTAGCAAGTGCACAGGGAGCATCTGCCAGAAGTCTGCAGATAGGTAGATTGTGATTTCAATCAGCATGTAACACTGATTTGACACCAGGTGTGCCATTTTGGAGCTCAACACTCCGGCTAACGCCATCTCTTAACCTCGCACAAGCATTCAGTAGCAGAAGCACTATTCCAAAGATCATCAACTACTTTCAAATTAGTTGTTAATTGATGTCCACTAGCTATTGCTGTGATTGTAGAAGTGTTTGGTGGTTTCCAGAGTTGTTTAAAGTCGCTGAAGTCTGCAGGGAGTGGTGTGGTACGTGCTTAAGGACTTTGTTCTGACTTCAAGGATTCTGTACAAACTACTTGCTCCCATTTTGCATTCCCTTTGACTTCAGCATGACAGGGAGAATAAGCAGAGGCAACTCAAGCTGCAGGAAGTGGGAGGATGAGGAGGAGGGGGAGCAGGGCTCTCAGCAGGAGGCCATATTATTACAAGATGTTCAGGGAGTAATTCACCTACCTCACCCTCAACGAGGAACAGTGGGCTGGATTTTCAGCCCTGCTGGGGCTGAGATCAGAGGCAGACGGAAGCTTAAAGTAGCCCCGTCGGCCAGCGCGTTGATACCCTGGCTCCATCCTGCCTCTGGGCCATTTTTGAGAATTTTCCAGTCGGCCTTCAGATTCCCATTGATGGCAAGGGCCAGTTTAGATGTCTGAGAGGCAGGCTGGCAGGCCAGTGCTCCAGGGAGATCTAGAGGCCCTCCATGCCTGCCTGGGTGCAGAGTAGCCACAGGTCACCCTGTAGAGGGGTAACCCCACCCCACCAAACACTGGTGGCCTGGCTGTGGAATCTACCTTTTAATTAAAGATTTAAAAAGTTAGAGAGAGGGCACCTTCAATTTGAAGCGCCCTCTCTCTTACTTACCTACCATTGCAGCCTGCTGTTCCTGTCAGGCTGGAAGGTCTCTGATTGGCCCTCCAGCTTCAAGAGCCCACCTGCTGACCTTAATTGGATGGTGAACCTGCCCTCTGGCTGTTAATTAGTCGCCCCAGTGAAAATCACAGGTGAGTGACTGTTTTCCCCCAGGGGTGGGTTCAGGACTCAGAAACAGTCTCGACCTCTGTTTCCTGGCCCCGGAGGGAAAATCCAGACCAGTGTTTCAGATGTCTCTGCATCATTAAGGACGTCCTTACTGAAACTGGCCACCTGCTGCAGCCACAACCTCAGAAATGTGCTCATACGTTGAACTGATGGATGGAGTAGAGACATTACCAGTGGCTGTGAAGGTGACCGTGACCACAAAAGCTTCTGGCACTTTCAAGGCTGGAGCAGGCAATCTTTGCAACACCTCCCAATTTGTCTTCCACTTACCTGAGGGAGGTCACTGAGGTTCTGTAATCCAAGAAAGATGAATGCATTTCATTCTCTCTTGCCAGAGACAACCAAGGATGCGGCTTAATGAGGATTACAGGCATCCCCATGGTGCAGGGTGCCATTTATTGCAGACACATCAATTTGTGGGCGCCGTATGTCAACTCTGAGATATAGCACAACTGGAAGGGATTCCACTCCCTCAATGTCCAGCTGGTGTACAACTGTACACAGTGTATCATGCAAGTCCATGCCTGGTGTCCTGGCAGCAGTCATGACGTCGTCATTCTGTGGCAGTCCACTGTACCATCAGCATTTGAGCCACCAGACAAACCTGAGGGTGGCTACTGGGCGACAAGGGCTAGCTGCTGACCACATGGCTCATGATGCCAGTACACAACCACATATACATGTGCAGCATGCATATAATGAAAGCCATGCTGCCACACGTAATGTGTTCGAACAAACCATGGGGATGCTTAAATAACTTTTCCACTGCCCGCACCACTCTGGAGGAGCACTGCAATACTCGGCAGTGCTTGAGTCACAATCCATGGTGCTCTGCTGCGCACTGCATATCCTTGTCACCATGAGGGAACAGCCCTTGCCACTAGCGATATGGCGAACAGCTGAGGAGGATGATGAGGAGAAAGGGAGGAGGCAACCATCACAGCTCCTTTCTGGCCGGGCTTACTGTGATCAACCCATCCAACCACAGTACCAGTGAATGCAATCCCAATTTCCCATTCACCAACAGTCCCACGCCTTACCTTCCCTCTGTTACTGAACATCACAGCTTCTGCTTGGCCACAATGTAAAAATAAAAGCCAATACAAAATAAACATTCTAAACCAAATATATAAATCAATCCATGCCATATTTCATACAAAAGTCATCTAATTACCCTTGTGCATTCCCTTAATGTCTGTCTTCCATGTGCATTTGCCTGTCCTAATGCTCCTATGCTCCCAGTGACTGCAGCATGGCTGGTGGAAGGCTACTGACTTTCAGTGGGCAAGTCTGTAGATGGCTTTACAGGATGATCACGAGCAGTTCTGGACCTAGAAGGCCAGGCTTCAGATTGCACCACCTTGTCATGGGCGGCAGCAGTCTGGTCTGGCTGGCCGACAGGCGACAGCTAGGGCACTGGTGAAGTGGCAGGGGTGGGAGGATGAATGCTGTCATCCTAAGAGAGGACAGCAAGTTCATGCTTCACAGTGCTACTGCTACTCCCCTGGTGCAGCGTCTCAGCAATCCCGGTAATCTGTTTAAGGATGGATTACTGGACTGCTGTGACAACCTGCAAGCCCCCTTGAATACTGGTATCTACATCTGTGATAGCAGTAGTCTGAGCCTGCATGGCAACAAGCTGAGTTTGCATGAGAGCAACGTGAGCTTGCATGACTTCAGTGTGAGATTCCACTGCAGCCCCTAGACGTTGGGTGGCTCCTGCTTGTGTTGCAATCGGAGCTGAGACATCGGCCATTAGATGCTGCATCATAGATGGATCTGCAAGTATTCACATGGAGTTGGCCAACACATCCACGCTGAGGAGGATGGGCTCCAAGCTCTGTGCAAAGCCCTGTACCAAGATGGTGCCAGACTCTTCCATGTTCTTTGACAGTGACCACAGGCTTTTTGGCAGGGCACATCAGCCTTCTTCTGTAGGCCTCCACATCAAAGTCCTCATCTGAGTCCTCTGCAGCAGAACTTGTGTGCGACCTCGCCCTCCAGCGAGCTAGCACCTGTGCTACCCTTGTTCCCTGCCTTGGCTGCAGTCCTTTGGTGCCCGGTATCTCACCACATGCAGATCCCGCCTCTAAGCTGTTCCCTAAAGTACGTGTGGTGTCAGTATCTGAGCTGCTGGCTGCGAGTGTGAGAGCGAGTGACAGTGTTTCTTTATCACTACCCATCAATATTGGCGACCACGCTCTGGAAGTGGTTCAAGAGTTCACCTACCTAGGCTCAACTATCACCAGTAACCTGTCTCTAGATGCAGAAATCAACAAGCGCATGGGTAAGGCTTCCACTGCTATGTTCAGACTGGCCAAGAGAGTGTGGGAAAATGGCGCACTGACACGGAACACAAAAGTCCGAGTGTATCAGGCCTGTGTCCTCAGTACCTTGCTCTACGGCAGCGAGGCCTGGACAACGTATGCCAGCCAAGAGCGACGTCTCAATTCATTCCATCTTCGCTGCCTTCGGAGAATACTTGGCATCAGGTGGCAGGACTATATCTCCAACACAGAAGTCCTTGAAGCGGCCAACATCCCCAGCTTATACACACTACTGAGTCAGCGGCGCTTGAGATGGCTTGGCCATGTGAGCCGCATGGAAGATGGCAGGATCCCCAAAGACACATTGTACAGCGAGCTCGCCACTGGTATCAGACCCACCGGCCGTCCATGTCTCCGTTATAAAGACGTCTGCAAACGCGACATGAAATCGTGTGACATTGATCACAAGTCGTGGGAGTCAGTTGCCAGCATTCGCCAGAGCTGGCGGGCAGCCATAAAGACAGGGCTAAATTGTGGCGAGTCGAAGAGACTTAGTAGTTGGCAGGAAAAAAGACAGAGGCGCAAGGGGAGAGCCAACTGTGCAACAGCCCCAACAAACAAATTTCTCTGCAGCACCTGTGGAAGAGCCTGTCACTCCAGAATTGGCCTTTATAGCCACTCCAGGCGCTGCTTCACAAACCACTGACCACCTCCAGGCGCGTATCCATTGTCTCTCGAGATAAGGAGGCCCAAAAGAACCTTCCTGATCTATCTATTTCTCTTCCACCACTGTCTGTGGATCTGAATGGAGAAGGGCACAAGGGTAGGATTGTGGTGAGGGATGCAATGGAAAGCAAGAGGTACATGCTTAGACCATGTGCAGTTTGTAAATCAGAAGAGATTGTGGGATGAGGAGAAAGTACGATGTGAGAAGGAGCATAACATCATCTTCAATGGTTTCAGCGCCGCCACTGGCCACAGACTCAGTCATGGCTGCTCCAATGATGGTGACCGCTGTCTCCTCCATGGGTTAAGGACATATATTTGTGCTTATCCCCAGCTGGTTAGGTGCTGTTACCTCTGGTTATATACCACCTTGTCCTGCAAGAGATGAGGGAAGTGTGTCACTGGGTATGCTGCAGTTGGTTTGGGTAATGTGGCTATCATGGTTGGATAGCTGGCAGTATATGCAAGCTGTGAAATGTGATGTGAGGTTTGCAGCAGCGCTAAGTGTGTGAGGATGAGGTGAAGCTATAAATGTGAGGTATCATGATTGATAGAGATTGTTGGTAGGTAAGTGGTGTACTGACCTTGACCTCTCATGTGAGGTCACTGAACTTCTTGCAGCACCGCATCCATGTCCTCAGGGTTTGACTCCTGACTGCTATGGCCATCTGGTCCCATTACCTTTTCAAAGTTTGTCTGAAGGGCCTCCTGGCCCCCTTTGGATAGGTGAAATCTCTCCTGCTCTCCACCTCCTGCACCAAGCTCTTCAGTGCAGCACTGGAAAATCCTGGAGCCCGTTCCCTGCCATGCTGTGCCATTCTTGGGTCTTTCCCAGGCCAAACTGACTTTTACAATGACTCAGGCACCTGCTCCAGCCAAAGTGCAACCCCTCTTTTAAAAGGTGCAGACTGGTTTTAAGTAGCGAAGGCTAGCTTTAACTCATATTATCCGCTCATGATTCAGTGCCTGCTGTTGAGACGTGGAGCCATCCAACAGCACGCTTAGCAGTGGCTGCACACTACTCTCATTTACATGAGCAGGCTGCATGAAATTTGCATGCTGGCTGCATCAGAAGTAACGAGTGCAAAATGATCCTACAGCGTGATCCCCACACCCATTTTCAGATGTTACTGAATTTCGAAGCTTTTGTCCTGTGAGAAAGTCAGCAAACCATTTTTGGGACTTAAATGTATTTCATCAGAAACCAGAACAGAAAATTTCTAACTGTTTCAAGAGGTCACTTTTGCTTATGTAAATTTATGTTTATTGCAGACTGTATAAATGCTTTAAGGCACAAATCTTAAGGCAAAAAATTGCTGATGATGGGTAAAATGGTGCGGTGGTGGCTGATGGTTCAAAAGGGTTACGTATATGTCAAGGGAAGAGGGAGAATGGTGGGGGCATGCTAGGAAAGTGCCTCATGGTCCAACGGGATCATGGCAGTTCAAACCTTATTCTCTTAGGCCCCTCTCTCAGTCATAGCTACCAAATAACGGAACCCTGGAATAACATTTCCATATTTTGCACTCTCCTCTGTTCCCTGATCCCTGAATCCCCTCAAAGTAAAGTAAACCCTGAGATACCATCCTACTGCTGCCAGACTTTGGGCTTCCTTCCAAATGGTCCCAGATTCCAGTGCTGTCTCCAGTGTGATTATTCAGTCCCCCGAATAAAATGACTTCACATAACTTGTTCTTATAAAACATTCAAATCACCAAGAGCAATACCATAGTAAGTTGGCCAGTTCCATTATAAAAATGGTTTGTCTACCATGTATTTACTGCCTATCACATTTCAAGCATTACATTCAACTGTATCACTCTTCAAGAAAAGAATAAAAAAAAGGAACTCTCCAGGAACACAAATTACTCGAGCTAGAATGTCTGCAGCCTTTCAAATGAGCTCCATACGAACCCAATGTTTCTTTAATAGCAATTAGGTTTTGTAGCCTTAAAGGGACACACATGACAACTTTACATAATGCAATGTTTCTGGCCTTATAAACTAGCAAAGATTTGCTAGTACATACTAAAAGGAAATCTCATGAATTAACTCATTTAATTTACAAAAAATTTGGGAATATCCTCTTAAAATATCACTTGGCCGCATTTACAAGTAATTTTAATTATAAGCTATTATGATATCTCTGAAATACATCATTCCAATGTGACATCTATAAATGCTCAAGAAATTATTTTCATTTCTCATTGACTGCCTGACAGGTGCAAAAGGTGTACTGCACTTGTAAGGGGAGAAGTCGGCCAAATTTTGTCTTATACTGGGATCAGGAAACAAAAACAGGAGTGAAACTACAAGCCTTAGTGGCCTGCAATTATGCTTTTGATGATCAATACCAGGAAGAACAGTACCCACAAGGCTCCAAGACCTGAACCTCGTCTTGGGTGGAAAAAGCTTTTATGTGTCTTGTTATTTCTTTCTTCCATGTGCTCCCTGGACCACTCAGACCCTCCAATCCATGGAGAACCCTGATGCAAGTCCCACCACCAAATTTCTTGAGCCATCCCTCCAATTGGACACTCCACAGAAAGAGTCTGAGAAAAGTAAAGCAGAAAGCTGTGAATGTCCCTCACACCTCATTACCATCCTTACACTGAACCACTGCAGGTGCAGATCCAATAATATCAACATGAAGTAGTCCGGGGAACCTGATAAAACAGTTCTCTGTCACCATTATCTCTTCGCTGTACCTGCGAATTTAGCATTCTTCAGGCACAACATAGAGGAAAATCTACACTTATTCTCTTATTACTAATGGTATTTTGGTTTAGTTTTAACGTATAGTAACATTTATTAACAGCTATTAATATTTAAGTGAGAAAATCAACAGAGACTATAAAAACAATTCACAACCAACATACTGTGAAATGAAGTACCAAACATACTCACATGCTCCTTTGGAAGCTATCTATGTAACGCTGCAGCGCCTATTTAAGTAAAAGTGGAGTTATAACTACCAGGCTTCAAGTAACAGGGTGGATCCTGCAGACAAGTCTGGACTTGTTGAGTATGTGGTGTTGCTATGATGAGACAGAAAAGGCTGGTGGTATAGAAACAGTAAACTATTCATACTACATAATGCAGCCCTGGTAATCTCGATGGACTGATCATCAACTGGTGAATGGCCTTAAAAAAACTCAAGAATATGTAACTCATGATCTTTCTCAAAAGAGTGTGCGTTAATTGCCACTAGTCTCCTGACTCTCAACATAAATCAATGCCAAATGTCAAATGTAGTAGTGAGGTTATTGCAGCTGACAACAACCATTTGTCAACAACCCCCGCTGAAAATAAGCAAAACATTCCGGCTTCTCTCTTCATCCCTGACCAGTACAGACCCCAAAAGGTAGTATAATTAATTATTTTTAAAGACTGACTACTTATTTTCTATTAGCAGTACAAATACCGTATTAACAACTTAAGTAGATATTGTTCCTTCTTGGCAATAACTAGAATCACTCATTTAAATGAGAGGCGACATATTGAAGAAGGGACTGCAAAGAAACATGGCTTTGCCAGTGTCACAAATTTGACTACACAAGGGATGACAATAAAATCTAGTTTTTTTTTTGTCTTCCAGGATGAATTCATGGTATAGCTGAGACAAATGGATTTCCTATACCATACCCAAAATGATTTTACAAAAGCAAGTAAAATTTTGTGGAGTATGCAAAGTTAATGGGCCAGATCTTGCTGGAATATTGCAGAGGATTAAGAGATATGCCATAAGAGTTGCAAATCTCCAGAACTTGCTGGCCAATTTACTCTGCTCCGCCGTTTACTTCACCAAACGGCATCTTGTCATTAGTTTCCCCATTATTTTTAAGTATTCGCTGGATTTAGGCATTAATTGCCCATTAAATGCCCCACAGGAGGTTAAGCCTGGTCATTAACAGCTTAAGTACCTTTTTAACAATGAGATAATTGTTAATACAAGGCCAATCAACCTCTCTGGCCCAGAAATTGAATATTCCTTCAGGCACTAAATTGGGCTTAGTGATTTTACTGATGTCATTTTTAATTTTTTCTTATTTTTTCTTTATGACCCTTTTTTACTCTATCTCTCTTCAACCAATCTTTCTTTCCCTCCTTCTGTATACGATTTGACTCTATTTCACCCTTCTTCTCAGTTGTTCCCTCGGTTTCTTTCTCAATCCTTAAATCTTGTTGGTTAAGGAGATATGGATATGCTGAAGTCTCAGATGCCCTGTTGCTCTCACCATTCCGTTATCAGCTCGCATTTCCAGCATGCTCTGGCCCAAATTTTCTGCAGCTAAACAATGTGGAAAAAGTACAACTAACAGGGCATGCCACGAGATGCCCCACTCCAGCAAGATCCGGCCCTATAAATCCAAAGAAGTGCTCTGGTCACTATATAAAGCATTACTGAGACTCCATGTACTATACGTAAAATAAAGAGGCAGTTGAAAAGATTCAGAAAGGGTCAATAACTTGAACTATATGTGAAATGAATTCCACCCAAAACCTTGAAACATGGTGGCCCTGTCCTATACACCAAGCTCCATGAGTTTTTCACGGCCTGATGGGAAAAGGGCAGGATTCCACGGGATCTTCGTGATGCCGTTATCATCACCTTGTACAAAAACAAAGGGGAAAAATCTAACTGCTCCAACTACCGTTGGATCACCCTCCTTTCTATTGCTGGGAAGATCCTGGCTAGAATACTTCAGGACAGACTTGTGCCTACCATTGCAGAAGAAAACCTCCCAGAAAGTCAGTGTGGTTTCAGAGCAAACAGAGGCACCACAGACATGGTATTTGCACTCAGACAATTACAAGAAAAGTGTTGTGAGCAAAATAAAGGCCTGTACATCACTTTTGTAGATCTCGCCAAGGCATTCGACACTGGTTAGCAGAAACGGACTTTGGAAAATCGTTGAAAAACGTGGATGCCCACCCAGGCTCCTGGCCATGGTGATGGTGTTTCATGAAAATTAGTATGGAAAAGTCAAGCAATACAGTGACCTCTTGAGTCCCTTCTGAATCTCCAATGGCATGAAATGAGTAAGAAACAGGAAACAAATGCCCCCCAAATATAGTTCAAGCTTTTTAAAAAGGGAATTTATAAGGTGGATGCAATAAGCTATTCTCTGCAAAGCCAGAAGACATATTGATAAATTGAGGATACTGAAGACTAATTACCATTAACAATGGGTAGTCTTGCCACCATGTTACCTGTGATTTCCTGCTATGTCTGACCTCTGACAGTAGCTTGAATTTAGCAAACTATTCCATAAGAGTCTTTGACCTATGGAAAAGATTGTCAACAGCAATTACTCCAATAAAGCATTCAGAGAGAAATTTCAAAAAGTAAAGAGACAAAGGTTCAAAATACAGATCAGGTCCTGAATGATAAAGCAAACTGGATTGGCTGCATTCAATGTCTGCTGCATTGTCTGGTTCTGTCACTGCTCCAGTGTTAGTTCTCAGTTTACTTCATGGCAGTAACAACAAAATAATGAACTGCTAATGAAAAGCTGGCATCCATAATTGTGATACACATCAAGTGGAGGCAACTCACATCCCTGGGTTTTGAGGTCAGAGGACTGCTGTGTGCCCATTACACATAGTGTGAGATAGTATGATGAGAATTTTGTGGTGCTGAGAACCTGCACAACAGGCATGTGCTGGGTTCATGAAAAACCCAAAGTTAATGAGGTTCTTGCCGCAAAATGCATTCTCAGTACTTCAATAGAACACATATAAATAGGCACTGCACAATTGGCCCACTCAGCCATGTTGGTATTTGTCTGTTAAAGGGAAGGCAAATTGGTAGTTGCATTCACAGCAGCATGTTGACCTAGTAATTTCATTATTTATTTCACAGTGGCTCATTATTGCAGCTATCTACACCTTACTTAGGTTGTATCCCATCTGCCACCTGTGTGTGTAAGCTGCCCATGGGTGTCCTCGTGGCCTGCCCTCTCTACCCTTTGGTTCTGGAGCATGATGTGCAAGATCAGAGAAGGCATATCATGCCACCCGAACAGTTTTGTGGAATGTGTAAATGAGATGCAGGGACAATTTTCCTGACAACTTTTCTTCCTAAACCTCTTAGCTCAAATACCTCCTTACAGTGATGTGGCTGAGGGTGGGAAGAGAGTGGAGTGGAGGTTTTGAAATAATTTCAATAGTTGTTTGATTCCTGGAACTAGGGTTTTATCATTCTCCCATAATTCCTTGGTACATGAATGTTACTTCCTGTAAGCTAACAGACTTACTGTCGGTATACGTGAGTAAATCATTTACTATTGAAAGTAATATAGGCTACTTTGTATAATTAATGAACTGTTTCAGAGTGCTGCATTATTGACTATAAAGTGAATTAATCCACACTTGGGGGTATTATACAGCTAACTGATATGGCTGAATTCCAGTCAAACCTTGATGTGATGACCTTCAAGATTTTGGCAGGTAAAACCAGCTTGGTGTATTTTAATGCTGATGCAAAGCTGTATTCATATATTACAGCTTGCTAGAGAATTGTGCATTTTGTGCTTAACCTCTCATACTCAAATAACAAGATTAGACCCAAGCACTCACCTAAGAAACTCAAAGTCACAGCCTATGCTACATTTGTCTGTTGTATTGGCTTTCTGTAGTATACTGCGTCATGTTTAGAAACTGCCTTTGGACAGGAACCCATTGTAAGCAATTTTTCAAACTCAGCTGGGCTATCCTATCTCAGTAATGTTTGCAGATAGATAACAGATGACTGATCAAGCATTGCAACATAATTCAAATGCAGATTTTAAGATGGAAGAAAGGGAAGTGCTGGAAAGATCCCTTATCATTTTCATAGCAAAATGTCATGTGCCAACAACATAATTGGGCTGGAATTTACATCATAGTAATGGCACATCTATGGTGTATGCCATTATTGTGCTGCAGAAATTCTAGGAAATTATGGTGTTAATATTTTAAGCCATTACTTTGACCACGCCATAATTTGTTGAGACTTTTGTACTGCTCCATGAAGACCTTTGCTGAAAAGGTTGAACAACTATGTATCAGAGCCCTGACCCTTCCCCATCCTGCGCCCCCCCCCCACCCCCGGCCCCTCAATGGCGAGTTTGAGTTTGCTGAATTATCATCATTGCAGTCACCACGACCACTTAGACCATTACTGAAGGGTGCTGGTGGGATCAGTATGTTTGGTGCAATCTCAGGAATTGTAATTTATTGTTTAAATTTAGAAATAATTGCGTTGCCCACATTTGGTTCTTTTTATAATTGAATGGTAGAGTTCTTATTTTGTTTAGGGTCCCTGGTGCGAAGTGGAAAGCAGCACAAATTATTTATATATATGAAGGAAGCAGGTTGTCTTTAACTACCATCCTATTGTGACTTCTTTTATGTGTAATTCAGATTGTTAATCCTATGCATTGTGAATATGATCACTCGTATTCTCAATGTGCCCATTTACACATTATTAAAAACCAGTAGTAAATCAGAAATAGAACAAGGATTATGGACAGCTTGAACAGTTGAAGGCTAAAAGCCTCTGGTTTCTGTGGGGAAAAAATGGTTGGGGTGTGTGGGGAGGTAGGGAGGAAACTTACCATTAAATTGGGGAAAGGGCGTACAAGAGAATGAAATTCTACAATTATCCTTTAAACAAGAATACTACTGGAGGAGGAGTGCTTTCAATATTAAGCATGTTCTTTATTTAATTATTTTCCATCTGGTGGGAGGATTTATTTAATGATATGTGCTGAGCTATTTATTAAGTGATGGTACTGAATAAATAAGTTTGAAAGGAAATGCTCATGGAGGAAACCTGTGATTGACATAGCTGAGTGCGATTCTAGCGACTGCCCGTCCAAGGTATACAATGCTGAGAGGAAGTGATCAAAGTAAGCACTTTCCCTGCCCGAAAGGAAAGATGAACATATGGTTCCCAAAGCTCTCCACCACTGTGCTTTTCCTTGTGTTATGTGTAGCTCTGTTATAGACTAATTGATTAAGATTAATTGCTATAATTAGTCCACAATTCCATTAGTATTGTATCATGCAACTAACAGGATGGTGGAAGAAGAATTAGATGGATCGTGGTCATTTTCATTTAGCAATTCCTATATTCCAACTTCAAAACCTATTTTAACCAGAGAACTAAAAAGCAGTGGTTTACATTTAAAATAAGATATCACTTTTAAGTTGCAGCCTATATTTTCAAAACAACATATATTTAAATTTACAACATGAGTTTATTCGCCTGCTCACCAAGTTAGCAAGTCTGAGAAAATTAGGACAAATCTAGCTTCAGTTGGAGCCCAAGCTATCGGAGATTCAAAAATGTAAGAGTTGTGAGGTGAATATTTTCACAGCTGTACTGCAAAGCCAAACATTGGCTTTTATGATAATTTACACACGCTAATTTGAAGACTTGGCAACTGTCTTGCAATTTTTATAAAAGTCAAAAATTAATAGCTATCATGTTCATTCAATTTCCTGTTAAAATCAGCAGGAATTCTATGATTAGAGCTCTATTCCCCCGCCCACCCCACCCCCCCCCCCCATTGTTTGTTTCCCCCAGCAGTGTTCAGCAAATAAGTTTAAAAGATGTTACTACTTGATTTATTCCCTTAGTTACAGCAAAAAGAAAATATGTTGGCATCACATTTACTGTTATTCTCCCTATACTACAGTTAACTGTATCTGCTTCATCTCAAACAAGATATAGTTGAAGATGGAGATACACTGAGAGCTCAGGCAAAAGGGCTACTCAAAGTCTGCATCAAAACTGCTCATTGCATAATTAAAGCTGCAAAAGTATTAACTTACTTTATGGTGAGATTGCACTTTGCAAGCCCTAGCATGCAGTTATTATGCAAGAAACAGGTTATTGCTTTTCTTGTGGATGCCTCCCTTTGATCTTATCAATGAATATTTGAAATTAGACTTATTTGTACCTTTTTTTTAAAAACACAATTGACATCACATTTTCCTTCATATTCTTCAAAACGCATAGGAGTCTTTCAAAAGTATTTCAATCGCTAGCATCGTAAAACTGACATTAGGCATGTGTTGGCGCTGCACTCCCGTCTCATTGCTAATGGTTGAGTTACACTTAGTATGATGTACGATGCTTTCTGCAAGCCTGAAAATAAATTTCCTTACCTCAGCAATCAAGAGCTGTCGGAGTTGTTTGCATCCCCTGTAGAATATTAAATGTGATGAGCTCAGGTTTATAGTTCTAACTTTTCTTCCAGGCCACAGACTAGAAAAGCTTTAGTGAATCAACCATGAAGCAGAAAAAGTTAAAAGAAAAGAGTAGCTCAACCTTTCACTGAAGTCTACAACTGGTGAACCCTGTGGAGGAAGCAAGCAAGCCTGCACAAGTCGACACAAATCTCTGTAAATACAATTAACCATCGCTGCTGAGTCCATCCAAGTTCCAGCACGACCAAACACTGCCTATGTTCTGAGAGTCCCAGCTGGAGTCTGCTAAGGCTGAAGCAAATTACCTGGCAAATGGTACTAAAATGTCATTGTACAATTAAGTCTTCAGCTGCATTTTCAGCCAAAAGCACACTCCCCATCCAAAGTCAACAAAAGTGTGACATTCTAATCCCTGTAACCATGTTGATGGGATGGCAAACAATTTTCCAAAAGAGTTCACTACAGAGAAACCAGATGGATTATTTTGGATAAGGTACCAATTTTTCAGCAGCACATTTCTTTACAGAAATGCTAAATAAATAAGCTTACGACAGTGTATGACTGACGTATTATTGTCATCCGTGAGCATGTAAAATATATTCCTCCTTTTTAAAACTCTTTTTAACAAAAAGGTCTTGGGAGAAGTAAAATGGGTTGCACTAAATCTGGGATCAGAATCATAACAGTTAAAAAAAAATTAAATCCACATGGAAGATCCACCCTGGAGCCGTGTATTAATTCATTTACTCAGGAAAACAGTGAAGTGTATCAGCTTTATTACAGGCAACAGGATTCTCGGTGTGCTTGCTCCATGTCAAAGGCATACATGCAAGCAATTTGTTTTCATATGGTGGGGTGCCTCTTTTTATCCTATCAAGCATTTACGAATGTACAACAGGAGAAGACCAGCTGGCCCATCAAGCCTGTCCCATCTCAACACGATGCAACCTATATGTACCAATAATCACCCATTTCCCCACCTGTCACCCCCCAGCACACATGCAATCTCTTGAGAGGCAAAATAAAAGGACTGGATAGAGTATTCCAGACATGGTCAAATTAAAGCACCATACATGGTATGATCTGCAGTAGTTTTATATTCAGTTGTCCTAGCAATACTTCCTGGCACCCTGTTCTTTTTCACAACAGCTTCATGTCACTGGTTATGGACCTTCAATGTTCTGCGAAGTACAACCCAAATTCCTTGTCCCCCTCAGCAACCGTGAACATGCAATCTTTCTTGGTATATATGCCTGGAACTGTTCCTGCCCACAGTGCACTAGGCTACACTGAAATACATCTGTCACATCTGGGCCCATTGCCCCAGTCTATCTAGATCTGCCTGTGGACTATTTATTTAATTTCAGGTCCTAACTCTAAACCATATCTTCAAGTCATTGTTACAATCAGGTGAGGAGGGTTAAAAGGCTCCCCTCTTGTCTCTCTCCTTGTTTGACTGCAACAGGGTTTATTCCTTTTTAAACAGTGGATGTGTTTACCAATTCAGTGAGTGTTTAACTCTTTATGTGCTATGCTTATAAGAGCACCAATCGGACAGGTTTTCTTGAGTTTAAATAAGAAAGGGGTTAGTTTATTGTACTTGAAAGCAAAACACGATCTAAGTAAAAATAATAAACTATGCTCCAACTTTCACACACATGCACATGAGAATCACACACACACAAATAGGTTACAGAATGATGAAGAATAGTTTGGCTGGATTAGAGTCCAGAACAAATAAAAATAATATACAGTCAGTGGGATCTGGTCATTCATTTGTCTTCTGGCTGAATTTGTGGTTCTGAAGTTCTGGTTGGTAGAAGTACACTTGCAGCTGGTCCACCTGGTTCAGGGTTTTCTTGGAGACAGTGATGTAGGTGGCTTTCTCCCCGGGGGTCTCTGTCTGTAGTGATGATAGACTTGGACAGGAGTCGAAGCTTGCAGTATGGAATACACATACTGTGTGTGTGTGTGATTCTCATGTGCATGTCTGTGAAAGTTGGAGCATAGTTTATTATTTTTACTTAGATCGTGTTTTGCTTTCAAGTACAATAAACTAACCCCTTTCTTATTTAAACTCAAGAAAACCTGTCCGATTGGTGCTCTTATAAGCATAGCACATAAAGAGTTAAACACTCACTGAATTGGTAAACACATCCACTGTTTAAAAAGGAATAAACCCTGTTGCAGTCAAACAAGGAGAGAGACAAGAGGGGAGCCTTTTAACCCTCCTCACCTGATTGTACAGAGAGAGGCAGCTCCACTGGGGTCCTGCACTGATTAGCTCTCAGAGCTTGTCTGCTCTGTGTAACAAAAACTCCAAGTTTTCGCACAGACTGGGGAAACTGTCACAGTGTATTCTCTCAGTGTATTCTTTTGTTCACTTTAATGAGATTCAAAGTCTATGAATCCCAAATCTCTCTCAGTTCTTATCGTTTCAATGGTTACCCCCCTGGAGGTTCATCTCCACTGTGAATGCTCCTAGATGGCTTTAAATGTCTTGCTGACGAGGGCGATACCAGGTTATTTACTCAACTGTTCAAGCCATTATTCTGGACGCGAGCTATTTAGACATGTGTCTCCACTTCAATGCCTTGGAATGTGAGGTATTTCCATGCAAATTGTGGTGGCCATTTTGGCTGCCAGTTTTAAAAGTTGAATGTAGATTTCCAACTGATAAATTCAATATCTTCATTCAGCATGGCGTGTTTTCCTGACATCATCAACAAATGTATGGACTGTTCCCCTGATGCTAACATCCAGATGATCAATAAAGTTGGTGAAGAACAAAAGACCTAATAAGGATCCCTGCAGCACTCAGCTAGTAACCATTTCCCACATACCATTGACAACTACACTGTCTACATGAATGCAATCAATCTAAAATCTGCTTGCTAAACCTACAAGATGTAACCTTACTTAGCAGCCTTTTGTGTGGCAATTTATCAAAGACTTTTTGAAAATACAGATACAGTCTGCAAAATTTGGTGACGTAACACCTGTATTTTCGGCGTAGTGGGTGCCATTTTGGGTCCAAAATGTTGTTTGTGCTTGCGCGCGCACTTCTGGTTTTAGATAGGGCATTAGCATGGGCGCAGGTAGGATAAGTCGGAAGTATGCAGAGTAGGCAGATGGTGACGTCAGTCAGAGTGTAACTATTTTTGACCAGCAAAAGCCCTCTCTTAACCTGACACAGCCGAACATGTGTTCAGCAACAGGAAGGACCACCCCAGCCCCCAAAAAACCTATCAGCGCTAGTTAAAGGGATCAACAACCACTTTCAGGTTTGCTTCTGATTGATTTGTACTGACTGTTGCTAAGTTAGTAGAAGTCTTTGGAGGTTTGTACTGCTACTTAAACTTGGTGAAGTCCACACAAAGGGCTGGATTTTGTATTCCCACCGCCAGGAGCGGTGGAGGGCGCAGAACATGGCAGCCATCCCCCACGGGTTCCGCGCCACTGCACCGATGCAATTACAGGGCAGGCAGCCATTTTACATATTCATGGTGGCCGCCCCACAATTATGTGGTGGGCGCGGCCTTGGCGACGCTGTGCACAGCATCGCTTGTTGAAGGAGCAGCTGCTGGCACCATTTTTAAAAGGCTGCCAACCCTGAAAACAGTTCACCCCCCAACCCATCAGAGTGCTGAGTTCAACCCTTCCCCTGCCCACCCATCAGTGCAGAGTTCATCCCTCCTCCACCCATCACAATGCAGAGTTCGCCCCCTCCCCCCCATACCCATCAGCCTGCAGCGTTCACCCCTTCCTCCGCCCACCCATCAGAGTGCAGAGTTCACCCGTTCCTTCCGACCCATCAGAGTGCAGAGTTCACCCGTTCCTTCCGACCCATCAGAGTGCAGAGTTCACTCCTCCCTCACCTTGGTGGCACCAGCTTTCCCTAGATGGGAAAGTCAAGGCGCATGAGTGTCACTCATCACGCTGAGGATTGGGAACTGAAGGTAAAATCGCTTGGTTTATATTTTAATTCATGCAAATATGTTATTTAAATCGGGTCCCGCACAGAGCAGTGGAGGGGCCGCCCGGAGCTTCTCCGCCACCAGGTAGATCGGTCCCGATAATCTTGGTGTTGGGTTCCGTGACGGCCCCTGCTACTCTGATTTTCCGGCCGCCCCTACCACGGAACCCGATATCCTGCTAGGAACAGCCCAGAGTGTGCAGCGCATGTTGAAGGCCTTCATTCTCACTTCCATGTCCATGTCCTGACGACTCTGGGACGCACTAGTATTTTCAAAGCCGGTGTGGGGGTAGGGTGAGCCAGGTCCGTTAAGTTCTTTGAGGAGCTTGTTAACGAGCTGGGAGGAGCCAGAAGGTGATTTTCAAATTGCAGATTGCCAAACCTGAACAGTCTGGTACACGTTTGTGTACAACTGTCAGGTGCAATGTGGGTGTTTTCTCTGATGTTACAACCGAGGCAGGAGTGCACCATCAATTCAGTCCCACTTCTTCACAGGATCCCCATATGTCCTGCTATAGGAATTTCATGCACTAACCTAAATAATTCCCAGCGATACTTGGGTGGTACCACTAACTGTCAAACAACGATCCATTCTTCGTCCGCAGGTCTGTGAAGCGGTCTCCACTTCCTCCTCACAATCCCATCTTTAACATAATAGCCTTCTGGAACTCTTCTTGCCTCAGCTTCTTTCAGAACTAATTGTGCCACTTTATTTAACTCTGGATCAGCTTGCTGAGCTGTGATCAGAGAAGATTTATTCAACGTTTCATTTGGATTATCTAAATCCCCAAAGAAAGTTTCAGATATTTGGCTATCTGTCTGTGGTGCCAATTTTACCTCCGACAAAGGAACTTGCTTAGCAATTGCTTGGGTTATTACACACGAAGGAAAAATTTCTGGAATCTTTTCCTGTAACTGTTCTGTCTCTTTAATTTCACTTGGTTTCTTTGTATCTATGGGAGAAGCTAATACTTTTGCTCCGTCCAAATCATTCCCTAGGAGTAGGTCAATTCCATCTACAGGCAAACTATGGACAACTCCTACAGTTACCATCCCAGACATTAGGTCACACTCTAGGTGCACTCAATACAAAGGTACGGGTATATATTCCCTGCCAATACCATTCACTAAAACTTTAGCATTCAGTGCGCTCTCTGGTGGAAATATTGTATATTTCCCCAGCAAAAGAGTTTGAGCTGCTCCTGTATCCCTAAGTATAATGATAGGTTTGCCTACCTCACTTGAGGGATAAGGAGTTACTTTTCTTTTCAACAAGAATTCCCTATAACTCTCAGTTATCTTATTCACAACCCCTGCACTCACAGCGGTTTTCGTATTTGGCCTTACAACTGCAGTCAGAGCTACATCCTGATCTGTCATACTCTCGGTCAGGGCCCCTTCCTCTGCATTGGCTTTGTGCACCACGATAAGTCCCATGGGTTTACCTCGCAACTTCAAGCATTCTGCACAAAGATGTCCCGCCTTGTGACAATGATAACACTTCGGCTTGCAGACCTCACTTCCACCCTCAGCACCTTCCTTTCAGGCCTGAGGAGGAAATCCTGGGGCGCTCCCAGCTGTCCCTTCTTGTCCCCAACAACTTGACTTCCTTTCATTCTCCTACCTTCTATGCTTCTCGGGTTTGTGGGGTGACGGACAAAAGGTTTGGGCTTGTACACAAGCTCAAAATCATCAGCAATTTCCGCTGCCTGTCTGGCTCTTGAAACCTACTGGTTCTCTACATGAGTTCTCACTACTAGAGGAAGTGAATTTTTAAGTTCTTCCAGGAGAATTAGTTCCCCAAGATTCTCATACGTGGCTTCCATTTTTAGTGCCCGTATCCAACGATCAAAATTAATTTCCTTTACCCTCTCATATTCTACATAAGTCTGCCCGGCCAATCTCCAGAGCTTCCAAAACTTCTGTCGGTAAGCTTCAGGGACTAACTCATACGCAGCAAGAATAGACTTTTTGCCATTCTCACAATCTGCAGAAGCCTCCTCAGAAAGCATGGCATAAACTTCATGAGCTCTGTCCATCAACCTGCTCTGCAAAAGCAGTGTCCAGCTTTCCTTTGGCCATTTCATTTGTTGGCTATCTTTTCAAAAGAAATTAAAAATGCCTCTACTTCCCTTTCCTCAAACTTAGGAAGAGCTTATATCAATTTAAACAGCTTTTCGCTGGGTGCCAGGCTGGAGTCAGATTCTTCCTCATCAGAATCTTTACTGGAGTCAAGACCACCCCTTTGTTTTAGTTCCATCTTTTTTCATTTGAATTCCCTTTCTTTTTTTTCAATTTTTGAAATTCAAGTTTTTTCCAATTCTATTTCTTTTTCTTTCTCCTTGTCAAGTTTTCTTAGCACTTTTTCTGTTTCTTGTTGAAGCCTAATTTTTTCCATTTCTTGTTCCTGCTCAAGTTGTTTCATTTGTAACTAAATTTTAGCTAATTCAACGGCACTATCCTCTGATTTACTGTCTTCTTCCAATTTCAAATGTTAGCCTATTACTTCAATTATGTCTGCTTTTTTAGCACCTGATTTCAATTTTAACCCCAATTGTGCTGTTAAATCCTTTAGTTTAACCTTGGTTAAATTTTGCACGTCACTGAGGAATACCTCGTCCTTCCCCAGAAAAGCTTCAACAACTGTTAGACATTTTGGTGGTGTAGACTTTACCTTATTACACAAGAAACCTGGTTCTTTTATGTTCCTTTTTCAATTATTATTACTCCACTTACAAGTGAACGTTGTCAGCGTTGTGTTTAATACCGACAAGAGTCCCCAATTAATATGTTACGACAGAGGTGGGAGGAGTGCACTGTTAATTCAGTCCCACTTCTCCACAGGTCACAGCATATCATTAAATTTTCCCACTTACTGAAATAACTAATTAGATACTCTATTTGTCCCCAGAATAAAGCACAACAACCAGGTTTCTTTATAATAAACAGATAATTTTGTTCTTTATTAAACCAAGACTTACCAATAATTAAGTAAATATATACATGAATTGAGATATTAAAGCCCTGTACTTTTATCCTAGCCCTCACGCTCACGCACATACATCCAAAAACCAGTTAACCGTGCAAAAAAAAGGGATTTTTGTTTACAGCTGTTACAAAGAAATAGAAGGAATAAAAAAAAACTTAATCTGCAAAGATATGGAAGGAACTCCTTCGTTTTGGCAAGGTGTACCAAAGTCAAATAGTTGGCTGTCACTAGGAATCTTTCCAGGCGAGGTTGACGAACATAAAATAAAATCAAGAAATGCTGGAAATACTCAGCAGGTCTGGCAGCATCTGTGGAGAGAGAAGCAGAGTTAACATTTCAGGTCAGTGACCCTTCATCAGAACTGGCAAATATTAGAAATGTAAAAGGTTTTAAGCAAGTAAAGCGGGGGTGAGGCAAGAGATAACAAAAGAGATGTTGATAGGAATAGGTCACAGAGGATAACTGACCAGAAGGTCATGGAGCAAAGGCAAATGGTATGTTAATTGTGTCCTGAAAGACAAAGCGTTAGTACAGAAAGGGTGTTAATTGACAGAAAAATGAACAGCCCTGGCCCCAAGCAAAAACATGAAAAAAAACCAGTGGGTAGGCACAGCAGAAACAAACTAAACAAACTAAAATAAACAAATAAAAATAAATAAGAAAAAAATAACTAAAAATAAAAAGGGGGGGCCCCATCATGCTCTGAAATTATTGAACTCAGTGTTCAGTTCAGCAGGTGCCGAGCTCGCCTTCGGCCCAATTACGGCATCTGCAGATGAAGATAGTGCTGCATGAATGACACAGACGTGGCACGGAGTCAGGACCCATAAATTATCCAGGTGTTGCGTTCTCGACCCCAGACTGGAAATCAAGTCCCGTCCCTAATCCTAGCAAAAGATACTTCCGCTTTTACTTCTTCAGATTCAATTTTAGCATCAGCTCTGTGCAACAGCGTTGGTAAAAACACAGCAGAGATTGAAAATAAAAATACTAACACCACAGTCTGCTTAGTGTTCAATACAACAGAATCCTGTTTGAAATAAGGTGCATTCCATCGATATTAACTATTTTAAATCACTCTCCATTTATTGCTATGACATCCTTGAATATAGACCGTGAAGTTTGTGCTGAGTTGAAATTGCACAGGAACAATTCCACTCTACATTTCCATCTGATTTGTCCCTACCAAAAGACTCTCAACGTAAACAGCAAGGCTGCAATCATCCCCAACAGAAAGGATAAACACTCCAAAAGTGTGCACGTTCATTGTAAGTTTAGTGCAATGCCAAGTGATTTCCATTTTGCAATGACACTAAACTTGCAGGGTAAATCTGGAGCCAGAGCCTTAACTGACTCTGTGTGAGTCCCTTAAGACAGTATGCTTTGACACCACATTAAGAAATCTTTCAAAGCTATACAAAGTGCTCAGTGGACCGTTGGGCCTCCTAAGTGCCTTTCAAATTTAGCTGACATCAGCTGAAATTTTGGAGGGCAGGGACTCTTCTCCAATAGCACCTTGTATATATACAAATATAGTGCCTTTAACATTTTAATTTCTTATTGTTAGTTGCAAGTTCTACACATTTATGCATCCAGACATGCATAGAGCTCTCTCCTGGGTTATATAGTTGAAGTTCCAGGCAGGTAGAAGATAAGAAATGGAAGAAGTGTTCTGTCGAGCTGCAACCTAAACTACAGCTAATGTTTTTGAGAGACTAGTGTAGCATCAGTGTCAATGCACTCTTGAAGAATTTGAGGTGGGACTGTTAACTGTCTAAAATCACAAGCATCCTAATATTAACATTGAGTGGAACAATAGGAAGGGTTAGAACAGCCTTTGCTGAACCAATTTCCTTTTTATACTCAAAGCATATCTGTGTGTTGTCCTCTGCCTGCTGGGCAATTGGAAAAGAAGTTTGAATTTAGTGACTTCACCTATTTGGATGGCACTTTAAAGTAATTTAAGTAATAACAGGAAATTAAGGAATTTGGAGTGAGGAAGGAGTAAGATCTCAAAGGCATGGTCAAGAGGTTCGTTTCCTGAGGACTTTTAAAGACAGGCAGAAAGGTAACAAGGTAAAATGATTGAGAAGGAAAATTCAAGAGACAAGGGCATAGTGGTTTAAAGATCAACCCCTAATTGAGGAGTGGAAGGGGCGGGAAGCAAGCAATAAACTAGAGCCAGAGGCATGGAGGGTATAGTCGGGGATATATGGTTGAAGAAGATTCCACAGTAGGGTGGTGCAGGCCAGGGAAGGAACAGAGATCACCCTCAAGGTAACAACTTGTGAATATATATTGTTTGCATTTCTGGTAGGATTCCACATTGAGAGTAAGGACCAAGTACAGTGGCACAGTGGCGCAGTGGTTAGCACCGCAGCCTCACAGCTCCAGGGACCCGGGTTCGATTCCGGGTACTGCCTGTGTGGAGTTTGCAAGTTCTCCCTGTGTCTGCGTGGGTTTTCTCCGGGTGCTCCGGTTTCCTCCCACAAGCCAAAAGACTTGCAGGTTGATAGGTAAATTGGCCATTATAAATTGTCACTAGTATAGGTAGGTGGTAGGGAAATATAAGGACAGGTGGGGATGTTTGGTAGGCATATGGGATTCGTGTAGGATTAGTATGAATGGGTGGTTGATGTTCGGCACAGACTCGGTGGGCCGAAGGGCCTGTTTCAGTGCTGTATCTCTAATCTAATCTACAGACGTCGAATAAAATAGGTTTAGGATATGAGGAAGAATTGCATGAGGGCACACAAATGTAATTCAATCCCTATTTTAAACTCATACATTCTGCACTTAATTTTATAATTCCATTATAAGTTCCTGCGTTCACATCTAGGATGGAAATTGCCTACATAAATGTATCATGCTGTTATTACATCAACCCACCAGTATAGATAAGTCTGGAATAAGAAGCTAGTATCAGTAATGGTGACCATAAAACTACCAGATTGTTGTAAAAACCAACTGATTCACAGGTGTCCTTTAGGGAAGGAAACCTGCCGTTCTTACCCAATCTAGCCTCTTTGTGATCCCAGACCCACAGCACTGTGGTTGATTCTTAACTGCCTTATGAAATGGCCTAGCAATCTATTTCTATAATCCACACAAACTGCAGAGGTTCAAGAAGACCATCACCATCTCAAGGGCAATCAGGGATGAGCAAGAAATGTCAGCCTTATCAGCGATGCACACATCACGTGAATGAATAAAAGAAGTTATGGTGCTCTATACAAGTGTAGCAATAGAAAGTATTTGCTTAAGAGTCAAATTACTGTTCTTATGCATCCAAACATATCTGACATTTGATGTAAAACTTTGATCAATGAAAAGTATGCAGATCCTTGCTATTTATATGGTGTTAAATTCCACCTGAAATGTAACATGCTAATAAAAAGTGCATAAGTGGGCCAATTTAGGAATGGCACTTGTTTGTCAAATGCTTGAGAAGAGGCAAAAGATGGTTTTGTCAATAACAGCTCAAACCATTCTATGGTAATGATCTAGATGCAGCAAGTTTCCACCTTCCACACAGTCTCTGAGGCACAGCCTTGTGATCAGGGTATCAGAAATTCTAGAGCAGCATCACAGAAAGAGATTACAGAAACACATTGTTGACAATGCCAAGAAAAACACTGATATCAAGGAGGTTACTGAGAGGACACACAGCCTGGAGTGACTACCACAACAATTCATTGCTGTTCCTGGAAAGCTACTTTTATTACAGTCCCAGCAAACTGAAATCAAGATGGAAGCTAATGAAAATCCCTCTCGATAATGATGATGCTGTCCACACTGAATAAACAATATTAACGGTTCACCGATGGGGTACAAGGGACAGTTAATGATTTTTTTACATTTTGATGACAATCTGAAGGTCGCCAAATGAAATTAATTTGATGCCTGGCGGCTGATAAGGAAACAGATGTACTGAGATGGAAAGGCAGACAAAGGCAAAGTGTTCATTAGGTACCCCACTAGCACTTGTGGTTAGACCTACTGCACGAAGCATAGTGTCTGTCAAACATGCAAGCAACAATGTTCCAGGTCAGGCTTTTGACACTGTCTCTTCAATAAATGGCTACATGACTGAGCTGGCATTAAACAGTTGTCTAATATGCAATTAATAATTAGCAGTCAGTACATGGCTACAAAATGTTACCTTCATTTATAGAGGCAATTAATTTTACCCGTGGACAAATTCGTCCATTCTCACATCTAGTCACACCCAAAAATACACCTATTTCCGACAATCATTCCCTTTGTCCTTTTCATTTGCAGCCTTTCCATACCATGAACCTTCCCTGACAGGAGGCCTCCATCCATAAATCTCCTTATGGAGGCATGCAGGTTGAGCTAGTGTTACAGTTTTCCCTTGGGGAAGCCTGGCCTTGACTCAGCTAGTCCTCAGAGAGGTACACTGAGACTAGGAACTCACCATGCAGGTAATCTCATTTCCTATCTCTCTGTGGCACAGTACACAAACACAATAAGCTGTGCCACTCTGAAAAGAACAAATTATTCTTTCTAAAAATTTATCAATTTCCTACAGCTAGCTTTGGCTCCTAAACTTCAGAGTGTGATAACAAACACAGATAACAATGAAATCTGATTGAAACAAAAAAGATCTTCTAAACAATGATGTTAAAGGGGAGGAGGCAGGACTGATAAGGAGGAATGAACTAGGGTCACTGGAACAGTGAAAGACAAATAATTTCCACAAACAGCGACGGCAGTGGGAAGGGATTCTTGTTTATTGCAGCTCTTTTCAAGTAGTTATGTTGCTGCTGGGAATGAGAGGTGATGCTTGTGACCTTCACACTTCACTGCACATTACAGATTCCTGCATAGTTAAGAAATGGGTGTCAATCACTGCGATAGCAAATTAAGTACCAAAACAGACTTTATGGCCCGCCACAGTTATCCACAGCAACGGAGCAGCGCACTGAGCAGACTGCCTCCACCTCACCTGCTAATGTCAGGGTGGCACCTAGACGTAGGGGCAGAAAGCAAAAAATAAAAAACAGTTTTGAGCATGAAGGTGGCACGGGTGTTGTAAATATTGTGCAACCGGTCAATAATTTTCATAACATCTTTATTTACTTTTATCATTTGATACACTCTTGTAAATCTTTTGCTTGGTTTCAGATGAAAACAAAGATGTTCATTGGAGGCCTACGACAGCAACGCATTGATGCTTGCAAAGCATCTCAGAAAATGTCCAGTGTCCATTTCTCATTGCAATTTGAGCCTTCACTCTTCCATGATGGCTACTTTCCTATTGATGATTAATAACTTTTTTCAACACTGTCATGCCTTACTTTTGTGTTTCTATGGTCATAACTTAATGCTGCTTGTAGTGGTGTGTAGTTGCATTTATTGTAGCCCATAGAAGATTTCAAGTGCCAATCACATGAAAGTGCAATAACACTTTGTTAAGATTGCAGCAATGAATAAGACCTCAGGCATATGTGAATTTCTGTGGGAAATTGTTATGTTTCTTCTCCCAACGTTCCTTGATGATGTGGCTTATTGTTGGCTGAAACGTGCAGAAATTAGGTTCTCCCTGTCTCTCCATGGCCCTTATATCGATAATGGCATCGTTGTTATTGTTGTTCTCCTCCTCACCTTCTTCATAGTCATCCTCATCTGAGGAGGACTGGTGTTCCTCCTGTTCCTCCGCCTGCAGAATGTTGCCGCATCTAATTGCAAGCAACGATTATTCGTGACACCCTCTCTGATGCGTACTGGAGCTTCTCCAGACCGGTCAAAGCAGCAGAATTGCATTTTCAACATGCCAATGATGTGTTCAATGATGGCACTGGTGGATGTGTGAGCAGCATTGTACCTCTCTTCAGCAGTGCTTTGGGGATGCAACCATGTACAAAGTGGGTAACCCTCGTCACCCAGGATCCATCCGTCCACTTCGGTTGGTTCCTCGAAAACTGCTGGCAGCTGGGAGTTCCTCAAAATGTATGAGTCGTGACAGCTTCCTGGAAAACATGCACAAACATGCATGATTTCTTCTCCTGTGGTTGCAGAACAATTGTACATGTAAAGAATGGAAACCTTTGTGATTAACAAATGCAGCAGGCTGGTCCCAGGGAGCTCTAATGGCCACGAGTACAGTCGATCACCCCTTGCACTCAAGGGAACCCAGCGATAGTGCTGAAGGCCACAGACCTTGCTTCCTGGCTGTCCTCGCCTACAGGTAAATAGATGAAATCATTAACACGTCAAAAAAGGGCATTGGTTACCTCTTTGATGCACCTATGGGTCGCAGACTGCAAGATTCCACGTATGTTGCCCATGAATTCCTGGAAGGCCTCGCTAGCAAAAAAATTCAATGCAGCAGTCAACTTGAGGGCAACTGGCCTGGGATTCCCACCAAAGCCAAACAGTTACAGGTGAGACTGCAGGATCCTACAAATTTCTGTGACCATTTCACGTGACATCCATAGGCGTCTCTGGCATTGCCCCTCTGACATTTGAAGGTAATTTGTCCTTGTCCTGAGGATGTGATGATGTGCCAGTGCCCATCTTAGATAAGGCTGTTCCTGGATGGTATCATTCGGAGCATCCTCACCTTCCATTCTGCCTGTTGCTGACACTCAGGCATCATGAGTTGAGGGAAAAGAGTCTCTCCCTTTTCTCATCTTCCTGTGGTACGAGGCAAATTGGGTGCATGAGACCCACGTCGCTGCGGCTTCTCAGAACAATAAATAAGCAGAGGGTGGCAATTCAGCCCTCTGTTGCAAGTGAGCTAAAACATCGAGGCAATGAGAAGTTCCCTTATATCTGCCTTCAAATTGATGTCAGGTAGAAGACATACCCACTATCGTTTGTCTGATCCCACTCTCCTTGCAACCCTTGAGTGTCCATGTAGTTTCCATTATCGTTGGAGAAAATGGTGCGCGTTGAATTCAGGGCAAGTCTTCCCACCTTCCAACCTCCTCCTGCAACCTTCCAGCCTGAACCCATCACCTTTGACACACCCAATGTTACCGTTACCCTTCCCTCTGTTACCATTGATCCTCCCCCCATTTCTGTGCACAGTGTAATCATCAATATATTCATACCATCCCACCCCCCCATTCCTACTCCCGTTACTATCGACATGCCGATTCTTACCCTGGATCTTCCTCAAATCGACCTTATCATTGTTGCCGAGTCCTGTTCTTCTCCATATGAAGCTGTTGAATACCAACCCATTAGTTTTGACCTGCTACCCTACAGAATCCATTTGCCTCCATTGAGTGTTACCGTTCCCTCTGCTAGCCAATACCCTCAATTTGCCCAACAGCTCCCCGACGTCGACAGCACTCATCCCTTCCTTTAGGCCCTTGGCAAGTATCTTGACACTGTACTGCATCAATAGCAACCATTCAACACCCTGGATGCTCCACTCCACCCCCACCATGCTCCTCCATGCACCCGATCAACCCCACCCTTCCCTTCCCTTCCCGACTACCCTCCCCTGCTCCTCCATGTAGACCCCCCCATGCCTTCATGGCAATCCCCTGAGAAGATTCACCCCTGCTGGTGCTGAGCCTGGAGGCAAACATCCATTCCAATGCTGGCGTTAGTTATGTGGATGAGTTAAAACGAGAACAGCACAGACCTGAGACTCAACTGCACAAATCCGACTGCTGCACGCCATGTTGAAACAATCGCGAACCTAGTGGCACGGGAATAGCGATCGCCGTTCACTTAATCTGGCAGGTAGGACTGAATTATAACTAAGTGTAGGGTAATGCGTATCCATGTTATTTACAAGAATGCAAAACTGCAATCCGCCACTGTGTAGGGGAACCCCGGAAAGCCGCAAACGCTGACTTAATTTTTCTAAAATGTTCCCGCCGTCGGGAATCTGGAAAAAACATCTCCCGTCTAATTATATCACCCCACACGCCACAAAATCCACTCTTGCACAGCCCATAAAATTTCACCCTATGTGTTCTTACATATAAACTGAGCAACTAGCATTGCAAAATATAATTCGAGTGAGCTTGGATTGGTTTAGTGTGAGATAAGAGTCTGTGAACATTAACTGCATAATTTAGCAAGGAGCTGTTTGGTAGCTTTTTATCAGTGGTTTTAATGTACCCAAACATTCTATTAATTGACTAAATAAGCAGATCATTTGATCATCAAAATAGTTGGCACAGTTCAGTACAATAAATACTGTGACTGCAAGAGCAGGTCAGAGGCTAGGAATTCTGCAGCGACTAACTCACCTCCTGACTCCCCAATACAAGGCATAAGTCAGGGGTGTGATGCAATACTCTCCACTTGCCTGGATGGGTGCAGCTTCAACAACACTCTAGAAGCTCAACACCATCCAGGACAAAGCAGCCCTCTTGATTGGTACCCCATCCACCACCTTCAACATTCACTCCCTCCATCACCGACGCACAGTGGCAGCAGTGTGTACCAACTACAGGATGCACTGCAGCAACGCACCAAGGCTCCTTCAACAGCACCTTCCAAACTTGTGACCTCTACCACCTAGAAGGTCAAAGGCAGCAGATACATGCACACCCCACCACCTGCAAGTTCCCCTCCAAGCCACACACCATCCTGACTTGGAACTATACCACCATTCCTTCACTGTCGCTGGGTCAAAATCCTGGAACTCCCTTCCTAACAGCACTGTTGGTGTACCTACACCCCAAGGACTGCAGCAGTTCAAGAAGGCAGCTCACCACCACCTTCTCAAGGGCAATTATGGATGAGCAATAAATGCTGGCCTAGCCAGCAACACCCACATCCCATGAATATAAAAAAAAGTTTTAACATAAAGTGTATCAGAGTTATAATAGAAAAGGGTACACATGTAACATAAGGTTTTTAATTAGTCACTAGAGTTTAACTGTGAAGAATCCACTTGAAAGCAGACAGAAAAATACCTGATTTGTTCAATTTTTTCCTTTAGTGTAACTAACTAGACTACAGACCAAATCCTGCTTCTGTCATTTTCTATATAAGGAAAGTAGGCTGCATCATCTCAAATGTGTTGGTCAGATCATTAGCAAGCAAATATGTTGATTTTTAAAGTCAGAAATAGAAGGCAATTGAATTTGAAAACATTCAGTGTAACCTGCAACTTACAGTGGAGTCTTTTTATCTCTCAATTTTGTTCATCTTGAATGCAGAATTTGGGCTTTAGAGTTTTATCAGCTTTAGCCAGAATTTGGCAATTCCTTTTTAGTGGAATAATTATAAAGAAGAATTATCTTTGTGTCATAGTTTATCACTTCCCTCAGAAATGGCTCAAAGTACTTCATGTACAAAGAATTACTTCAACGTGCAGTGACTGTTCTTATGTGAGAAAATGTGAGAGCTATTTTACACACAGCAAGATCCTAAAACACAACAATTGGTGAAAGAGGAATTAATCTGTTTCACTGGTGGTGGGTGAGGGAGGACACTGGCAGAACTGCCTGCTTTTCTTCTTATAGAGTGCCATAGGATTATTAACATCCACCTGAACCACTAGCGTCAGCTGATGGTCCCATGTTGCTCATTACTACACTACAGTGTCAATGTAGACAATGTCGGTCATGGCTCAGCTGGTAGCACTCTCACTACTGAGTCAGAAGGTTGTGGATTCAAGTCCCACTCCACAGCCTTGAGCACAAAAATCTAGGCTGACACTCCAGTGTAATGATGAGGGAATTCTGCACTGTTGGAGGTGCCATCTTTTAGATGAGATGTTAAACTGAGGTTCTGTCTGCCCTCTCTCAGGTGGATGCAAAAGATCCCATGGCATTATTTCAAGGAAGAGCAGGAGGGTTATCACTGGTGTCCTGTCCAATATTTATCCTTCAATCACCATCATAATAACAGATTATTTGGTCGTTATCACATTGTTGTGGGACTTTGCTGTGCGCAAATTGGCTGCTGCATTTCCTACATTACAACAGTGACTACACGTCAAAAGTACTTTATTAGCTATAAAGTGCTTTGGGACATCCTATGGTCATGAAAGGTGCTTTATAAATGCAAGTCTTTCTTTGTCTTTTATTAGAGTTGGGCTTCAAGCAGACAGATAATTGTTAGATTTAGTTGGATTAAACCCCAGAAGACCCAGTATGATATAAAAGCTTAAAGTAATTATTTAAATACTATAGACAAGGAATATAGCCTGGCTACGGCAATGCAGCTGAAAGAAATCCAACATGCACCAATGCGACAGAAAGCCACAGAAGTGCACCAAAATAATAACAATGAAACCACAGCCCATATGGATGTCCATAAGCCACTACGTAAACTCTGTCAACCTGCGTTACCTGCACTGAACCATACACACTATATGCAATGAAAACAATATCTGATGGTATGTTGTAAATGAAGAACAATAGCAATAAGAAAGCAAATGTAAGAGTTCACAATGGCTTAAAGTAACTGTTAGAATTTAGGAAGGAACTTTAGGTTCAGTAGGTAACCTGCCTACTGAGAAAGGTCGAAACTTTGAATATTTGACTGACAAGGAACCATGTCTCAACTTTGAATTTTAATAACCATCAGGTTGCAAATCCTGACATGAAATAAAAATTTACATGTCTCATGTACACCTAGTTTATTACAAAATAATGAACTGTATTTGAAATTCGTGGCCTTAAGATATCCAAGTCAACAATGTCTTGAGATTTTTATACAGACAATCATAAAAATGCTTTGGCTTTTGTTTCCTTAAATATTTTGCAGTAAAGTTAAGGATTACTATTATTTTATTAGTTCAGGCAAGATAAGCAACTTTTATGGTAACTGTGTAACCTAATTCTACAGGTTAAAGTACTCTGTTTACCGATAGACATCACTGAAATATTTGTGCAGGATGAGTAATAATACTTCTGTGATCTGAAGAACTATAGACATGACTAGATCACCTTAGGGAAGTAAAAACATTTTAGCAGAAGCAGAAAATTGTTCTTAGCCACTGATTATGGGGATGCAACATTGTACACAGATCACAAGGATAATGCGATGATCAGATTCACTAATGAATCTTTACCACACTTTACCTGTCATAATTTATGCAATAATCCACTCAGTTAAATGTATCTCTACTGTTGGTTCAATAATTTATCACTACTGGCTAAAAAACAAATATTACCTCTGCCAGTTCCTCGCAATGATTTGCCCACTTACCTTTGGTCTGAACAAACAGCACCCAGCAGAAGTTAAACACTTCAGAGACTGTACAAGGTTGTCGTCTGTTGAGAAAGAACATTTAAAATCAGCACTTGTTGCATAATTCACTACGCGCTGAAAGGACACATTAGTTACAGCGAGTGAACAGCATTCTTTGACCAGATCATAGTAGCAGGTTGTCTTTCTGGCTGACTTTCTCTCCAATAATCTGTTCACTTCTGCATAAAAGTTTTACAAGTTTTCTTAAATTTGGTGTGAAAGGGACAGAAGAACAAGAAGTCCTTTGCTGGCAACACAGACATAAAGAATGGCCAAAGAAGTCAAAACTGATTGTTTCACAACTATTTATAACTGTGGATCTATGGTTCAGCAAAAAAAGTCCGCCTGCATTTTAAATATTTTCTACCCGTGTTTGTTTATCCATGTAAGGATATTCATAATTTAGCAGTTGCTGTTTAATAACTTTGTGCAAATTATTTTAATATAACCTCTGCCTTTGAAAACTGTTGTATTATCTCAGCATCAAAATCAAAAGTGAAACGATCTTTGTTTCTTCCAAGAACCTAATGGGCCCGATTTTAACTCCATGTAAGTGAATGAGTTTCAAGTGAATTAAAATCAAATGAGTTAGCTGATGATCTTTGGGTCCACTGCATTTCATTAATGCTGTTTTAGAACAGCAATCATCAGAAACGCTCAGAGAATCTGTTTTAGAGCTGTTTGTCGAAAAGTAAGATACATAAAAGTTTTTCAGCACTCCATGAATTAATGAAAATTGTATAAACAACTGGACACCGAAAGACCACTTCAACAATTTAAGTACTGATAATTTCACAGCACAATTTTGAATACTAAGGAGCGGTTAAAAACACCCCAGCAGCACCCAAACAAGCAACCATAATCAGAATAGAATCTGGCAGAGTGGGAATGCACAACAGTCACAGATGAAGGACGAAGAGAAGAAAATGAAGGGTGGAGAGAAGAAAAAGAACCAAGGCATAATACAGCACAGCAGAACTGAGACATGGGTGGAGCAAGTGTGACAACACAGGATCTGCTGGTACAAATGAGGTCTTCCGTTACCAGTGGGCATCGCAGGGAATAGAGTCTGTGCTGGACAGGAGTGGAAGCATTATTATTTTAAATTGTTAAGTTTCCTTTGTTCTTTTTATGATTTGGGTTTTATTCATTGTGCCCTTTAAATAGTGGCCACTTTTGTTGGATCCTATATTTAAGAAACTGGAGCAACTCATTGTCTCCTTTACGATTCAATTAAAAGAGGCAACAACACAAAGGTGAAATAGCAAAGCTGGGATAAATTTGGTTTGTTTAGAATTGAGAAGCAAAAAGGGAATGATCATGCTACTCGGGGTATTCTGTAGGCCTCCAAATAGTGAGAGAGAGAGAGATAGAGGAGCAAATTTCAGGGAAATCACAGAGATGTGCAAGGACTATAGAGAAATGATGCTGGGGGACTTTATGCAAATATCGAAAGGGATAATTTTAGAATAGAGTGTAGGAGGGGGAGGAATTTCTGGATTGTGTTCAGGAGAACTTCCTTGATCAGTATATTCTCAGCCCAATTAGAAAGGAGGCATTGCTGGAACTGGTGATGGGAAATGAGGTGGACCAAGTGTCTGTGGGGGAGCACTTGGGTAAGAGTGTTCACATATCATAACAATTAGACTCAAATGCAGAAAAGCAAGGAACAATATAAGGTAGAATAGCTAATTTGGAAGGGGGCTCATTTCAATGCGATGAGAAGGGATCTAGCGGGGATAAAATAGAACTAAAATTCTGACAGGCAAAACTGTAACAGAACAATGGGTTACCTTTAAGGAAGAGATGCTTCAGGTTCAGGCTAGGTACATTCCAACAGGGGCGGAATGTAGGGGAACCAAAAACGGGGCTCCTTGGTTGACAAGGGAGACAGAGATTATAATGAAACAAAGAAAGATGCCTGCCAGGTGAATTTTTCAAGTGAGAGCCAAGCCAAATACAATAAGTTGAGAGGGGAGATGAAGAGGAAAACCAAGACTGGAAAAGAGAAAATATGAGAATAGAATGGCAGTCAACAAAACAGGGAACCCAAAAATCTTCTACCAATATGTAAATAGTAAGCAGGTAGTAAGAGTTGGAGTGGGGCCATTAGGGACAAAGAGGGTAATCGATGCTTAGAGGCACACGGCAAAGCTAGAATACTTAATGAGTACTTTATATCAAAGGAGGATCAAGAAAAAGATTAGGAAAGGGAAAATAGAATATGAAAGTAAACTAGAGAAAAACATAAAAACAGACTATAAAAGCTTTTATAGGTATTTAAAAAGGAAAAGATCAGCAAAGACAAATGTGGGTCCATTACAAGCCGAGTCAGGAGAATTTATAATGGGGAATAAGGAAATGGCAGAGAAACTAAACAAATATTTTGTGTCTGTCTTCACGGAGGAAAATACTAAAAACCTCTCAGAAATAATGGAGAATCAAGGGACGAGTGTAAATGAGGAACTGCAAGATACTAATATTAGTATAAAAAAGTACTGGAGAAATTAATGGGGCTTAAAGTATATAAATCCCCTGGACCTGATGATCTACATCCCAGTGTGTTGGAAGAGGTGGCTGCAGAAATAAAGGATGCATTGGTGGTCATCTTTCAAAATTTGATAGACTCTGGAATGGTTCCTACAGATTGGAAGGTGGGAATTATAACCCCACTATTTAAGAAAGGAGGGAGAGAGAAAATAGGGAACTACAGACCTGTTAGCTTAACATCAGTCATAGGGAAAATGCTAGAATCTATAATAAAGGATGTGATAACAGGACACTTAGAAAATAATGGTAGTATCGGGCACAGTCAAAATGGATTTATGAAAGGGAAATCATGTTTAACAAACCTGTTGGAGTTTTTTGAGGATGTAACTAGCAGAATAGACAAGGGGGAACTGGTCGATGTGGTATATATAGATTTTCAGAAAGCTTTTGATAAGGTCCCACATAAGAGGTTAATAAACAAAATTACAGCACATGGGACTGGGGGGAAATCTAATGGCATGGATTGAGAACTGGTTAATGGACAGAAAACAGAGAGTAGGAAAAAATAGCTCATTTTCAGATTGGAAGGCTGTGACAGTGGGGTACCGCAAGGATCAGTGCTTGGGCCCCAGCTATTCACAATCTATATCAATGATTTGGATGTAGGGATTACATGTAATTGGCTGAATTTTACAGACCCCCCACCGACATCGGGGTTGTGGCAGGAGCTGGGCCGGAAAATGCCTCCGGGAGAGGGCCGCCACGCACCCCGATGTCGGGAGTGCCCAGCCCAATATTGCTGGCGGCGGCGCAACCTTGTGGCAGCCATCCTGCCGCTCAGCGATGGGACCGCCATTTAAATAAATTTAAATCAATGAATTAATTATAATTACGTTCCTGCTGTCTGCCCCGTGCGATCTTCATGCCGCTGGCCGGCAATCCTGCGCCTTCGAATCCCCGACTGGGGATACGAGGTGTAACACTGGTTGGGAGGGGGGGGGGGGGGAGGAGGTAAGTTTCTCAGTGCGGGATGTGGGGGGTGGGGGGGGGGGGGTGGAAACAGGGTCAAAGAAACATCATTGGTGTAGGGGATGGTGGGAAGGGTTTTAGGTTAAAGTTTATGCACTTTGCTGGGGGAAGGTCAGGTGGTCAAGGTAAGTGTTTTTGGGGGGCGGGGGGGGGAAAAGAGGGCTAGTAATTAATTTTATGGTTATTGGGGGGGTGGGAGAGGGGCAAAATAAATGTATTAAATTTTTTTAAACTGTTTCTTTAAATATTTAAATTGAACAGTGGTGCTCAAAGCCCTTTAAAAATGGCATCAGCACCTGCGCACAGGCAGCTGACGGCTTTGCCAGGGACGGACAGCCTGCCCCCTCCATGTCATCGGGGAGGGCTGTCCGTCCCGACTATTTAAATAAGCCTCCGTGCTTAGGATTGCGGTGGCTCAGAGACATGCGACCCGCGTGGGTGGGCCACCAGTGTTTTCACTCGCCGCTGATTTTGGTGGTGGGAGTATAAATTTCAGCCTAAAATTTCCAAGTTTGCGGATGACACAAAACAAGGTGGAAGTGTGAGTTGTGAAGAGGATGTAAAGACGCTTCAAGGGGATTTGGAGAGGTTAAGCGGGTGGGCAGAATTTGGCAGATGGAGTACAGTGTGGAGCAATGTGAGGTTGTCCATGTTGGTAGGACAAACAGAAATACAGCATATTTCTTAAATGGCAAGAGGCTGGGAAGTGTTGAATTTCAAAGGGAGTTGGGAGTCCTTGTTCATAAGTTACTGAAAGCTAACATGCAGGTACAGCAAGCAATTAAGAAGGAAAATAGTATGTTGGCCTTCATTACAAGAGGATTTGAGTATAGGAGTAAAGATGTTTTACTGAAATTATATGGAGCCTTGGTGAGACCGCACCTAAAGCATTGTGTGCAGTTTTGGTCTCTTTACCTCAGGAAAGATATACTTTCCATAGACGGAGTGCAACAAAGGTTCACCAAACTAATTCCTGGGTTGGAGGGATTGTCCTATGAGGAAAGATTAAATAGACTGGGCTTTTATTTTCTGGACCTTAGAAGAATGAGGTAATCTCATTCAAATATACAAAATGCTAACAGGGCTCGACAGGGTTAATGCTGGAAGGATGTTTCCCCCTGGCTGGGGAGTCCAGAACCAGGGGACACAGTCTCAATATAAAGGGCAGGCCATTTAAACTGAGATGAGGAAGAATTTCTACACTTAGAGGGTGGTGAATCTTTGGAATTCTCTGCCCCAGAGGGCTGTGGAGGTTCAGTGGTTGAGTAGGTTCAAGATTGAGATCGATAAATTTCTACATATTGAAAACATCAGGAGATACAGGGATGGTGCAGGAAAATGGTACTGAAGCAGAAGATCAGCCATGATCTCATTGAATGGTGAATCAGGCTTGAAGGGCTGAATGGCCTACTCCTGCTCCTATTTCTTATGTTCAGTGTCTACTGAAGAAAGGGAAACTGACAAACTATCGGTAGAAGCAGAGAGAGTAGAAGCAATGGATCGGGTAAAAATAGAGAGTGAGGAGGTACTAAAAAGGTTGGCTATGCTTAGGGTAGGTAAGTCACCTGGCCCGGAGGGCTTGAAACCCAGGTTGCTAAAGGAAGTGGGGGTGGAGATAATGGAAGGGCTTGCCACAATCTTCCAATCTTCCCTAGATATGGGGGAAATGCCAGAGGATTGGAGAGTGGCAAATGTGACACCTTTACTCAAGAAACGGTATAAGGACAGTCCTAGCAACTACAGGCCAGTTAGATTAATATCAGTGGTGGGTAAGGTTTTCGAAACAATAATCAAGGAAGAAAAATTAACAGGCATTTGGAGAGGTTTGAGTTATTTAAGTTTACCCAGCATGGATTTATAAAAGGCAGATCATGCTTGACTAATCTAATTGAATTTTTTGATGAAGTAACAGAGAAGGTTGATGAATGGAATGTGGTGGATGTTGTCTATATGGATTTTAAGAAAGTGTTTGATAAAGTACATAAAAGGCTGGTTAACAAAATTGAGGCTCCTGGAATAAGAGCATCAGTGTCCTGTGGATAAAAAAAATTAGCTCAAGGACAGAAAACAAACAGTGAGTTGTAGTAAATGGTTGTTTTTCAGTGGTGTTCCCCATGGGTCAGTGCTAGAACCATTGCTTTTTTTACTTTATATAACTGACTTGGACCTTGGAATACAGAGTAGAATTTCTGAGCATGATACGAACCGTCTGCAATAGGACATAAATGGGCTAGCAGAATGGGCAGACTAGTGGCAGATGGAATTTAATACTGACAAGTGTGAGGTGATGCATTTTGGCAGAAGGGATGGGGAGAGGCAGTATCGACTTAATAGCGCAGTTCTGAAGAGTGTGCAGGAACAGAGGGACCTGGGGGTGCATGTGCATCAATTTTTGAAGATGGCAGGATATATTGAGAGAGTGTTCAGCTAAGCTTATGGGATCGGGCTTCATAAATAAAGGAATAGAATACAAGAGCAGGGAAGTTATGCTGAACCTTTATAAAGCTCTGGTTAGGTCACAACTAGAGTATTGCATCCAGTTCTGGTCACCGTGTTTTAGGAAAGATGTGAGGGTCCTTGAGTGGGTGCAGAGAAGATTTATCATGATGGTTCCGGGGATGGGGGATTTTAGTTACAAGTTAGGTTGGAAAAGTTGGGGTTGTTCTCCCTCGAGCAAAGGAGATTGAGGGGAGATTTGATAGAGGTGTACAAGATTATGACAAGCTTAGATAAGTTATACAAGGAAAAACTGTTCTCATTAACTGATAGTACAAGAACTAGGGGACACAGATTGAAGATTTTGGGCAAGTGATGCAGGGGGAACGTGAGGAAGAACATTTATACCCAGCGAGTGGTAATGACCTGGAACTCACTTCCCAGGAGGGTGGTGGAAGCAGAGACAATCAATGATTTCAAAAGGAATAAAAACAGAAAGTGCTGGAAATACGCAGCAGATCTGGCAGCATCTGTGGAGAGAGAAACAGAGTTAACGTTTCAGATCTGTGTGACAGTGTATTTCCAACACTTCCTGTTTTTATTTCAAATTTCCAACATCCACAGTATTTTGCTTTTATTTCAAAAGGAAATTGGATGGGCACTTGAAGGAAAAAAATGTGCAGGGCTATGGGGGAGTGGGACTAACTGCACTGCTCCACAGAGAGCCAGCATGGACTCGATGGGCCGAATGGCTTCCTTCTTTGCCACAAATGCCTCTGTGACTCTAAATTACCTAATTATCATTAACCATTTATTGTCCAAATTAAATAAACTTGGGAAATATTGCTCTTGTACCAGTGATGAACCTCTTTATATTGTGGTGTATTTTGAAATTTGAAGACAGCTAAAATATTGGTCATAAAAATAAAATTTTAACCCTGTCCTCCAGGTGGAAATGGGGTGATACCCCACTAAAATAGCTGTGCAGCACTTAGCACCCCGGTGCTGCTACATTCTTGTCTGTCATCATACATCTCAGTACCTTCAACTAGGCAGCCCAAGCACCTGCCTGAATGTCTAGTTGCCTGATTATTCTATGAAAATAGCGGTCCTATGATAAGATCCTGATGTAATTTTGAAGGCTTATTGGGATGAGTGTGTACTGTGGATTCCTTGTTCAGTCAAACCTGGCAAGTATGAGCTCTGAAAAGGTAAATGCTGAAATAATGTTTGTGGTATTTGGAGTAGCAGGAGCGTCCCCCAGTTTTGCAAGAATAATCTGAACTGCTGCCAGGCTCTCTGTCCCCGACCTACTTTCTGTACTCCCAATCTTAGCAAAGACAAAGATAGTCTAGAATAAGCAATCTCAAACCATATAATTACTTTGCCTGAACAAGTATATTTCAAAATAGAGATGGTCTTTTTGTCTGTTTTGTGCCTCAGGATTTTGTTTTGATTTCTTTAAATTTCAATATTCATCCACCTTTACTGTTACAATCAACTTTTATTTCTTTCACACCCACACAACCTAATATTTGGTCATGGCTGTTAGTAGTGAGTTATGTTTCAATAATTTTCATTAGGCTATTTCATATTGGAAACTGACTTATGTAGGATCTAAGTAAATTGACTTAATTATCACAAATGATGAGCAATCCCTCTCTAATTATAGACAGCGAGACTCAACTTGAATTTCAGTTGTAAATTATCACCAAGATTAGGTGCATCTGTTTCTAATCCCATATCTTCCATTCATTCTCTTTTTGGTCACTGTGTTGATGTTTAATGGTTAAGTTTTTGTTTGCTTGTTGGTTTGATATGTTTTTCAACTTCAGGTATTTTACTACTTTTCATTTAATTGTAAGAAATCTAGTTGAAATTTAGTTGCACTAAAATATTTGCTTTTGGCATAACTATCTCTTTCATTTTAAATTTTGCATTTATGGAAGTTTTTATTTCTTAGAAGTTTCACTATTTTTGTACTTGAATCAGCTTTAGTAGTGCAAGTCTTTCTCCAATCTTTCTGTACTGTTCAGGAATCACAATAGTAGTTCCAGACTTCTGTTCACATTCACACCCTTTCATTTGTGGATTTTTTTTTGTTCACTTTTGCTATTCTCGACTTCAGCCAGTTTTCATTCTGTATGGCCTCTTGCCTCGCACATACTCTTGCACAAAATTTCTGCTTGTTTAGCATTTTCCTTGCTCATTTTACACTGTTATTGAGAGTAATTTTAAATCCTCTTGCATTATGATTTTCCCTGCTGAAAGATGAGGGGTTAAACTGCCTCCTTGTGAAGTGTTGAATGTGCTGCCCGTTCTCCACTCACTTGATTTGGGAAACCTCTCTGCTGCACCAACATAAGAGACTGCCCGCTTAATGTCAGTCAAATTTTATTACAATCTTAATGTTTTTGTTTGATTGCAGGTCTTTGTCCATTATATCTTGGTATGCTTTAACTTTTGTGAATTTGGTCTTATTGCTATTTACAATGAAGGGTCATCCATCTGAAAGGTTAACTTTGTTTCTCTTTCCACATGTGCTGTCTGACTTGCTGAGTATTTTCAGCATTGTTTTTATTTCATAATTGCAATATTTTATTAACTAGTGAAACAATTACTGGGGCCAAATAGCATTTCAAAGTTGCCTTTGATTTCCATCAATTTGAGCCTTTGTTATCTGTATCTGCATGGTTACTTTTCCTGAAGAATCTTTAGCTATACTATAATATCCTGCTGACTCCACTTTTGGATTTCTTCAGTATATTCTAATTGTCGTGGTTCTTTTTATTTGTTATTCTTGTCAATCATTGAACCAGTAAAACCTTCATAAACCCCCTGTTTTGCAATGACCTGATTCTAACATATAAAGAGGTTTTTCTGCCTTCGATCACTGAGCACCCAATTTTAAGTGGTACAAGCAGGCAGCTTTAACATATCAATTTGTTATGTTTTAATTTTGTTTCAACTCAAGTACACTTTCATTCTATCATATTGAACTGAAATTCATAGTCATTATGTAAGTACTTTTGAATATGTATAAGATTAAAATCTTTAGGATCTTCTGTGCTGGTGTTTACTTGAGTGAAGACTTAGAGTTTACAGTATAGAAATGGGCCATTCAGCCCAACTGATCAGGCTGGTGTTATTCTCAACACGAGTCTCCTCCCACTTTGCTTTCATCTAACCCTCTGCAAAACCTTCTATTCCTTTCTGTCATGAGTTCTGCCCCTTCAATGCATCTGATATTTGTTGCAACTAGATGTGGCAACAAGTTGCACATTCTAACCACTCAGGGCAAAGAAGTTTCTCCTATATATCCAATAAGGAATTCTAGTAACTATTTACATTTGAGAGTGTTTTTTTTTCTCTCTCTCTGCCCATCTTTGCTGATTCTACAACATAGAGATGAGCACAAGCCAGAAAAAAGCAATCTCTCATTAGACAGTGAGAATGGAACTTGAGGCAGTTGGTAAATGTAATTTTTTTTATCTTCCAATTAACTGAGTGTAGTTATTTTAAAGAAACATTGAAAGATAAAAGGAATGTGGCCAAATCATCAGTTTTAACATTCTATTGTCCTTTCTAGAGATGTTGGTGTGGAGAACTATATTTTTGTTGCCACATTCAGTACTATTCAATCCATGGAGGGATGGAGCATGATGCATTCAGTGACTTTATGCCTCCACATACTTATCTGGTAGACAGTGTCTTATTTCCAGATCCATTTCAAACTTGTTACAATTCAGCATTGCTCTAGATACTTTTTCTTGTGATCAACAGAAAAGTCTGCTTTCACTGGAAAGCCCTTGTCACATGGTAATATGTAACAAGAGAAAACTTGCAATTGTACAGTGCTTTTCACAACCTCAGGATGTCCCAAAGTGCTTTACAGCCAATGAAGTACAGTCACTGTTGTAATGTAGGAAACATGGCAGCCAATTTATGCATATCAAGCTCCTACAAACAGCAATGTGATAATGGCCAGATAATCTGCTTTTGTGATATTGAGGGATAAATATTGACTAGGACACCATGGATAACTCCCGTTCTTCAAAATCGTGCCATGGGATTTTTGTGTCCACTTACACTGAGACCCCGTATGCCCTCTTAACACTTGATCTAAAAGCCAGCACCTCTGACAGTGCAACACTCCCTCAGTATTGCACTGAAGTGTCGGCCTTGATTCTTGTGCTAAAGTCCTGGAGCGTGACTTGAATCCACAGCCTATTCACTCAAGGGAGAGTGCTACCAACTGAGCCTCAGCTGGCACATTAGGAAATCAACTGCTGCCTGTAACACTAAATGGCAGGTACTGTGGAAATTCGTGCAAGATGTTCAGGCCTAGTGCGCTGCAGGGGAGCAATTAACTATTGTTACTGTAGGATAATACATAGGAACCCCGGTTACATCTTGTTACTTTGGAAAACCTAATATCTGGCAAGGTAGACATTTTGGAACAGACTAAACATCAAGTGGATTTTTCATAGACACAACTGATTAAATTCAAATATAGCAAAAATGGCAATCTGAAAAATGGAAAATGCTAGAAACATAGGTCAGATAGCATCTGTGGAGTGAACAAATGGGTCAATGTTTCAGGCCCTGGAATTCTTCAGAACTGAAAAATGAAAGGTAAACAAGTAGTTTAATGGGGAAAGTGAGTAGAAAAAGCAAGCAAAAAAAAAAACTCAGCCCAGGGAGCATCAGTTAAATGTCCTGTAGCCTGTTTAAAAGGAAAGTAGATTTAGATGTAATCATTTTCTACATTATCTAGCAATCTCTTGCTCTTCTTTTAAACAGACTACAAATTATTCAACCAATGCTACATCTGTTTGCTTGAAATATCTACACCCCACATTTGTTTATTCAAATTACTGGATAAATTTAATATTTCAAAAAAGTAAATTCTGGCAGATTAAATTTAATGCAGAAAACAAAGTACTGTACATAGGAAGGAAATGTACTGCATAAATGGTGTTGAAATGGCTATGGATGAATTTGAGGTCTAGGATTGTTGGGCTCAGTGCTGTTTTGCATTGGTTAGACATGTTGAACAAGCATCAAAGCCTACAGAATGTTGAACTACATACCAAAACAGTATCAATGCAAATATACTCTGACCATGATTTATTTCCCCGACAATGCTCTGATCAGCCCACACCTTCAGTACTGTATGGTTGCCAAGAAACAAGTGGGACATTGGGCTGGAGGTAGTAGAAAGGCCCATGAGGCTGATCATTAGTATCAGGGTTTTGAGTTATGGAAATAGAATCCTTAGATTTGGGTTTTTCATCCTGGGGGAAAAAAGGTATGCAAGATAGTAAATGGTATGGAAAGGTTGATGATGCTGATTTTTTTTTTTCTAAACCTGCAGTTTAAAGTACACATTCAAACTAGTAAACGGTTACTTTCAGGAGTAATGGGAAGGTTTTTGTGCAGATTGATTACTTGGAATGAACTTCTGTGTTGAATGGTGGAATCAAAAACCCTGTAATCACTTAATTAGGTGCAGCCATGGGGGTGGGGGTAAGTATAGGGTTGTTCTGGATGAATTAAGATGGTCATCCTAAGGTTTTATACCATTGCAGCTTAACTTTTTTTAATATTGTGTATCAATTGCCATAAAACCCTGTATCTCATTGGCTTTTTATGGCTTTCTCCACTCAAGATGCAGCTTTTAATGTCGTGTAAACCTAACCTCCAAGTTCCTCTTCCACATCACTCAATTTCTCCCAAAGTACAATTAAACTAAAATATCACTTGATACCTATATTGAATTCCATCTGCCACCTGTTTACTCATTCCATCATCTTGTCAATATTCTCTTGCATCTCTCTCTAGTCTTCAATTATTTATTATGCTTTGTGTTTTAGTATCCTCTCCAAATGTGGACATATCCCTTTACTCTATATCCAAATCACTGATTCTATCCAAATCACAGATTATACAATGTGAACAGAAGCAGTTCCTGAACTGAACCATGTGGGACCCTGCAATCTACTGAGAAACTGCCATCATGTCCTACTGTTTCCTCCCTTCTAACCAGTTTGATACAATTTGTTACCCTTCCCCTAATTCCATACACTTCTTTGTTTCGTGTGTGGTGCCTTGTCAAAGGCTTTTTGGAAGTCTATGTACACAAAAGTCCGAGTGTATCAGGCCTGTGTCCTCAGTACCTTGCTCTACGGCAGCGAGGCCTGGACAACGTATGCCAGCCAAGAGCGACGTCTCAATTCATTCCATCTTCGCTGCCTTCGGAGAATACTTGGCATCAGGTGGCAGGACTATATCTCCAACACAGAAGTCCTTGAAGCGGCCAACATCCCCAGCTTATACACACTACTGAGTCAGCGGCGCTTGAGATGGCTTGGCCATGTGAGCCGCATGGAAGATGGCAGGATCCCCAAAGACACATTGTACAGCGAGCTCGCCACTGGTATCAGACCCACCGGCCGTCCATGTCTCCGTTATAAAGACGTCTGCAAACGCGACATGAAATCGTGTGACATTGATCACAAGTCGTGGGAGTCAGTTGCCAGCATTCGCCAGAGCTGGCGGGCAGCCATAAAGACAGGGCTAAATTGTGGCGAGTCGAAGAGACTTAGTAGTTGGCAGGAAAAAAGACAGAGGCGCAAGGGGAGAGCCAACTGTGCAACAGCCCCAACAAACAAATTTCTCTGCAGCACCTGTGGAAGAGCCTGTTACTCCAGAATTGGCCTTTATAGCCACTCCAGGCGCTGCTTCACAAACCACTGACCACCTCCAGGCGCGTATCCATTGTCTCTCGAGATAAGGAGGCCCAAAAGAAATGTACATCATATCCACAGCATTTCCCCCATCCACGATATCTGTAATCTCAAAGAACTCTTGTGTTGATTAAGTACAATCTTTGATTTTCTCTATCTAATAAATAATTTAACAAACATTAAAAATGTGACTATTTACAAGAAATGGCCAATTCAGGTGATTCCTCATTTTCAAAATATTGCTGGACCATAGAAACAGATTTGAGATTTCGCCACCGACATATATCCAGTTTCTGAATTTTGCTGTACTCCACTGCTCTGTTTTCCACCTTTTTCAGCTGAACCTCAACACATGGGAGATGTATTTTATCAACAAGGAAGAAAAAAAAACTGGTGACAATTTGAGCCCCAGGCCAGTGAAGAACAAAACTAATCTGACAAAAGACAGGTTTCAGTAATGGGGAAAGGACAGATCAACAGCTTAATGCTGCAGGCAGCCACAAGAGAATGGGAACGAGTCTAAGTAATCGATAATCGAGATCAGACAGTTAGAGTAACAATACAAAAGAGTGACTATTCTTAAAGTACTTCACTAATTGTAAAGCGATTGGTGACATCCTGAGGTTGTGTAAGACACTATAAGTGCAACTCTTTTTTTAGATTATAAATCAAATGAAAAATAGAAACTCAGTGGAACATCCACCTGCAAGTCTCTGTTGTGTGGTATTAATGCAAAATTAACATGCTGTCACAGCAAAGGAATCTTCGGCCAGACCTAGAACTGAGAAGCTTCTGGATCATAAAGATATGTCTGGTGATGGGGGAAACAGAAAACAAATCTAAATGCCAAACTAGAAGCACTGACTAACTGTTTCTGAAAGTTTCTGCTCCCCTTTATTTTGAAGTATTCTATCCTTATCTGGTGAATATTGTAGCAATGGCCCAGATATTGCTGTACTAATAACAGCGAAGCTGTCTAACTGTGCTGTTATTGAAAAGTAAAACATAAAGTAACTTTTCTGGCATCTACACATGCACAGTAAAAATGTAAATCTGGAAACTGCTGTCAGTGATGCCCTGCTCCTCCAGACTGCACAGTTACAATCTTTGCTGATTAAATATGCACAGAGATCACTAACGGCATGAACTTGGAGTAATTGCCTGCTATTCTTGCTCCAAGATGGATGAAAAAGTTGGCTTGTGCAATAATTAAGTTTTTAATATAATTGACTATTGGAGCATAGCTACCCGACGGGACCCAATGATGTGTCGAGTTTGGGTCAGGTCGCTCTTCCGGGTCCAGCATTCAGACTCGGGCCGGGCCGGACACACACCATCACCACCTCCGGTAAGTGACTCCAATGTTAATGTACTTTTTGGACTTGAAAGGTTGTTTAGTTTTTTTTTAAAGCTTGTGCAGATAAGCAACAAAGTGAAAAACGGAAGCTAGGTTAATTGATGGTCGGGCACGGGAAAAAAATGAAAGGGCTCGGGTCAGATGTGGTTCTGTCAGGCTCGGGTCGAGTTTCATTTGCAAACCCGAGCTGGCCTTTATTGACTATTGTTGCTGAACTGTGTCTCTGATCTTTAAAATTAATTCTACAAGTGTGGTGTTCATTCCCTCAATAAAATTAATGTTGCAGACTTGAAGAATTTTTTAGGCTTTTCCATTTTTCTCATCTTTCCCTTAATCCTATGACTATGTCCCAATACTCATTTTGTTTCGTGTACAGTGATTCAAATGTAATTTTATATTTCCCTTATTTAAACTTCCTGCATTGCAGTCTGCATGCCTCAGTGAGGATACTTCAATCTGGTTGAAGTGGATGCTGGACTAGATCAGACGCCTGAAAACTAAAATTCCCCGCTGACAAGCCAGCAAGAATTCTCTGGGCAACTGTCTTGAGGTGAACAGTAAAAGCCATTTCTTCACTGCTCACAGTAATATCTGGGTAGTTATGTGGAGTGTAGGTGAGTAATACTCACTCAAGTTGCATGAAAGTGGAATATCAGAATGTGAAGGAACATAGATTTGAACACTTCTATTGGCATGAGTCGAAGTTCATTTCAGTAACAGAGAAGCCCTTTTGGATTGAGTCTTTGTGAAATGTTCTGGCAGTTGCTTTTGGATGTGGGCTACTTGTCATCAGTTTTTTTTTCACTCAATATTTAAATAAGGCTATCATGCAAATTACAACTATACTGCATTTGGAAGTGCTTTCCTGAATCTGGGGCCTGTTGAGAATGAAACAAATTCAAAATAGTTAACAATGAAAAATCACTTAGCCTAATTGCCCTGTTTTTCTATGGTGGTCAAACTTCAGAAAAGTAAAGCAATAAAGTCAATTGAGAACCTGGCCTGTGCTGTGACTAACACATCAATGAATGATAACACTGAGTGTTGGTACCATGACTGTTCTGCTAACTCTGCTGGAAATGAGTCAAAATTATTCAACAGTTTAAAATGAAGTCATCCAAAAACATTACAACCTGTCTTCTCTTTCTAGATGCTGCCAGACCTGCTGTGAATTTCCAGCATTTCATTTGTTTTTTGTGTAGAGTTTACTATTGATTTAGCCATTTTACTTTTGTTTGCTCAATTCAAATTACTGGTAAATATTTTAAGCAATTTTGAAGCAGGAAAAGTTTTTTTTGGGGGGAGAAAATTATTGCTTGAATTATGGAGGACTGACTATACAATGCCATTTAGGTCTTTACCAGATCACTCCCAATTCAAAGTCTGCAAATGCTATACTGTAGTTCCTGTGCATATCTAATTGATTAAATTTAAATCCTGATGACCAGAATGGGTGCTGTGAATCACCGATTTAGTTCCAAACCATTTAGTTTGTTCCTAAATATAACCAAGACCTGGCACATTGTAAACCATTTATGTTAATAAACTGAGATTTCTATTTGTGAAACTTAGATATTTTTTGCAGAGACAAAGGGGAAGAACCACAGAATGCATGGGGATAGACAGAGGGTGAGAATCATAGTTGCACATGGGGACAGACAGATGTGTATATATGGATTGCCAGAGCTATAGTTATGTACAAGGACAGACAGAACCATAACTCAGAAGACCAAAGAAAGACAAACATTTTGTTTTGCTCCAGAGCTTCAGGATATTGCTCTGACAAAATCAGGCATGTCCACTCTTTTAATCTAATATATTTATCTCAATGCTCCATTTTTAAGATTAAAAATCTAAACTACTCAAACATGCATAGCAGTTATGTTTTTCAATGGCAAATCAACATATCAATTATTTAAGTTTGAACTTCTGCTAAAATGAAGTTAGTAACATAATTACAATTGTAAACAGCTGCCATATTGAGTGAGCAGATATTAAGTATAACAGTAATAAATAGAAAGCAACTAAAGGTTTTTAAATTGTACTATTTACCTAGAAGAAACATTTTTGTGGTACTAAAAGTAAAGGCAGCTTTGTGCAAATTTGTATCATTGCCAATTAGGACTACATGTTTAAATATTTGGCAAATCACAACCTATTCTGGATAGACTGTACAACGTTTCTTTTGCCATTTCAAATCTCACCTCTGTTTCCGACCCCTGTGCTGTCGTGGTGGTTGTTCTTCTTGAGGGTCCTTAAAAAGGTCACGAAAAATAGGCTCGCACTTCTTGAAGATGACAGCAGAAACTGTGAAGTTCCTCTCCAGCTTCTCGGTGCGTTCCCTGAATTCTTGGGACAGATTTGCCATGTCTGCCCATTTTTGCATCTTACTGAAGAACTCTATCAAACTGACCAACACATACAACAAAAAATTACTTTCCTGAATATAATGCATTAACATTCAAATGTATTTGTGATAAAACTCTGTAGTGAAAAGGCTCCAGAGCAGGATTATCCTCTCTTGGGACTGTGGTCAGAAGTGGGGTAGTTGAGGCTTCTATCCAAGTGACTGACCTTGACAATTATCTAGGGTCAGCTCCATTTAAGTAATGCAGATAGTCCCCTAATGGTACTCTTCTGTCAATTTTTCAAGTTATCTTTCTGAAACAGGTGGTCTTTAAGTTATCTATTTGGGCTTCACTCCTGAGACTGAGGCAGATCAAAATACGGCCCCTGTTCCTTACTATTCCTTTGCACTACTTCTCCTTAACTGGCTTTGGTTATTGCACAGCTTGGTGCCAGATCCTCACATAATGGGTTTTATGTACCAAAATGTGACTGGTCTCGACATAGCACACAGCAATTATTGTTTCTAGACTAATTCTGTGCCAATGCATGACTTAATTGTTCAGTATTGAACAGTTACAGAATTTGAATATTGCTGAAAAGAGACATACTTTTGCCTCCCACACAAATGAGTAATGTGGTAAATGAATTCCAGTGCCGGTGTAATGCTAGGTATGTAGGCCGTATGTCCCAACGACTGGCGGATCATATCAAATAGCACATCCCTTCGGCTGTTCGCAATAGGCAGATTGCTGACCATGCTCAACCAGCAACTTGCAAAACTCTGAACACAACGTCTAACATTAGCTGGGATTCTGCGACTGGACAGCACTTACTGAGCAATCCCAAGTGGGCTAATAATTACACTAATCAGTCGGGCTCATAGCACTTGCTAGAAGCTACATATATTCATATGCAGGGACTTGTCCTCTAGGCAAAAGGAACATGTCCAGACATTGTGCCTTTTTTGAATTAAACATAGTATGGGGACAATAGTTCCCTGGTGTATTCTCCATGGCAATGCCTTGACCAATCAGCACCCTTTTCTCAAGCAATATAAATTGTTGCTCCCTTTGCAATTTGACATTCTTGTGTCTGTCCTGATGAGTGCAAGACTAAAAGTTTTGACATCATGTCTTTTTTAAGCAATATTCAAGGTCTGTACTACCAAGTGACTATTACAGAATTGTGTTGACATTCAACATCACAATGGAAATTAAGTATTTATCGTACTTATAAGGTCAACAAAGTAATCAACTTTAGTGGCATTTTCTTATTGGTAGCGGTATAGGAAATACTATAGTTGTATCACCATAATTTCTCTTATGCCCCACCGCCCCCCACCCAATTTGCTCTTAGACAGAATGCAGCTGTGCATTCTGACCTACCTACTTCCTGATGCCATTCCTCTTCAGTACCAGATATGACCGTGACCCCACAATGTCTGTCACTCCAGGTAACCTGGAGAGACGGAGGCTAAGCTGTTCAGGGAATCTACTGTAAGTATAAAACTACCCTGGGTAAGAATGAAGGTAGATGAATTGCATTTGAGGCATATTAATCAGTAATCATGTTACCTAATATTGTTATAAACAATTTTATTATATTTTCCTACCTGAGTTCAGAAGAGCGTAGGATCTTTGTCAAGGAGACACAGTTCCCTTCTACAGTTCCTCTTCCGACTGATGGAATGGCTTTTCTACATGCTACATACAAGGCACAGGCCAACCAGTGAAGATCATCTCCCTGAAATAAAACAACTCCTCTAAATTATACAATTATTACCAACAGTTAGTACAAAGCCTTTTTAACTGATGAGCCCTGTTGGTAAAAGACAGAACTTTGCAAGTAACCTGTGTCTCTAGTTCTTGTTCACTAATGCCCTTTAAGGAAGGAAATCTGTCCTTACCTGGTCTGGCCTACATGTGACTACAGACCTACAGCAATGTGGTTGACGTTTAACTGCCCTCTGAAATGGCCTAGCAAGCCATTCAGTTGTCAAGGGCAATTAGGGATGAGCGAAAAATGCTGTTCTTGCCAATGACACCCACATCCCATGAAAGAAGGAAAAAAGTTTGTTCAGTTAGCTCAATGGGTTGCTACATTATTGTTGGGTTTGTGCTTTTAAAAACTTTATTGTTTATTACTACAACTTGCCAATTTGCAAAAAGAAAAAATCAAATTGGGAACAGAAAAATACATTTTTAGAAGTAGGTAGTTCAGATGTGTTAGTATTTGATCAAGTCAGTCATCTGAATATATGTTGGAAAACCAGATTATTTATCCTTCGCTTCCCTGACTGAAGTGTTGATGAAAATTCAAACACAAGTAAAAGTCTAACATAACTGAAGGTAATTATTTCCACTCTGGATTTTTTTTGTCCTAAAAGATTTACCTCAGGTCATAGAATTAATTTTATCTAAACTGCTTTCCCAAATGTGATTTTTTTTTTTAAATGTACAAGATGGAAGAAACACCTGACTGAAAATGAGGATTTTTTTTTTTTTTAAAGTTCAGTTATATCTTTTCCATTAGGTAGGACTGTATATGTGAGAGGGCTCTGGGGAATTATAACTCAGCAGAAAACTAAGAACCTGAAGAGAAAATGTGGTAACCAGTGGGGCATGAGGCAGAGGAATGGGACAGAAATTGTATTGTGATTGGTAAAGAGCAGACAGATGAGAGATAAATCAAATGAGAAGCAAAAAAAAAGCTCTTGCAGTGGAGCATCACGTTGACATGATGCGGCACTAATTATCTGCTGTTAAGACCTCTTTGTCTCTATTGAGAGGATGGTCACGAAGGAAATCTAGGAGGTGCTTGGAGGGCCAAATAAAAGATTTTCTTTTCCCTTTTGATCCAATCTTTGTGTGAACCAGTTCAAGCGTGGGCATTAATGGCTTAGTGCTCTGCAATACAACTATATACAATCATACAGCACAGAAGCAGACTATTTGTCCTTTTGTGTCTGTGCATTGTCTCTTTTTGAAAGACCTATCCAATTAGTCCCATATTTTTTTTTTCTTGTAGTTATTTTAGTCAGAATTACTAATGACTCATAAATTAAATTGACAATGATAAAGATGTCAACATCCATACCAGTTATTTTTTGGAGGGGGGGGGGGTGGGACGTGTGGAAATGGGTAGAGGAAATTATCTCTTTCCTTGTTCTGTTACAGATATACTGGATCTAGTTATCCTACAATCTGTCCTTATTTCAATGCCAGTTGCTTAATGAACAGTGGTAGCATTTTTAAATCACTCCACAATGCAAGTTTGGATTTCAATATGGAACCAGATACTTGTGATGTGTACTTGGACTCGCTCCTTGATATTTCAAATGTCATTAATGTTCAGGCAGAACCTGACATTAACGCTGCTGTGCTGGACCGAGACCAGTAATGGGTGAAGTATGACTGGCATTGCTGGATCAGTGAAAATAATCAATCACTTACAATACCTACTTCCTGCACACTAGAAGTTCCTTTTACATAGGCATAGAACAAATGCTTGAGTACGATGAGTTTCTATTATACGGTCAGTGAAGTGATGTCATCTGAATATCGGATTGTGTAAAATGATACCTTGCAAAACAATAGATTGTAATTTTAAATATTTAATAGAATATTCTAGGCAGTGAACCTATCCACGAAACTTCTACAACGTGACTTTCTGTTTTGTATTAAAGTTTTGACAGTCAAACCAGACCTCCGTTCGGCTGGCATGGACTCGATGGGCCAAATGGTCTCCTTCTGTGCTGCGAATGACTGACTCTATTGTCTATCTGGTGGGATACTGTGGCATTACAGGTTGAATGTCTAAGGATCAAAATTCTGCCCTGTAAATTTGAATACTAAATGAAAGTTACATTCAATGAAAGGTTAAGTTGGAGGGATGAAGATAATAGTCAGGACAGGGTTCCACCCTGCCGTTCCCCATCACCAACCACACCACCACCCCCCACCCCCCCAACTGTTTTGATAAATAACTGTCTCTGAAATATGTTAAGGTGGTGTATTTTGCTGTAGGTAAATGTTTGGTTTTTTTAAAAAAGAAACCAGCACATCTTGCTAAATAATTCTGGGATAATGGTAAAGAAATAAGTCTGGGCTTTTACTGAAGTACCAAGTACTGTAGCAATATATCCATTCCCTCATTAGATATGCAGTGCTGGTTCTAAATCTGCTCTTGCTTACTGGAGAATTTACTTGTTTCCCTGAGTTAACAAAGCAAAAATATATTAAGGAATATATATATTTATTAAGTTTTCTTGCTGACCAAAGTTGTTTTTTCTTTACCAAAGGTCAAATGAACAAAGGCATAGAATAGAAACTGACTGTAGATGCAAATCGCTAATATAAAACCAACGCTATTTACAAACAACTCTTTTGACACAGTTTGACAACCCGAAATGAATTGCCAAAAAGTTATTTCGCTCATCCACCTGAATATGATCCTCCTGTATCTCTACACTGACAATCCACTCTTTTAAGCACACACATCCTACTTACAATCCTCTTGCATATTCTTGAAAATCATCTTCTGTGCACTCTCCCATACTCCAGTTCTCTTCTGGCATGTGCTCACAGTCCTCTTGACAAATACGGACAAATTTTCTCCGCCCCTGACCCCTCTCTCCGTCCCTCGTTCTCAAACATTCAGCTCTCATTCTCTCGCACATACACATACTTTGTATATTTACAGTCCTTTATTCCGTACGCTCAGTAAAGGTCTGCAAAGGAAACTCGACCCGACGCCGACACATGTCGGGGTCGGGTAGCAGGCCTTTAACACTCAGCATCCTCTGTCATGGCACAGTTAGCTAAAAGCATCTTCAAATCCTACAGTTTTGATATGTCTTTGGTCTTGCCTAACTGCTAAATGTGTGCTAATCAGCTGTTTAAGGGTTATAGGGAATTGTTTTTCAGCACAAAGGTCAGCTCTTCAGGAGCCTAGAGAATGGAGGAGGATGCTCCACTCGTACATTGCTCTAAACAGTTACTCTGAGGAACTGGGAAGCAGAGAAACAGCTGACCAGTGACCTGCTTAGGGACCCAGGGAATGCAGTAGCATATATAGTGCACTGACCAGTTTGCCAGGGGCCTGCAGAGCGGCGCAGCTTTCAGTTCGACCACAGTATGGGTACTGATCAGTAACTGCAGGAGTTCTAAAGAGTCATACTGACTCAATATCAACTCTGCTTTTCTCTGTCCACAGATACTGCCAGACCTGCTGAGTATTTCCAGCATTTTGTTTTTATTTCAGATTTCCAGCATCTGCAGCGTTATGTATTTATATTACTGTGAGGAAATGCTGGAAATCATTGGAGTAACACCTGAAGCAAAGATGGAGGAAATAACAAAAGAGAAACAATGTACCTGAAAAACAGGGCAAGAGACAAGGGAGCAAGGGTTGCAACTTACTGGGGGTGAAACTGGTTTATGGTAGCAGTGTGAAATAGGCTCATGGTGAATCAGCAGCAGATTTTTCATCAGACCACTTTTTTTCCATTGACTTGGGAAAAAAATCACTGAGATTTTTAATTTTAAAACAAGTAAAAACAACAGTGAGACTAGGAAGTGGGCCTGCAAAAGAGTTTAGACTACCATTTTGTGAACTTCAGTGGTAAGAGGATCAGGCACAGTGGGGAGAAAACCTCAGCTGCTGATTCGCTACAAGTTGGTTTCATGCTGCTGGCGGAGCAATTTCATCCTCCTACACCCTGGTCTTTGGAAGAAAGTCTACTTTTTTCACCAAAATTTGCAAAATTAATGAGGCAGGGAAAAAAAACTTAGATGCATGTATCTGTTGTCAGTCGATTGACCCAGTGAAACAAACCATCAGTGCGGGGTGTGCAGAGAGAGCTAGGAAGGAGATCCAGTCACTGGTCCAGCTAATTCCTTAGCTATGTTTGTAGCCTGTCTGTGCAAATGGTGGCATTTTACAACTGCAGGTCTGAGGGTTGTACTTGCTTGATTCCTGGGCTGTGTAACTCTATCCTTGTCCATCTGTTGCCATCCTTTGCCATTTCTCCCCCAAACTCCCCTCTCCCACTGTTTAGTTCTCCTGGTTCTAATAGTGGGCGTATTTTAGATCTAAATTCAAGCAACAAGCTTTAAATTTTCCTGTGGCCACTGCCCATCTGACTGTGCCTGCTCTGTTTTCATCAGGGGGCACATGATCTTTGCTCAAATTTGGCTTCTCTGCACGTCAAAACTACAATTCTCCACTGAACTAAAGACTCAGCTGCTGTGACTCTGATCTATTCAGTTGCTTAAGTTTCAAATGTAACACTGTCTGGTCTACAGCCCGTCCCCACTGCTGCTGTTAACTGCTCAGCTACTCCTACTGCTTTCTCTGTTTGTTTTTTTTCAGCTTTATTATGTGGTTCCTGGGCCATAGTCCATTTCTCTCAACTTCTGGATCATATGGTGACCTCCATGATCGATTCTGCACGCTGCATCTGTCTCTAAAGTTAAAAATCAGTCAGTCAATGCTCAAACCTAACTCTACCCCATCTACAACGTTTTCCCACCAAGGGATCTCTAACTATAACTTTGAATTCCTTCCTATTCCCTCCCCCACTTCTCCACCCCGCTAGTTTATTACCAGGACACAGCTATCCTAATCTTATGTAACCACACCTTTGCAACTAGGGTTTCTCTCTGTCCATGCATGTGAATGTTTGGCTGCTTTTGGACTTAAGGCCATCAACCCTTGCTTCTATTTCCTCCTCCTTCACTTCTCCAAGGCTACCCTCTCCTGTTATGCCTTTCATTTCTTCCTTCTCAGGCACTCTGTCTCTTCAGCACTTCTCCAACTTCCTACTTGACTGCCTTTTAGATGAGGCTGTCTGTGCCTCTCTTTTCATTCTCTGAAGAGCCCATCAAGGCAGCTTTAAGCCACTTCCCTCCCTTCCCCTAACTGCCCCATCCGATTCTCTCACTGGTCTTGTGTTGGCTAATCTTGCCAATCTTCCTGTCCCACTCACCTCTCCCAATGCTGACCCTGTAGAGTCTGCCAGCAGATCAACCTTCACCACCTCTCCATATGTCCTTTCAGAATACTTATCTTGCCATCCATGTGCTTATTGTGGATGATTGCATCAACATTGTGGCTTTGACGGAAACCTGGTTAATGGATGATGACAGCTTCCCCCAGCCTGCCTATAAACTTCACCACTTGCCCATCCAGCCCACTGAGATGGTGGATTGGCTTTTATCACCAAATCGCAATATTGGTCTGGGGCCTTCTTCTTTTGACCAAGTCACCTTTGTTTAAAATCTTTGTTCTTTGCCGCCCACCCAAGTAACACAAGTTTTTCACCGAGAGCGCCTTCTTTTTTTTTCCCAACATTAGCCTCTGCACCAACTGACTTTCTTGGTGATTTCAACCTCCATCTCATCATGTTCTCTCTCCTGAGTTCATGATTCTTGTCTCTGTCTCTCTCTCTCTGCTGCCCATATAAGCTTTGCCACACCCTGGACATCGGCATCTCATTGCCTCTCTACTCCCATTTGGGTCAATCACTGATCACTTACTGGTATCCTCCTTTCAACTCTCAATCCCACGTCCTTTGGTGTCTACTGCTGGAACATTACGCACGCACGCACACACACACACACAATCATTAGTCTCTCTCCTTGATCGTTCCCCTGATATGGGCCTCGTCTCCACTCCTTTATATCCAAGGGATGCAGACTTGAAGGCAAATAGTATGTTGGCCTTTATTGCAAGGGGGTTGGAGTATAAAAGTAATGAAGTTTTGCTGCAGTTATATAGGGCTTTAGTGATACCACACCAGGAGTGCTGTGTATAGTTTTGGTCTCCTTTCCTAAGGAAGGATATACTTGCCTTAAAAAGGTATAATAAAGATTCACTAGATTCATTCCTGGAATGAGAGGGCTGCACAATGAGAAGAGACTGAGTAAAATGGGCCTATGTTCTCTCGGGTTTATAAGAATGAGATGATCTTATTGAAATATATAAAGCTCTTGGTGGACTTGACAGCATAGATAAGATGTTTCCCCTGGCTTGGAGAGACTAGAACTAAAGGTCATAGTTTGAGAATAAGGGGTCGGCCATTTAGGACTGAAGAGAAATGTCTTCACTTAGAGGTTAGGAATCTTTGAAATTCTCTCGCGGAGGGCTGTGGATGCTCAGTTCTTCAGTGTACTCAAGATGCAGATCGATAGATGTTTGGGTATTGAAGGATAAGGAGATGGGGCAAGTGTAATTGATGTAAAAGTTCAGTCATGAACTTATTGAATGACATGGAAGGCTAAAGGGGCCATAGGGGTCTCCTCTTTCTTAATAACATATGACTGGATTAGTTATTCATTGCCAGATCTGGTTGGACCAAATTAAATCACCATCTGGTCTAGCTCTCCTCTGTCAAAATTGATCAATTTTACCATCTATTTTAATAACAGCTGCATAAATCAAGTCCAGTTTTTGGTCAGCAAAACTGAAGTTAGACATTCAAGCGCTGGAGATGTTGCCCTAGCATGTAAACTTACAAAGAAATGAAAGAAACATGGGCTTGAAATTATCAGAGCAGACTTTACTATTAATATAAACAACATAAATGTAAAACCAAAACATGGTCAAAGGTGTTAGTTTGACACAGTTTAGTGGTTGCACTAAATCAGAAGGTTGTGAACTGACTTTCCATTCCAGGATTTGTGTGTATTAGCTAGAATGATATTTCAGCACAGCAATGAGCAGATTGCTGTGTTATTTGACTTTTGGAATGGAACATTAAACAGAGATCCTGACTGCCCTCTTAAATGGATGTAAAACTTCCAATGGCTCTATTAAAGAGCAGGAGTGTAGTGTCATGGTTCAGTTGTATCCTAACCAGCTCTACCAAAAACACATCAACTGGTCAGTTACCTCATTGCTGTTTGTGAGCTCTTGCTGTGTGCAATATGTTGTCTTCCAATAACCTTGATTACATTTCAACACTAACTAGTTAGCTGTAAAGTGCTTTGGGGTGTCCCAAGGACGTGTAAACGGTCATATAAATGCAAATTCGTTATTTCAAATTACAGTGTGAAAGTAGGTCAAGCATCACATTCAAACTCGGGCAACACAAATTTAAGATTGCTTTCATAAAGTAGTTTGTCAGAGTAATCACTAGTCAGAATGCACTTTGAGAAAGGGTAATAGATGTGAAAGTCCTGGAATTATTGGAGAAACTACTATGTGATGGGATAAACTCCACTGTAATTTTCCTGAGTTGTTTGGCCTTCCTGCACCTTTATATATTACTCATAAGTGCACAGTGTAAACAAACACCACGTTCTTCCGGTGCTGCCTCTTGCACCACACATTTGTTTACGTGGACGAGTTGAAGCATTTCGTTGGCAACGTGGGCCAGACAAGTCACTGCTGGAACTGAATGTGCGGATTTCTTGAATTGGGGTCAGGACGCTGCTTAAAATGGCAACGATGCCGAGCAGGCCTGCTCCGATTCAGTAATGTTGAGCTGCAAATTCCCTCATGTAAAAAGCAAGACAAACATTAACATCGAGGCGGAATTGATTGCAGTAGTTTTTATGTATTTCTTGCATGCTGAATTCTGATACTGTGAAATAACATATACATTTATTCACACACACGCAACTGGCTCTGCCACCCCACAGTCCCCAGCTGTCAGTCGGCGTTTATTGACTTAGCGGATGTCACGTCAGGTACCCGCCCCACTGCCAGTTATTCCAGAGTCTTGGTGAAGCAGCCGGGAGCACTCACTTTCACTCACTCCTTTACTCCGTCCCTCACTCACCTCCAGCGTGTACTTCCTGCTGATGCTCTCGTAACTTGCCCAAGCCTCGCATTTTGCACACTCGTCCATGTTCAATTTCTGACAAAGTTCCTCAAACCTCTGCTTGGTCCGGCGGGCGCCCTGCTCCTCCTCGTAGGCCATGTTGAGGTGGGAGTAGCCGGTGCCGATCGAGCTGTCATTTATTTACCCTAGGGATGTGGTTGCGGAAGCGCCGCTGCCCCGGGCTGGCTCACGCAGCGCTCGCGGGCCGCACTGTAGCCATTTAAAGCAGCTGATTGACAGCTGCTCCGACAAACAAGGTGCCGTTCTACTCCCGCCCCCTCCGCCGCCTCATTGGTCCCCCGGCTGCCCATCGGAACGCACGCCTCTTGTCCTCTCGCTCGTGAATGGCTGAGCAGCCACGTCAATCACAGCATTTCCACCGCGCCACCCGCCCATTGTCTGGAGCTGCGCAGGGGAAGGAGGCACCGAGGTTAGAAAGCCTGCAGTCGCTGGCTTCAGCCCCTTTGAGCGCTAGTTCGTGCTGTAATGTGCAATGCAAACGGAAAATGCTGGAAAGACTCAGCTAGGTGGACAGCATGTGTGGAGACAGAAAAAACAAAGTTAATGTTTGTTCATCAGTGAAAGTTCATCGACCTGAAACATGAGTCGAAATTTTACGCCTCCACAAGAGCAGGCTGGTGGCAGAGGAGGGGGGTCTTTCCAGACCCGCTGCCAATTTATGCGGGTCGGTGACAGCGAGAAACGGCTGGCCTGTCCCAGGCCAATCAAGGTCCTTAAGTGGCCAATTATCTGCCACTTGAGAGCCTCTGCCCATTGCCGCAGGTAGTTTACTCTTAGCTGGCAGGCGGCTGAGGCCTCAGAAGACACGCCTAATAAAACTAGGCAGCCTTCTGGGGGGTAGGCGCTCCTGATCAGGCACCCTGTGCCCCATTGAGGGCCGCCCCAACCACCCCCTACGCACAACACGCCCCCACCCCCCTAACCGACCGCCCTTGGCTCGCCAGGACCTGACGGATTGTCCCCAGCAAGGCCCTGAAAGCTTACCTTTTTTCCAGGGCTGTCCGTCATCTTCCTCCTGCAGCTGGGTGTAGTCCCAGAAGTGGTCACAGTTCCCGCTGGATGGGTCTAAGAGCTGCTGGCCCACATTAGCTGGCAGCTCCATTAGGCGGGACTCCCTACCTCAATGAGGTGGAAGTCCCACCCAAGACCAATTCAGGGCCAGGGGATTGTAAAATACGGTCTGGATCCCCAGACCCGGTGGAGGTGGGCTCGCCACCGACTTTTCAGCGGGTGGATGGGTTCTCCCCGCCCACCGTAAAACTCCGGCCGTTAACTCTGTTTCTCTCTCCACAGATGCTGCCTGACCTGCTGAATATTTCCAGTCTTTTCCATTTTTATTTCAGATTTTCAGCATCTGCAGTTTCTTGCTTTTGCTTCTCTAATTTGGGGAGCAGACCATACTGTAACAAGTTTCAGGAATTCAATGTGGGCACTGACCTTCCTGAACACAGAGTGCAACCCTAGAGGAGTTATGCCATGCTGTGCTTGTATTTGGTGTTTCTATAACTGGGCAAGGATTCATTAAGATTGCATGTCCCAAGAAAGCACGACAGGCTGACATATGCTTCTGCTGATAGGTACTTACCCCCCCCCCCCCCCATCCTAATGCCTGTGAATCTGCCCCTTGAAAGAGTTGTGCCAGGCTTGGGCTGCATTAAATGCTTCTGCAGCTGTAACACATATTCTTATAACACACACTATACTGTAAAATCATAGTTGCAGGAATTGTCACAGACTGATGTGTCCACCAGCCACTTTCATAACTGTACATTGGTTCCACTCTCCCACGTTCTATCCTCAATAAACCTGGTCATCCAAAACTCTGCTGCCTGTGTCCTAACTCACATCCATTCCTGTTCACCCATCATCCCTGGGCTCAATGATCTATATTGGCTCCCAGTTAAGTAACACCTCAAATTTAAAATTTTCATCATTGTTTTCAAATCCCTCCATGACCTCACCCCTCCCTATCTCTGTAATCTCCTCCAGCCCTACAACCCTCTGAGATATCTGCGCTCCTCCAATTCTTGCCACTTGGGTATCCTTGATTTTAATCACCACCATTAGCAGCTGTGCCTTCAGTTGCCCTAGTCCTAAGTTCTGGAGTTCCTGCTCTAAACATTTCTGCCTCTGCCTTGCTTTCCTCTTTTAAGATATTCCTCAAAAAAACTACCTGTCTGACCAAGCTTTTGGACATCTGCCCTGATATCGCATGTGGCTTGGTGTCAAATTTTATTTGATAACATGTCTGTGAAGCACCTTGGAACATTGTACTACATCAAAGGCACTATATAAATGCAAATTGTTGTTGACAATTCCATCTGTAACTGGGCACTGTCACGACTGGAGCAAATCCACTTGATATAACTTCCTGGAAGTGTCAGATTGGCATGTGCCTCAAATGTTCCTATAATTAAGCAGTGGGTACTAATCCCACCTACAAATCCTCTGGTAAACTGGGCTCAGACTATATTTATTTATTTAGAGATACAGCACTGAAACAGGTCCTTCAGCCCACCGAGTCTGTGCCGACCATCAACCACCCATTTATACTAATCCTACATTAATCCCATATTCCTACCACATCCCCACCTTCCCCCTACCACCTACCTATACTAGGGTCAATTTATAATGGCCAATTTACCTATCAACCTGCAAGTATTTGGCTGTGGGAGGAAACCGGAGCACCCGGCAAAAACCCACACAGTCACAGGGAGAACTTGCAAACTCCGCACAGGCAGTACCCAGAATTGAACCTGGGTCGCTGGAGCTGTGAGGTTGCAGTGCTAACCACTGCGCCATTGTGAGTAACTTTCCTTTAACTGGGCAATAAGTTGCGTGCTTCGATCGGTTTTGTATCCCCTGGCCCAAGACATAACTTTGTGCTTTCACCAAAGTTGATATGCTGGTAAATCTTTAGCAGATGTTTATTTCGGCCCATTAAGAGCATGTGCAGATGACCCCAAGGTGGTTTCTGGATCAGCTAATTTGTGTCGCAATTGGTGGACTCAATTACAGCTGAAGAGGGTATTGCTGCTTCCCCAACAAGCAGCCAGATGTACAGACAGAACCTTGAAATATGGCAGTTATAGTAGGATACCTTAAAATGAAATCATTGTTCAAGTGACAGAGTAGCATGACACTGCATTGCTGGTAGGCATAGACCAGTTAATTATTGATGAACTGGAATCCTTTCCTATTGATATGATGCTGCATCACTGAAAGGGACTCTTATATCAATATAACTTATCAATGGTACTCTGTACTGTGGGGAAGCTAGTCCCACGGTAGAAACCAACATTGTAAATCAAGGAAATTTGCAGATGACACAAACATTGGCCGTGTAGTTGATAGTGAAGAGGATAGCTGTAGACTTCAGACTGATATCAATGGTTTGGTTGAGTGGATGGAAAAGTGGCAAATGGAATTCAATTTGGAGAAGTGTGAGGTAATGGATTTGGGAAAGGCAAACAAAACAAGGGAATACACAATAAACAAGAGGATATTGAGAGGGGTAGAAAAGGTGAGACACCTTGGAGTGCATGTCCACTGGTCCCTGAAGGTGGCAGGACAGGTAGATAGCGTGTTGAAGAAGGCATATGGAATGCTTTCCTTCATTGGCTGAGGTATAGAATACAAAAACAGGCATGTAATGCTGGAACTGTATAAAACACTGGTTAGGCCACAGGTGGAGTATTGCGTACAGTTCTGGTCACCACATTACAGGAAGGACATAATTGCTCTGGAGAGAGTACAGAGATTTACTAGAATGGTGCCAGGGCTTGAAAGTTGCGGTTATGAGGAAAGATTGGATCGGCTAGGGTTGTTTTCCTTAGAACAGAGGAGGCTGAGGGGTGACTTAATTGAGGTGTACAAAATTATGAGGGGCCTAGATAGAGTAAACAGGAAGGAGCTGTTTTCCCTAGCGGAGAGGTCAATTATCAGAGGGCACAGATTTAAGGTGATTGGTAGAAGGATTAGAGGGGATATGAGGAAAAACTTTTTTACCCAGAGGGTGGTGAGTGTCTGGAATTCACTGCCCGGATCAGTGATGGAGGTAGAAACACTCAACTCATTTAAACGGTACCTGGACATGCACCTGAACTGTTGTAACCTGTAAGGCTACGGACCAGGTGCTGGAAGATGGGATTAAATTGGTTGTTTTTTTCAGCAGGTGCAGATGTGATGGGCTGAATGGCCTCCTTCTGTGCTGTAACTTTTCAATGGTTCCAAGTCTATTCACGTCTTGATGTATTCTGCTGCATCTCTAACACTGTATAAAGCTTTGTGCTGTGGATCTGGGCACATTGCTAATGCTTATACTTACAACCAGAAAGGATCCAGATGTATAGAAGCTGAGAACTATTGTCATCTTCACCATCTAAGAGAGCATTTAGATTTACTGGAGATTGGCTTCAGATCTAGGTCGAACGTTCTATATTTCTCCTCTGTTGTTTCCATTGAATTTCAGCCTCTTCAGATATTGCGCATCTTTCAAAATTACTATAGGCTCTAGACCTCTAGTGGTGGTGAGGGGGTGCAGGGAAATAGGTGTGTGGAATGCAAGTGCCTCTGTTGCACTCACAGCAATGTCCGGTCTCTTTGATTCAGCCGCCCCTCATCCCGCATGGGAATCAGGTATTTGAATTCTTGGGGAAATAGAGTTGTCTGGCTTTCAGAATTTTTGGTGAGGATTTGGGGAGTTTAGGAGAAATGATGATTGATCCTTCACATTTGATAGGCCAACATTAAATCTTTTGGATAATAGAGGCAGACTCACTAATAATGAAGAATAAGTGGCAACAATAGAGAGATTCACAACAAATAACATCAATATAAACATCCACCAATTACTGCAACCAGCCTACAAGGTTTCTGGTCTTATATGGGTGAGCAATCTACTGCCTAAACCAGTAGGAGGAGGAAGTTAGAAAGACTAACATAATATTAAGACCACATTTACATCCCTGCATCCTTGAGTAAATAGCTACTTTTCTGGTGTGATGGAATGGAGAGCAGAAAACTACACTAGTGAATTCTGGAATACTGTTCCCATGCTGTGAAATTCTAAAGCCTGGCTTGGGTACAAAATTAAAACCCAACCCGGGCCTGACCCGACAACAGCCAACCCGAACCCAACCCGGGCCCGAGTCCTTTAATTTTTTTAAATGCCCAACCCCACCCGAAAATAGCAAACATATTAATGAAACAGAAAAAAATTGTAGATTAAAACGAAAACAATACAAAACAAAACAGTACAGTCCAGCCCGAGCCGAGCCAAGCCCGAGTGCTGGACGTAGAATACAGACCCAACCTGACCCCGACACATGTAGTTGGGTTTGGTAGCCAGGCTTTATGCAATCCTGCACTGATTTGCATCGCATCCCATCCCATGTTTGTTTCTTCTCGTCAGCCATGGCTCATTAGTGCACTCTTGCTTTTGATTCAGAAGGTTGTGGACTCAAGTGTCACTCCAGAATGTGAGAACAAAACTTGAGGCTGATGCTCCAATGTAGTACTAAGCGCTTGCTGCACTGTCAGAGGGGCTGTCTTTCAGATAAGACATTAAACCAAGTCCTTGGCAGCCCTCTCAAGTGGATGTAAATGATCTAATGGTACTATTTTGAAGGAGAGCAGGGGAGTTACTCCCTGGTGTCCTAGTCAACATTTATCCCTCAATCAACATCACAAAAACAGATTATCTGGTCATTATCACATTGCTGTTTGTGGGAGCTTCCTGTGCACAAATTGGCTGCTGCGTTTCCTACATTATAACAGTAACTACACTTCAAAAAGTACTTCATTGACTGTAAAGCACTTTGGGGACATCCTGCGGTCATGAAAGGTGCTATATAAATGCAAGTCTTTCATGCCCTTTTTGTCTAAGAGTGGAAAAGACAGCATAAAATATTTTATTACAGCCACAATCCTAATGTTTGTACTGCTATATTAATTAGAATTTAACTATTTGTTACTGTTAAATTTCTTTCATGTTGCAGTGCATTACAGGTTAACATGGTCCTGTTATGGCCGACCATGTACAACGACAAATATTTCTAAACAAGTTGATGCTTCTGCTTTTCATGAGAACTGCAGCCAGCCTTGTTTGAAGCAGTATATATGATAGATGACATCTCCTCCAGTTGCTCTGGAAACATTTAGTGACTTTTGTTATATATGATTTTTCACTGGACAACTTTCACAGTCTAAGACACCAGCAACTGCAGCATGAGATAATTGCTTCATCGACAGAACTGCTGCACTAAATATAACTGCATGGCCTGGTGGCCTAGTACATTGAAATACCAACACAGTTTGGCCAGTGGTATAACAATTTCTGACACACCAGATAGACGTAAAGATATGATTACATATTGATACATAGGAAGCTGCTTCCATTACCTTAACCCCATATGGCAGGATACTGGTGAAAAGAGGATTGGTGGACAGACATGTCAAAGATGCCAATAGATGATATTATGCCAGTCTCAGGCCAATGGGCTATGATCATAGTTCAAAACCATTTGGAGAGGCTAGATTCTGTGTCAACAACATAAGATTGAATGAAATGACCATTAAAAGCAAATACCAGATGCCTCAACCGGATAAAACTTTAGGCTTTTTGCCAAAAATCAAGTAGACAAGCACATTGGACTTGGCTTCTGGACATTGGCAAGTAACCCTTCATCTTGACAGCTGATCTAAGATGGCATTTCACTCCTTTAAATGTTGACCCAGTTTAAAGTACAATCACATCAGGTAGTGTAGTGCTCCTACTAGGTTCCAGTGCTTTGTAAGGAATGTGCTGGTTTGTCTGATTTTATAATTGGCGTACAGTGCACCTGTAAACATTGCTGAGGCATCACCCACAATACTGAATAATCTTATCACCCACAATACTGAATAATCTTAAGGTTGTGCAGCAAAAGTGATCTGGTTGCAGAGAAAAGGACTAACTCAAAGTTGAAAAACAAGTCTTTTTTTGAGAATGTAAGGAGTATTTCTTAGGACATAACAGGCTGGATTTTCTGATCAGCATTATTTTAATACTGAAATAACCTATTTAAAACAAATGAGCTATCGCCAGTATTTAAATATAATTGGATAATCTACACTATTGTTTCTCCTGAATGTATTATGTAGATCTGGAAAGGGTATTGTTCTGAGTGCATTTCGGCGACCGAAAACAGTGTCGAGTGACAAGCAATTTCTCAAAATGGCAAAAGACCATGGAAAATGACTCCACTATGCTATTATTGCTAATCCAAATGAATACACCTTCATCATCTTTCCACTGGGTCTGTATGCCTACTCTGTTTTTCGTCAAGATGCATTATTTCCTACTTATCCACAGTAAATTGCGTCACCCACACTGCTAACTTTGGCCTTCTGAAGTTTTTCACAATCTTTCTACCTTTTTTTCATCAGCAGATTTGGTATCACGTTTCCTATGCCCAACTCAAAATCATTCAATTATATGTAGAATGAAAGGGGACCCAGAACTAATCCCTGGAGTACACCACTTCTAACCCTTAAAACTATGGCCTGGATTTTACAGTCAGTGGGAAAGTGATGACGTTTGCCATTGACGTCAATGAAAGCTGCCCATAAAGATCTAACAATCTCCGTGATGTGGATTTCACTTTTCTTGATGTTAATTTCATTCTGGCCATAGCCATGGGGCATCCCTGGTGTTCAGCAACAGTGATGCCCTTTCCCAACATCAGTTTGAATTTGGCGCCAAGTTAATAGATTTCCAGGCATCTCGCAACAGTAATGTCACCAAGCAGGCTAAGCAGCCAATCACATTGAAGTATTCTCACACAGCAAATCAGGAAGGAAAACTCAATGATTATCCTTTAATTTTTAATCATTTCACAGACAGCAAAATAAAGATTGGGACATACACATAGGAATAAGGTAGAAGCTGAAATATCAAACTTTAAAAACATAATTTTCATTATTTTAAATATATATGGAAGTTTATCATAATTGGAGAAATTTGGCATTCCACAAACATAAAATTAGTTTTCCAGGATAAGAGTTGTTCAGTAGTAATGATGACTTATTCTGCCATTAAAAATCCAGTTACACCTCATTCAGCAAGGCATAACATTTTCAAGAATGAGATTAATAGCGGAAAAAAAATGGAGGTTCGCCTAAAGATTTCCATCTGCGAGAACTTCAAAAGCACAACACTGTGGAGGAGCAGGGTATCACTGACAGGAACTTGTGAATTTCTGTATTTAATTGCGCATGTGTAGAAGCCAGAAGTTGTTGTCAGTCTCACAGTAGTAATGATGCTGAAATTTGACAGTTTCGCTGTCATTACAACTGCAAAATCCGACTCTATATTCCTCTCACTTTTGGTCAACATTACACAGCCTGTGCTTACGTAGTTCACCAGCAGAGGGGGCAGCTACTCCAATTTCCCTGTTTCACAACTCCCAAATGCCAAACCGCAGATTGATGGGATCTTCTGGAGTCTGCTGCTCCCAGTAGGAAATGTATACAGTGACCTACATTTCTGAACAAAAGGTTGATTTTATTTCTCAGGAGATCTCTTGGGAAATCACTCACTTTTAGCCAACAATTTTCTTCCATTAAAATCAATGAACAGAAAATCAGAGGCTCTGTGCCTGCAATTTCCTGAGATGCTCTCCCTGTGAATCATGCTCTCTGTTGGGAGTGCTGGATTTTGGAATCTCCACTATTATCTCATCTTTATAATTATTTGATACTGCTGCAGGGCAAAAGCCAACAGCAATTTGTTTTCTGTGCCAAATATGACTGCCCCCAAGTTTTTGAGACTATTTAACTATTGCAAAGCAACATCCCATGTGTAATTTAACAAGATTTTCTTCTAGCTTGGGTTGTAAAATTGGGCTGTGAAGCATTGCTGTGCCAGTGCTATGGAAAACCCAAACTGAAGAAAAGTCGGCTAAATGCTTTCAGCATGGCCCACATGACGGGCCCTGACTGACGGGGCTGTAGTGTGGGCAGACCATAGTGTCAAACAGCCTGTAATGCTGATTTAACGCACAATCTGGCATTTTGCACTTTGCAGGTCCAGTTAACACCCTCTCTCAATCACTCCCAGATGAACTAGCAGTTAGCTGCATGAGGGACTCCCCATCCCCCACCACTGACGTTATTTAAAGGGCTAACCATCCAACTTCCAGATGAGGGTTTTTTGACTTACTTTTTCTGGTGCAGAGTTAGTGGAAGTGGTGTGTTTTGTTATTGGAGGAGTTTTGCAAACTTTTTGGATTTTCAAGGGAGTGGCACTGGTCCTGACAAAGGGATCAGAGGAATTGGTTGAGTTGTCAGGAGAAAGCCCTGCTTCAGGAATTGGGGCTCCAGTTTCAACCCCTCTAGGGCCTTGAGGACCTCTTGTAGAAACACATCTCTCCTTTCCACCTCATGGACTAATACTTTGCATGCCATAGCAGAAATCATGAGAGCCATCTCTCTTGCCTATTGCTCCAATTTCTCTGCTTTTTCTAAGTCTTCTATAGTTTGCAGCAGCTCTGTGCAATGAGTGTAGGTCTCCCCTTTAAAAGCAGCAAGATGCCTTTAAGAAGTGCAGCCTAGCCTTCATCGTGTTAGCCAGGCACGCAGCTGGGGCTGTGGTTGAGCATGCAGTCTGTCAGCAGCAGGTTCCGGGCTGGGCTGCACACTGAACTAATTTAGAGGAGAAGGCAGCACAAAGTTTGTGTGACGTCTGCCTCAAAGGGACTGGGCGCGGGTAATCCCACATTATGACCCCCGTGCCCATAAACGGACCTGGCAAATTTTCCCACATTGCCTTTATTGGACCCGCATTGGAAAAGGTATCGTGCTTCAATAGTGGCTAAATTCAAAGCTGGCATGCAAAATGTGAGTGAACGGGGAAGAGGAAGACGTACCCATCTTTCTCATGCAACTGGCGGCTCTGCTTCGAATTCACACCTTCCTGTTCAACGGATGATGAAAGCTATTGACAACTCTAATTCAATCTTAAAACTGATCAACAGGAGATAAAAGTTCACTGTCTTATGTGCAGTAGATGTAGGTTGTAAAAGTGTTGTTTGTCCAGCATTAGTAGGTATCCTGTTCCTTGATCATAGGAAATTTCAATGGGAGGTACTGTTGTCAGTTTTTTCCAAAATAAAGTATGTGTCTCAGCTATCTGAAAAATAAAACGCAGGGGCATTACACTTTGGGAGAAAGCCCAACACCTAACCTGTTTACAGAAGAAAGACTGTCTCTGTAAGCAGACTGAATGCAATTTGATTTTACGGTTAAGCGTGCAGTGAATGAAACAGCATGCTGCAGGACTAGCAATGACTCATTTCTTATAATACAGTGGAAACCATATGGTATTCCCACCACATTTTGCTGTCCACTCCAAAAAGTGGTAAATGTCATTGTCATGCTCGGAAGGAACCGATGAAATAAAGAACGAACTGGAGAAATTATGAAATAAAATGTAACTGCTAAACTGAACCATAGACAAAATGGAGTAGAGGTCAGCTGACACCCCCCTCATTAACTGCATCTGAACTCGCTCTGGGGAGAACCCATTGAAATTGAAAGGAGGTCATTTCATGTTAATGACTCCTATCTACAGGAATAGGATTAACAAAGGTTCTGACAGACTGACTCCACAACTCAAACCAAAATGAATACGTGTGAAGAGATATCATTGTAACAGAAAGGTCCCCATCCAGATGCCAATAGATAGTAATGGTTTCCATATCCTGGACCCTTGTGTGGTCACATCAGGGGAGAGGGCCCTGTGTCACCAGACAGACTCAAAAGTGATGGGTTTTTACCTTTAAAAAAAAGTAGGCCTCTGGAGACAAAGGGAGATCAAGAAAGGACCATAGAAAGCCATTTCCAGCCAAAGGCTGTAAGGTCAGTCCAGCTAAGGAGGAAGCCCTACTGCTGATATTATACTTCAACTTGCTGCAGTAGAGAACTTAAAATGTCAACACCGCCTCCAGACTGAAATTTTAACTCCTAGAAATCTACAACTCCTCAGCAAGTTCACGACTGCAAACATCCAGGCCTGCACTTTTGAAAAGATTTTCCTCCCGAGAAGATTCAATTTTAGATTGTAGTGGGTAGTATTTGAAGTAGAACAAGGCCCCTAGTGTAATTCGTATTTTTTAATTAAAGGGACTAACTAAGTAATCTAAAGGTAAGTCATGGCAGGAGAGCTCGCACCCGTGATATGCTCCTCCTGCGCTATGTGGGATATCAGGGACGCTTCCAGTGTCCCTGACGACCATGTGTGCAGGAAGTATAACCATCTGCAGCTTCTGGCTACCCGCATTATGGAGCTGTGGATGGGACACTATGGAGCATCCGCGATGTTGATATCGTCGTGGATAGCACGTTTAGCGAGGTGGTCACACCGCAGGCAAATGCAGCAAAGGCAGAAAGGCAATGGGTGAACACCAGGCAGAGTAGAGGAAGGCAGGTAGTGCAGGAGTCCCCTGTGACCATCCCCCTCTCTAACAGATATACCACTTTGAATATTGTTGGGGGAGATGGCTCAGGGGAAAGTAGCAAGAGCCAAGTTCATGGCACCATGGTTGGCTCTGCGGCACAGGAGGGGAGGAAGAAGAGTGGTAGGGCTATAGTGATAGGGGATTCAATCGTAAAGGAAACAGGCCACAAAAGAAACTCCAGGCTGGTATGTTGCCTCCCTGGTGCTAGGGTCAAGGATGTCTCTGAGAGGCTGTAGGGCATTCTGAGGGGGGAGGACAAGCAGCCAGTTGTCGTGGTGCATATTGGTACCAATGACATAGGTTAAAAAAAAGGGATGAGGTCCTACAAGCTGAATATAGGAAGTTATGAAAATTAAAAAGTAGGACCTCAAAAGGTAGTAATCTCAGGATTACTACCAGTGTCATGTGCTAGTGAGAGCAGAAATAGCAGGATATCTCAGATGAATACATGGCTGGAGAAATGGTGTAGGGGGGAGGGATTCAGATTCCTGGGACATTGGGACCAGTTTTGGGGAGGTGGGACCTGTATAAGCTGGACTGGTTGCATCTGGGCAGGACAGGGACAAATTTCCTCGTGGGGTGTTTGCTAGTGCTGTTGGGGAGGGTTTAAGCTAGAATGGCAGGGGGATGGGAATCTGAGCAAGGAGACAGAAGAGAGGGAAACAAGGATAGAAATGAAAGACAGAAAGGTAAGAAGCAAAAGTGGAAGGCAGAGAAAACAAGGGCGAGAAACAAATGGGGCCGAGGTGCAAAATAAAGCTAAGATAAATAACAATGGTAAAAATACAAGTCTAAAGGCATTGTGTCTTAATGTGCGGAGCATTCACAATAAGGTAGATGAATTAACAGCGCAAATAGATATAAAAGGTTATGATATAGTAGCGATTATGGAGACATGGCTGCAAGGTGACCAAGGATGGGAACTGAACATCCAGGGGTATTCAATATTTAGGAAGGGCAGGCAAAAAGAGAAAGGAGGTGGGATAGCATGGTTAGTAAAGGAGGAAATCAACGCAATAGTGAGGAAGGATATTGGCTCGGAAAATCATGATGTGGAATCTGTATGGTGGAGCTAAGAAACACCAAGGGGCAGAAAATGTTGGTGGGGGTTGTCTATAGGCCCTCAAATAGTAGTGGAGATGTAAGGGATGGCATTAAACAGGAAATTAGAGATGCATGCAATAAGGGTACAACTGTAATCATGGGTAATTTTAATCTACATATAGATTGGTCAAACCAAATTAGCAATAATACTGTGGAGGAGGATTTCCTGGAGTATGTACATGATGGTTTTTTAGACCAATATGTCGAGAAACCAACTAGAGAACAGTCTATCCTAGACTGGGTATTGTGCAATAAGAAAGGATTAATTAACAATCTTGTTGAGCGGGGTCCCTTGGGGAGGAGCGACCATAACATGATAGAATTCTTCATTAAGATACAGAGTGAAGTAGTTGACTACGAAACTAGGATCCTGAATCTAAATAAAAGAAACTACAAAGGTATGAGGCGCAAGTTGGCTATGTGAACAATTCAGGTTTTGCTGCTTAAATAAAAAAACATTCCTTTTTTAAAAAAAAAACTAGGAGAAAACCTGTCGTTTGTCTGTTTATTTGACCCTAAAAACACTCAGGGACTAACACACACCATTTTTAACAAAACACTACCTGCAGTCAGTTGGGATGTGAAAAGTGGAAGCCACCCACACCACTTACCACCTATCTGTAATACCATGCTATCAGACTGTCATATTCAGGCTAATACAAATACATACAGGCATTTATTTACAAGAAAAATCATGCAGAAGCAGACATTAACAGCAAACTACAAATGGTAAAAATATTTCGCAAATAAAGATAGACAGTCCACAGGGAATTAGTACATATATTTAAGAACAAATTTGATAATTTGCTGATTATAGATTTCCCACCATGGTGCATGCACGAGGGCACTTGAATTCTTAGGTTGGCCCCTGGATGTCAAATATCAATATCCAAAACTCAAACCAAACTCGGAATTTAAACACTGAAGAAAGGATATTGAAAAATGTCTGCTCTTTACATTCCTAACAAAACTCCTGTTTGGAGGCGATTAATCAACTTCTAACAAGCAATGGTGCATCTTTTGCATAAACTCACTGGCGGTGCTGTGCACAACTTGTCCAAGTCTCGCTATCTATTAAAGCTTTGATCATGTAAAATCTGATAGGGACAAAGCATCTGCATCCTCTCTAACCTACTGATTAATGAACCTGTTTGTGCCTTTTAGCTCTGCTTCTATTTTGTGAGGAAAGTCAGCTTCCATTTAGAGTCAAAGAGTCATACGGCACAGAAACAGGCCCTTTGGTCCATTGTGTCTGTGCCGGCCATCAAGCACCTATCTATTCTAATCCCATTTTCCAGCACTTGGCCCATAGCCTTGTATGCTATGGCATTTCAAGTGCTGATCTAAAAACTTCTTAAATGTTATGAGGGTTCCTGCCTCTACCACCCCTTTAGGCAGTGTGTTCCAGATTCCAACCACCATCTGGGAAAAAAAAATTCCTCAAATCCCCTCTAAACCTCCTGCCTCTTACCTTAAATCTATGCCCCCTGGTTATTGACACCTCCGCTAAGGGAAAAAGTTTCTTCCTATCTACCCTATCTATGCTCCTTATAATTTTGTATACCTCAATCAGGTCCCCCCCACCCCCCCCTCAGCCTTCTCTGCTCGAAGGAAAACAACCCTAGCCTATCCAGTCTCCCTTCATAGCTGAAATGCTCCAGCCCAGGCAACATCCTGGTGAATCTCCTCTTACCCTTAATATAGAACAAAGAACAGTACAGCACAGGAACAGGCCATTCGGCCCTCCAAGCCTGCGCCGATCTTGATGCCTGCCGAAACGAACACCTTCTGCACTTCCGGGGCCCATATCCCTCTATTCCCTTCCTATTCATATATTTGTCAAGATGTCTCTTAAACGTCGCTATCGTATCTGCTTCCACCACCTCCCCTGGCAGCACTCACCACCCTCTGTGTAAAAAACTTGCCTCGCACATCCCCTCTAAACTTTGCCCCTCACACCTTAAACCTCTGTCCCCTAGTAACTGACTCTTCCACCCTGGGAAAAAGCTTCTGACTATCCACTCTGTCCGTGCCACTCATTACTTTGTAAACCTCTATCATGTCGCCCCTCCACCTCCGTCGTTCCAGTGAAAACAATCCGAGTTTTTCCAACCTCTCCTCATACCTAATGCCCTCCAGACCAGGCAACATCCTGGTAAACCTCCTCTGTACCCTCTCCAAAGCCTCCACATCCTTCTGGTAGTGTGGCGACCAGAATTGCACGCAATATTCTAAGTGTGGCCTAACTAAGGTTCTGTACAGCTGCAACATGACTTGCCAACTTTTATACTCTATGCCCCGACCGATGAAGGCAAGAATGCCGTATGCCTTCTTGACTACCTTATCCACCTGCGTTGCCACTTTGTGGCCTGTGGACCTGTACGCCCAGATCTCTCTGCCTGTCAATACTCCTCAAGGTTCTGCCATTTACTGTATACCTCCCACCTGCATTAGAACTTCCAAAATGCATTACCTCACATTTGTCCGGATTAAACTCAATATGCCATTTCTCCGCCCAAGTCTCCAACCGATCTATATCCTGCTGTATCCTCTGACGATCCTCATCATTATCCGCAACTCCACCAACCTTTGTGTCGTCCGCAAACTTACTAATCAGACCAGCTACATTTTCCTCCAAATCATTTATATATACTACAAACAGCAAAGGTCCCAGCACTGATCCCTGCGGAACACCACTAGTCACATCCCTCCGTTCAAAAAAACACCCATCCACTGTTACCCTCTGTCTCCTGTGACTGAGCCACTTCTGTATCCATCTTACCTCTGATCCCGTGTGACTTCACCTTTTGCACCAGTCTGCCATGCGGGACCTTGTCAAAGGCTTTACTAAAGTTCATATAGACTACATCCACCGCCCTTCCCTCAATCATCTTCGTCACTTCCTCAAAAAACTCAATCAAATTAGTAAGACACGACCTCCCCTTCACAAAACCATGCTGTCTCTCGCTAATAAGTTCGTTTGTTTCCAAATGGGAGCAACTCCTGTCCCGAAGAATCCTCTTTAATAGTTTCCCTACCACTGACCTAAGGCTCACCGGCCTATAATTTCCTGGATTATCCTTACCACCCTTCTTAAACTTATAAAATGCCTTGGGATTTTCCTTTATCTTGCCCACCAGTGTTTTTTCATGCCCCCTCTTCGCTCCCCTAATTACTTTAAGTACCCCCTACACTTTCTATACTCCTAGGGCCTCCACTGTTTTCAGCCCTCTGAATCTGCCACAAGCCTCCTTTTTTCCCACTTATCCAGTCCTCTATATCCCTTGACATCCAGGGTTCCCTGGACTTGTTGGTCCTACCCTTCACCTTTATGGGAACATGTTGGCCCTGAACTATTTCCTTTTTGAATGACTCCCACCGGTCTGATGTAGGCTTTTCTACAAGTAGCTGCTCCCGGTCCACTTTGGCCAGATCCCATTTTATCATATTGAAATCGGCCTTCCCCAATTCAATAACTTTATTTCCAGTCCATCTTTCTCCTTTCCCATAACTACCTTAAATCTTAGAGTTATGATCACTATCTCCAAAATGCTCCCCCACTGACACTTCTACCACATGCCCAGCTTCATTCCCTAGGATTAGGTCCAGTACCGCCCCTTCTCTTGTAGGACTTTCTACATGCTGGCTCAAAAAGCACTCCTGGATGCACTTTAAGAATTCCGCCCCCTTTAAGCCTTTTGCACTAAAACTACCCCAGTTATTATTGGGAAGTTGAAATCCCCTATTATTTTTACACCTCTCTGAGATTTGCCTACATATCTGCTCCTCTACGTCTCCGACTGTTTGGAGGCCTGTAGTACACTCCCAGCAAAGTGATTGTCCCCTTTTTGTTTTTCAGTTCTACCCATATGGCCTCATTTGAAGAACCTTTTAAGATATCATCCCTCTTTACTGCAGTAATTGACTCCTTGATCAATTGTGCAATGTCACCTCCTCTTTTACCTCTCTCTCCCCACCCCCCCCCCCACCATCACGCCTGAAGATTCTATACCCTGGAATATTGTTTCCCTTCCCTCAACCATGTCTCTGTGTTAATCAACGCCCTCAATTCATTTGCCTTACTTGTAAGACTCTTTGCATTAAAATAGATGCAATCCAGCCTTGCATTATTCGCATGTGCCTTAACAGGTTTATATTTGCGCTGCCTTCCAGACTGACTTAGTTTATCTTCTATATTTGACTGTTCATTACCCCTTACAGTACCTCCACTCTATATCCCATTCCCCTGCCAAATTAGTTTAACCACCACTCCCCCCCCAACGGCACTAGCAAACCTTCCTGCAAGGATGTCGGTCCCGTTCCAGTTCAGGTGCAACCCGTCCGTCATGTACAGGTCCCACCGTCGCCAGAAACAGACCCAGTGATCCAGGAAACTAAAGCCCTCCCTCCTGCACCATGTCTTCAGCCATGCATTCATCTGCTCTATCCTCCTATTCCTATACTCACTAGCACCTGGCACTGGGTGTTATCCAGTGATTACAACCTTTGAGGTCCTGATTTTTAATCTGCTACCTAGCTCTCTTAATACTTGTTGCAGGACCTCATCCCTCTTTCTACCTATGCCATTGGTACCAGTGAGAACCATGACATCTGACTGTTCACCCTCCCCCTTCAGAATGTCCTGCAGCCGCTCCGTGACATCCTTGACCCTAGCACCAGGGAGGCAACATACCATCCTGGAGTCATGTTTGCAGCCACAGAAAAACCCATCTGTACTCCTTACGATAGAATCCCCTATCACGATAACTCCCACTTTTTTTCCTCCCCTCCTATGCAACTGAGCCACCTGTGGTACCACAGACTTAGCTTCTCAGGAGAATGCAGCAAGAGCCATCTCCCCCAACAGTATCCAAAGCGGAAAATCTGATAGGGAGATAGACCCAGGGGACTCCTGCACTACCTGCCTAGTTCTTCTACTCTGCCTGGCGGTCACCCATTCCCTTTCTGCCTGAGCAGTCTTTACCTGCGGTGTGACCACCTCCCTGTACATGCTATCCACGATGATCTCAGCTTAGCAGATGCTCCACAGTGTCTCCAGCCGCCACTCCAGATCCGAAACATGGATTTCGAGTAGCTGCAGATGGAGACACTTCCTGCCCACGTTTGCCCCGGACACTGGAAGTGTCCCTGACTTCCCACATTGCACAGGAGGAGCACTCCACGCTGCCAAGCCGCCCTGCCATGATCCATCCTTAATTTACTCCTTTAAATTACTCAAAAATTAGAGATTATTTACACTAGGGACCTTGATTCCCTAAAAAACATTACTTATTACATTAAAAAAACTTTAGACCTTACCTCTGTCTTTACTTTAGTTACTAACCCAGCTTACCTGTATACATTTCAAATTGTTATTTCCTGGTTTAACAGAATGGAAGCTCTGCTTTTGTCACAGGGATTTATTATCCTTTGAATGAAGATACAGATGGGAGCCCCATCAAATGTGTGGCAGATTGAAGGATTCCACAGTACCAGTCATCTGAGATTTGGGATGTGGAAATAAAAATAAATTTTCACAACTGTATACAATAATGTGCAGCCAATTTAATATTGGTATCCAGATATCATGGTTGCGAGTGGTCCCAGAAATCCCCACCTATGTACAGCACAGTTAGATTTTTTGTGCTTTTCAAGGTAACCAAAGGAGAGAGCCGGGAATCAAGCTTTCCCACATACAATACAGGTAAGACATTGGGCAAAAGCTGTCTCTAATCTGTCTGAACAAGTGCCTTCGTCATTACTCAAAGTATCTCTACTGCACTAGGATTAGAATTTCCATTTTGTCCAAGATCAATTCAAATAATAATGAGTGACAGTGCCAACATGTCAATTGGTGCTGTATAAAGGTAGGCTGCGTTTGCTGACAATGCTACCACTAGGTGGCGCTGCAGTGACATGCACAAATGCAGTGCAAACGCCACAGTCTGCGACTTCAGGCAGCTGCCAGGACTAAAGATGGCGCTGCTCAAATAATCAGACGAAGGCAACCTAACCTAAACACATGGCAGCACACAATGGCGGAAGGGAGGGAGAGAGCGAGCCGAGGATGGGGTGGGGAGGCGAGCGGGCCAGGGCTGGGGAGACGGGGTGGGGGGGGGGGAGCGGAGCGGCCGGAGAGAGCAGCGAGGGTGAGGGAGCGGAGTGGCCAGAGAGAGCAGCGAAGGGGGCAGTGGAGTGGCTGAAAGAGCGGAGGGGGAGGAGCGGAGCTTGACGCATACGTGAATTTCCGTTGGTATTGCATTGCTGTACGCGTAAAGCGCATGCGCAGAGGCCGACTAGGCGCGTTGCCCAAAGATGCACACGTCATGCGATGACATCACCGGCGCATGCGCTAACCAGTCCTGGCAAGTCCGAATGCAGCGCACGCGCAGAGAGCAGGAGCCCGTCTGCGCATGTGCGCACCTTGGCGCAGCCTGATGACGTCAGTGGCCAGCTGCATTGTCAGGAATCACTTTGATAAAGTTATGCAGTGAGCTCATGTCCACAAGGTGCTCATTTCACTTAGGACTTGTACAGAACGGCAGAGAGGACAGTTTCATCTCAAATTTGTGTTCGATTCAAACCTAGGTTCCAGCAGCAAAATGTGTTCCAACATCCATCCCTAATTTAGTACATCTTTTGGTATAGTAGTCAATCTAATATACTATGAAGTTCAGAGTATGTCAGTAATAGTCAAAGGAATATCATTATGTAGAGACACATTGTGAGCTTATAGCGATTTGTACATAAACATATATAGAGGCAATCAAACTCCCAATGTCCGTTTGAATCTGGCACCAAGTCAGTGGATCTCCAGGTGTTTTCTAGCAAGCAATGTCATTAAGCAGGCTAAGCAGCCAATCACATTGATGTATTCTCACGGCCAGCAAACCAGAAAGGCAAAACCATTGAATTTTTCACCTTTTTAATTAACATATTTTAGGAAGTGGAATAAATGACTGAGACATACACATCGGATTGAGATGGAAGCTAAAATATCATAAATACCTTAAAACAATTTAAAAATATGCATCATAATGGGGAAACTTAACATTACACAAATATAAAAGTAATTTTTCCAAGGCCAGTGAGGCTGTTCAGCAGTATTCAAAATCATGAGGGGTCTGGACAGCGTAGATAGAGAGAAACTGTTCCCACTCGTGAAAGAATTGAGAACGAGAGGGTACAGATTTAAAGTATATGGCAAGAGAAGCAAAAGTGACATGAGGAAAAAAAAATTCATGTAGAGAGTGGTTAAGGTCTGGAATGACCTGCCTGATAGTGTGGTGGAGGCAGGTTCAATTGAAGCATTCAAAAGGGAATTAGATGGTTATATGAATAGGAAGAAGGCGAGGGAATGGAACTGAGTGAATTGCTCTTTTGGAGAGCTGGTGCAGACACGATGGGCTGAATGGCCTCCTTTTGCACTGTAATAATTCTGTGATTCTGTGAAATATTTGTGCGCATGTAATAGAAGTAATGAATTCAAAAAGTATTTCATTTTACATCTTTCAACTTCGTTGGCATCCTTCCATCTACGAGAGATGAACAACACACAGCAAACAATACATTTAGATGGGTTGTTTTCATATGGTGCATCTTTGCTGATGGCTGTGGAGGCCAATCCTTGAGAGGCAGGTTCTGCCACAAATGAAGCTGTTAGGTGACATTTTAGGTTTTTGTTTTCGGCATTGGTGCCTGTTGCCAAGCTGCTCTAATCACTGGGCATGCTGGTGTTGCACGACATTACTTGGAAGCAGCGAGGGCTTGGGGGATGTAGGCAGAAACCTGGAGGTGGGAAGCAGTGACCTGAAGCTGCTCTTGGCACACCTGGAGGACAAGATCACACCTATGTCTGTAGCAATCTGGGCCCTGCACGTTGGCGCTTTCAATATTAACAATATTGAGAGCTAATGGCTGAGAGAGAAAATCTGGAGTGTTGTCCCAATAGGTGGTTGGTGTTTCCTCAAGTTAGCACCTTCCTGCAATCGAATAGGCCCCAGACGTATAGTCTTTAGTCTTTCCTCTGGACACCAGCCTACAAGGGCGAGAGGTGGGTACAGTTGCTAGGCAGAACTGCACCTCCTAAAACCATGCCTAGGCTATGCAGCAAAGAAAGAAATGTAACCTTTTGGCTTGGAAGCTGGAATGTGAGGACTATGTGCCATCTTTCATCTTAAGCAGCACCAAAACATCACAGTAAACTGTAACACATTATGGTACAATAACTCCACTGACCAACAGTTCCATTTCAGAAATGTTCATCTTGCCATATCATGAATGTGATCGATGGTTTTGACAATCATGTGAGGTTATTGTGTAAAGGGTTTGGAAAAAAGAAATCTCAAAATTAGGGCACACACTCAAAGGCACAGGATAGTTTGTGATGCAATTACCTGATTACCCATGGTATATATGGGATAGAAAATGAATTACAGGTTTTCATTCAATTGTATAAAATTCTGATCAATGCAATGCTTTAAATTGCAGTTTTGTCGCTGTGTCATACAGCTCATTGTACTATGTCTTTAGATCTTTATCCCCAGTATGACTACTGCAGGGCTTCTCACAGCTGAACCCATGTCAAATTTCCAGTGATCAAAAATGAGTTGTAGAAAATTCTTCAATTAAAATTTTCCACATTAGACATGGAATTTAGAATGAGAGTACACAAACATACATCATGGGTAGTCAAAGAATAGGTTTAATAAAAATAATTAAACTTCCATTTGCTCTATAGAACTTCATAGAAAGTAATTCAATAAATTACAAATGACTTTTTAAGACTCATTGTACTACAGAAAGCCAATTCAGACTACACAGAATACAACCTGCAAGTACTGCAATTGTCCAAAATAAAAACACACGTAATCATCAAGCCTCCAGCGACATAATTAAATACATGGTCAGAACAGCTACCAAAGTTTGACTTACATAACTACAAATACACATATTCAATTTACCAACTCATCAGTGATCCAGTTAATGGCAGCATGTATTAGTGTAATTCTTTTGTGTGTTTGCTCGTATTGGCTAATGCTACATTGGTGCATCGCAATAGCCACTGATTGTTACACATTGTTGTCTCCTGTAACTTGACTTATGCAGACTTTTTTTTTAAATATTAAAAAAAGGACCAAAGTCATACCATCCGAATACAATTATTGAGTCAGTAAAAATAAGGAAAACGGTTATTAAATCTAACCTGGAGGCAAAAAAAGACAATGTGACATTTTACATACATGTTTGAAAGCTGTGGTCTGTCAGATCTCACCATTTTAAGAGTGTAATGACAAAAATACTTTAATTAATTACTAGACTTCAGGGAAATATATGTTTATATACAGTAATGTTTCATTTCAGACAGAAGGAGCAATTCAGTATATAAAGAAACCAGCACATTATAATTTAGTTTAATGCTGCCTGTGTTTAGCACTACAAAATTACTGTAAAAAATATTTAAAGTATTTTCACTTAATCTGTATACTTTTTAAAGCTGTGGTATCCTTTTGGGTGCCATGTACCAACTACATTTGAAAAACCTAAATACCATCCTACACATACTCCAGTCTTCAAAAGTACCATTGTTGATATTAAAATCAGTACTGTAATAATTATTTGAAGGTTGCAATTGTTTTCAAAGTAGATTCTTGCACCTGTGATCGAAAAATATTCGATCCACTGCATTTGAGCATATGCTTTTGTCAAAGTTTTTTTTAAAAACAGAATTTCCCCCTATTTAGCACAATGGAATTCTGTTGGGTGTATAACAATGCCAATTTTCTAGCAGAAATATTTGCAATACAACCAAATCCCACAAATGTTTCACTGTGAAATATAGTAGAATATATTTCTCTGTTAAATTCTATACAGGTTAAAGATCATACTCTAAACTTGTCAAGTAATGCAGAAGAGCAAGATCCAAATTAATTTGTTTCTGTGCTGTATCATCTGTCCCTCTTACATGTATTAAAAAATGATTACGTACCTGTACACTGTATAGCAAAATTGGGGATTGTACTGAGTTTTTGATGGGTATGAAATTGGTCTAAGAAAGCAGGTTAAAAAGTGGGATACAACAGCTTTAAAAAAAAAAATGACTGCATATTAAACCTCTCTTTGTAAACGGTTGTCTCCAGATACATTTCTGTGAAATCAATATAAATTCTCAATACTGCAAAAAGCATTAATTGCCTTTCCTTCTAGCATGTGGGTACTTGTGCATGTAACACTGCTTTGCAATAATTTCACACCAGCTTTTGACAATGATTTTTCCAGTCATATTACTGACAGCAGAGAGGGATACTTTGTATTAAATTAAAATTACTGTGCATTTATGTTAGTGCAACAAACAGAATTATACAGACAATTCTCAAGTAAAATAATTCTGCGATGCACACAGTCATAGTGCTCTATTCTGTTAGTTCTATCGTCCTGGTGAGATTCTTATATCAAGAGACATTTGTTTAATTCTCAAATGCAGTACTGAATGCCCAACATAAAACTGTTGTTCAGCATTGATTGGTGTATGACGCTGGTAGGTAATTGTTGCTGGGGACCTAAATTTAAATTGGATCAGCACTGCACCCACAGCCCTTTCCAAATAGAGGTTGGCATGGTTCCTATGGAAAGATGATAATGCGTGCCAAACATTATTTCACTGCAGTGGAAACAATTTATTTTTCAATGCAGTGAACTAACACACTGCTCTGCAGTGATGATAAACACTGAAAACTGTAGAATAAAACGTATCACTTTCTCTTTCTCTTCTATTTATATACTTTTGTTTGACCAACACAATGATTCCTATAGTTATTTTTGGCAGGAATGCATTGTGTATTTTAATTTACTAAACAGCTCCTTATATATTCACAAATAGGAAGCTAGATAATGTAAATCAGGATCAAAGTATCCTTTCTGGAGACAATTCCTATTTTTGTCACCTATGTTGAGACACCAACTAATCATTCCCATGAAATGAATGACCAGGCAGAATATACTGCACATATCAATTTGACTTCCCATGGCATCTTGCCCCCTTTTAATTATTTGCAGAGAAAGAACACATGCAAGGTGAAAGCACTCACTACAACCAGCTACATAATGTAATAAATGAGACATCTTGCAAACTGCGAACAAAGCGATTATAGAAACTACTTCTGTAAACCTTCTAAACTAGCACAGCTGAGGTAATAAATAAATAGCCAGTTTTACGGCTGATTGGGAAAAAAAATCTTCCAAATAACTCAGAAGTGTACCTGAATTTTAAAACTGACAGTGCATCACAACACTTTAGCAATAAAATGCAAACTTCCATTTTGACTTTTGCCATGTTGCATCAAGATGTATATTCTACAGTTTTAATGACATTCATTAGCTGCCAGGGTTATTGCTGTGTCTCCTGCAGTTTGATCTGAGTACTGAAATGAGTGTCAAGGAGTTTATGGATTTATATACACTAAGTTAATATGATATGCATAAAGGTATTCTCATTTTCCCTAGTTCACACCAAATATATTAAATATACGGCTCTCATGGTGCATATTTCTTTTATTAAAATTAATCCCCTAAAAAAAATTAACAACTAGCACGGTGATGCTTCAGTATTTGTTACAACTGATAGCACACATGGATTTTGTTAGCCTCCCAAAACAACTTTACATGCAAGGTACCATTTAATACTTTGTACCTTTAAATAGATACTGAAATCCTCAGTTAATCACAGATGAGTTTTTTTTCCAAATTGCTGGGCTATTTACAAATGAACCCTTTATACTACCAGTGAAGCTGTTCCAGTGTAAGATTAAATATATTATTTCAAGTCAGTCTTCTTCACTGGAATCTGAATCATCTGGCTGAGTTGTATCTTCACTAGTAGACAATGATGCTGCTTTCTCAGATGCATCATCTCCACTATTTTCATGCGAAGAATTCTGTTCTGTTCCCTCTTGATGTTCTGTTGTCTCCTTTGTAGGCTTGGGCACGGTTACATTTGTATTCCTATTAGTTTGTACATCAAAGATGTTTGTCTGAGGGAATCCTGGGATAGGTATGTTAAGGCCTGGAGAGAGTAGAATGCCTGGATAAAGCATACTGGACAACAACAGTGGATTAATAGCCAGAGGACTGCTGGATGTCGCTGAGGCAGAAGCACTTGTGGTTGATGTAAGCTTCTTAGGAGAAGATGTAGCAGAACTAGACACATAGATTTCACTACAAACATCCACATTTTGTTTCTCTGTCCTTTCATTTGTTCCATCTCTTGGCTTGAAGGAGTCTATAGTGCCATTTCCCTTTCTATCCTTGGGACCAGTCTCTGATCGTTTATTTAGTAATTCTCCCATACCAAATATATGTGGTAACCCTGCCATATGAGAATGCATCATAGGAAACATTGAAGCCAGGGATTTTGTGTCTCCTCCTGCAGATGGAAGGCCTGCAGGGAATCCCATAAATCCTGCGGTCAGTTGTAAAGACTGTAAATTCTGGAGATTCTGCTGCAAACTTTGGAGGCTGTTTAAGTCCATCCCAGCAAGAAGTCCATTGGCGACTAAGGGATTAACAGTCATGGCTGCAGCTGCTGCAGCAGCAGCTTTGGTGAGCTCACTTTTTGGACGTCTGCCTCTTCGACTAACCTCCTCTCGCACAACAGGTCCTGTGAGGATGCGGTCAAACATATTTACTGGTAAATACCCCTATGGAAGAAAAATGAGCTGTTAAATATTTTGTTATATTTATATGCAACATATAACAAGCCAAGATGGCAGTTTAAGTCACCTACCGTGGATACACTTTTTTTGTTTTGACTTTTTTCCCTTCCTCCTATTCTGACCAAATTTCTTCCTGGCTCTCTTGAAGGTACTGGCTCCTTTTTGGCACATGGTTCAACAGCTAGCAGACATTCGTGAACTTGGGCCAAAATTGCCATTCTTCATTAGTAAGCCTACACAAGTGAGTGTCAGGCAATACAAACACAGGAGATGTCACAGACCATCCACATGTTTTCCAACAAGAGTTACCAATTAGAAGTCACTCTCCTCCCTAACTCTAGGAGCACTGACTGAGCTTAAACCAGAAGATCACTAAATTCAGCACTGAACTAGAATCAAAACTGGGACAATACTGCTCTCTATAGATCAACTATATTCTACCTTAAGCAGCTGAGGGCCATTACAGCACTTCTTTGAATGCTGCTCAATTTCGCCTAACCTGTCCATCTCATGTTTACCATCCACAAAATTATCGTTCTAATCACATTTACATCCTGTTCCCATAATCCTGCAACTATTTTCCTTCAGCCACCAATTTAATATAAACTTGAATGTTGATAGTTTCTGCCTCAACCACTAACCCAGGAAGTGAAATCCAAAGCTGTAAAGCTCTGTACGAAGATGCTTCACCTGCCCTCTTTTCTAAATTTCCTGCATTGTACCTAGTATCTATGGCTCCTTGTTCTTGACACCATAACGAATGGAAACAGTCTGCTTCTATCAACCCGGTCCAATATTTTCATAATTTTAAACACTTAATTATCCAGAAATAGGCATTGTTCTAATGGAAAAAGGACGAGACTTTTCATGACTTCATATTGACATTTCTTCATAAGAGACAGCACTGTAGTAATGTGTTGTGTCATGCTAACTTGCTTTGTTGAATGATGAATTTCTTTAATCCACTGACTGGAGATCGGAATTTATAAAGAAATTTAACAAGAACAGACAAAAAAAAGATGAGTCATAGAATTATAGAGCACAGAAAAAGGCCCTTTGGCCCATCATATCTATGCTGGCCATCAAGCACCTAACTATCCTAATCCCATTTTCCAGCACTTGGCCCATAGCCTTGTATGCTATGGCGTTTCAAGTGCTCATCTAAATGCTACTTAAATGTTGTGAGGGTTCCCACCTCAACCACCCCTTCAGGCAGTGCGTTCCAGATTCCAACCACCCTCTGGGTGAAAATTGTTTTCCTCAAATCCCCTTACTTTAAATCTATGCCCCCTGGTTATTGACACCTCTGCTAAGGGAAAAAGTTTCTTCCTATCTAACCTATCAATGCCCCTCATAATTTTGTATACCTCAATCAGGTGCCCCCTCAGCCTTCACTGCTCCAAGGAAAACAACCCTAGCCTATCCAGTCTCTCCTCATAGCTGAAATGCTCCAGCCCAAGCAACATCCTGGTGAATCTCCTCTGCACCCTCTCCAGTGCAATCCCATCCTTCCTATAGTGTGGTGCCCAGAACTATACACAGTACTCTAGCTGTGGCCTAACCAACATTTTATACAGCTCCATCATAACCTCCCTGCTCTTACATTCTATCCCTCGGCTAATAAAAGCAAGTATCCCATATGCCTTCCTAACCACCATATGTACCTGTGCAGCTGTCCATGACAGTATTGGTAGGAGTGACCACCGCACAGTCAGTCATTGTGGAGACGAAGTCCCACCTTCACATTGAGGATACCCTCCTTCGTGTTGTGTGGCACTACCACTGTGCTAAATGGGATAGATTTTGAACAGATCTCGCAATGCAAAACTGGGCATCCATGAGGCGCTGTGGGTCATCAGCAGCAGCAGAATTGTACTCAACCACAATCTGTAACCTCATTGCCCAGCATATCCCCCACTCTACCATTACCATCAAGCCAGGAGACCAACCCTAGTTCAATGAAGAGTGCAGGACAGTATGCCAGGAGCAGCACCAGGCATACCTCAAAATGAGGTGTCAACCTGGTGAAGCTACAACACAGGACTATCTGCGTGCCAAACTGCATAAGCAGCATGCAATAGACAGAGCTAAGCGATTCCATATCCAACTAAGCTCTGCAGTCCTGCCACATCCAGTCGTGAATGGTGGTGGACAATTAAACAACTAAATGGAGGAGGTGGCTCCACAAATATCCCCATCCTCAAGGATAGGGGAGCCCAGCACATCAGTGTGAAAGATAAGGCTGAAGCATTTGCAACAATCTTCCCAATGACCTCAGTTTTGCTAGGGCTCCTTGATGCCATACTCGGTCAAATGCTGCCTTGATGTCAAGGGCAGTCACTCGCACCTCACCTCTCGAGTTCAGCTCTTTTGTCCATGTTTGAACCAAGGCTGTAATGAGGTCAGCATCTGACCGAGTATGGCATCAAGGAGCCCGAGCAAAACTGAGGTCAATGGGAATCAGGGGGAAAAACCCTCCGCTGGTTGGAGTCATACCTAGCGCAAAGGAAGATGGTTGTGGTTGTTGGAGGTTAATCATCTGAGCTCCAAGACATCACTGCAGGAGTTCCTCAGGGTAGTGCCCTAGGCCCAACCATCTTCAGCTGCTTCATCAATGACCTTCCTTCAATCATAAGGTCAGAAGTGGGGATGTTCGCTGATGATTGCACAATGTTCAGCACCATTTGTGACTCCTCAGATACTGAAGCAGTCCGTGTAGAAATGCAGCAAGACCTGGACAGTATCCAGGCTTGGGCTGATAAGTGGCAAGTAACATTCATGCCACACATGACCATCTCCAACAAGAAAGAATCTAACCATCTCCCCTTGACATTCAATGGCATTACCACTGCTGAATCCCCCACCATCAAGATCCTATGAGCTACCATTGACCGGAAACTGAACAGGAGTAGCCATATAAATACCGTGGCTACAAGAGAAGGTCAGAGGTTAGGAATCCTGCAGCAGTAACTCACCTCCTGACTCCCCAAAGCCTGTCCACCATCTACAAGGTACAAGTCAGGAGTGTGATGGAATACTCTCCACTTGTCTGGATGGGTGCAGCTCCAACAACACGCAAGAAGCTCGACACCATCCCGCTTGATTGGCACCCCATCTACAAACATTCACTCCCTCCACCACCGACGCACAGTAGCAGCAGTGTGTACCATCTACAAGATGCACTGCAGCAACACACCAAGGCTCCTTAGACAGCACCTTCCAAACCCTAACAACTAGAAGGACAAGGGCAGCAAATGCATGGGAACACCACCACCTGCAAGTTCCCCTCCAAGTCACACACCATCATGACTTGGTACTATATCGCCGTTCCTTCACTGTCACTGGGTGAATATCCTGGAACTCCCTTCCTAACAGCACTGTGGGAGTACCTACCCCACATGGACTGCAGCGGTTCAAGGCAGCAGCTCACTACCACCTTCTCAAGGGCAATTAGGGATGGGCAATAAATGCTGGCCTGGCCAGCGACGCCCACATCCCACGAATGAATAAAGAAAAAGCTGTCTTCAGTGATCTATGGACAAATACACCAAAGTCCCTCTGACCCTCTGTATTTCCTAGGGCCCTACTATCCGTTGTATATTCCCTTGCCTTGTTAGTCCTCCCAAAATGCATCACCTCACACTTCTCAGGATTAAATTCCATTTGCCACTGCTCCAGCCATCTTACCAGCCCATCTATATTGTCCTGTAATCTAAGGCTTTCCTCCTCACTATTTACGACACCAATTTTTGTGTCATCTGCGGACTTACTGATCATACCTCCTATATTCACATCTAAATCATTAATGTACACTACAAACAGCAAGGGTCCCAGCATCGATCCCTGTGGTACAATTTTGGTCACAGGCTTCCACTTGCAAAAACAACCCTCAACCATCACCCTCCGCCTCCTGCCACTAAGCCAATTTTGGATCCAATTTGCCAAATTGCCCTGGATCTCTTGGGCTCTTACCTTCTTAATCAATCTCCCACGCACGACCTTATCAAAAGCCTTACTGAAGTCCATGTAGACTACATCAACTGCTTTACCCTCATCTATGCATCTAGTCAGCTCCTCAAAAAATTCAATCAAGTTTGTTAGACACGATCTCCCCCCGACAAAGCCATGCTGACTATCTCTGATTAATCCCTGCCTTTCCAAGTGGAGATTAATCCTGTCCCTCAGAATTTTTTCCAATAGTTTCCCTACCACTGATGTTAGATTCACCAGCTGTAATTACCAGGTTTATCCCCGCTACCCTTCTTGAACAATGGTACAACATTTGCTGTCCTCCAGTCCTCTGGTACCTCTCCTGTGGCCAGAGAGCATTGGAAAATTTGTGTCAGAGCCCCTGCTATCTCCTCCCTTGCCTCACATAGCAGCCTGGGATACATCTCATCTGGGCCTGGGAATTTATCCACTTTTAAGCTCACTAAAACAGCTAATACTTCCTCCCTTTCAATGCTAATTTGTTCAAGTACATCACAATCCCCCTCCCTGATCTCTACACCTACATCGTCCTTCTCCATAGTGAACACAGATTAAAAGTAATCATTTAAAACCTTACCTATGTCCTCTGGCTCCACACACAGATTGCCACTTTGGTCCTAATGGGCCCTACTCTTTCCCTGGTTATCCTCTTGCCCTTAATATACTTATAAAACGCCTTGGGATTTTCCTTTATCTTGCCTGCCAGTGTTTTTTCATGTCCCCTCTTTGCTTTCATACTTACTTTTTAAAAAAAAAAAGTACCCCCCTACACTTTCTATACTGCTCCAGGGCCTCCGCTGTTTTCAGTGCTCTGAATTTGCCATAAGCCTCCTTTTTTTTTCCCTTCTCCAATCCTCTATATCCGTTGACATCCAGGACTTGTTGGTCCTACCCTTCTCCTTAATGGGTACATGTTGGCCATGAACTCTCATTATTTCCTTTTTGAATGACTCCCACTGGTCTGATGTAGGCTTTCCTACAAGTAGCTACTCCCAGTCCACTTTGGCCAGATCCTGTTTTATATTGAAATCGGCCTTCCCCCAATTCAGTACTTTAATTCCAGTCCATCTTTGTTCTTTTCCATAACTACCTTAAATTTTACAGAGTTACGGTCACTTGCCCCGAAATGCTCCCCCACTGCCACTTCTACCACTTGTCCGGCTTCATTCCCTAGAATTAGGTCCGGTACCACCCCTTCTCTTGTCGGACTTTCTACAAGCTCTCCTGTATGCACTTTAAGAATTCCGCCCCCTTTAAGCCCAGTACACTAAGACTATCCCAGCTAATATTGGGGAAGATGAAACACCCTATAACCCTATTATTTTTACACCTCTCTGAGATTTGCCTATATATCTGCTCCTCTTACTCTTCCTGACTGTTTGGAGGCCTGCAGTACATGCTTTGCTAGCAGTTTAGGACGGCCATTTAATTTGCAACATGTTTCCTACATTGCAAAGCTTGTGAGGAGGGGGACAAAATGTCTGCTCATGACCCAGCAAGAACCAAGACCCAAGAAGTTTATGGGAACTACCTGTTTTTTTTAGCAAGAAGAAATACTGTTAACTGCTGTATCACTGAATGATTGTCATGTGACAAGCCCCTCCCCATCTGCAGCCGAAGGAAAACTTCTGGACTCTGACACGTGCAGACCTAAGTGGGGGACCCCTCTCTCCATTTCAGCTTACAAGCTTTGTACTCTGTCTGTTGACTGACCGCCTTTCCATACTCCGGCTACAATCAGAAACCGCATTGGAGGAAATCATCCGGATCGCTGTCTCCAAGAGACCCACCGAGCCAGTCATCTACCTCTTCAAACTAAAAGCCTCAGGACCACCGAATTCTGCTAGAAGGCAGCAGAATTACCAAACGCCACAGACTGTATACCCCTTTTTCCTATGGACTCTAACTCAATCAATCTACCTTTCCCTACTCTGCAACCTATTTGTGTGCATAAACTTCTTGTGTGTGTATGGGCGCGAGTGCAAGTTGGCATGCATGTGTGAGAGTGCAAGTTGTCGTGCAGTTTATCATTTTCATTAATTCTGTTTAGGTACAATAAAGTTAACCTCTTTGTTAATTTGTTAAACTCCAGAAAACCTGTCCGATTGATTACTCACTTGCTATGATCATAACAAGAATCAAACACCTACTGAATTAGCCAGTACATCCACTTTAAAAATTAAACTTGTGGTTAAACAAGGAGAGGGAAAAGAGGGAAGCCATTTGACCCCTCCGCGCTTGACCGTAAAAGTTGTGACAAAATAAAAGATGGCTATTAATAAATTTGCAAAGTGCACATATAATTGGAAAATTAATTTCAATGCAGCTAAGTGAGAGTCGTAGCTCATTATGGCAGAGAAGGCCATTCGGCCCATCAAGCCCATCACGGCTCTCTGTAGAGCAGAGCAATCAGTCTCAGTCCCCCACTCTATCCCCACAGCCCTGCAAGTTTACTTCCCACAAGTGCCCGTCGAATTTCCTTTTGAAGTTATTGATTGTCTCCACTTCCACCACCCATGTGGGCAGTGAGTCCCAGGTCATTACTATCCACTGCGTAAACAAAGTTCTTCCTCATACCCCCCCCTGCATCTCTTGTCCAAAACTTTCAATCTGTCCCCTAGTCCTTGTACCATTAGTTAATGGGAACAGTTTTTCCTTATATAAATTATCTAAGCCTGTCATAATCTTGAACACCTCTATTAAATCTCCCCCCAATCTCCTTTGCTCCAAGAGTAACCTCAGCTTTTCCAACCTAACCTTGTAACTCAAATCCCCCATCCCTAGAACCATTCTGGTAAATCTCCTTTGCATCCTCTCAAGGACCAGCACATCCTTCCTAAAGTGTAGTGACCAGCACTGGATGCAATACTCCAGTTGTGGCCTAACCAGAGCTTTATAAAGGTTCAGCACAACTTCCCTGCTTTTGAACTCAATGCCTCTATTTATGAAGCTCAAGATCCCATATGCTTTACCAACACTCTCTCAATATGTGCTGCCACCTTCAAAGATCGATGCACATGCATCCCCTAGGTTCCTCCATTCCTGCACACTCTTTAGAAGTGTGCCGTTAAGTATATGTTGCCTCTCCCTATTCCTTCTGCCAAAATTCATCACCTCACACGTCAGTATTAAATTCCATCTGCCACCTGTCTGCCCATTCTGCTAGCCGATTTATGTCCTGCTACAGGTGGTTCATATCATCCTCACTGTTTGCCACACCTTCAAGTTTGGTGTCATTGGCAAATTTTGAAATTCTACTCTGTATTCCAAGATCCAAGTCTTTATATATAGCAAAAAAAAAAACCAGTGGTTCCAACACTGATCCTTGGGGAACACCACTGTCTACCAACCTCCAATCTGAAAAACAAATGATTCACTATCACCCATTGTTTTCTGTCCTTAAGCCAATTATTTTTATCCATGAGCCTCGATTTTGTTAACCAGCTTTTTATGTGGTACCTTATCAAACACTTTTTTAAAATCCATAAAAACAAAATCCACTGTATTACTTCTTATAAAAGGCTGAACAGGCAGAGGCTCTTGGCTGAGGGGGTGACCTGAAAGAGGTCTTTAAGATTACAAAATAATAGACCGTAGCGAAAATGTTTCCACTTGTAGGGGAGTCCAAAACTTGAGTCAATTAAGTCCAATACGGAATTCAGGAGAAACTTCTATACTCAAAGAGTGGTAAGAATGCGGAACTTGCTACCACAAGGAATACAGTTGAGGTGAACAGATGCATTTAAAGGAAAGCTAGATAAGCACAAGGAAGAAAGGAAGGAAGAAAAGGAATATGCAGATGGGATTAGAGGAAGAGGGATGAGTGGAGGCTTGTGTGGAGCATAAACACTGGCACAGACCAGTTGAGTTAAGGGGTTGCTCCATCTTGTTACTTTAGAAATCTTTTCCTCATACGTACACTTTGCTTTCCATATCCCATTCTAAACCTCTTGTTTTATCATATTTTCCTTCAGTTTTTATTTTTATTATTCTTAGAGCCCTCACTGGCCCTCTTCAGTTTCAATTGGTTTCTCACCTCAATTCTTCCATGGTGTCCTAAAACTACTAAGAATTCCTTAAATAAAAATGAAATACACATTCTGTACTTTGGCTGTCTTTTTTTAAAGAAATAAATCTACTGTTACTCTGTCGTCCTATGTCAATTTCTTAGCTTTCTAAAATTTGCCTTGGTCCAATCTGGTGTTCTAGTTTTTGTACTGACTTTATCCTATCTAGTAGGATCTTAAACCTCATCATATTTTGATCAGTACTCTCAAGGTACTCACTCACCTGATCTATTTCATTCCTCATAACCAGATCCAGCAATGCCTCTGTCCCCATGGGCCTAACATACTGCTTGCAGGAGGAGCCCGCTACACATTTTAGAAATCCATTTTCTCCCCAACATTTGCTCACTCTTTTCCTGATCGATAAGTGGATAATTAGAACCATACAAAAGTTACAGCACAGAAGGAGGCCATTCAGCCCATTGTATCTGCACCGGCAATACACTTAGAATTAGAATCTCCTCGAATAATAGTTTAGTTACTCATACTCACTCAGTTGTCAGGATCTAGAAATACTGGTGGAAGCTGATTCCATAAATAATTTTTTAAAAAGCTGAACAGATAGTGGAGGATGAGGAACTTTATAGGGTTAAGCAAATAGTGGGGATGTGGGACTAAGCACACTTTCAAAGAGTCAGCATAAACACAATGGGCTGAATAGTCTCCTCTGTGTTGTAAATTTCTATGATTCACTTCTCTAATCTGACTGCATATTTCCTCTCCACAATTTAGAGGTCTATAATCCACCCATATGACAAGCCCTGCCAGAGAAATTGGTTCCAGTACCCCAGTTTATTTCCCACATTGTACAGTGCAATAAGTGGATTTTAACCTTTTTAAAAAAGATGAAAACTACTTCCTCGTGATTTTCTTGTCTAAGAGAACCCCAACCATCGTTTCAGACCTTTCCTTGTTTATATCTAGTCCATCTGATTTTATTACTCTGCTCCATATCCTTAATTGTTTTGATTATCCAAATCTGTTTCTTCTTTCTCCATTAGCTGATTCAGTGGTTGTTTTTCATTTCCCTACCACCACTTCCTAATTTAAAAAAAATTGTCCTTAAAAGAACTTACCACTGAAATCATTGCTATGGGTATTAGTCAGCAAATAAAATGTGGCTAGGGCAGAATCTGAGCTATTGCTAACAGGAGATAAAGACCCGCAATCCATATAATAAATGCAGCAAGCACATGCACTTTCACAATGTATTGCGAGTTAGATCAGAAGATTGTCATGGCCAGTTTGTACCACTACCCCTATGATTTCCCTCATTTGGATGTGACGGATGAATGAATGAGGAAGAATATTTTTCGATCATCTGTATCGACATCTGGACAAACGCAATACTCAAATTACAAAACTAAATGTTCAAATTTAAACAGTGTTTGCACTCCAGGTTGGAGTGCTGTGTAATCTTTCATCAGTGCTGTTCAAAGTCAATGTCTTAATTACATTTCAATTTCACAGATCGGATTAAGAAATTATTAGAGGTCACAGTTCATCTCTGGCATCTAAACAGTGAACTAAATTGATGCATTACATAAAGGCTAGATCTTGTAGGGCAGTGCTTTGGTTTGCCATTATTAATTCGGATTTACATTTTACAAAGCTAGAGTAATATAACTTATGATCTTGATTTTAGAAATTGTGATCCCCAACTCAGTGAATCTTCACACTCAAACATATACTGTTGATCTAAAATAACAGATTTATGGTTCTATTTGAACAGCTTTGGACATTAAGATTACTTAATGAGATGTCTGAATTCTCACAGCAAAACTGCCAAGACAAGTTATAGAACGATAGCTACAACTACCTAATTGTCTAAGCTTACATTTTTAAAACTTCAAGGTACAAATTACAGCGGTCACACTTTAATATTAAACCTTTTTAAATTTTATTACATTACTTACCGACTGCTTTACTACATTTGCCCATTCTGGGGCAATTCCAAAATCTGGATTTTCCTGCAGCCACCTCTCCAGGTTTTTGATTGGAGGAGCTAGTGAGCCACCCACCTAAATTAAATAAAATGCTTTCAATTTACTGGATTCCTTTATACACTTCAGCTTCTTCCCCGGATTCCTGCGTATAGCTTTAAATATCAATATTGTTAAAAACAATGAGTCTGTGGCCATGGCAACATATTGACATGCAGAGAATAGAACGACTGTGCTTTACTAAAGAGAAGCTACTGCGGATGCTGGAAATCTGAAATATAAATAGAAAATGCATTTCAATTTCACAGATTGGATTAAGAAATTATTAGAAGTCATTAGAGCAACATTCAGCAGGTCAGGCTGTAACTGTGGAGAAAGAAAGAGAGATAATGTTTCAGGTTTGTGGCCATTTGTTTGAACTTGCACCTTACAGATGGGGGGAGGGGAGGAAAGAACAAAAAGGAAGGTCTGTGATAGTAAAGGCCTGCTACCCGACCTGAACCCGACGACATGTGTCGGGTTGCTCTTCCGGGTCCAGCTTTCGGGCTCGGGTTGGACACACACAGCAAGAAGTGTTAAAAGTAAAAAACCTACCTGAGCTGGGAGTCCGGGACGTCAAAGAAGGAAACTCTGAGTCTGCGCAGTGAGCGTCTCTATGACGTCATCGCGCTCATGCTGCAGCTTCCTGCAGATTGGGAGTCAGTAGGCAAGTAAAGGGAACATTCTGATGGTCGGGTCGGGCTCAGGGGAAAAAATGGAGGGACTCAGGCTGGGTCAGGCTCGGGTCCGATGTGGTTCCGGTCGGGGTTTTTTTTGTGACCTGAGGAGGCCTTTATGTGTTAGGATGGAAGGCAGGAGTGATTAAATGATGAAAAGGGATGAAGGAAGTTGATGAGAAAGGGGATAAAGAAACAAAAGATGGGTCTAGAGGCACTCTAAATGGCAGAATCATTGGGAGCACCTGCTGTCCAAAAAAGCAGAAGCAGTGGGTATGAACAGAAATTGTTGAACTTGATGTTGAGTCTGGAAAGTTGTAAAGCACCCAAGTCAAAAGATGACGTGCTGTTTCTCGAGCATCCATTGAGCTTCACTGGAACAGTGTAGGAGGCAGACGACAGAGGAATCAGAGTGAAGCGGAGACCTAAGGCAACCAGAAGATTGGGTTCACACTTGCAGACTGAAGGGAGATGTTCAGCAAAGTGATCTCCCAACCTGTTTGGTTTCCCCACTGTAGAGGAGACCATATGGTGAGCAGCGAATGCAGTATACTAAAGAGAGGTAAGTACAAGTAAATTGCTGCTGTACCTGGAAGGAGTGTTTGGGGCCCTGGACTGTGAGAAGCGAGGAGGTAAAACGGCAGGTGTTGTATCTCCTGCACTTGCAAGGAAAGGTGCCACGAGAAAGGGAACAGGTGTTGGGGCTCATGGGCCAAGATGTCGCAGAGGGAACAGACCCTTTGGACTACTGAAAGGGAATAGAAGTGAAAAGATGTGTTTGATGGTGGCACTGCACTAGAGGTGGTGGAAATCGCAGGGGATGATCAACTGAATGTGGAGACAGGCGGAGTGGAAGGTGAGAACAAGGGGAACCTTATCGTGGTTCTGGGAAGCAAGGGAAGGTGTGACAGGAGATGTGTGGGAAATCAGATGGACACTGTTGATCACGGTGAAGGGGAATCCTTGGTTGAGGAGAAAGCAAGACATATCAGAAGTACTGGTGTGGAAGACAGCATTATCAGAACACATCTGGCAGGTGGTGGAGAAGGAATTACAGTCCTTAGAGGAAGTGGAAATGTGCTTTACTGTTCTGTTGCAGCACCTTTGAATGCCTATTCATGCTCATGGAATTGAAGGTAAATTATCGGCCTGGTTAGGAGATTGGTGAGGCGATGGAACACAGGGAATAGGGATAATACAAGAATGTAAGAAATAGAAGGTGTAGACCATTCAGCCCTTTGAGTCTACTCTGCCATTCAATAAAATCATGGCTGATTTTCTACCTCAACTTCACCTTCCTGCACTACCTCCATATCCCTTGATTCCTTTAGCATGCAAAAATCTATTGATCTCTGCCTTCAATATACTCAATGACTGAGCATCCACTGTCTCGAGGTAGAGGATTCCGAAGATTCAAAACCCTTTAAGTGAAGAAATTTCTCCTTACCTCAGTCCTAAATGCCAACCCCTTAATCAGAAATTGTGAACCCCAGTTCATGACAGGAAACATCCTTCCAGCATTTACCCTGTCAAGTCTCTCAAGAATTTTATAAGTTTTAATGAGATCACCTCTCATTCTTCTGACCTCTAGGGAATATTGGCCTGGTCTACTCAATCTGTCCGCATAGGACAATCCTGTCATTCCCAGGAATGAGTCTACTGAACCTTTGTTGCACTTGCTCTAAAGCATGTCCTTCTTTAGGTAAGGAGATCAAAATTGCACACAGTATTCCAGGTGTGGTCTCGCCAAAGCCCCATGTAATTGCAGCAACAACAAATGGATCTCGGAGTACAAATACACCAATCACTAAAAGTTGTGCCACAGGTTAGCAAGTCCATAAAAAAAGGAAACCAAGCAGTAGGCTTTACTTCAAGAGGGATAGAATTGAAAATTAGGGAGGTTATGCTAAATCTGTATCAAACCTTAGCTAGACCACAGTTGGAGTACTGCGTGCAGTTCTGGTCGCCATATTATGGAAAGGATATAGAGGCACTGGAGAGGGTACAGAGAAGATTTACAAGGATGATGCCAGAAATGCATGGGTATACTTATCAGGAAACGATTGATAGGCTGGATCTCTCTTCTCTTTAAGAATGGCTGAGGGGTAACCTAATAGAAGTCTTTAACATTATGAAAGGTCTTGTTAGAGTGGATACTGCAGGCTATCAATATAAGATAGTCATCATGAAATCCAATAGGGAATTCAGAAGAAATTTCTTTACCCAAAGAATGGTGAGAATGTGGAACTCACTACCACAGGGAGTGGTTGAAGCAAATAGCATACATGCATTTAAGGGAAAGCTAGACAAGCATATGAGGGAAAAGGGAGTAGAGGGTTTTGGTGGTAGATTTTGATGAGGAAAGATGGGAGGGGGCTTAAGTGAAGCATAAACGCTGGCATTAACTGGTTTGGCCGAACGGCCTGTTACTGTGCCATACTTCCTACTGAAAACAAGGATGGGAATTTTAAAAATCGAGGCATTGTTTAATTGGGAGCCAATATAGGTCAGCAAGCACACGGGTGATGGGTGAACAGCATTTGGTGCAAGTTAGGACACAGGCAACAGGGTTTTGGATGACCTCAAGTTTACAGAGGGTAGAATATGGGAGGCCAGCCATGAGTGCATTAGAATAGTTAGGTCTGGAGGTAACAAAGGCATGGATGAGAGTTTCAGCAGAAGATCTGAGGTAAGGACGAGACAGGTGATGTGGTAAAAGGTGGTCTTAGTGACGGCGCAAACACGCGGTTGAAAGCTCATCACAGGGTCAAGTCTGGTTCAGCCTCTGAAAGTTGCCAGAGAGAGTAATGGAAGGGGTGGCGAGGGAGCAGAGTTTGGGGTGGGGGCCAAAGGCAATGGCTTCAGTCTTCCAAATATTTAACTGGAGGAAATTTCTGCTCCTCAGTACTGGATATCTAAAAAGCAGTCTGATAATTTAGAGACAGTGCAAGGGTCAAGAAAGGTGGTGGTGGTGAGGTAGAGCTGGGTGTCATGAGCGTACATGTGGAAACTGATGCTTTTGGATGATGTCGCCAAGGGGTAGCATGGAGATGAGAGATAGGAGGGGTCCAAGGAGTGATCAGACGCGACACCAGAGGTAACTGTGCGGCAATGGGAAGAGAGGCCATTGATGGTGATTCTCTGATTACGATCAGCTAGTTAAGAATGGAACCAGGCGAGTACAGTCCCACCCAGCTGGACAATGATGGAGAGGCGTGGAGGCGGTTGGTGTGGTCAGACAGGTTGAGAAGGACAAGGGGGGGATAGTTTACCTTTGTCACAGTCACATAGGATGTCATTTGTGACAAGGAGAAGAACTGTTTTGGTACTGTGGCAGGGGCGGAAACCTGATTAGAGGGATTCAAACATGGGAGTTCCAGGAAAGATGGACACGAATATGGGAGGCGACAGCACATTCAAGGACTTGAAAGGAAAAGGAGGTTTGGAGATGGGTGGTAGTTTGCAAAGATGGAGGGGTCAAGGGTTGGTTTTTTGAGAGGGAAGATGGCAGCAGATTTGAACGACACAGGGACAGAACCTGAGCAGAGAGAACCATTAACAATGTCAGCTAACATGGGAAACTCAAACTCCAATCCCTTTGTAATAAAGGCTAACATACCATTTGCTTTCCTAATTGCTTGCTGTATCTTAATGTTAATTTTGTGATACATGTACAATGACACCCAGGTCCCTCTCAACACCAATATTTTCCTAGTTCTCTAGTTTACAAAAAAATCTATTTTTCCCTACCAAAGTAAATAACTTCACATTTCTCCACATTATATTCCATCTGTCACATTCTTGCCCAGTTAATCTGTCAATATCCCTTTGCAACCTCCTCATAGCTTACTTTCCCACCTAACTTTGTATCATTAGCAAAATTAGATACATTGTACTCGATTCCACACCCGCCACCACCACCCCCCTCCTCCCCCCCAAACCCACATTTAAGTTATTGATATAGACCGCAAATAGCTGAGGCCTAATCACTGATCCTTGCAATACCCCACTAGTTATAACCTGCTGGCCACATGGGCACATACACAAATTGGAACAAAGTGTGTTGTGGCCTCAAACAATTCACTATATTTACTGGTGGCTTGGATAATCACAATAGAGAGCCGCATATCCAAGTTTGCCAATGACACAAAGATTGGTGGCATAAGTAGTGTTGATGGGAGCATAAAATTACAGAGACATTGATAAAATAAATGAGTGTGCAGAAATGTGGAAAATTAATTTCAAAGCAGGTAAGTGTGAGTTTATTCATTTTGGACCAAGAAAGGATAGATCAAAGTGAAGAGCTAAGAACAGTGGGAGGTCCAAAGACATTTAGATGTCTTTTGCTAGACAAGGGTATAAAAGGATATGGAACTTAGGGAGGTGGATAAAGTTAAGATAAAGCCATGATCTAAATGAACAGTTGAATGGATTAGAGGGGCTGAATGGCCTACTCCTGTTCCTACATCCATTAAGCAGAAGATATAAATACTGAACAATGAACTGAAAGTTCGTCCGATTCCAATACATATGCAGGGTTCCTTCAAGAAAGGAAATGCTGGGTTCCACTCTGTTCCTTCATCAGCACTCCAATACTTTTGTTTTCTTTTTAATTGGATGGTAAAGCAACAGAATCAAGCTGTGGATAACTACTAGGCCAGATGTCTCAAATTGTAACCCCAATAAGTTAATTGTAATCAAATATTTATTTTTATTTATTTAGAGATACAGCACTGAAACAGGCCCTTTGGCCCACCGAGTCTGTGCCGACCAAGAACCACCCATTTATACAACCCCTACAGAAATCCCATATTCCCTACCACCTACCTACACTAGGGGCAATTTACAATGGCCAATTTACCCATCACCTGCAAGTCTTTGGTGGTGGAAGGAAACCGGAGCACCCGGCGAAAACCCACACGGTCACAGGGAGAACTTGCAAACTCCGCACAGGCAGTACCCAGAATTGAACTCGGGTTCCTGGAGCTGTGAGGCTGCGGTGCTAACCACTGCGCCACTGTGCCGCAAATCACAGATTTTCCACAGTCAAAACATCAGCACTTATTGCTGAATTGCAGACAGCACAACAGAAGTTTTCTGATATGATATCAGGAAATATTCACAATTACCAATGGGTACTTGCAAAATTACCCCTTCAGTGCAGATCTTGTGGATTGATAATGGAATGTTAAGGTGTAGATGCAGCAGCACCATGTTCTTGAAATAAATGCCAATTCCTCTTACAGGGCTGCTTCATAATGTTATACAGACATACAATTTAGGCATCTTCATCCAATTTTATAGAAGGTGGGCTATTCACATAGAGTATGCCACTGTCCTTCAGTTCAGTGTGGAGATCAGGAGCAAGATCTGTGTTTTTCTACAGCTTGCCAAACTGCTTGCCTGCAGCTCTACTCCTTACATAAAGGAGTTCATATACAGAGTTGGCCATCTTTGGTGGAACCTGCATTGTGAAGCATGTAGTAGCAAATGGCAGATTTGCTCTTTTCCATTCACATCCCAATTTAATTCCTCTTATATCGTCTGAGCTTTCATTGACAACCAGCATCAGTTTCTTTGAGCACCAACTACATTCTTTGCTATATGACTTGATGGATAAATATTTTTTAAATGTTTTCCTGAAAGCAGTGATCATGATTAATAATCAGGCAAGCAGATTTGGTAGCAGAAATTTACAGTAAGTCAGGGTTAGTGCCAAAAAGATCGAGAAGATTGAAAAGTTCATGCTTGTCGGATTATTTCATTTTCCCTGTGAATTGGTATATGCACAGAGTATTAATTTTAATTTTAGACTGCTCATTTCCAGACACCATTAATTGCACTAAATAGTAATGACAGTACAAGGTATGTTAGTCACATGACCAGGTCTAATCATCTTAATGGTATTAGTGCTTTACACAAACAGGGCTGAATTTTATAAGCCCACTGCGGCGACAAAATGGCAGCCCGACCCAGCTCGCCCCTCCCCACCACTTGGAGTGGGTGGGCTGTCCGTCTCCAGCAATGGATTCAGCTGCCTATGTGGGCGCTGACGTCATTTTTAAGGGGCTGTTAGCCCTACTGGCGTATTTAAATATTTAAAGAAGGATTAAATGAAAATAAATAAATACATCTCTTTTTCTCCTCTCCCACCCCATAACAATTAAATTCATTATTTGCCCTTTCCCCCCCCCAAAACACTTACCTTTACTAACAGACCTTCCCCCCAAACAGCACAAATTTTAAACTTCAACCCTTCCCACCTTCGGGGATCCGAAGGCGAGGGAGTGCTGTCTGCCGGGCTGAAGATCGCAATGGGACATCAGGAGGCGATGCAAGTTTATTTAAATTAATTATTTTAATTGATTTAAATATTCAAATTATGGTCCTATCGCCGAGTGGTGGGGGTGGGGGGCCGCCACGAAGCCTCGCCGATGTCAGTAATATCGGGCTGGGCCAGCACCGAGGTCCGTGGCGGGCCTCATCTGGGGCCGCCTTCAGGCCCACCCTACCACCCCCCCGCCACAGATCCAGAGATCGAGGGCTCCTTAAAATCCAGCCCGTAGTTGACTGTTTTATTGGTTTGTCTATCAAAGTTATTGGGCAGGAAAAAAATCCGTACATTTTTCATGTCGAGGCTGAGAGCCAAATTGTGTGTCAGTAATTGTGTATTTTGTGGATTCTTACAATAAGCTTCACAGGAAACAAAACATTTGGGAGATGGCTAGAATTTGCACCAGTACGATGCTGTTTAAAACTTAAGTCACATTCTATGTTGCAGTTTTCATCGCTTCAGTTGTATTCTTTAGGCCATAATTTGCTGTAGCAGGGCATCTAAAGGCATTTGCTGTTAGTTAGACTTGCCCTTACACTTTAAGGCTGTTAAATGTTTTGCTCAGCAAGTTGCTGAAAGTGCGACCTGCGGGAATCCATGCATCTAGGACCTGAGCGAACTAGGTAACCGTGTATCTCCTTAACCAATCAGATTGAATGCTTGTGAAATTAACAGTGCAAGGGCAGACAGGGAAGTGTAAATTAGAGTGGGTGAATTCAATGTCAAATCAGGTAGCGAGAGAAGGAAAGAAAGATTGGATTGAGAGAAAATGACTGAAAGTAAAAAAAAATGTATTTAATGTATTTTTACAATCGCCAACAGTTAAAACCTAAAGGAATGAGAGTCCACATTAGTAATAGGGAATCTTCAGAGCCAGAGAGATTGACTGTCAGTAATTAACACTTATGATAACGTTAAAAGGGTACTCAGCCTGAACTGACAAGGCTTAACTTTCTTTGGCGAGTTCAGTTCTTACCTACTGTGCAAATACAGCAACTTCACCTGGTTCCATAGCGAGGCAGACAGCAGGATGATTGTTCCACAAAGTTAATGTCAGATTGGCGCATCTTGAACAGCAACCTTTAGATTTTTGTGTTTAACCGTATATCTGTCGCTCACCTGAATTTGCTGTAGCATTTGTGTCTAAATAACTGTGTTCACCATAAGCTTCACTGTTATTTGACAGCAAATTCTGGCCCATTGTTTCCAAGTTATTCTAACGCTTTCAATCAGTACCACTAGCATATCAAGTGTTGGGGGGCAGGGGGGAAGGGGCAGTTGTGGAGGGAAAGGAGGAAAAGTTTTTAACTCGAATGCTGCCAATGATATATAGACTGAGATTTATTTACCAAGGAAATGTCTTGTACTTATACCTTCAAAAAACTGTTTTGCCATTTATAATACAAAAAAGTCACCTTTTTGGCATTTCTTCTATTTATAACAGGCACACGTTCTTCTCCAGTCAGACTTTTGACATCTATTTTGTTAGGATTTCTGCACCGATGTCTTTTTTGCTTTGGCCGATCAACCAAAATCTCAGGTTTAACAATTTTCTGAAATAAAAACAGCAAAAGTTTTAAAATTCTAAAAATACTACTGGAAACAACATACCAGTCACGATACAAACATCTGAAATAAACACTGCAATAAAGGCTTAGAAATAATGCATGAGTCTACAATAATCATAAACAAGCCTATTATGGTAGCTAAAATATGACAACCCCACTTCCCCCATTTTACAATATAGAACCAAATCAATTTAATGCAAAACCTCCAAGCAGAAATATTCTGCATAACTGCATTAGAAAACAGAATTAAAAAGTAGAAATGCTTTCAGCTACACTAAATAACTGCTCAAAAGTTTTCAACAATTGCTGTTTCAACATCCAATTCAGCAGGGTGGGCTAAGCCTTCCCAATTGCATTATTTCTGGGCTGCACAGCTGTGCTCAGTTCTGCACAGGCACTCTACAATTGCCAAGCATTAGTGTAAATGGAACAGGTAGTCTCATCACCTACAGCTACCTTTACTTTTGTCCTTTTTTTTTTGTAAGGGGAAGCACCGTGATTAATTCTCATCTTGCTTTAGTGCTGTCATGTGATTCTGATGAGATTATATGCCACCAATTCTATCCACTTGCATCCCTCAATGGGCCAACCTAGAAATTCTTCCCTCAGCAACAGGGCAGTTCTATAAATGGCATGATTTCGGTCTTTCACTGTTCTCCCACTTTTTGGAGGGTAATGCGTTGCTTTTCTAGAAGGTCAGTATTCTCAAAGGTGGCAACATTTAAAAAAAAAGAAATAGTCATTTATTTTCTAAGTGCCAGCCATGGCTCAACTGGTAGCACTCTCGCCTCTGAGTGACAAGCTTCTGGATTCAAGACCCACTCTACGGCTTGAGCAGAAAAATCAAGGTTGACACTCCAGTGCAGTACTGAGGGAATGCCGCACTGTTGGAGGTACTGTCTTTCGGATGAGATATTAAACAGAGGCCCCATCTGCTTGTTCGGGTGGATGTAAAAGATCCCATGGCATCATTTCTAAGAGCAGGGGTATCCCTGGTGTCCTGGCCAATATTCATCCCTCAAGCAACATCCCAAAAACAGATTATCTGGTCATTATCACATTGCTGTTGGTGGGTGCTGTGTGCAAATTAGCTGCCTCGTTTTCAACATTACAACAGTAACTACAATTCAAAAGTACTTCATAGGCTATGAAGTGCTTTGAGAAGACTGCTGGTCGTGAAAAGTGCTATACAAATGCTTAAAGTCTTTATTTTTTTTAAGCCGGATAACCAAATCTTAGGTTTCCAGGCAAGTGTAAAGGTTGCAACTATTCTGATTGATGCAGGTTGACTTCATGGCTTTATTCTACATTGATTTCTTTACACAGGGTGAGCTTAAATTAGCAGAGATATGTGGGGAGCTAATCTAAATTGTACAATTTCAGATGAGGAATGGGAGGCAATTCCTAGATTGTAGACAAGAATTGCTATACAACTCAAACTACTAAATTGCATCTTGGCTGTTCATATTTCCTGTAGACAATGTTGATGCCACCTCCACCTCTTGGAAGAAGCAATAATCGAAGTGATTTAATTGACTCGAATTTCATATAGTTCAACCTAAATTTAGCTTTGTGTACTTTAAAAAAAAAAATTACTGCAATCAGCAGTCCTGGTGTTCAGTGATCTCTTCGATCTGCTCCATGGCTGGACTTGATGCTTGGGAGCTCTTAATTTCTCTGCACAGGAATGGCGACTCCGGCCCTCAAGCACACCCTTGGCTGAATCTGCCCTTCCTCCTCCCTGTATTAGTGTTCGGATATTTCCTTCAATATCTACCTGTTGGTTTGATGGCTATTTATCTGTTCCAAATATGCTCAGTGAACTGCTGAAAATCAAGGCCAAGACCTTCACTAGTGCAAATTCCATGATTTCCTGTCCTCCCAACCATTCCAGTCAATACTGGGCCTGAATAGGGCTTTTCTTGACTCATTACACTACTTTGTTTCTTGGCATGTGTGATCTTTCAGCCTGAATGTCATTTGCATCAGTAAAACACCTGCAGCAGGATTAAGTTAAATTATGCTTTAAGTTCTTTGTTATAAATATTGCTATTCTGCTATATATAGTGTAATATTGGCCTCTTTTTCTTTTGTTATAGTTTTGCTTAGGTTTTTGTTTCTTTGCATGCTGTATTAATTGCTGTGTATGGAAAATTTTCAAAAATTAGAAAATAAAAAGCTACTAAAATATCACTGCAAAACACAACTGGCAAAGCAGGAAACGGGCTGTGATTACTGAAATTTGTGTGAAAGTTCAGTAAGAAAACAACTTCACCTTTTGCAGAACAGATAATTGTGGAAACTGTATTTAAAGATTGAGTTTTGAGAATCTATTTGATCTCTAGTCTCTACACTACATTAAAAATTTATGAATTTGTCTTGCTGTTGTATGATTCCAGGACGTCAAATATGCATTTTCATTTATATTAAAGGCTGCTTTTGCTGACAATGCAACCACTAGGTGGCGCAGTACTGGCACATGCACAAATGCAGTCTGATTGACTGAAACGTCATTGCCTGTGATGTCTCAGGCAGCTGTCAGTAATAAAATTGGCACAGCTTAACTTGATTTTAAAAAAATGGCCACGATCGCTGCTTCACTTCCTTGCTTCGTCCAGTGACTGCCGCCTCAATTGCCGCATTCAGTTTTCCCTTCACTCCCCAGATCGCCGCTCCCTCTTGTCGCTCGCCGCTCCATCCCGCCATTCTCTCCTGCGTCCATCTGCTCACCATTCCTTCCCGCCGCACCTCCTGGAGAAGCAGCGCAGGAGAGAGGGGCGAGCTGATGGGAGCAGGGAAGAGAAGGGGGTATTGAGGCGGCAATCGCAGGAGGTAGCAGGGAAGAGAAATGGTGATCGCGGGAGGGAGCGGGGTACTGTTGAGGTGGATGGAGGCGGTGGTTGTGGCCATTGAGCGGTGAGGCAACACTCAGACTTCATTATGTCGTGACGTTGCCGCGCACACGCGCGGATTCATACTGCCAAGCTGGCAAATGTTCGGCCGCAGTGATGACGTTGGCGATTGCTCTCCGTTGTCAGGAGACACTTGGTATATTAAAATAATTCCAATTAGATTTTCTTTTAAAATATCTTCTCCCACAGGAAAAGTAAGTCTTTCATAATATGAACCTTCAGCCAGTTTGAGGTCAGTTCTGTTAAAAAGAACCTAAAGATGGAGCTGGAGGAATATTGCTGCAAGTGCACGAATATCTAAAATTTATCTTTCTTTGTGTAAGTGATTGGGTCAGTCCTGTCTCTATTCCATAGAAATAAAAATATATCTTATTCTGACATTTAATGGGACATATAGTTTTTTTGTAAAAGGTTAATATGTACTGCCTGAGTGTGTGATGGAGGCAGATTAAATTGTGGCTTTCAAAGCAGAATTGGATAATTACCTGAAGAGAAAAAAATTGCAGGGCTATGGGGAAAAGGCAGGGGAGTGTGACAGGTGAACTGCTGTTGCAGAGAACTGGCATGGACACGATGGGCCGAATAGCCTCCACTGCGCTTTAACCATTTTATGATCCTAGCTTGTGCATCAGAAACTGCACTGCAAACAATTCTCTCTCTCTGAAAACCAAAACAGAGGAATATTGCCTTCTTCAGAAGATCTAGTTCGGTGTTAAAATATGGCACTGCAACTGCTCGAGGTCTGCCACCTTTTAACAACTTCAAAACCAAACAAGTGACAGGACAGGAATTAGGAATGACGTTTCCATTGCTGCTGATGGCAATGCTCAATAAAAATCTTGACAACCTTAATAATTAGTGCCTCCATATGCTAAGCACAGAAGTTGAAAAATTGGCTATATTGAAAAGAAGATGGTGTCTTGTTGACAGCCTGCTGAGAAGTGGTAGGAAATCCTAGCTAATCTCAAACTCACCGGTAAAGTAAGCTTACTGATGATTTTAATTAGGGTGAAATTACCATTTGGTCAAAGGTAGAGAGAATGCTTTGACCATTCTATCAAATAAAAGGACAGGCTAATTTATAGGTTGATTTTACAGTGGTGTGTACACAAATGCTTACTGGAACATGGGATGACACATCCGCCACATAGCCTGGGTGATCCTTAAGCCACTCTTCTAAATCCTTTCTTTTTGGAGCATCATCCCCTGTGAGTCTTGTGCCATCTTTCACATTAAAAACTGAAACATGACTTTCAACATCAAGTTGTCCTTGAGATACACTGAATGCTGTCTGTGTGTTGGTTAACTCAACGTTAGCCTGTAGATAGAAACAGCTGTAATAAGTCTGCAGACATTTCCAATATTTTCCACGGCATCATTTACAATAAAATTACTGCTAGCGCACTTAACAGATTGAACTTTGCTGTAAAGTTTGTTCATGGAGCTTCTTGGTACTGAATATTCCAGGAGTACAATTTCAAAATTTGCAGGTTACATCAAACTGCGGGGCGGGGGTTAATTCAGAGGACTGTGTCAAAATACAGGAAGACATTAATAAGGTTGCAGAATGTGCATGTAATTGATGAAAGAATTTCAATATTGATAAATGAGAGGTCGTACATTTTGATAGGAAGAATAACGAGCGCACATGCTCTTTTGAAAACAAGGCCTGAAAACAACTGTGGGGATCATGACGCGCAATTGACTCATGTCCATTGCTTCCGATGCAGGCAACATGCAAACTTTGTGCTGCGTTCTCATTTAAATGTGTGCGTGCAGCCAACGCTAAGAACACCGAGTGGCTGCCTGCCTGAGCAAAGAACGCAAAATTGAGAAGCTAGCGCCACTTAAAGCTAGCCTGCACTTCTTAAAAGGCAAGGTGCGTTCTGGCTGGAGCAGGGGCTGGAATTGGTTGCAGAGGAGAATGTCAGTTAAAAGAACACTGAATGGTGGCACAACATGGCAAAGAGCACTTGAGCCCTGCACTTGTCGAGGTGCAGAAGATGAGAGTTATCATCTATCTGCAGGGGGCCGAGAGGTCCTTCATACAAACTCTCAGAAGGCAGTGGTAGGAGATGGCTGTGGCAGTGCAGAGTCCAGCCCCGAGGATCTGGATGCAATCCCACAAGAAATTCAATGGCCTTACACAAGTGGTCAAGGTCTGCGAATGCATCTTCAAATGCCATATCCCACCAACTGCACCACTAGCCAACACTCTGCTCAAATCACCACACCCCCTATACAACCAATAATCAATGACTCAAACATAACGCTCAAATGCCTCACCTGACCCTCACACACTTCGTGTTGCTACAAGCCGACATCCACATCTCATACCTTGCATACAGCCAGCTATTCAACCATGACACTCATCACACAAACACAATGCACCACTTTCACCGACACTTCCCTCTCTCTTGCAGGAGAAGCTAACGCACAGAGGCAGCTGGAGCTAACTGGCAAGGGACTGGCGCATCTGCATGTCCTTACACCCATGAAGGAGACGGTGATCATCATCACTGGAGCGGCCATGACTAAGACCATGGCCAGCAGTGGGACTGAAACCTCTGAAGACGACGATATGCTCATACCTAATCCTCCTCCTCACATCCGACTACCCCCTCAGTCCACAATCTCTTCTGATTTACAAACTGCTGATAGTCTAAGTATGCACCTCTTGCTCCATCACCAGCCCCCATAACCTTATTACTATGTGATTCTCTTTTCAGATACCAAGAACCGAAACCTAGCCAGGCAGTGATGGAAGAGAAGCAAGTGGAAGAGCAGAAAGAGAGTTTTGAAGAAATAGCATCACTTGGTCTCACACTGGCAGCCTCCGGCTCTGATACTGATGCTGCGCCTAATTTAGAGAATAGCATAAAGGCAGGATATGCACGTGGTCAGCAATGTTCCAGCAGAGGTGCGTGGCCACGCAGCAGCCTTAAAAGGTACTGCACAGGCCTTGTTCTGTGATAAATAACGCATGTGTGCAGCTGCACAAAAACATTTAAAGGGACCACACACTTTTTAAAAAAAGGGCTGCGCACAGCAACTAAATTTTAAAGGGAACATTGGTTGAGAGACACGTATGATCTGCAGCCAGAGCACAGGACAACAGCATTCGTGCTCCCATCACTGCCACTCCGCCAGTGCACTAGCTGTTGCCTGTCGGCCAGCCAGTCCAGACTGCTGCCACCCTGCTGACATGGTGCAATCTAAAGACAGGTCTTCTAGGGTCAAGGCTGCTCGAGGGCATCCTACAAGATCCATCTGCAGTCTCCCTCACTGAAAGTTAGCAGCCTTCCACCAGCCATGCTGCAGCCACTGAGCTAGCACTGCATCGAAGCACTAAGACAGGCACTAAGGGAATACACAAGGGTGTTTAATTGACTTTTGTATGGAACATTAGATTCTTTTTTATATAAAGTTAGCTTGAAATGTTTGTTTTGTGGTGGCTTTTATTTCAGCATTGTGGCCAAGAGGACAGTGTAATGGTCAGTAACAGAGGGAAGCTAAGATACTGGCGAATGTGAAATTTAAGATGCATGAGCCAGTTACGGACAGTTGGCCAGAAAGGGGATGTGTCTGTTGTCTTCTCTTGCTTCTCCTCCTTAGTTGCTCACCATATACCTGGTGGCAAGGGCTGTGCCCTCATGATGACGAAGTACTGCAGGATACAGCAGACCATGACAAATCTTGGCATGTGCTCTGGCGAGTACTGCAGGCTGCTCCATAGTGGTCCAGGCAGCAGAAATGTTGCTTAAACAACTGAACGGCCTGCTCACTGACACTATGTGTGGCAGTATAGCTTTCGTTATGTGCATGCTGCACACCTGTGCGTGGGTTTTGCACCGGAACCATGAGGTCAGTGGATTAAAGGCCTGCTACCCGACTCGAACCGACGACGTGTGTCGGGCGCGGGTCGGGTCGCACTTCCAGGTCCAGCATTCGGGCTCGGGTCGGATCGGACATGCTCTATCACAGGTAAGTGGCTCCACTGTTAATTTAATTTTTGGACTAGAAAGGTGGTTTTGTTAGTTATTTTAAGCTGTGCAGATCAGCAACAAAGTGAAAAATGGAAGGCAATTTAACTGATGGTCGGGTCGGGCCGGGCGCAGGAAAAAATGGAAGGACTCTGGCTTGGGTCAGGTTTTTTTTTTTGCAGACCCGAGGAGGCCTTTACAGTGGATAGCCCTTATCATCCAGTAGCCATCCTCTGGGTTTTTTTTGTGGTATCTGAAATGCTGATAGTACAGTGGACTGCTGGACAAAAAAGGCATCAGGACTGCTGCCAGGATACTGGACATTGACATGCACGATGTGTTGAGCATGGTCAAATACTAACTGGACAACGAGGGAGTGGAATCCCTTCTGGTTGCAATACATCTCAATTTACACGTGGCTCCTGCAAAGTCATGTGTGTGCATCAGTGGCAACTACACCATGGGAAACCTGCTATCCTAGTGAAGCCACATGCTCTCTATCTGCTTCTCTCTGGCAAGAGGGAATGAAATGTGCTCAGCTTTCTTTGGATACAGACCCTCAGTGACCCCTCTAATGCAACAGTGGATGACAAACTGGCAAATGTTACAAATATCGCCTGTTCCAGCCTGGAAGGAGTTCCAAGCACAAAAGTCCACAGTCACTTTCACACCCACTGATAATGCCATCCTTTCCCTGGTCTGAGACTGTAATGCAGGCTGCAACAGGCGGCGGATTTCAGTAAGTACCTCCTTGATGAACTGGAGGTGACTAGCGCACTCATCTTCCAAGGTTGACATAGTAGAATTGTTCCCTGAAAATCCAGAGTTGATATGGCCTCTTGCTGAGAGCCCTTCTCCCCTTCCTCCCTCTTTGAACAGCTTGGCCTCCTCTGCTCATTCTCACGGTCATGCTGCAGGCCAAGGGGGATACAAATTACTGCAACTATATTGGGGAGCAAGTGGTCTGAGCAGAATCCTTGAAGTCATCGAAGGATATATTTATATGGTTAGATGAAAAATGGTGGCAGGAGACTCATGGAGCTGTTGGGCCAAATGGCCTTGGTTCTGTGCTGCAGATTCTATGTAACACTTCAAAATAAGGAAGCTTTTCTGGGATGTATTGATCATTGCCTTGAGTGTTCAGTTTAGTTTAGCGATACAGCACTGAAACAGGCCCTTCGGCCCACCGAGTCTGTGCCGACCATCAACCACCCATTTATACTAATCCTACACTAATTCCACATCCCCACCTGTCCCTACATTTCCCTACCACCTACCTATACTAGGGGCAATTTATAATGGCCAATTTACCTATCAACCTGCAAGTCTTTGGCATGTGGGAGGAAATCGGAGCACCCGGAGGAAACCCACGCAGACACAGGGAGAACTTGCAAACTCCACACAGGCAGTACCCAGAATTGAACCCGGGTCGCTGGAGCTGTGAGGCTGCGGTGCTAACCACTGCGCCGTGTTGAATTTTTTTGCTATCTTTCACACAACTGTTTGATGGTTTGTATTAAAGGCTTTGACCAGGTGATATTCTAGCCTCAAAGAAAATGACTTCAAATGTCACATTTAATAAGCTGGCACAATTTCCTCAGCAGACAAAGTTGAACTGCTGTTTTGCCTGAATTTTTCCAACATCTACACAGGATTCCCTCCGTAAAGTGATTCTAGTTCCAGTCTTTTGCTCAACATCTTGGTAAATGTCATCAAAATTTGTTCTCTTTCCTGATTATTACTAATTAGAGTGGTGGATTTTCCAACTAAAGGCAAGAGGCAATGACAATCAACAAAACAAACAACTGGACAGCAAAATAAAATTAATAGCTTTCGAAACTGAATGACGAAAGTTTCTACCTACCTCTATATATTAATGTAACAAACTGTCTCCAGTTACAAAAGTCCAGCTCCTAGTCTCATAGACTGCACCCTACTCATGCTGCAACAAACTGAAGATGGCTTGTCTTATTAAAATGCTTTGCTGATTTTGCCAGAAAATAGCAAGCCTAACAATTCTTCCTGTTGCATTTTTTTTGTGGCCAGAGGGAATCTGCCACATCATCAATATCTTGCTTGAGGAATTAAAGCCTCCTCACACATTTTCATGCCAGCAAGCACTCTGCCTTCCCAGCCCACCAAGTGTCGTAACAGTGCTTGGATGCAGAGTGAGCTTTTCACATAAATTTTAACAACAGTCCTGACTTCAACCTGAACCATTGCAATGATCTCTGCAGCCCTGATTTCACTCTGCAGTGACCGCAGGTACAACTTTTGGGTTTAGGGTGTTTCGGAACATTATGACTAATGCATTCGCAATTTTCTCACCTATTTCTTTTAATAGCCTGAGAAGGAGGCCATCAGGTCCTAGAGATATGTCTATCTTATTTTCTCCATTACTTTAAAAAAAACATACTAAATCTATTAAATTCTTCCCCTTGACTTATTTTCAGGATCCCTTGACCTGCTGGTATTTTGTCCACTTTCTTTACAGTGAAAAGTGATAAAGTACTTATTTAACAAGTCTTCCTTTTCCTTATTACCCATTATTGTCTTGTCTGTATCCACCTTTAATGAGCCCAAATTTGCTTTCATCACTCTCTCTCAATAAATGTATAAAATTTTTGCTGCAAACTTTAATGTTCCTTGCGAGTTGTTTTTTATATTCCTTTTCTTGCACCTCTTAGTGCTTTCTTTGTATCCCTTTAACTTTGGATTTTCAAAAGACGTTTGATGAACTACCACATGATAAACATCAGCAAAATTGAAGATCATGGTAACAAAGGGGTGGTAGCACCGTGAATATGAAATTGGCTAAGAGACAGAAAGCAGAGAGTATTGCTGAAGAGTTGTTTTTCAGACTGGAGGGAGGTCTCCAGTGGTCCCTCCCAGTGGTCAGTATTGGGACCATTGCTCTTTTTGATATAAATGATCTGGACTTGATAAGGGCATAATTTCAAAGTTTACAGATGACATGAAACTCAGAAATGTAGCAAACGGAGAGGAGGGTAGTACGAGAACTTTGACAGACTGCTGAAATGGACTGGCATATGGCAGAAGAAATTTAATGCAGATGTGTGTGAAATTATGCATTTGTTAGAAAGAATAAAGGAGAAGCAATATAAAGGAAATGGTATAATTTTAAAGGAGGTGCAAGAACAGAGACCAAGTGTGTATGCACACAAATCTTTGAAGGTAGCAGGGCAGGTCGAGAAGACTGCTAAAAAGGATGACCGCTGCTGTCTCCCAAGAATCTATCCTTGGCGCCCTCCTATTTTTCATCTACATGTTGCCCCTCGGCGACATCATCCAAAAGCACAGCGTTTATACACGCTGACAGCACCCAGCTCAACCTCACCACTACCCCCTCTCGTCTCCTCCACCGTGACTAAATTATCAGATTGCTTGTTCGACATCCAGTACTGGATGAGCAGAAATTTACTCTAATTAAACATTGGAAAGACCGAAGTCATTATCATTGGTTTCCGCCACAAACTCCTTTCCCTAGCTGCCAATTCTATCCCTCTTCCAGGCTACCGTTTGAGGCTGAACCAGACCATTTGCAACATTAGTGTCATATTTGACCCAGAGATGAGTTGCCGACTACATATTCACTTCATCACTAAGACCGCCTATTTCCATCTCTATAACAGCTCCAGCGACCCGGGTTCAATTCTGGGTACTGCCTGTGTGGAGTGTACAAGTTCTCCCTGTGTCTGAGTGGGTTTCCTCTGGGTGCTCCGGTTTCCTCCCACAGCCAAAAGACTTGCAGGTTGATAGGTAAATTGGCCATTATAAATTGCCCCTAGTATAGGTAGGTGATAGGGGAATATAGGGACAGGTGAGGATGTGGTAGGAATATGGGATTAGTGTAGGATTAGTATAAATGGGTGGTTAATGGTCGGCATAGACTTGGTGGGCCGAAAGGCCTGTTTCAGTGCTGTATCTCTAAAAATCTAAATCTAAAAAATCTAAATCACCCGAATCTGCCCCATCTCAGCTTATCTGCTGCTGAAACCTTCATTCATGCCTTTGTTAGCTCCAGACTTGACTATTCCAATGTACTCCTGGCCGGCTCCCACATTCTACCCTCAGTCCAGCTTACTATGGTCAATTTATCTCTCATCTCTTCGACATTTAAAAAAAATTCTTTCATGGGATGTGGGTGTTGCTGGAAAGGACAACATTTGTTGCCCATCCCTGATTGCCCTTGGGAAGGTGGTGGTGAGCCATCTTCGTGAACTGTTGCAGTCAAATGTGGTGTAGGGACACCCACAATGTGGTCTGGGAGGGAGTTCCAGGATTTTGACCCAGCGACAGTGACGGAACAGCAATATAGTTTCAAGTCAGGATGTTGTGTGGTTGGAGGAGAACGTGCAGGTGGTGGTGTTCCCATGCATCTGCTGCCATTGTCCTTCTAGGTGGTGCCAAAGCAGGCTTGGCAAGTTGCTGCAACACATCTTGTAGATGGTACACATTGCTGCCACTGTGCAGATGGGGGAAGGAATGAATGTTTAAGGTGATGGATGGGGTGACGATCAAGCAAGCTCCTTTGTCCTGGATGGTGTCAATTTTCTTGAATGTTGCTGGAGCTGCACTCATCCAATCAAGTGGACAGTATTCCATCACATGCCTGCCTTGTGCCTTGAAGATGATGGACGGGCTTTGGGGAGTTATGAGGTGACTCTCTCACCACAGAATTCCCAGCCTCTGACCAGCTCTTGTGGCCACAGTATTTATATGGCTGGTCCAGTTAAGTTTCTGATCAATAGTAACCCCCAGGATGTTGATGGTGGGGGATTCAGCGATGGTAATGCCGTTGAATGCTTCATGACGTTTGCCTTACTTAAACTTAAAACCTTGGTTTGTGACTTTCACTGCTCCGCCTCAAACCTAATATGAAATTCAATCACGTGGTGGGGCATAGAGTCAGACCCTAAACACCACCAACTGCAGTAAAATGCAGGAAGGCCTTTTAAAAGTCAAACATCGCACATACTGTACCTTCCCATGCTGCACAAATTACCCCCCTCCATAGCAGATGTCTGCTGGAGGAGCTGAGACCACCCCCTCCTCCACAACATCTGGCCATTGCACCACATCCAGCCATTTTGGACAATAATCCAGGAAATCACTAGGAATCACAGAGAATCCAGCTCAGTGCTTGTTGGGATTGCCCAGAGAGAAAAAGCCTCTCATGATGAGATGTCTATGAGTAGCAAGATGCATTACCCCAACATGGCAGAGAGCAGGCCCACCCACAGCTAATATGTGGCTGAAACATATGGGATATCTACCAGAATGAATGATGTTTGACTTCTGCCTTAAATTGGCAAAACTCCAGGTAGTCTCAATACACGCTACCCTTTTACTGTGGCACTGTATTCAGGACCTCTCCCCACTGTCCTCAATCCTAACTAACCCCACAACCCTGTGACAAACAAGCTGCTTCTGCCTACCAACAACCTCTGCCCGAAACTGCTTCCAGTGCAAAGCCTGAGATAGAAACATAGAAAAGAGGAGGAGTAGGCCATTCAGCCCTTCGAGCCTGCTCCGCCATTCATCATGATCATGGCTTATCATCCAACTCAGTAACCTGTTCCCGCTTTCCCCCCATATCCTTTGATCCCTTTCACCCCAAGAGCGAAAACATACAATGTTTTGGCCTCAACTGCATTCTGTGGTATGATATGACAATACACTATAATCAGCAGACATCATGTAGTCATGATGCACAGTGACTTCATATGCTAAGTATGGGAATGTACTCAAAACATGTGATTTCAGTAAACAATGACTTCAAAAAATACTTATGTGAATAAACCCTTAATTGTACAATTGATTATATATCACATACATATATAATAGGTGAAGAGTTGCATGCATCCTACGACTTTTGAAATTTGCCTGAGCCAGCTTCGTTGTCAGCAAATGCATCATGTATGTTATTATACACACTGTTAACAGCTTCATATTTATGAATGTACATTCTCAGGAACCCAATAAAAAAATTATTTAAAAATCCCTCAGTGTGTTAAACAGTCACCTGAATCTGAGAGTTTCTTTGAACCAGAAAGAGGTTCATTCAAGGCAGCAAGTCAAAACATGCTTTAAGAATTTCCACACAGGGCACTCATTTCGTTTGGATCACAGATGACCAGCATCTGATCACTGATTCCTCAACTTTACACTGCTAATTCTGACTCTTGTCCTGGGAGCACAATTATAGACTCTCAGAAGTGAGTCTAGGATACAGACACTAGGATTAAAAAAAAATACAATGCTGGTCTTAGTGTGTAAGTCTAGAAAACTGGCTTTTGGACACTAGTATCATGTGATGGGAACTCAACAAGCACCTATGCAAAATCACCTCAAGACTAAAACTATTTCCCCTCATTTGCACCTTTCTCTTCTGGTACTACTAAGCACCATAGTAAACTATATTTATATCCTGGTTAGGTCAAATAACATGCAAGCAGTGAAGTCCCAGCAAAACACAATGACCTTTGTATTTTGTTTCCTAAATTCTTTTAATAAATGAGAAACCTGGATCTAACAATAAAGTAACTTAAATTATTTCTTTGCCCTGTATATTTTCCAGTGATACCTGGGTGTTAAATATTGGAAAAATATTGATCGCAATATAGAATACATAATGGAAAGATTTTAACCAATAGTGTCATTTGAATGTTAAAAATGTATAATAAAAATGTTCAAATAGCCTGCCTCATTTGCCACATCAGTAAACAATTAAAATTCGTAGACCCCACTGAATTCATAAATATGCTAATTTCCAGATAAAACACTACAGTAAAAAAGGAAAAATGGGCAAATGGCTTGCAACAGTGTGCAATCCAAGAACCTGCACAAAACATTGAGGCTGAAGACACTAATGTAGCAAACTACTGATCTAAGTTACATTTGCTATGATCAAGCATGACTTCATGCTTGAATGTAATTAAGCTTCCAGATACATTAACATTAGTTCCATCAAAACAAATGGCCAACAGTGACTCTGCAATTGAAGGCAACGATACCAAAGGTTATAATGGTTGGTCGAAACAAATCAACAACTACTTGTATTTATATAGCACCTATAACAAAGAAAAATATTCCAAGATGCTTTGCAGTGGTGCACAGAACAACACTGAGCTAAAGAGGAAAGATTTAGAGTGGTGACCAGAAGCTTGGTCAAAGAGGTGAATTTTAAGCAGTCTTAAAAGGAAGCGATAGAGGTGAAGAGGCAAAGGAGTTTAGGGTTGAATTCCAGATATAGGACTTCGAAAGCCCCCAACAGTGGAGCAAAAGGCGGGGGGATACATAAGAGATGAGGGTCAGGAGAAAAGAGAATTCAGGAGTGGGGTTTTAGGGGTGGAGGTGGTTATGGAGACAGGGAGGGCTGCAGTCACAGTGATTTAAGCACAAAGATGAGAATTTAAAATTTAACATTGGGAGCCAATGTAGATCAGCAAGGGCAGGGGTGATGATGTAAGATAACAGAGCTTTGGACCAGTTGAAAGCAATGGAAGGTCTAAAATGTAAGGCCAATCAGGAGAGCAATGGAGTTAGAGTCTGGAAGTGACAAATGAAAGTTTTAGTGACAAATAGGCTGAGGTCGTGGCAACCCATAACACAGCATGTAGAAATGAAAACGCTGTGTAGGCAAGGACCACAAGGAGCTTCAACTCAATCACTCTGGAGTCAAAACAAGAAAACGGAAACTGCCTTGTGGAGAAGATGAAAGTAAAGATACAAGGGTTGTGGGTTATGGCTGCAAAGTGACCAATTCTGAAGTGAGACCGCGTGCATGGAAGAGATAGATTTCCACCATTGGATCTAATCTGAATGTATATGGAGAATAATCTAGCAATATTACAAGATGACAACCTTCTGGGGCAGAGCAGCTGGATTGCTAGAATCCTTGAATTCTGGACTCAATTACTCCAATGTTCTCCAGGTTAGCCTCTCATCCTCTACTTTCCATTACTTTCAACTCATCCAAAACTCTGCTGCCCATATCCTATCACAATGTAACCTGTTTATAGTGAACTCAAATCCAGTCAATTCTTTTTATAGTAAAGAAACTGCAGGATTTCAATTCACTTACTGTGCAAGTAAATGAACCAACAATCAGCATACCTATACTGGAAACATAAACACCAATCTCCCATTGTTTAGCCCAGAAGGAACATAATGTTGCAAAACATAAAATGTTTAATCCGAATTTGTTCAGCGGCTGAATCTTTTAATCAAGCATTTTTAAAAAGACACCTACAGAAGTGAGAGACCTGGGAGTGCATGTCCACAGGTCCCTGAAGGTGGCAGGACATGTATATACAGTGGTGAAGGCGGCATATGGAAAGCTTTCCTTTATTGGCCTAGGTATAGAATACAAAAGCAGGGATGTAATGCTGGAACTGTATAAAACACTGGTTAGGCCACAGTTGGGAGTATTGCGTACAGTTCTGGTCACCACATTACAGGAAGGACGTAATTGCTCTGCAGAGAGTACAGAGGAGATTTACAAGAATGTTGCCGGGCTTGAAAGTTGCAGTTATGAGGAAAGATATCAGCTCGGGTTGTTTTCCTTAGAACAGAGGAGGCTGAGGGGTGACTTAATTGAGGTGTAACTTAATTGAGGTGTACAAAATTATGAGGGGCCTACATAGAGGAGAGAGGAAGGACCTGTTTCATCTCACAGAGAGGTCAATTACCAGGGGGCACAGACTTAAGGTGATTGATAGAAGGATTAGAGGGGACATGAAAAAAACTTTTTTACCCAGTGGATGTTGGGTGGCCGGAATTCACTGCCCGGATTGGTGGTGGAGGCAGAAGCCCTCAACTCATTTAAAAGGTACCTGGACCTGCACCTGAAGTGCTGTAACCTGCAAGGCTACAGACCAGGTGCTGGAAAGTAGGATTGGATTGGGGGGCTAGTTTTTTCAGCCGGCACAGACATGATGGGCTGAATGGCCTCTTTGTGTCATAACTTTTCTCTGGTTCTAATACAGTTTCACACCAAAGTCAAATCATAGATTGTTTCTTAAACAGTCTTCCATTTCTTTAAATTTCCAACTGAATCACATTTTGTAAATAAGCTTTTCTTCAATTTTTTTTACCCTGCTCCTTTCGAGAGCACAATCCCATGCTGGGGCTTTACTCCCCTGGTGTTGCACACTTTCCAGGAGAGGTCACAGTAGGAATCCTTGAAGATAGAATATTCTGCTGCCCTAAATCACTACATTGAACAGCTTGTTATTTCCCTCCATACCTCAGATTCACTGACAGCCAGCCCAGTCGGTTATCAGCTGATTGATCACAGACTGTGTGTTAGTACCACATCAGGAGTTGAATGTACCATTGAGCTAGTAGGGAAGCACTTCAGTGGTTCTGATGTGGCCTGTTAAATGTAGTGGTTTTGGGTAGCAGAATATCCTACAAGAGCAAAAATAAGTAAAGAGGATCTATCCTGCTCAGCAAAGCACGACTCATGTCAGTATGATACTAAACACCAATTACAGCAACCATGTAGAAGTTTAGTACCAATAAATTCACTGAAGGAAAGCAGCATTAACAAGACAATGTAAGTAAACAATGAGGTTAAGCAACAAAAAATAAATTCTATGACACTTCATTCATTCTACAGTGAAGCTGCACTACAGACTTTATTCCGAACAACAACTTGGTGGTGACAAATTGCAAAAATAAATGCAGACTTACAGGTTGTATTGATTTGCTCCTGTTCATGAAGAGGATGTCTATTCCTTCCACGTTCTTTTTCCTTCCTCTTCTCTTTTTAACAATTGGTTGGCCATCCAATAGGACCCCATTTGTACAGTGTCTTGGTATCTGCTGAGAAGTACCTGCTAATGCTGATTTAGGATCAGGGATCACTGTGGAGGCATTACCAGGTAAACTGGCATTGAATAACACTGAAGATGGCAAAGGGGTGGAGCTCCCAGCTCCCAGTATAGATTTGGAGAGGTCTACAGCCAACTCCTGGCTGCTGTCAGAAGCAGAATACAAATCATGCAGCCGTGTCATGTATTGCTGCTGATTTGAAGTTCCTTCTTCAGCCTCAAGTGCTCTCTTCTGAGTGAGCCTTTGCTTCTGAAAAGTTAACTTCAATCCACCTTCCTATTAAAACAAATGCTATTAAAAATGGCTTTACATCGAAAGATGTCAAATCTACCATTCCTAGCTGAAGCCTTATTAGTTAAAATTTGTTAGTTGGAGGAGAACAAACATCAGCTGTGCTTATATTTCACCTAAAATATGTTCACTCATATATATTTACAATGTATATATTATAAATATCCTTCAAACATTTAGTCATAAATACATTTTAAAATTAATAAAAGGGAATAATACTGAGTAACATGTTTAAGCTGCCCAGGTATAACTACTAAACGATGTAGATGAAGTAAAATTTCGTATTAATTTGGCCAATTTTTGAGATTCACACAATTATTTTTCTCTTTGATAATGTTGTCCTTTGTCACAATCTGGTACCTCACCCAAGTGACCATTCTGCATGTTTGAGGTTAGACAGAGTGTGCCATTGGCTATCCCATCAAAAATAATTGATATGAATAATTGATATTGGGATGAATTAATATATTAAGAATGATTTAACTACTGTAGAGTGCTGAGGGGTCAATTTGTTTTCTGATGAATACTTAGATATTGAGACAATTAAAATCTTAATATGCCTTTTCAGTGTTTTAAAAAATAATTCTCTTTTAGGTCCCACATGTTATACACCAGCTCAGAGTGGGCAAAAAGAACACTGCCAATGGAGCTCTGCAAGTGACCAATAGGTGCGAGGCTTGCCCAGGTTGACTCTTGTGCCAAGTAGGTGAGGAAGTATTTCTGCCTTTGACCACTTAGCTCATGCTGGGAACACACTGGTAATAACTTGTGTCGTGTGGTTTCACTATGCACAACAATTCCATTCCACAGCAAATATCAACTAATATGCTGGTTTTCCAATATCTTAAATAGCTAAGTCCAATGAAGAGAGCTGCCAACTCCCCAAGAATTAAAGATTAATCTCCTGAGCACTACTGCGAGCAATCCAGAAGAAAAATCATAGGGGATTAAAAATATGGGAGATGGGAACAAAGGCTGTTTGACCGACAGCTAATAATCATCTATTCAGGTAACAGGGTCTGTTCGTTTTCCAATTGGTGCAAGAAGGTGGTGCACTGCAAGCATGGACATAGTGTGAGACCAATGGAGAGAGCAGGGCATTTGGAGGTAAGGGATCATGTAAGAGAGTCTTCATTAGATCCATAGTTGGCAACCCTTCTCATGATGCAAGGTTAAGAAACGATGTACTGTACATTATTCAGTTCACCACTTAATGTTGACAGACATAAGGTTTTTAGAATCTGATGAGTCAAAGTAGCTTACACTTTCCCCAAACTTGATAAAATTCTCGAGATGCAGTTGTATTTATTTATAACGCAATATGGTTAAATTATACCCATTTTCAAAGCAATCTCAATGTCTGAGGCATACTTTCTTTTCTAAAAAAAAACCTAGGTTGGTGAAAATCTAATAAAAATATTTGTTACTGAGGCAACAGAATATTGTTTAAGATTAGTGCCTCCCAATTTGTATGTCAAACTTGTTCATGCTTTCCATCATTCTCTTATGAGGAGAACCCAGAGGAGAGAAATTTGATTATGTTGTGAAAATCCAATCAAGAAGTTTTAAAGTTGGAGAGCCTCACATATACCTTCTCAGAAGCACTCATCTGCTGTGCAGGTTCTGTAATGTTAAAATAATTAACAGTGTGACTGCACACTACAAATGTTAATAAATATAGGAGTACCTGCTGTCACTTGAAGCTGCCAGCTCAGCACTTGCTTTGTGTCAGATATCCCAATATTTATTGACAATTGAGACTTAGGGCAAAAAGCTAATCATGCTGATTTATTTCAAGAAATAGAAAACAAAAGCAGACTATTCAACTAAAGAAGCAGAGAATTTAAAAAAGCTCTTTCTGCATTTACTACAACACATCATGCTGTGCCATCAACCTTCAATCAAAACCAGACAAGTTGTTCCGTATTAAATAAGGATCCACAGGTTCAATGGCCTACAAACAGCGAGAAACCACAAAATGCAAAGCATTAGGTAAGCACTGTTGCTAGGAAAGCCTTCAGAATTGCAAAGGGAGAAAGCAGAAATAAAGATTTCAAAATGCTGCGCATTACAAATACAGCTCACATCTAAATAAATGTACTTTAAAATTAACAATGGTTAAAGCACAAAGGAGTAATGTATATAAAGTGTGCGAAGGAAGTAGTTCAGAGTGAAAACGCTGCTGGCAGCCAGATGCGCAGTAGCATGCTGCACACTGCAAAGATCTGCAATTAGAATCAGATCTAACAGTAATAAAAATGAACATACGTCATTGATTTTCACTGTAAACTCCTTTTCTCGCACATGCTTCTTCACCTTTGTGAACTGCGACAAAAGAGAATTATCTTCTTTAACACCCTGGTTTCCTGACGTTACAATGGCAGAATCACTGAAATCTCCCATGGCAGAAGGACTATCAAGTAGCTTTGTTGTGTAAGAAGAGGTCACAGCGTTGTAATCGTAACTTCTTCTTGAGGGAATCCAATTTCCTTTTAACACTGCATGGCATATGCTATCAATTCTGTTGATCATTACGCGATCCTATGTAAAAATAACAAACAACTTTAGAAATTTCTTGTAAACTCATTCCAATGCTCTAAAATCATTTCCTGTAAAATGTTTAATCCCACAAATTGGAAACTAAAGCATAAGAAATTTATAGCATTGCACTCTGCCTAAGCTGGTAGTAACTTAGCTTCACTTTGGATGATCTATCACCTTCGGTGCATACCTTTGGCCAACAGGAGGCAGCAAACCTATGTCCTTCTTGCAGGAAGTGAATATCAGGCTTTCCACTATCTGGTAGAAAGCTGTCCTGTGTCTCATCATGTGTGATGCTGAGAGATGCTACACTGTCTTCATCATAGGCCTTCAAGTGCTGTGGTGGCTTGCCTTTAAATAAATGCAATTGATTTTGCATTAAAATAGTGTTTCAATATATGGTTACAAAACTGCAGTTAATTCACATTCACACAGAGCATATCAACTATGCAAACAAAGCAGAGGATATGTGATTCAATTATGGTTGATAATATTCATACGCAAATTAACTGGGCCTTCACCCCATCCAAGGGAAAGATGTCTGATCTCTGCGCAACTGTAATTCAGCAAAGATAGGAATTCAATTCTACTTCTCTGAACTCTAAGGAGCCAAATGTTGCTGCTACAGCATATTACATTGCACTGCTCTGTGCTACAAATGCCTGATTTGCAGGTTCAGCTGGATGTTTATATGCTTGTGTGCGAGAGCGGTGGTGATCTTGTGAGTGACAATTGTGAAATGTCCTATTCTGACACAGAACTGCTTTGCTAAGCAAGACTGGGGATATGTCAGTAGCAATGTTACACCACTGGTACCTTATATCACTTAACACCTAATAATTACTTTCTAGAATATTGTATTGCTATTTAAAAGATATTTTTTTCTTACCAAAATGAAAACCACTCCTGGCTACAGCGGTAGACACAAACATATTATAAGTAATTTCTTACAAGCATTAGACCTACTCTCAATGTCTAAATGCACCTTTTAAGCAAGGAGCTCAGGGACTGACTGTATTGTTGCATGAAATAATGACTAGAAAAAATCCCTAATAGAAACTGTGCCATGTGCATGTTTGTATTGCTCACATTACCCACATATCTGAAATGCTACTGGAGTTTTAGCAAGCAGGCCTGCACAGTGTCTATTATTTTGGTGAAATTAATTAAAGTTACTTCAGCTCAAACCTTCATCACATCTGGACATCAAATCTGATAGACTACGGAAATCTTTATTCTGATAACAGCAGCTATTCTCTGCTGCATTTTCAAAGACACTTTTGTCATTTCGGTTAATCCATGCAAATGTCTGGCTGAAGGAGGAGGCTTTAATAAGAGACACTTAATACCTGCAGTGGTCTGCTTATCATCGCTGTCACTATCACTATCATCGGAAGAGGACGATGAGGACGAGGACGAGGACGAGGACGAGGACGAAGAGGAGGACGAGGAGCAGGAGGAGGATGACGAGGATGACGAGGATGATGAGGATTGTGATGAGGATGAGGACGACGATGATGATGGTGAAGACGATGAAGAATTGTCTGAATCAGAGTCTGAATCGGAGCTTGAATCAGAGCGTTCTCGGTTTGCTTTTCGTTTGTTGAGTACGGAGTTTGGTGTAAGGGGTTGAGTCCTTGCTGCAACCAAAGATCCATCTGGATCTGGGTCCAATTTAATGCCAGTCTTCTTTTCTAATCTGCTCTGGAGTTGAAAACCACCCATAGCACTCCAGTGTTCTGATTTCACTTTACTCTTCTCAGTGTGCACTGTCTCTTCGTCATCTGATGAACGTGGCTCCTTTTTCACAACTGCTGTCCTTTCACACTTTACAGGTTCAGTCTCAGACTGACTTTTCTTATCCTGCAGTTTAGAGAGTAAATGAAGAGGTGATGATGAAGACAGGTACTGATGATGCAAGAGTGGCGTGGAACTCCTCGATTGAGTAACTTTGTTCTGACTGCAGTTTCTTTGAGCCATCATGAAGGAAAGCTCTGAATCACAGAAAATATGATAATCAGTCTTGCTGACACCATGCTTGGCTGCTCCAGTAAGCAATTCCTTGTCATGCTTTCCACTCTCCCACCACTCAGGCAGGTCCGGACCTGGCTGGCACAACTTTAACCGTTCGTCAAGTTGTGGATGGCGAAGAGCTTGCTCCCGCACTTTCCTGAGCAGCTCAATCCGATATAGTGTCCTGGAAGCACGCTCCTCTGTAATAGGTTGTATGAAAATGGGTGGATCTAGAAGCTCTAGAAAAACAATGGATTTTTCTGCAAGTTAATCTTTCAGTTTGAACTCTTTAATAGTTAATACCAAGCTTTAACAAACCCCAGGCAATGCAACAATTTGAATTTATACCATAAATATTGGAATTTGCAGCTCAGAGTTTCTAAATACCATACCAGTTTCTACATATTTCTGATACAACTGATCCCAATGATCTACAGTGCTGCTCTACTGCCAATTTCTAGGAGATTCAGGACAGTTTCCTGGTTACACTGTCCAACTGGAAGTTATTACAGGAGTTCACATGTACAATAGAATTTGCAATAGAACATGATTAAAAGTTTGAATCAATTAAATTTGTATAAAACTGCTACAGAAAAGTAGAAAAATAAAACTACTCGCAACAGAAACGGCAATGGCACATCCAGCCCTGTCGACCCTGCAAAGCCCTCCTCACTAACATCTGGGGACTTTTGCCAAAATTGGGAGAGCTGTCCCAACAGAGTGGCAAAGCCTGACATAGTCATACTCACTGAATCATACCTTACAGCCAATGTCCCAGACTCTGCCATCAACATCCCTGGGTAGTCCTGTCCCACTGGAAAGACAGACCCACCAGAGGTGGCAGCACAGTGGTATAGAGTCAGGAGGGAGTTGCCCTGGGGGTCCTCAACATTGACTCGAGACACTAAGACGACTCATGGCATCAGGTCAAACATAGGTAAACAAATCTTCTGCTGACTATCACTTACCAACTGCCCTCAGCTGATGAATCAGTACTCCTTCACGTTGAACACCACTTGGAAGAAGCACCGAGTGTAGCAAGAGCACAGAATTTACTCCGGGTGGGGGAGCTTCAATATCCATCACCAAGAGTGGCTCGGTAGCACCATTACTAACTGAGCTGGCCAAGTCCTGAAGGACATATCTACCAGACTGGGCCTGCGATAGGTGATGAGAGAACCAACAAGCAGGAACAAGACTTTGTCCTCACCAATCTACCTGTCACAGGTGCATCTGTCCATGACAGTATTGGTAGGAGTGAGTACCGCACAGTCCTTGTGGAGACCAAGTCCTGTCTTCACTGAGGACACCCTCTGTTACCACCGTGCTAAATGGGACAGATTCAGAACAGATCTAGCAACTCAAAACTGGACATCCGTGAGGCACTGTGGGTCATCAGCAACAGAATTGTATTCAACTACAATCTGTGGTCCGACATATCCCTGACTCTATAATTACCATCAAACTAGGGGATCAACCCTAGTTCAATGAGAGCATTCCAGGAGCAGCACGAGGCACACCTAAAAATGAGGCGTCTGCCTGGTGAAGCTACAAAACATGCATGCTAAACAATGGAAGCAGCATGCGACAGATGGAGCCAAGCAATCCCATAAGTAACGGATCAGATCATAGCTCTGCAGTCCTGCCACATCCAGTTGTGAATGGTGGTGGACAATTAAACAAGTAACCAGAAGAGGAGGCTCTACAAACATCCCCATCCTCAATGATGGGGGAGCCCAGCGCGTCAGGGCAAAAGACAAGGTTGAAACATTCACATCCTTCTTCAGCCAGAAGTGCCAAGTGGATGATCCATCTTGTCCTCCTCGAGGTCCTCAGTATCACAGATGCCAGCCTTCAGCCAATTTTACTGACTCCGCCTCTAGCCATGCAAAACCATGAATTAGCTTTAGAAATTAATTTAAAAGGAGCAGTCTATTTTAAATTAATAAATCTAGATAGCAAAAATAAAGGAAAAAAGACAAGGGTACGGAGTATTTAAAATATTTTAAACTTCAATTTCAAATGAATATATTTAGTAATTAATTGATGAGCATTTCCCATGTTCTCATCGTCTGTGCCAATGCTAACTACGTGTTTGAGTGAGATGTTGCTCACCATTTTGTGCAATATGTATAATTTTAAAGTGCTAAGCAGAAATAAATGTAACTGACTATGAAACTGTTCAATTTTTTTTTAGTGCACTCACAGTCCACACTACTGCACTCAAATCTCAGTCATTCTGTTTTATTTGTTCCTGGAATGTGAGCATTGCTGGTGTAATTGGAGGATCAATATCATCTCAGTGATGATGCAAGATCAGCAGTCGTTTCCTCAGAAAACATATCGGAAGTTATCTCCAAATGGCAAGGATTTATGAGAAAGACAAAGAACTCAACATTAACAGTGATGCTTATGTAAATCTAGCAATACAAAATTTTGATTAACATTTGTGCAGGTTGTACTCATGATTGTAAAAACTAAAATCTTCCAAATCTCTGAACCTCCCTGGCCTAACTTTAACAGCATTTGTTCACCAATCCCGATCAAATACAGGGCAATCAGTACAACTGCATGATTGAGAGTGGCCATTGTGATTGCTAGAAAGGAGATGCCATGGTCACATGGCAGTTCAAAAATAACATTCACTATCTTTTATTAATATGGATAGGAGGTAACTCATTAATCTGCACCTTCTTGCTCTTTGGGTGGTAGACGGCAAACTCTTCGACACATGGCAATGAAAGTGTAAAGGTACTTCTGCAGACTCTCGTCCGTCTTCTTATTCAGCCTGGCAATAGCTCGGAATTTGGTCCAGTCAAATATTTGCTTGTCTGGATCATAAACGACACCAAAAGTAGACACAACTCTGTAAAAATCAGCCTCTTCTCGCCTGGTCCACCTAGTGGAAAAGTGATGGATTAGCTGTTCTGATATGATGTGCCCTCAGCACCTACTTTAATTAAGTTACTTTTCATCAATGAATCGATTGTCTCTATGATGGCATTTTGTACCGAAACAAAAAATGCAGCACATTGTATGTTTTTTTAGCTTACTAAAAGGGAAACTCAAATCTACAAGCAGCTAAATTTTAAGAATTTATTGACTGTAGAATGCCACAATACAAACATACTACATTTTATGTTATATGCCTTGATGGTGGATGCCTTGTGTGAACTAAGGCACAGATGCTGGTTGTCCAGGGAAGTGAATCGTTTTACCTTTAGGGACATCTGGTGATCAGCTCTAGGTAAAATTTTTACTGGTGGACATGGATAGTGAAATGACTTGAGGGTATCTATTATCTTGCCGCCGATTCCCACCAAGTGCTGAGCTGAGAAATTCACTCTTTTGTTCTAACACCAGTGAGTTGTACAAACTGCCTCGTGAGTAAGTCTCTCCTGGTTTATGTAGCATTTCATCATCCTGATGCCTTTCCATATGCACAGTGAATTTCTCTCAATACTGATTTGTGCAATACTTGTTCTACTGCTCTGACTTTGAGGGAGAGAAATGGACTGGACTGGCTACAGTTTCATATGGCACGAACATGCTAAGCTTGGGGATGGGCAATAGCTGGCCCATCTTATAGACTATAATAAGGAAAGCTATTGGAGCACGAACCCTGCAGAGTGGGCTGGTGACAAGCATGTGGACATGGTTCAATCTTGAAAAAACATACATTGCCATTTCATGTGCTGAGGTTCAAGCTCTGGGGCTCAAGAGTTGGTGCTAATAGGTGTATTTCTAGGAGAAGCAAACTTAGTTATGTACTGGCAAGAAACAAACTGATATACAGGTGTGGCACCAATCTTTATAAAGAATGGGGGCAGCAGGGAGAGCACTAGGTCCCTACACTATGGAAAGAGTGTAATATTGTAAATATGGCAACACATTTTGTAGGTTTCAACTGAGATTCTGTAATAAAATTGCTCATTTAGTAAATGAGCAAGCAAAATTTTTCAAAAGTTGTATAGGAAGATCTTTATTTAACAATTTTCTTTATTCATTAAGGACTCCAATGCTCCAGAACTGGAGTCCTTATCATTATTGTAACCAAAGTGGTAAATGACATTAGGAGAATTATTCTAAGCATTAAACAAAGTAGATTTGTTGTACTAAATGAAGATGCCATTTAAACTATGGTATAGCATTAAACAACCCCACTGGCTTGTTAGCAGGATTGCTTCTACACATACCTTTGCTGCTTCTCGATTTTAGCAGCCTCCTTTGCTTTTACTGTGTCAGCGCACAGCCGTCTTCTCCTATCCCCTTTTGTTTGGGCTTCCTGTTTAACTTGCTCTCTCTTATTACTGCGCTGATAAGCGGTTACAAGTCGACGCAGGCGTGTTGTTAAAGCAGATGCCGTTGGCCAATACAGCAGATCACCTTCTCCCAAAGGGCCATCTGATATGAAAAGGAAAGGAACCTTTTATCTTCAAGTAAAAGGCAATAACCTAAAAGATCTACATCTTGAAATCTAGTTACAACAAAAAGACATTTTCAAATCTTCATCCTCACCTGTAATTATTAGATCCCCACAAGATGATGCAGCATCCTAAAAAAAAGAGGTTTCAGAAGAATTGTTTTGAGCTAGTTTTTCCAATTTTAGTAAATAGATGTATATAGATAAGAATTATTCATCTGTGCCAAACTAATTTGCACTTTTAATATTGTAGTATTACTATTACATTGAATTATCAGTTTTGCTCAGGAACCAAAGTAGCATTTTAATAACATATATCTGAATTTTTTTTCATTTTCACACCTCCATTTCATCCTTGAATAATGGCTGAGTTGGTTTATATTCTGGATCTTCACCATCCCTGTTAGAAAATCCATAGATTAGATTAGAATATGATCAATTAATAATATTTTCCAAGCTTATAGACAGCAATGATCTGTACAGTACAGAAAAGCAAGATAGACAGCTAAAGATTAAACTGGTCAAAAATTTTAATTTTTCTAACATGAAACCCAACCCCACAACCATTTTCCCACTCACTTGCAGGTAACAGTATCATGCATCATCTAGGCAGAAGGGCATTCTGTGTGTGCCACTAATTCTCCAACACTGTTAATTCTACTCCATAATCAGACAACATTAGATATGATTCAAGAGGGCTAAGCAGGTATTGCCATTTCCTCACAGACATGGAATACCTTGCTTCCGAATGGCAGCCCATCAACTGGTGTATCCAAAAATTAATTATACTCACCTAACTGAGGCAAGCACATTTTAAAACAAGGCATTTCTGAGATTATAGAAAGAGAGAGAGACACACAAGTAATGTTGTAAAATAATTTTAACCACTTCACCATGTTGATTGAGAGTAACCGTACCCCTCTGCACCATCGGCAAAGGTATCATTTCCCCTCTGCTCTGCTGCAATTGCTTTTTCATCGGGTTTGCCAACTCTCTCTAAGAAACAGAGTGCAGGGTCATTTCTCATTGTGTTATACTTTTCATAACCTGTGGGTAACAAATAAAGATCTGTTAGGGGAAAATAATATGAGACCAGATCTTAAGCTAATGTAACAAAAATGTTAATGTATTCATTAATTCTATCCTAAAACGACATACATTACATAAAACTATTTCCATGTTGTAATTTCTATGTACTTTTTAAAGATTCTGTAGTTAACTTCTCCAACTCCACATTTTGTTTTACGTGAGAAGTGTATTCACTAACATTGAAATGGTTTGAACAATTGTTTTCTTTTACATCAGCAAAACAAACTCCACTGGTTGAGTAGAAAGATACATTTGAAAAGTCATCTCACAAAGGTTCCAGATATAGATATGTCTAGGAGACAGCGTATTATACAATAGGTCTGAACTTTTCTTTACAAAGCAATTAAAACCATAATTAGCATTATGATAACCACTTCTTAGTTTGAATAAATGCTGTTGGGGGCTACAGTGACACACTATGTGGTAAAGAACTCTCAGTAGTATGGTAGTTTAATAGTTATGGTATTGGACTAGCGACCCAGAGGCAGAGTGTGTAAATCCTACCATGAAATGTTGCTATTGATTTGTTATTGAATTCAATAAATCTGATAATGTACGACCAAGGCATCAGGAAAAATGCCATGGCCACAAGGATTATAACAGTTCAAGAAGACGACCCACCATCACTAAGTAAGAATGGACAATAAGTGAAGATTTGCAAGTGTCACTCACATCCCAAGAACAAACAGAATCTGAGATATTGGTATTAATATGAGAAGCTAAAATACCAATCTAATGTAAGCATTTTTAATTATGTTATTTTGGGGTATATACATCTTTCCATTTCTGACTGCATGGTGATTGACCATTATTTGATTCCCTCACATCCTTTTGAAAGATTCCACTGGAATACCATAGAAAACATCCAGCAAACATCCGATATCCTAAAGGTGTCTCACACTTTTTACTCACCATGTTTGAAGACTCCAATGAGCAGTGATTTGTCAGCATCAAAATCCCACCATTCAGCAGGAATCTCAGACTGTTCAGGCTCAGGAACCCAAATGTCAATCTCACTAAGGAAACAAAAGCAAGTTAAATCAGCTGTCGAGTTGTGTTAGGGCAAGGTTACAGAAAGTAAAATGTACTTATTAGGTCACTGATCAAAGGATTTTTACCAGAGTAATGAGACAAGGTTACCATTTTTCTATTTGTTTCATTAGGCTTTTCATACATAATACATTTTTCCTATAATCTTCTACATTCCCTGTCAAACAATGAAACATGATTCATTGTATTCCTGCATATATGTCCACAACCAAGCTGACTAGGTGGGATATACCCACTTCCTAAATTCAAAGTGCTATGATGCTGTTTCTATATTTTTTGTTAAGTTTTTTTTTGAGGACTTTGTGGAGATGGATCTGTGGAGAAGGCTGAAAATTTCATAGAAGCTGGACTTTGCTTTGTTGTTGACAGTTCATTGAAAGGACACTCGACTGAAAACGCTTGCTGGAAGAATCAAGGAGTGCTAAAAACAACCTCTACTGGAGACTACCTGTCACTAATTAAGATAAATAAACAACAAAAACTTTGGACTAAGGGGAGATGTTTACAGAGAAGCTACAGGTCAAGATTCATAGGGGTCATGAGGCTTGACTGATATTGTTTTGATTTCGCTTTTGATAGTGCGTTGGAGTGTAAACTGTTTGGAAGGCAGTTGGAGAAAACCAGCCAAGAAAGCAGTTACCATCAGCACCCAATTCCATGTCTTTGAGAACTTCTTGAGAATCAAGTGTAAGAAATAGAAAAACTGATGCTGCTTTTCTCCTGAAAAGCCGATCAGAAACCACTGCTGCATTTCTTCCAGAAAGCTTACAAAACTGATCAATGTTGCCTGAAAAGAACTGTTCTAGAAATATCCCAGTGACAGCCGTCTACGCGTATTTGGGACATCAAACCAAAAATGGACAACTGACATCTTTCCATACCTTCTTTTTTTTTTCTTCAAGAATTAGCAAGTATTTGGCCAAAGTATTCTTTTTTGTCTTTTTTTTGGTAACAGAACTCTAAAGAGAAAATCTCTATTTTCGGTTAACCGGTATGTGTGCGTGAGGGGCTAAGGTAAAAGGAGAACTTTCATATTTCAATCTGCGGGTTAATGCTTTGCTTCAGTACTGGTTAAGTCTTGTTTTATAATGAACTAAAAATTTTGTTGTCTATTAAAGAACCTGACTGGTGTATTTTATTCTGGGATAAAGAGTACAGTCTATGATTGACCGTATTGGTAACAGGGTAAACATTTAAATATATGTTGTGACCTGTGGAGAAGTGGAACTAGAAAAGAGAGTGCACTCCTCCGATCTTGGTCATAATGAAAGTCATACAAAAGAATGTCAGTGTGAGGTCATCCATTTTGGATCCAAAAAAGACAAATCAGAATATTTTCTAAATGATGAGACTAGGAAATATGGAGGAGCAAAATGACTTAGGTGTCCACATACACAAATCACTAAAAGCTAGAACACAGATGCAAACAGTATTTGAAGAGGCTAATAAAATAGTTGCTTGATTGTTGGCCTTCATCTCAAGGGGGTTGGAGCCTTGGTCAGATCCCATCTGGAGTACTGTGCAGAGCTTTGGGCAAGGCACCTCAGGAAGCCTTGGAGGAGATATAGCCCAGATTCACCAGAATGACACCAGAGCTTTAAGGGCTCAATTATGAGTCCATGTCAAATAAACTTAGTTGTATTCCTTTGAATTTAGAACATTGATGGGATGATCTAATTAAGGTATTTAAGATGATAAGATCATCCAAAGGGTAGATACAGAGAAACTGGGTGCTTGCATAAATTCAACAATTAAGCTAATCCTGGTAGATCTTACAAGGCCAACTGTTTAAAAGCTCACTGTGTTTTAAATGCTATTGACTCAGTACCAACACAAAATAGCTGACCCTGTATCTTTGCATCTGGAATCCCTCATGGGTTAGAGTTTAAATCTGGCTAGGCCATTGATGGTGGAAGAGGAGGTGATATTTTCACAACAATAAATGAAGGCGGTCATAGCAAAAGTGAGCAGAAAATATTTTCTTCATCCTTATTGGCTGCTAACACAGCTAGGACTCATCATCTATCTGGGAACTAGTGACCTCTGTCGAGGAAGTCTAAAAAATTAATTGCTCAACAAACTGAAAAATAGTTGTTTGGCAGTACAGAACTTGATTATTGCTGAAAATAGCGACATGCTGTCAAAGCTTTTCATCTTGCACTCATCAGGACAATCCGCAAGAATACCAATGTAAGGGAAAACAACAACTTTATACTATATGAGAAAACTAAGTTGTTTGGTTGGCAAATGAACTCTGATTGGTAGAGGCTTTGCCATGGAGAATGCACCAGTTTACGGTGATTGACAGTTAACTGCCAAACTGTGTTTGAAATTTAAACCAGTACCCAGTCTACCTCATATTATCCTGGAAGGGTAACGTATCCCAAAAATTTGAGTAACAGGTGAAGCTAGTTGTTTCATGCTGTTACTATGCTGTAGGAACACGTGTGATGTTCACCACCAACAGGATGCTGCCATCAAGCCAAAGAGACGTTCTGCCCAACACACAAATAAGTAATGTGATCTATGAATTTCACTGCCAGTGTGATGCTAAATATATAGGTGGTAGGTCCCAAAGACTGGTGAATCATATAAAACATGTCCCTGCTGCTGTTCGCAACGGGCAAGGTACAGACCGTACCCGACCAGCCTGTGCTTGCAAAACTCAAAACAGAGTGTCCAACATTAGATGTGATTGGACAACATTTGCTACATAATCTTCAGTGTGCTAAGAATTATGCTGACAACCAATTTAAGATTGTCAGTAGGTCTTGCTGTGTGGCGCATTTGCGTGTACTGAAAGCTACATATATTAATACACAGGGCCCTGTTCTTTGCAGACAGAAAGAAAATGTACAAACATTGCACCTGTTTCAGCTAAACAAAACAAGCGAGAGCCATTTGCTGGTTTATTCCTCAGGGCAACGCCTTGACCAATCAGAGTCAAGCTACCTGGTTTAAATTTCAAACAAAGCTTGACAGTTAACCGTCAGTCACCGTAAACTGGTGCATTCTCCACGGCAACGCCTCTGCCAATCAGAGTTCACTTGCCAATCAACTTTTCTCATACAGTATAAAGTTGTTGTTTTCCCTTATATTGGTATTCTTGCGGATTGTCCTGATGAGTGCAAGAAAAGCTTCAACAACATGTCTCTATTTTCAGTAAACTGAAAAATGCAGGACTTCTTTTTTTAAAATGGGGAACCAAACTATTTTTAATGTTGAAGGAAAAGAAATCCTTACCTATAGAGTATAGCTAAGGCTTTCTTTCAGGATTGGGCACTTGTCGATATTACACAGCTTTAAAATTATGCAAGTTCAGGGTTAGATTTGTCACATTTACCCACTAAAGAGTTAAGTTTGACTTAGGGAAACTGGAAGGTTATGTCACGTGTTAATATGAGAAACATGCAGCTGGTAAATATCTTTCCCTTGTGCTGGGAGCTTGAAAGAACACTGTTAATTTCTATCTAATTGAATTTTGGAAACAGTAGTGCTGTATAAGACTGCATTACATTCAGATGCAGTAGGACAATTCCATAGCGGTACAGCATTTTTAACACTGGTTACAGTGTTTCAGCAGCATCCTCAAAATTCTGAATCCCTCAGATACTGTGGGGTTTTAAAAGGGGAGTCAATAGTTAGTATACAAGCCTGCACTAAAGGAAAACTTGCTGTTTATTTTTATTTTGCCTGCATTACCAACTATCTCCTTAAACCCCTCTGCCCTATCCCTGTTAACCTCAGCAATAGGTATGAGGACTTTTGAAACGAAGATTGAGATCATTTGTTCAGTTGCCGCTCTGCTTTCCCAGCAAGCCAAATGTCCGTCTAGGCATTTCCTTGGCCTAGCTCTGAACCAATGCTGTTTGCGACTTTGATTAGAGTCGTTTCAATGCTGTGACAGAGGCAGAACCTTGATGGAAGAGATTTAAAGAGGAAGTTGTGGGAAAGATGGGCAGGGCAGTTCACATTCAAAACAAAACATAGAATCGAGACACGCTTTATTTTTATCCACAGCATGTGAAGTTGAACTAAAATACTAAATTTTTGCTCAGCTACTTTTCAGCCCTGTGGTTTTTAAATAGTCAGGGAGCCATAGAGAAAAATGAGAAAACATTGGGTTGGAGCACTAGTGTATTTGTCCTTCAGTTATGACGATCAGGTATGAAATATTTTAAAAGTTCTTTACAATTTTAATAAAACCAAGTTTTTCTGCTTGATTCTCAGGATCAAAAGTCAGTAACAAAATGATAAACAAGTGAATTAAAATGATTTTTTTTCCGGCCAAAAATCTTCTCAACACAATGAAATCTTTTCCTATGTTGAGCAAAATGAAATCTTTATACAAGCCTCCCACAAACATATTTTTGCCCGACTTTTGACAACTTGAGAAAGTCGGAAACTCAAACAAAATGATCAATTTCAAACTATTTTGTATGACTTTCATGGCTCTAGAATTGCCATGCCCACTGGCTAATTGTTCCCATGGACCAATTTTTTTTCTAAAAGAAATTTTGAGTAACTCTACATTTTTTTTTAAAGAAAATGATCCACACAAAAAACCCCCACTGAGAAACAACAAATAAACAAGAGACCACCATAAAAGTAGACACAGAAATCCCTGAGAAAACACCAAACTCTCCTGAGTTGCCAGGTTGACTCCTTAATGATCCAAATATCTCAAAATAACATGGAAACCCAGAGCTTAGATTCTTCAGTAGGAGCTCAGGTTATAAAAGTTTTGGGCTTCTTTATTTACATGACCCAAAGCCCAATGCCATTGCCTCTCAGCGATGGCCTGAACAAAATGGGACATTTCTGTAGGACCTTTGTATGTGCAAAGCTCATTTTCCCCAAGTTCCACTTACCGAGACTTTGCACGAATGGGGCTGAATTTTTATCAGCTCTCTAGTTACGGGCAGGGAGGCGCCCATAAAATGGCGAGCAAAGGCTGGGTGTGGGGAGGGGGGAGTGCCCATCATCACTGAATTTTATTAAGGGTAGGGAAGGTCAAGGACAGCCTTCCAGCCCAGAGGCCAACTGAGGCCCTTAAATGGCCACTTAAGGGCCTCCTCACCAGTATTTTACCAGTGGCAGAAGGGCTCTCTGCCACATTGGGATACCACCCAGTAGAATCAGACAGCCTCTCTTTGGGCTGGGGTGGAGGGGAGGGCTGGGCAGGGCCCTACTGCTTGGCCAATCTGTGGCCCACAGGGGATCCCCTGTAAGCAAAGGCTGCCCCACACCAACACTCATCCCCTGCCCTCACCCCCTACTGACTAGCCCCAGCAAACCCGTGCCCACTTAGCTGCTTCCGAGGCTTGCGTCCATTTTGCCTCTTCTTGCTGGGTGCAGTCCCAGCACTGGCCACTGCTCCTGGTGGAACTGATTGGTCGTCAGCTCTTGGAGGTGGGAACCCCCAGCCTCAATGGGATGGGATCCTCAGTGCCTGGCAGTTAACTGCCTGAGTGCCATAAAATGTGGCCAGTGGTCCCCTAAACGGCCACGGTGGGGTTCCTCTCACCTCTCTGGCTCAGTGTTGGGTCCCCCGTCACCTCCATAAATTTCAGCCCATGATCTTTGCTTCTCAGTGACGCACTGAATTTATAGTTGCTCACAAATATGCTGCAGAAAGCAGATCACTCCCATGCAAGTGCCATCCAGTGCAAGCTACCAAAAAACAATACCAACTATGACAGCAGTTCAACTATAATTTCAAAATCCCCAAAGTTTCTAATTCTGTTTTTATAATTAACCAAGTTCCTAGTCAAACTTAATGGTTCAGTAAATTAAACGTAATTAAATTACTCACTGTTTCATTGAACTTACTCACTGCATTTCATTATTAATTTAAACTATATTTTGTAATTAATTTACCATCTGTAGTCATTAATGTAATGATGCTTTCAACAAATCTATATGCACTGAATGCATTTTAAAAATGAATGAGTTCCTCACTACAACTAATAAAATCTGAATTTACGGGTTCAGGTCAGTTATAAGAAGCCTGTTTTTTCTACACTATGGCAGGCCAAATTATTTTAGTATGTTGGTGCATTCTTCCAATGCTAGCCTCTTCTGCAGCTGCCATTCCCTTCACCCAATCACTAGTGGCTGTTCCTTCCGCCATCTAGGCCCTAATTTAGGAATTCCCTTCCTAAACAGCTCCATCTCCCCACCTCTCTCTACATCTTTTAACACCCTCCTTAAAACCTCTCTCTTTGACAAAGCTTCTAGTCTCCCTTCCTACTAACTCTTTGACTTGGTGTCAATTTTTGTCTGATTATACTTTTGTGAAGCACCTTGGGGCATTTTCCTATGTTTCACTTTTAGGACGGTTCTCCTTGGAACACAGAAGGTTAAGAGGTGTCCTCATCAAGGTTTTCAAGATGAGAGGTTTTTATAGAGTAGATAGAGAAAAACTACCCCCACTGGCAAATGGGTCAATAATCAGAGGTCATAAATTTAAAATCATTGGCAAAAGATCTGGATGGAAGATGAGAATTTTTTTCATTGAGTTTTTGGGATTTGGCATGCTCTACCTGAAAAGGTGCTGGAAGCTGATTCCATAAAGAAAAAAAGGAGTTGAACAGGTGCTTGACAATGAGGACCTTACTGGGTTACAGACAAAAAAAGGGAGTATGGACTGACCAGGATTGCTCTTTCAAAGAGGCAGTGCATGCATGATGGCCTGAATGGCCTCCTTCTGTTCTGTAAATTTCTATGATTCTAAAGGTGCTGGCATAAATCCAAGTTGTTGTTGGCTGCTAAATTAAACTTGTCCACTGAAACTGCAAGAACATGTTTCAATAACTAGTTAATCATGGAATACTACACAGTTGAAGTGATTCATAAAGAACTCACGAGAAAAATAAAATTGGTACAACAGTTTAATATTTACAATGTTACGACCAGGTGAGAAAGGTGTCTAGGGATCTTTTATTGTCTTCACCTGGTCTTATTATAACAGGGTTTAATTTTAAACACACTGTGTTTTGAGCTCCCCCTTTGGTGAATCTTTGTTCACCACTTCCCAATTATAAGGCAAAGAAATTAGCATTAACAGGCTTTCTTAGGTTTAAAGAAAAGTGAAATTTTATTAAACTTAATCTCCAGCTCAGTTAACGCCTACGGATACACGCCACATCCCACGCTAACATGCATACGCGATACGCACAGAAAAGAGAAAAACAAAATAGAGAGGTTTGAGGCAATATCAGAAGAGTTTCATGTTACTGTGCATCAAGCTCACTGTAGTCCTTTTGTAGACAATTCTTGCTTTTCGGCGGGGCCCAGTATTCTTCACTGTAGGAGACTTTTCTCCCTTGGGGTTCATGTGGCTTCAATGGTTTCTGAAGCTGGTGAGAGCGAGATGACAGCAGACAGGACCTAAATGTTCTCAGTCCAGGAGCAAACAGCTTTCTGAGTTTTAAAATTCTGTGGCAAATTCAAATTCAAAAAACTCCAACCGCCAGTTAGTCATGTGACTAAACTGGTCTGGCCACGTCTTCTGGGGAAGCAGGGAATGGGTCCTTTGTTCTAACACTGTCCGCTAGTATGCAAAAAAAAAGTCTTTCTGGCAAGGGGCCCGGCAATTCCTTGGCGATAGGCCCTCTTTTCTTCCCAGCAGCAATTTTTAGTTTTAATGTGCATGTGGCGGATGTGTACCTCATTCTTGGCAGGGGGGGCCTGCATGACAACAAGCTTAAGAACTTCAAGATTACAAGTTAGTCTTTGCAATTCTAAGCATCTGTAATAAATATTCTTACCTAGCATCCACTCCATCAAGCACCTTTTCCAACTGGTCACCAATTACTTCTTGCTTCAGATAATACAACATCCTTACTCGCAAAAGTACCCTGAGTGACAGAGTCAGATAAGTACTGTAATTTGGACACAATGCCAATATTAAGTAAGGCTGTTTGAATGATGTCATATAAATTAATGGGAAAGACACAAACTGACAAACTCAAAATAAAAGATCATCTTCCTTACCTGTGTATTGTGTTTTAGTTAACTGATGTTACAATGCCTTATTTATCAGTCAATAAATATAGATGCACCTTTATAAACTGGCCATATCATTACAACTGTGCACGATGCATCAGTTTAACACTTTTACAGATACCGCCATATTAGTTTCAAAGAAAAAAGAATCAGTACAGAAAGTATCAAGCGATTGTCCAACTTACTTATTGCAATGATGTTTTAAATGTTTTTTGTAGCCATCGTCCTGGAGCAGGTGTTCTGGGTTATATTTCCTGAGCCACTCAGCCTTCTGCATGTCAAATGTGCTTCCCTGGATCTTCACCTTCTTCCCTTTCCGGCCTCTCGGGACTGGTGCAGACAAACCTAATAAAGGAGTCCAGAACAAAAAGCTTAATTCTGACTATGGCTCTAGGAGAAAAAAAAAATTGCAAAACAAGACAGTCTTAATTCAAAGCTTAAGTATATTTACACACTAATAGACCATGAAGCTAATCAGTAAAATGATGTAGCCAAGCTATTCGCACGTCACAGAACGATATAGCACAGAAGGCGCCCAATCAGCTCCCTTTGCCTGTGTTTTCAAATTAAATTCAACACAATCACAGTTTACCTTACAATAAATATGACTTCAATATATTGTAGCATAAAGTGGAATTGTACAGAAATGATCAGGATTGGATATAGGAAATAGATATATTGAAACCTGGTTGAATCTGTCTTGTTTTTTGTCTTTTTTCTCCACCCTATGTAATCCGTGGAGTCACTTCAAAATTTCAACATGAAAACAGATCCTTCACTGTTTTAATATACTGTGTTTGTACAAGATATTTGAGAACACTGTTAGAATTTATAGTCTGAACATGTTGTCATGCTCCTATTTTGCAATGATGCAAAACAAACAGTATAATCTGGAGTCAAGTTAAGGATCTGGCTTCCGAGTACACAAAAGGGAAGAACTGCGAGACCATTTCCAGGACGTTGCCTTACACTACTTGTGCTTCACATCAGATGTAGTAGGACTCCAGTCAGTTGCAAAGCCAAGTTTGTCGCTAACGACAGATTTGGGCTCAGCTATGACTCTTCCCATAGTTGAATAGCCTGCTAAAGTTCAATGTCGAGACTCCTGTATGATCACTAACTACATAACATGTCAGAGGCAATTTACAATGGCCAATTTACCTATCAACCTGCAAGTCTTTGGCTGTGGGAGGAAACCGGAGCACCCGGCGGAAACCCACGCGGTCACAGGGAGAACTTGCAAACTCAGCACAGGCAGTATCCAGAACCAAACCAGGGTCGCTGGAGCTGTGAGGCTGCGGTGCTAACCACTGCGCCGCCCAGTTGCCATACACATACTTAGTCCATTGCATTTTCAACTATCTCAGACCTCTGAAAGGTTAAACATAGACATGTCCGTAATATTCGTAAGTGCTGTCTCTTTAGTCGCTATCTGGAATGCTTGCCCCCAGCAGGAAGTTCTGCTAGTTAGACTCTTACAGCTTAGGTTTGCCCTGAAGGTATGTATGTACTGCTGGAGTCAGGGATCTGATAGATTTGTAATCTATCGGGATAGCGTATGTTGACTGACAGTTCTGTCGCCAGAAATTGCTAGAACCTGAGAATATATACTCTTTAGTCTGGTTCTCACACTCCATCGCATATATGCTTCACGACTCTTAGGTAAAGATCACTACACAAAGGCATAACTCAATGCAATGATGCGTACTTTTGAGAATGGACTGCTTTTACCTATCAGAAAGTGTTTATAGTAGTATCAAAGATAAACCATTATGTTGTTTTTTATTTTGATTTATTCTTAAAGGAAATTTAATTAGCTTTTAGTTCCAGCTAGTGTGCCAGAGTGGCATGTTCCTGCTGACCTTGGGTTATCTGAGGGGATACTATGTGAGCTATACGATTTCTGATGAAAACCTAAACAGAAGGTGGCTTCAAGAGTTCTGATGAAAGGTCATCGACCTGAAATGTTAACTCTATTTCTCTCTCCAAAGATGCTGGCAGACCTGCTGAGTATTTCTAGCACTTTGATTTTATTTCAGAAAAAGGCTTCATTGTTTGAGAGCCTGCAGACTTGCTGTTGTTAGGAGTATAGATGGTCCTAAAAAAAGTAAAATATTAAAAGAACTCCTTTTCTGAATAACCCAGAAGTTTTTAACTTTGCAAAAGTGCTGAAAATCACATTAGCTCTCTTCTGACTTCAAAATTTTGCATAGAAGGCAAGGGAGTAGGGCTCTGTGGTGAATGTGATTAAGTACCCATGTATGGTGCCCGGCTTTCCCTGATCTGAGAGCAAGGCAAAAAGACTGTATAATCCCATGCTGTCTTCTTGATTGGTTCCAAAGGTGGCTATGATGATATGAATTCAGTGCAGAGCAATACACCTGAGTATTTGTTGCTGGTCTGATTTCAGTTTTACTATTCACATCATTTCAAATCCTGGTTGTACTAGTGCTTTATAACATACTGTAGGTGATTAATTCATACACAATTTTACAAACCTATTCCTTTTGCAATCAATTGTTACTAATGCATACATGCAATATATGCAAGTTAAGCTGAACATACTGCCTTGCTTGAAAGTACTAGTCATATACTATGGTTGGCACTTAGCATTGCAAAATTATAATGCAGTTTTCTAAAAGTATTATTGCACTAAGCCCAATGAAAAAGCTTGCTGGCAAGTCTGTTACCTAGATGGTTTTGCAGTTCCTTTGTCTGTCCATCCTCTGTTGGGGTAATGAGGTCCCAGATAAAACTTTTTATCTTTTCATCTCCTCTATAGTGAGCAAGGCAGTATACTAAGAGTGCACGACAAATTGTCTCCACATCCTGTTCCACCAGCCGTCTCTTAAAACGCCCATGTGATAAAATGTCTTTCCAGCGGTCCCACCTGGAACATATTGAAAATGTATGAAAAAATCTGAATATACTTTTTTAATAAATGAACTTAACTTACCACAAATCAGCAAGCATAGTTTAAATGGCTTTGATTATGTAATTCATAATCATGTTGAAAGTTAGGATTCCTCTATTACATGATATGAATGAGTGCATGTGTTTATTACTCCCAACATGATCGAATGAGGGATTTCTGGCAAACTGCAGGGGCAGGATTCCTAACTTTCGGGAAAATCTTTACTTGGGTTTTGTTCTCCAATAAGAGAACAATGGTGTCATTATTATTTGGTTGGAGATTACCATGGGATTTTCTCAAAGAATAATTTGAGGTTTCACATTTGTGGAAGTGCGATGAAGCCGAGTGGGGCTTTATGCAATTATCAGCTAATCATATGGCACTTGAAGATGGAATGAAACCATCAGAAAGATTTGCCCTTGCTGAACAGGGTGAATTGGTAGAGGACTAATTTCATTATCTAATGTGGAAAATGAATATCTAAAATATTGAATTTTATAGCAGGGTGTACACTTTTATATATTATACAGATAAAGACACAGAATGCACAGATGGGACACAGCAACAACAAAAATGTTGGGTGAGGTGGAAAAGGAGCATCTAAAAGACAGAGACAAAGATGAAGAAGTGTTGACAAGGGGGAGGAAGCATTTCTCCCATAAAGCTCATCCCGGTTATTATATGGAATGCTCAAAACAGCAGTCCATGGGTAATAAGTAATTCATCAACTCCAAAAATCAGGCACATATAGCCCACACAACTCAGCTGTATTGTGCTCATACTTTTTGCTCACTGGGTTTTCTTGTTGGAATTTTGTGGACCTTAAAGATATGGAAAAGGCCGATCATGGCATTGTTTCCTCATTGGTAGCTAAATTCGAAATTTTTCTGTTAGCAACAGCATTGTGAAATATAAGAAAATTAATGGAAGCAAGGATTCAAAGTTCATGTGTGGCTTGAGCTCCACAGCACAGACCTAACCAGCTGACCATGACAAAAAGATTGAACAATCTTGCACTAGATCACATTCCTGAGGCACGCGAATAACCGAAGACAAGCCATTCAAAATGATTCTTGAAATTTTTGTCTAATTTAAAGAGTTGGTTTACTCATCAGCTTCAAAGTAAGTTGCTGTTAAGGCAAGTAAATATGAAGGAGCGGGAATGCTTTTCCTCCAAATTGTGACACATCACTTAACCAACACAGAAAACCTCCAGCTGCCAAAGATGATTAAGCATTCCATCACTTAGAATGTAGACGAAGGTGATCTTTTAAAACAAAAGACATCATGTTTACCAAGCTGGCCAACAGTTTGTGATTAGATTACCCAAAATAAATTTCCATTCTGTTAGATTCATGCTTAAAGAAAAAGCTTGGCTACCCACATTAATTTACACAATTGTCACATATACAAATAGTACATCACACTTGCCTTCAATTGGTTCAGACAACATTCATAAAAACACAAATCACAACTGAACAGACAGATTAAATCTAAAAATAAGCCAACAGCAAGCAGGTATGAAGATCATCAATGACAAAAATCAGCAATTATTTACTAATAAAGCGAGCAGGGAAAAAAGGGTGATATATGAAAAAATACTTAGGCTGAGCTCTACGAAAATAAAAAAAATGCTTTCATGCCCTTTAGCTAGATATCAACTCTGGCAAGTCTATTAATAATGCAGGACTCTTTCCATATCCATAACTTTTTTTTTCTCCTATCACTTTTCATCCATTTTGCTCAGACGCTTCAGTTCTCACTCTACATAAATGCAAGTTTGTTCTTTCTTTCGCTTTCACATCTTGATGGGGCAGACAGCCTTTTGGTAGGTTTATGAGGGGTGCTTCTGAGCTGCACCATGAAACTGATAGGAAGTTCCAGCCTGCAACATTCTCTCACCAACAACAACTAATCTCTAATTATCCTCACCTTGTGCTTACTTAAAAATGGTTAGTTTCTTAAGGGTGGCCTAAAGGGCCACTGACCCTTCTTCGGAGAACATATCGTACTTTAAATGGTATGTCACCTTCTGTCCTTATACAATAGCATATCATCTAACTTATTGTGAGCAACACCACAGGAGATCTGTTAATACAATTTATATTTATATCACATAGTTTTTTTTAATGTTTAATGATGTGTGTTAAGTTTGTTACCTTGAGCAAAAGGCACGTTAACATTTTTACACTTTTAACCACTAATGTACTGGAAAACGTTGCTAGTTACTTAAAAAAAAAAATATGATTTGCAGCTGTGCAAGATTCCTGTTGCTATAATGTAGCCTATTCTCTCACTCACCTTTATTAATGCCATGGGAAATTTGCTAGTCTATAAAAACAAGGCAATAACCCATCTTAGTTTGTTTTTAAGTTACAAGGTATGGAAGCAATTAGTAGAAATGTCAAGAAATTATGAATTCTTATGGAACAGGACATGGAAATGGAGCCGTTCAAAATATTATATTTTGTCACACAAGTCTTTTAAAAACACACAATACCCAAAATATTGCATGATAGTAATGCAAGTAGCCTACATCTGGGACATGTTTTTCTGATTGTTACATAAAGCTTCAATGATATTTTATACCCATAAATTAGCAGATTCTTCTCAATTCTGAAGCACTCTGTTCTTCCATATGCATGACATCGGTCATATGGCCTGCGTAGTTTGGGTCTATCCTCTCCATCACTCTCTGCTTCTGATAATTCCGCCAGCTCATCTTTAGCAGCATTGTAAGGTCTGGTTTGCTTTCTTACTCTTGGAGTGTCAATAACTAAGCTGTTCTGTACAGAGAATTATCAAAAAAGAAAGATTATTTTCTCTGCAGGGTATTCTGGAAGAAAACCTTGAATCTTACAGGTGTATCTTTTATACTGGAGCAAGAGGGTTTTGGTATCACAGTCACACAAAACATCAAGTATAACAGCAGCCAACGCAGCATCAGTGAGATTTGGCATTAGGAGTGAGCTTATCTAAGGAGGTAGTATCTCAGTGTTTTGTCTACAAACCAGCTTCAATATGACAAGCTAACCTTTTCAACTGTAAGCCTGCTGAACTGTCTTTACCTTGCTGATATATCAGCTGCAGTTTTGCATGGATGTATGCACAGACATAGAGAGGTCTGCTCCCCTTGTCTACATAGCAGGCCAACAGCACACTCGCAGCAATATATTTTAAGCACAAAACTGTTGAAAACTTATTCTTGGTATTGATAGCTTAAAATTTTCATTAAGTTCAATATTATTTTTCCTTTTAAATTGGATGAAATATTTATCTTTAAACCATAAAGAACAGATATTTGCTATCGATAACATCTCAACAGTATGTAGTGGATGTAAAAGATCCCATGGTACTATTTTGAAGACGACCATGGGACATAACCCCGTTGTGTTGGTCAACAATTATCCCTCAATCAACATCACTACAACAGATTATCTGGTCATTATCACACTGTTGTCTGTGGGACCCTGTTCTATCCACATTGCCTGATGTGTTTCCTACATCACAAATGACTACACTTCAACGGTACTTAAAGGCTGCAAAAAGCTTTGGGGATCCTGAGGTCATGAAGAGTGCTATATAAATGGTAGGTCTGTCTGTCTTTAGTGTAAGTGCTGGCTATATGTCAAAAATAATATAAATGAATAAAAACATGCAAACTTTTGGCGACAATTGAAAATCACACTATTTTGATGTAAGCACTTGCAGTGTTTTTTTTAAACAAAACAAGGTTCCCCTATTAGCAAATATACTGCCTTCCTTCACATACCAAGAATAGCAGGTGAACAACATAATATTGCTTATGTTTCAAAGCTAATAGAGCACATTAGTTTCTGTGGGACATATTTACATACAAAATCTCTTATCCCTTGGGCCTGTGAACATTCTTCTCTGTTACAGGAAATATTTCCATAGGATGCTTCCCTTATGGTCATGTTAGAAACATTCTGCTCCCTTTTTTTTTTATAGGGGAAATGAGTTAGGAGGTCTCACTTGTATACATGAATGACTTACCCTTCCATGTATGGCTTCAAGATCAATTTCTGCCTTCTTTGCCCATTTCTGCCAAAAGTTAGGATCATCCAAAGCAATGTCACTTCTGTTGCCTGATGCAACAAAACTTGCCTGAAATAGTTAAATAAATTCTTGAAAAAATGTGATATACTACTCAAAAACCATTGTAAAAGAAATTAATCTAAACATTGATCACTATAAATGTCATCTTTGAACCTCTCTCACAAAAGGTTAAGTTATGGTCCTAACTCCTGAAGGAAAGAGTACCTACAGAGTTCATAGATCAATTATAAACATTTTTCACAGAAAACATGAATTCCATTCAGTAAAAATGGAATTTGACCTAATCATGAGAAACCAATGGGCCTAACAGGAGCTTTAATTCTAGCAGAATACCATCCTAAAGCAAAAATAAGGAAAAGGTCTGTATCTTAGATGTTCAAGCTTTATCCCTTTGTGGGCCATATGTCAATACTGCAATTGAGATACACAATAGTAAGTTAATGGAGAACTTCATTGAAGACGTTAATTTCTTCACACGCATTAAAAGGTGCTAAAACTACACTAGAGCAGTCTACTTTTCCTCAATAGCAAATCTTGTAACATTTTGTGATGAATTTATTGTTAACTACTGACCAACCCTTAAACTCATATTGCAAAAATTTTACAGAAAACACCTCTAACCCTGTCAAGCTCAGTGAGCAAGCAGCTGCTTTTAAATCATTAGGCCTGCAAAATTCAAACAGATCAAAACAGCATTCTAAGAAATATGAATGCATAAAAGCAAACACACAAACGGAAACAGAATAACCGGGATTTCAGAGGCAAGATTGTTCAGGCTCATGGGCACAGGCACACAGACTGTGGTTTAAACACAATCGAGTTGAAGCACTTCCATAATTCATGATATTTTTTAAATATAGAGTTCAATGCCTACTGACATTTTACAAATTAGATTAGATTATAGTAATTTAGAGTTTTAAAAAGACAACAGATGAATGGCAGTTATAAATATATAATAAAACATTGGAAACTTACATATGTCTACTCATTAAAAATCCTCCATCAGTGCTCACTTAATATCCACAAAGCCTTAGCTGCACTGTTGTCACTCATTTCACCTTTTCCCATTGTGAATATAATTTATGCAATTACAGAATGACAACTTTATACTTTCCATTATTAATGTCGATTAGAGTAATTTATATTATAATTGAAATTACCCATTAAAAGCTGGTCATTGGGAGAACAGGTAGCGAGAAAGAGATAGCGAGCGCAGGGGATGGCGAGAGCACGCACGTCTGGGGTGGGGTGGGGTGGGGAGGAGCACGGTGGGAGGAGGAGGGGGAGAATGGACGGGGGAGGAGGGAGTGAGGTAGATCGAGCATGGGCATGCGGGGGGCAGAAAAGAGAGGGGTAGACTGAGCAGAGAAACGCAGGATAGGTAAGAGACTGTATTTGCTGACTTACTGCGTATGATGCCATATGCAGCTCAACTAGCAACAGAAAAAAATCTAAGCAAAGGACGTACTTTTTTAATATAAATTCTAGGGAAAGTACCTTTTTCATATACTTTCCAATGTCAAGTTTATGGGATTTCATGAACAAGGTATGTAACCGTAGCATTTCAATGTGACAGTCATAAATGCAAGAAAAAGTTCCATTTGATTTTTTTTAGCCAAACTGATTGCAAGAAATATGAAAACCTGAGCTGTTTGCCATTCATTTACCGGACATTCAGAATACACGCCGAAATACGAAGGATAATTGTGGTCATCCCTCATAAAACTATCACTTAATTAAGCCTTGTCTTTAGAACCAGTTGTTGATACCAACACCACAACCCTGCCTGAAGTCAGTTTTCTTTTCACAGTAGCCTTTTCCCAGATACAATGTGACAGCAATGTAATTTTGTAGGTTTACATGGTCTGATACTCATTTAAGTTACCTTTGCAAACGTTGAACCTCTTCCTTCAGATTCAATAGTAATAGTTTTTGTGCGTCGCATGAGAATCTGATCAATGTCCTCCTCACAAAATTTAGAACCCTCATCTTCTTCGTCCATGATTGCACCATAAGCACCTCTGCGAAGCAGGTCTTCAATTTCTTTCTTGGACATTTGCTGCATCTACACAATTACAGATTTAAAGAAGATTTACTTTCTTGGAATCGTCAATTTTTAAAAAAATGTCTTCAACAACAGGTACGGATGGTCATCCTGAGATCTCCCAAAATGTAAACATTTTTAAAAGTTAGCTATGTGATTAACCATCAAATTGTATGTACTAAGCTCAAGCATAGAGATCTGATCTACTGGTATTACACAGATCTATGGTCTGGTTATTCATAACGTTACGGTTAAGTGAGGAGGGGTTGAAGGGGTTCCCTCTTTTCCCTCTCCTTGTTTGACCACAACAGGTTTAATTCTTTTTTAAAGTGGATGTACTGGCCAATTCTGTAGGGGTTTGATTACTTACTTGCTATGTTCAGAACAAGAACCAATTGGACAGGTTTTCTTGAGTTTAACAAAGAAAGAGATTAACTTTATTGTACCTAAACCGAACTCATGCAAATAATAAACTACGCGCCAACTTTCACACACACACAAATAGGTTACAGAGTGGGGAAACGTAGATTGGTTGAGTTAGAGTCCATAGAAAAAAAAACAGCATACAGTCTGTAGCATTGGGTGATTCGGCTGGCTTCTAGCTGAATTCGGTGGTCCTGAGGTTTTTAGTTTAAAGAGATAGATGACTGGTTCGGTGAGTCTCTTGGAGACAGCTGTTGAGAGTGCTTCTATTTTTTTTGTAAAATATGTTTTTAAGGACTTATAGTTGAATTACAGACATTGATTCATCTGGAAACTTGAAGAGATGCTGAACTTTGTGTTTCTTTTTTTTTTAAAAAGAGGTCACCAGAAGGCTTCCTGGACTTGGTTTGTAAACAAGCCCTTACTGGAAGGCACCTGTTTTCAGCTAAAACACCAACAGGAAGCTTGTTGTTTTGACTTGGAGAAGATGTTTACAGAGAAGTGACAGGTCAAGATTTATAGGGGCCAGAAGGCTTGATTTTTGCAACATTTAGCTTTGCTTTGGACAATGAGTTGGAGGATAAACTGCTTGGAAGACAGATTTAAATATACGTTATGGCCCGTAGAGAAGTGGAACTAGAATAAATATTGCACTCCTCCCGCCTCGGTCGTAACACAGCGGTGTGGATGAGTTCCTCAAATGGGGATTCTGATTGTAGCCAGAGTGGTCAGTCAACAAGCAGTGTTCGAAGCTTGTAAGCTGAAATGGAGAAAAAGAGGGATCCCCCACTTGGGTCTGCACATGTCAGAGTCCAGATGCTTCTCCTCTGCTGCAGAGAAACACAAGCTTAAAAACTACAGATGGGGAGGGACTTGTCACATGACTGTCACTCAGTGATTCAAACATAGCAGTTAGCAGTATTATTTCTTCTTGCTAAAAAGAACAGGTAGTTCCCTAATATTCCTGGATCTTGGTTCTTGCTGGGGACTGAGTAGACATTTCGTCTCCTTCCTCACAAGCCTTGCAACATAGGATAGTGTTGCAAATTTGGTGGCTATCATAAGCTGCCAGCAAAGTCATCACTTTTATATCTGTTCTTTAAATTTTGTCAAAAAATATAAATTCAGATCGTCAGTGGATTAATGAAAATTATAATTCAAAAAAGCAAGTTGGTGTGGCAGTAAATAGTCTTTTCACAGATGTAAAAAAGAGAATATGCCATGTTCATATTAGAATGGATGTATTAGTCGAGAACTATTTTCAAGCTGGAATACTTTTCTTAATCATTTTTCACTGCAGTTGTTAAATCACTCGAGAGCTTTTGTTGAGAGTTAGCCAAATTCAGTACATAGTTCCGTGCAAGGAAAGCCCAAATAAGCAGTGACAGGTTAACAAATTACAAGTGATCCTCCTTTGTGAATGCTTAGGAGTCCATTTGGTTTGCCTCAAGACTCCTTGAGCTTTACCAGAGAGTAATTGAGATGTACAAACTATATTTGTTCCCCTGACCTGGACTCCTCCTCTTGTTCATTCATATACTGCCCCTTAACCATATCATCTGCAGGCACTGGGTCATCTTATGGATCTAAGACAAGCTGTCTAACAATATAGAGACTGTGGAAGGCCTAGGGGGTGGTATACAGGTAGAGTTGGATGCTGTCGGCATATTTATGGAAGCCTGTGGATGATGAGCCGCAGCTTCCTCCATCTAAACATTGGGAAGATCGAAGACATCTTCTTCAGCACCCACCACAAACTCCATACCTTTGTCACCGATTCCATCTTTCGCCTTGGCCAGTGTCTCTGGTTGAACCAGACTGTTTTCAATTTCACCATTCTATTCAACAGCAAACTGAGTTCACTCCCCATATCATAACAAATATGGTCTACGTCACTTCCACTTCCATAACATCCCCCACCTGTACCTCTGCAGTCAATGAAACTGCCTTTGACACCTCTAGACTTGACTATACCAATGCTCTCCTGGTTGGACTCCCATTGTCCACTCTCTTTGATGACTTACGTTGACTCTTAGACCTCAACACTCACCTTTTTGTTTAAGTCCCTTTATGGCCTCACCATCCTCTACCTTTATAACTTCTGCCAGTCCTGCATTGCACCCCCACTGAATTGTTCCTCTAAATGACATCTTGTGCATCCCCATCCCTTAGCCATACATTCAGGTCCCTAGATCCAAGCGGTCAAATTCCCACCTCAAACCCCATATGCTCCCTCTCCTCTTTAAAACCCTAGGTTTCTCACTCCCAATCAGTATTCAGCAACCTCACCCAGAAATGGGTGTGTTTGTACATCTGGCACCATCAGGGCTGAGCTCTGTAGTGATGATGGAACAGCCAGCCGAAGTTCACCATCAAGGCCCTCAGGTGAATTACCAGTGAGCTGGGCACAGTTTCAGCAGCTGTCCCGCACCCATGGAGCTGTATCTGAGGAAGGAGGCAATGCTTTTTGAGGGTGGAAAATGAAAGAGAAAATTGGGGGCAAAAAGAAAGAATTTTAATTTTATAAAACAAGTTTAATACATGGGACCAGCCAGATGGAATGCATCCTGATGGTCCTGTAGATTATGTTTCAATGGAACAGCTAGGGGGAAAAAAACACCTTTAATCAAATGGACACTAATAGAAAAACAACAGAACAGTTTTAGCTTAATTGGAAAATTATTTTTAATACTATTGCAATTCACAGAATAAAAGATGAACAGTAAAAGCTAAACAATTTCTCAAACTCAAAATATACGTGTGCCTGAATTTAACATGGAATCGTTTGTTCACCTGCATTTTGTAAATGACATATAATTGTTAACAGACAAGTGGGAAAGAGAAATCATGTGGCATTATTGCTGTATGCTGCTACTTGTTTTGAGCACATTAGATTTATTTTTCCAGAATATAGCTGATGTATTGTCTCATTAACCTGACCAGTTACTATGCTGTAAATAACTTAGGACATTATGTAACATTTTGAATATGTGATTAAAATCAATATTTTCATTACATACCCCACCGACACTGTTTTCTCGTCCATTCATACTCTGCAGCACAGCTTTGTCGAGACCCAGCTTCAGACTGGCCTTGTCAAACATCTCCCGTTCATATGAGTTCCGCGTTATGAGCCTGTAAACTTTCACAGCTTTGTTCTGACCAATCCTGTGACATCGAGCTTGAGCCTTCAAAAAAAAAGCCATATACTAGTCTTACTGTACACTACAAATTTTAAACATTAATCTATAAAATGAGGAATTGAACACATTTTATTGCATCAATATGCCACATGCCTATTTCACTGCAATGGTCTAAAATGGGACAAATTCACTGAAGACTTCCAAGGGATGTAATATTGTTATACAGAATTGCTCAAAAAAGCAAAAGCCTATTTTTAAACTTTATACTGCTTTTGCTTTGCATGGCTCTAAAGACACAAAATTCTTCTGATAATTTCACCCAAGTGGCCTATTTTTACATATGATCTTAGACAGTTATTTGACTGGGAGAGCTAGTATAGCCAAGCCCAATCTGGTCTTCACCAACATCAACACATACAGACATGCAACATAGGACAGTGGCACCAGTGGGGTAACCTTTGCTGATTTTCCCCTTCCTAAACAAAGATTTAAAAAGCTGACTATGCATCTTAAATCGTGAAATTTCTGCTCCTTCTCACACTCTCAAAGGAGTTTAATTTAGGTTGACATCATCTTAGCGTTACTGGTTACATAATCTGTTCAATTCAAGCCTTATCCAGTGTAGTATGACAGAAAGAGCGCGGAACAAGATAATTTTGACAAGATTTAAACCACTATGCCACAGCACTCTATGAGCAGGTTGGGGCGGGATGTCGTGAGAAATGCATGGGTTGGGATTGCATAAACTTGGCTTGCTATTCCTGGGGTTTAGAAGGTTGAGCAGTGATGTCAAGATGCTTAAAATGACTAAGTTAATTGATAGGGTAAAAACAGAGAAACCATTTCTTCTGGTGGCAAATCCAAAACATGACAATCTTAAAATTAGAGCTAGATTATTAAGTAATGAAGTCAGGAAGCACTTATTCATACAAAGGGTGCTGGAAATCTGGAACACCCTCCCCCAAAAGCTTTTGGATCCTCGATTAATTGCAATTTTCCAGACTGAGATAGACAGATTTTTGTTAGGCAAGGGTATCTAGGGATATAGAGCAAAGATGGGTAAAATGGAATTGAGATACAGATCAGCCTTGATTTGACTAAATGGCAGAACAGGTTTGAGGGGCTGCATGACCTACTCCTGAAACCTACAATTTCAATTAAAGCCTGTTGGGATTCAAGTGCCTCCATACCTTCTTGGGATGTGCATCGCTAAGACCTTGAATGCCGAGTCAGCTGCATCTGGAATGAGTTGGCTGTTTGTTTTCAGCTACCTCCTCCCAGTGTTGGCTGACCAGGTGTTTTAGGGAAGGGGGTTCAGTTCTGTAAATTGTGCGCTTCCACTTCCTGACACTTTGCAGAAGGATTTGCAACCTGGCAAAATGTCTTTTCTCATTCTGACACTCCATTCTTTCATTAAATCTCTTGCTTTGTCTTCCCAGTGCTGTTTCAGTGTTCAATTGTCTCCTAATTCCAATACACAGTTCAATAAGGAACCAAATGCTTCTCCCATTTCACTAAGTTGGTGACATAGACTATAGACTGAAAACAGCAAAGCCATGAGTAAACCAAGAGGTTTTACTGCCTCACAAAACTATGACCGTTTACGAGTTAGAGCATCAACAATATATATAGGTGATAGTGTTTTTACAGACAGCAATTCCGCGCAGTTCTTTGGCCTCCATGTCTCGAGAGACAATGGGTAAGCGCCTGGAGGTGGTCAGTAGTTTGTGAAGCAGCGCCTGGAGTGGCTATAAAGGCCAATTCTAGAGTGACAGACTCTTCCACAGGTGCTGCAGATAAAATTGGTTGTCGGGGCTATTACACAGTTGGCTCTCTCCTTGCGCTTCTGTCTTTTTTCCTGCCAACTGCTAAGACTCTTCGACTCGCCACGCTTGAGCCCCGCCTTTATGGTTGCCCGCCAGCACTGCCGATCGCTAGCAACTGACTCCCACGACTTGTGATCAATGTCACAGGACTTCATGTCGCGTTTGCAGACGTCTTTAAAGCGGAGACATGGACGGCCGGTGGGTCTGATACCAGTGACGAGCTCGCTGTACAATGTGTCCTTGGGGATCCTGCCATCTTCCATGCAGCTCACATGGCCAAGCCATCTCAGGCGCCACTGGCTCAGTAGGGTGTATATGCTGGGGATGTTGGCCGCCTCGAGGACTTCTGTGTTGGAGATACGGTCCTGCCACTTGATGCAAAGGATTCTCCGGAGGCAGCAAAGATGGAATGAATTGAGACGTCGTTCTTGGCAGACGTACGTTGTCCAGGCCTCGCTGCCGTAGAGCAAGGTACCGAGGACAAAGGCTTGATACACTTGGACTTTTGTGTTCTGTGTCAGTGCGCCATTTTCCCACACCCTCTTGGCCTGTCTGGACAGAGCAGAGGAAGCCTTTCCCATGCGCTTGTTTAATTCTGCATCGAGAGACAGGTTACTGGTGATAGTTGAGCCTAGGTAGGTGAACTCTTGAACCACTTCCAGAGCGTGGTCGCCGATATTGATGGATGGGACATTTCTGACGTCCTGTCCCATGATGTTCGTTTTCTTGAGGCTGATGGTTAGGCCAAATTCATTGCAGGCAGCCGCAAACCTGTTGATGATTCTCTGCAGACACTCTTCGGTGTGAGATGTTAATGCAGCATCATCAGCAAAGAGGAGTTCTTTCCAGTACTGGATACTTAATTCCAGCTGCTATGGACTATAAAACTGGATAGTGGAAATAAATATTTATCCCATTATTTGGACAAAAGTAGTTTCTTTTTTTTTTAAAGTGGAGTGTTTAGTTGTTTTTGTTGGAATATACCACTGATAAACTTTCCCCTAATTCTATTTCATAATGATTTTATATAACTAGGCAAGAAAAAGTTCACTTTCTTTTATAAACTAACAAAATATATCCATGTCTATTTCCTCTACTGGTGCCTAATTACCAAACTCTACTCAGTCTTTATCCAAAATTCATTTTTTTTTTAATTACCTGAAGGTCGTTCTGTGGATTCCAGTCTGAATCAAAAATGATACAAGTATCTGCTGCAGTTAGATTGATGCCTAAACCACCAGCTCTTGTGCACAGTAGAAACACAAAGCGATCAGAGTCAGGCTTGCTGAATCGGTCAATTGCTGCCTGTCGCAAATTTCCCCTAACTCTTCCATCAATACGCTCATATGGGTACCTGTAAATAAAATGATACATACAATAAAAATTATTAATATGGTTTTCACTTGGTTCTGGATAAAGATCCTTCTCCCAAACCTTCCCGTATTTGATTTCTGTCACTGCAAAACTTCACATTGCACTGCCTTTGGTCTCATTATATCTAAAGTAGTAAACAATTATTCAAGATGTGAAATTGACTGCAACAAAACCATTGCAAAAGTTGTCAAGAGGAGTACCAATAATTTAAAACAGATACAAATCACATATATTTCATAGTTGCCCAAAATCTTCAAGCAAGTCCAATGACCAACAGCACAAACAGTGCTTTCATCATAAACCTCCCAACAAGAAGTTGAACCTCACAATGTCTCTGTGCCATGAACCCAAGAGGGCTGACTGCAAGGCAGGCAAAACTGAGTCCAAGCTTATACTATGTATTTCTGTAATCAGCCAACCAAGAGTTTTGAGGAACTGACAAATCGGGACTTGTTTGTTGATTTTCCTTCTTTCCCACCCAGTAAATTGCTTATAGCCTTTGCTTGGTACCTTCAGAACTGACAACATGATATTTTTGGAATCTTCTGTTGTTAAACTAAAGGCACTATTTGACACCATGTTATGATGGTAGAGTGCTGCAAAGACACGGTATCCAGTTCTTGGGTGACAAAAAGCAGACATCTGCACATAAACACTCAAATATGTATAGCATTCAGGCCATGCCTCAATACCTACGAAATCTCAATTGTTCAAAGAAAATTAATGCAACAATTCTTTTTTTTAATATAAAACATTAGAAACATGCTGCATTTAATATTGGAGACAAACTAGTAGTTGCATAGCTACAGTTGGGTTCCCAACTAGGCAGTACCCATTTGCAGTCATGGTTCAGTTGGCAACACTTTACCACAGTGCCAGAAGCTTGTGGGTTTAAGTCCCACTTAAGCAGAAAATTTAGGTTGGCACTCCAGTGCAGTACTGAGGGTACTCTCAGGCAGATGTAAAAGATCCCACGGCACTAATTTAAAGGACCGCAGGGGAGCAATGTTCCCTCTAATTTCTACTTGCTATGCACGGCTGGCTTGGTGCACGGCTTAAAACATGGCTGCACATGCGCACATCTTAAAGGGAAACTTGCTTGCGTGCAGACTGTTTGTTCCCTACATGGCATGCTCTCGACTGGCCATGCACCCACACAGCTTAGAGGGAACATTGGAGGGGAGCTCTCCCCAGTGTTCAGGCCAGTATTTATTCCTCACCCAACACCTAACAGACGATCTGGTCATTATCGCACTGCTGTTTGTGGGACTTTGCGATGCCCAATTGGCGGCGCGCTTCTTACATTACAACAGTGACTGCGCTTCAAAAAAGTACATCATTGGTTGTAAAACACTTTGAAACATAGACATGGTGAAAGGCACTATATAAATGCAATTCTTCCTTTGTCTTTTACACTGGCTGGCCCTTGCCTGGGAGAAAGCCCTGTATATGTCTGGAGAGGGGGTGACATTGGTAAATTTAAAAAGTGCCCAAAAGGTCTGGGAATAATAAATATCCTGAGGACTTCTTAAATTCAGTTTAACACAGCAGTGGAGCTGTTCCCTGTTTCACGAAGGTTCACATCATTTCTTTATGTAGTGAAATAGTGTCCAATCGCAAATTTATGCTGCAATTTTACTAATATGGCAAAATGGAAAAGACTTGCACTGTTGCCAAAACTCTGCAGGAAAATTCATCCTTAAAGGAAGTCTACCAAATGCATTCTTTTGGGCCTCCTTATCTCGAGAGACAATGGATACGCGCCTGGAGGTGGTCAGTGGTTTGTGAAGCAGCGCCTGGAGTGGCTATAAAGGCCAATTCTGGAGTGACAGGCTCTTCCACAGGTGCTGCAGAGAAATTTGTTTGTTGGGGCTGTTGCACAGTTGGCTCTCCCCTTGCGCCTCTGTCTTTTTTCCTGCCAACTACTAAGTCTCTTCGACTCGCCACAATTTAGCCCTGTCTTTATGGCTGCCCGCCAGCTCTGGCGAATGCTGGCAACTGACTCCCACGACTTGTGATCAATGTCACACGATTTCATGTCGCGTTTGCAGACGTCTTTATAACGGAGACATGGACGGCCGGTGGGTCTGATACCAGTGGCGAGCTCGCTGTACAATGTGTCTTTGGGGATCCTGCCATCTTCCATGCGGCTCACATGGCCAAGCCATCTCAAGCGCCGCTGACTCAGTAGTGTGTATAAGCTGGGGATGTTGGCCGCTTCAAGGACTTCTGTGTTGGAGATATAGTCCTGCCACCTGATGCCAAGTATTCTCCGAAGGCAGCGAAGATGGAATGAATTGAGACGTCGCTCTTGGCTGGCATACGTTGTCCAGGCCTCGCTGCCGTAGAGCAAGGTACTGAGGACACAGGCCTGATACACTCGGACTTTTGTGTTCCGTGTCAGTGCGCCATTTTCCCACACTCTCTTGGCCAGTCTGAACATAGCAGTGGAAGCCTTACCCATGCGCTTGTTGATTTCTGCATCTAGAGACAGGTTACTGGTGATAGTTGAGCCTAGGTAGGTGAACTCTTGAACCACTTCCAGAGCGTGGTCGCCAATATTGATGGATGGAGCATTTCTGACATCCTGCCCCATGATGTTCGTTTTCTTGAGGCTGATGGTTAGGCCAAATTCATTGCAGGCAGACGCAAACCTGTCGATGAGACTCTGCAGGCATTCTTCAGTGTGAGATGTTAAAGCAGCATCGTCAGCAAAGAGGAGTTCTCTGATGAGGACTTTCCGTACTTTGCATTGGGTCCAAATGCATTGGGTCCCTTTTAAGCTTTAACAAGTTGACTCTTATGGAGTACTGGTATACTGCAATAGATTTGACATTTACCATTACACTAGATTCTGTACTGGTGCAACATATATGATACCAAACCTGCTGTGCATCTGCTCCAAGATGCTTACAGCCACTCTACTGTAGCAGATCATACAATATACTGTACACACTCAGCCCCCAGTCATTTTGTTTTAAATTCACCCCCAGTAACTTGACCTGAAACTATGATATAAATAGAAAATGGCAGGGACTTGGCTAAACATTCCCTAATAATCCCATCTGAGAGTCTTTCGAACACTGGGAAATCATTTCTTTTGAGCTTGAGCAAAATCCCAAAACATTACTAACAAATGCACATCTGAACAGTCAGCTATAGGTCAGCAGATAATTAAACTTAATTGATTTAGCCTCTAATTTACAGGAGAAATAACTATGTTGATTAGCAAATTTTAAATGTAATTAGGAGAAATCTAATAAAAAGAAAATGCATATTTGCTTTGAAAGCACCTGTTGACAGTAGGAATTAGAAATGTTGGTAACTGTGGTTCTCCTTTTATTTTCTGCTCTGATTAATCACTCTAATTATCGTAAACAAGAAATCACCAAGCTATAATTAATCACTTATTTCTTACTGATTAAACAGCCCATCATAATTGTGCACAATCACCAGATACAAATTTAATTTCCACTAACTACACATTTCTCATGGCTTTAAGTAGCAAAGCAAATTGATTACAAGCTTGCCTGTCTCAATCAGGGGAGTGACATTTCTACTTTATTTTTTTGCAGAAAATGGTCATATTCAACTTATTTTAAGAGAAATGGTCGCATTCAAACTATTACTCCTCACAAGCTAGTATACATGCAGTTCCTGTATCACACCCATTGTCACAAATTTTTCATATTTTTGTCATTATACAAATACATTTTTACTGATTTTACTTACCTCTGATCAAGTCTTCCATGCTTGGTCTCCCCTCCACCGCCTTTGTTCGGCGGAGAGTTTCATCTGTTGACTTTTTTAAATTAAAATAAAACCACCCAAATTCCTGCATACCTCCAAAACCCCCTAAGGCAGTCTCCAGTCCAGGGAGCACTGTTACCACATCCCACCCACCACCACCCCCCTGAAGCTTTTACAGCTTTGGTTAAACTCATTTAAATTTTTTAAAATGCTTATATTATGATATTTTATTAATTTAAAAATAATATTTTTCAATGAAAAAAAGACATGAAACACATCTGTGAATCTTTGCTGGCTCCTACCTTTCCCCTCCCCTCTGCCCCAAACTTTCCAGTAAGAATCTAAAGAGGCCTTCTTTCTTAGTTCTAGAAAATAGTAGACTTAATTTAAAAGTGAACCCACACATTACTAATTCTTGAAAGATATTTTTTGACATGAGTTTAACACATTAGACAGCTTCTGCCAGTGTGCAAAAAAAATCAACTGAATCAATTACTGGAAGGCGAGGGCATGAGGGATGAAGTCAAATGCTGTATTTTCCAATAAAACTGTCTTGCTGCACCTGCACTGTAAGATACACTTGGACTGGAGTATACTATCAACAGACTTGACCCAATATCCAGCCAGGCTCTTTTACAGCAGATTGAGTTCTATTCAATGGATGTATCTAAGTTACTTGCATATAAAGAAGTGTCGCTAACACTACAGGTTTGTGCTGTATCTCTAATAAAACTACTGTATTTGAAACATTACATTTTCAGTGTTTTGGTGAACAGTATTGAATGTTAATGCACAACATTTCAGCACAAAACTCAATGTGTATGTTGATGCAGCATGTTAGTTGCCCTCTGCACGGATATGGATATAATTGTAAAAACAGAAGTCCAAGTGCCAACAGGTAAAATGGTATAAATGGAAGAAGCTTCTACATGTCAATAGTCATCATTTTGGAATTGAAGCGCTTCTGTGTTTCAGCTTTCAAACTATGCACAGCCCTGAAATGAAAGGCTGTTACAGCGGGGGCAGAAAACAGTAGGCACAGAAATATCTGAGAAACAAATAAGGCAGGTGAACAGACCAAGAGGCACGGCAACGATAGCACACAGAGAAATAAAAAAAGAGAAATAAGCTGAGAGGGGAAAGAAATGTAAGGAATCGTGAATCTAGAAGTTCGCAGATAAAATATGCAAATTGCGGTACAATCTAAGTGAAGGGTGAAGCTCACCTCAGTCCTTGATTGAAACATGTCAATGATCAGACACAAAGTAAACTTTCACAAGTTTTTGGCATCCTCCAATATTGTGGCCCTCAAGTGGCTGGCCAAAGGGCCTCCCCACCTCCAATCCAATTTTGTGGAGGATGGAGAGGCCCACTGCCACATGGAGATGTCGCCACCTCCTAGCTGGGTCGGGATCCCTCCTTTGAGGCCAATTATTGGCCCCGAAGGACCTCCAGGCGACGATGGCCAACGGCCCCCTCCACCCCAATCCCGGCAAGACTCTTACCCCCCCACCCTCCCACTCCCATGCCCTCTCACCAACACCCCACACCGGGGCCTACCTGAATGACTCTGGTGAATCCCGGTGGCACAGCCAGTACTGCAGAGTTGCTGGCCCTCTGACTGGATCCAGCGAAGCCAACCCTCACTCACCTTTCCCGGGGTCTCGAACGCCTTCTCCTCTGCAGGCTTCCTACAGTACTGGCAGTGGCCATTGCTCCTGATGGCACTGCCAGCACTGCACAGCTGCTGGCCCTCTGATTGGCCGACAGCTCCGGAGGCGGGAGCACGTCCTTTGAAGGGATGGCGTCCCCGACGGTGGGCAGTTAATTGGCTGCCCACCGTTCAATTGCAACATAAGTCTTATGGAGGGTCGAGATGTGAGAATAAAATTCAGCCCACTGTCCGTGAAGACAGAAACTTGAAGCCATGCTGTTAAATCTGCCAAACCACAATGCAACTCCAAATTCACTTTCTCATGGAAATTTTGTTTTGTTTCAGTACTGCAAGATATAGCACTGGTAATCCCAATCCACCAGTAAATACCAAGCATTTTCACCTCCAGTAGAGCCTAATTCCTGCATTTACAAGATTGACAGACCTCACAATACTGAAGAGGAGTTCTGCAGCTGACCATGTCCACATAGAAATAACTGGAAAATTGATGACTGACATGCCAACTTCAGTGAGGATTCCAGGTGGCTGCTCTTCAGTCTGTTCCAATTAAGAGTTTAAACAAATGTCACATAGAAAAGGCTACAAGCTTGACAACTCTTCAGAAGTGCATGAATAAACAAGTATGCTATGCACTGGCTGCAAAGTGATAAAAATGTACAATCAGCTGGATGCCCAAATCAGTTCACAATAGATTAAAGAACGCTTGGCACAGCCCTTACTTGATAATTATCCTGGATCATTATTTGCCTCGAATTTTCTTTCCCAATGCACAACAGTAAAATAATTATTTGGACAAAGAGTACAAGAACAGGAGTAGGTCATTCAGCACAGTCAACCATAAAATAATTGCTCACAAAAATATGCTGTGCATGTTGTCACTGAGTAGGTTTTCACTGTTTAATTCAACCCTGTGACAATGTTTATACTGGTGTTCTCAGTGCTGGGAAAATATTGCATATTGACATTATTGTCATGCAGGCCCCCACCTGCCAAGAATGAGGCACACATTATTTCGTCACATGAACGTTAAAACTTAAAATTGCTGCAGGGAAGAAAAGAGGGCCTATCACAAAGAATTGCCAGGCCCCTTGCCGGAAAGACCTTTGTTGCACACTGGCAGAGAGTGTTGGAACAAAGGACCCAGTCGCTGCTTATAAGAGACAGGATTTATAATCATCTTGAAAAGAATAAGTTCATTAGCGATAGTCAGCACGGTTTTGTGAAGGGTAGGTCGTGCCTCACAAACCTTATTGAGTTTTTCGAGAAGGTGACCAAACAGGTGGATGAGGGTAAAGCAGTGGATGTGGTGTATATGGATTTCAGTAAGGCGTTTGATAAGGTTCCCCATGGTAGGCTATTGCAGAAAATACGGAAGTATGGGGTTGAAGGTGATTTAGAGCTTTGGATCAAAAATTGGCTAGCTGAAAGAAGACAGAGAGTGGTGGTTGATGGCAAATGTTCATCCTGGAGTTTAGTTACTAGTGTTGTACCGCAAGGATCTGTTTTGGGGCCACTACTGTTTGTCATTTTTATAAATGACCTGGAAGAAGGTGTAGAAGGGTGGGTTAGTAAATTTGCGGATGACACGAAGGTCGATGGAGTTGTGGATAGTGTCGAAGGATGTTGTAGGGTACAGAGGGACATAGATAGGCTGCAGAGCTGGGCTGAGAGATGGCAAATGGAGTTTAATACGGAAAAGTGTGAGGTGATTCACTTTGGAAGGAGTAACAGGAATGCAGAGTACTGGGCTAATGGGAAGATTCTTGGTAGTGTAGATGAACAGAGAGATCTTGGTGTCCAGGTACATAAATCCCTGAAAGTTGCTACCCAGGTTAATAGGGCTGTTAAGAAGGCATATGGTGTGTTAGCTTTTATTAGTAGGGGGATCGCGTTTCAGAGCCACAAGGTCATGCTGCAGCTGTACAAAACTCTGGTGAGGCCGCACCTGGAGTATTGCGTGCAGTTCTGGTCACCGCATTATAGGAAGGATGTGGAAGCTTTGGAAAGGGTGCAGAGGAGATTTACTAGGATGTTGCCTGGTATGGAGGGAAGGTCTTACGAGGAAAGGCTGAGGGACTTGAGGTTGTTTTCGTTGGAGAGGAGGAGGAGGAGAGGTGACTTAATAGAGACATATAAGATAATCAGAGGGTTAGATAGGGTGGATAGTGAGAGTCTTTTTCCTCGGATGGTGATGGCAAACACGAGGGGACATAGCTTTAAGTTGAGGGGTGATAGATATAGGACAGGTGTTAGAGGTAGTTTCTTTACTCAGAGAGTAGTAGGGGCGTGGAACGCCCTGCCTGCAACAGTAGTAGACTCGCCAACTTTAAGGGCATTTAAGTGGTCATTGGATAGACATATGGATGAAAATGGAATAGTGTAGGTCAGATGGTTTCACAGGTCGGCGCAACATCGAGGGCCGAAGGGCCTGTACTGCGCTGTAATGTTCTAATTCTAATTCTCCAATTCACAGAAGACCTGGTCAGGCCAGTTTAGTTGCATGACTAACTGGCTGTTTGAATTTGAACTTGCCACAGTGTGTTTGAAAGGCAGAAAGCTGTTTTCTCCTGGACTGAGAACACCTCTCTCCTGTCTGCTCCTATCTTTTTCTCACGGAACTGAAACCATTGAAGACATACGAACCCCAGAGAGAAAAGTCTCCGACAGCGAACAAGGTTTAAGAATACTGGGTCCCAACGAAAAGCAAGACTACCTACAATCAAGGACTACAGCGAGTTCGAAGCACAGCAAAGAACCTCTCTTTAGAGATTGCCTCAAACCTCTCCATTTTATTTTTCTTCTGCTCTTTTCTGTCCCTATTTGCATGTGCGTATCACGTATGCATGCTAGCGTGGGCCACAGCGTGTATCCGTAGGTGATAACTGAATTAGAATTTAAGGTTTAATAAATTTCACTTTTCTTCTTTAAACCTAAGAAAGTTTGTTTATGCTAATTTCTTTGCCTTATAATTGGAAAGTGGTGAACAAGGATTCACCAAACGGGGAGCTCAAAAAACAGTGTATTTAAAAATTAAACCCTGTTACAATAAGACCAGGTGAAGACAGTAAAAGATCCCTGGACACCTTTCTCACCTGGTCGTAACAGAAATTTGGGTGCTAGCGTCCAGAATTTTACCCACAGAAAAACAACAGAAATTGGAAGTGGGAAGCCAAATTGTTCCCAATTAAAATAAAAGAGCAAGATTGATACAGGTTTTCTTGTGGTTGTGTGAAATTGAATACTAACATGTCTACAACTGAAGCGAGTAACTCTCCAAGCCAGAGTTAGGTAACTTGGGATAAGTTACAAGCGTTGGAAGGATGAATGAGAACGGGCAGAGACTGCTTGAGTTGTGTACCTATCATAACCTCTGCATCACCAACTCGTTCTTTCACACTAAACCCTGTCACCAGGTTTCATGGAGGCACCCAAGATCACGTCGTTGGCACCAGCTAGACCTCATTGTCACAAGGCGAGCCGCCTTAAACAGTGTTCAAATCACACGCAGCTTCCACAGTGCGGACTGCGACACCGACCACTCCCTAGTGTGCAGCAAGGTTAGACTCAGACCAAAGAAGTTGCATCATTCCAAGCAGAAGGGCCACCCGCGCATCAACACGAGCAGAATTTCTCACCCACAGCTGTTACAAAAATTTCTAAATTCACTTGTAACAGCCCTTCAAAACACTCCCACAGGGGATGCTGAGACCAAGTGGGCCCACATCAGAGACGCCATCTATGAGTCAGCTTTGACCACCTACGGCAAAAGTGCGAAGAGAAATGCAGACTGGTTTCAATCTCATAATGAAGAGCTGGAACCTGTCATAGCCGCTAAGCGCATTGCACTGTTGAACTACAAGAAAGCCCCCAGCGATTTAACATCCGCAGCACTTAAAGCAGCCAGAAGTACTGCACAAAGAACAGCTAGGCGTTGCGCAAACGACTACTGGCAACACCTATGCAGTCATATTCAGCTGGCCTCAGACACCGGAAACATCAGAGGAATGGATGATGGCATGAAGAGAGCTCTTGGGCCAACCATCAAGAAGATCGCCCCCCCTCAAATCTAAATCGGGGGACATAATCACTGACCAACGCAAACAGATGGACCGCTGGTTGAGCACTACCTAGAACTGTACTCCAGGGAGAATGCTGTCACTGAGACTGCCCTCAATGCAGCCCAGCCTCTACCAGTCATGGATGAGCTGGACATACAGCCAACCAAATCGGAACTCAGTGATGCCATTGATTCTCTAGCCAGCGGAAAAGCCCCTGGGAAGGACAGCATTACCCCTGAAATAATCAAGAGTGCCAAGCCTGCTATACTCTCAGCACTACATGAACTGCTATGCCTGTGCTGGGGCGAGGGAGCAGTACCCCAGGACATGCGCGATGCCAACATCATCACCCTCTATAAAAACAAAGGTGACCGCGGTGACTGCAACAACTACCGTGGAATCTCCCTGCTCAGCATAGTGGGGAAAGTCTTTGCTCGAGTCGCTCTGAACAGGCTCCAGAAGCTGGCCGATCGCGTCTACCCTGAGGCACAGTGTGGCTTTCGTGCAGAGAGATCGACCATTGACATGCTGTTCTCCCTTCGTCAGATACAGGAGAAATGCCGTGAACAACAGATGCCCCTCTACATTGCTTTCATTGATCTCACCAAAGCCTTTGACCTCGTCAGCAGACGTGGTCTCTTCAGACTACTAGAAAAGATCGGATGTCCACCAAAGCTACTAAGTATCATCACCTCATTCCATGACAATATGAAAGGCACAATTCAACATGGTGGCTCCTCATCAGACCCCTTTCCTATCCTGAGTGGTGTGAAACAGGGCTGTGTTCTCGCACCCACACTTTTTGGGATTTTCTTCTCCTTGCTGCTTTCACATGCGTTCAAATCCTCTGAAGAAGGAATTTTCCTCCACACAAGATCGGGGGCAGGTTGTTCAACCTTGCCCGTCTAAGAGCGAAGTCCAAAGTACGGAAAGTCCTCATCAGAGAACTCCTCTTTGCTGACGATGCTGCTTTAACATCTCACACTGAAGAGTGCCTGCAGAGTCTCATCGACAGGTTTGCGTCTGCCTGCAATGAATTTGGCCTAACCATCAGTCTCAAGAAAACGAACATCATGGGGCAGGACGTCAGAAATGCTCCATCCATCAATATTGGCGACCACGCTCTGGAAATGGTTCAAGAGTTCACCTACCTAGGCTCAACTATCACCAGTAACCTGTCTCTAGATGCAGAAATCAACAAGCGCATGGGTAAGGCTTCCACTGCTATGTCCAGACTGGCCAAGAGAGTGTGGGAAAATGGCGCACTGACACGGAACACAAAAGTCCGAGTGTATCAGGCCTGTGTCCTCAGTACCTTGCTCTACGGCAGCGAGGCCTGGACAACGTATGCCAGCCAAGAGCGACGTCTCAATTCATTCCATCTTCACTGCCTTCGGAGAATACTTGGCATCAGGTGGCAGGACTATATCTCCAACACAGAAGTCCTTGAAGCGGCCAACACCCCCAGCTTATACACACTACTGAGTCAGCGGCGCTTGAGATGGCTTGGCCATGTGAGCCGCATGGAAGATGGCAGGATCCCCAAAGACACATTGTACAGCGAGCTCGCCACTGGTATCAGACCCACCGGCCGTCCATGTCTCCGCTATAAAGACGTCTGCAAACGCGACATGAAATCGTGTGACATTGATCACAAGTCGTGGGAGTCAGTTGCCAGCATTCGCCAGAGCTGGCGGGCAGCCATAAAGACAGGGCTAAATTGTGGCGAGTCGAAGAGACTTAGTAGTTGGCAGGAAAAAAGACAGAGGCGCAAGGGGAGAGCCAACTGTGCAACAGCCCCGACAAACAAATTTCTCTGCAGCACCTGTGGAAGAGCCTGTCACTCCAGAATTGGCCTTTATAGCCACTCCAGGCGCTGCTTCACAAACCACTGACCACCTCCAGGCGCGTATCCATTGTCTCTCGAGATAAGGAGGCCCAAAAGAAAAAATAGAACAAGCACTGTCTATGGAGAAGTTGAGAAAAATTGCCCAGCAGTGTGGGATCACTGTACGTGGCAAGGCTAGGAAGTCTGAACTCCTAAGACTAGTGGCCAACCATTTTTCCCTTGAATCTGAAGAAGCAGAAGTAGTGTTAGAAGCAGACCCAGACAGGGAAAGAGAAAGGTGGAGACAGGAAAGAGAGAGAGAGCCTTCCAAAAGGAAAGTGAAGACAATGAAAGGCAAGAGAGAGAAAGAGAAAGAATATTCCAGAAAAGAGCGTGCTGAAGCGGCTTGAGTTAACTAGGGGGGGTGGGGGGGGGGGCGGGGGGGTGACAGAGTAACAAAAGCATGGCCAATATGGAACAGCATAATTCAGAGTTGGGTACAAAATTGCGAAAACTTGCTCAATTAATTCCAAAATTCAATGAGGAAGACGTGGAAGTATTTTTTGTGTCCTTTGAGAAACTGGCAAGATAGCTAAAATGGCCAGTTGAGACCTGGTCTCTTTTAATACAAAGCAAACGAACTGGAAAAACCCATAAGGTTTATTCCTTGTTGCCAGATGAGAGCTCATCAGATAATGAACTGACCAAAAATGCTATCCTCGGGGCATATGAATTAGTACCCGAAGCCTACCACCAAAAGTTTAGAATCCTCAAACAACAAGCTAATCAAACTTATCTGGAGTTTGAAAGTAGTAGGCAGCTGGCTTTTGACCAGTGGCTGAGTGCTCTTAAAATACAGCTCAGTTATGAGACTCAGAGAAGTAATTTTGTTAGAGGAATTTAAAAACTCTCTCCCACTCTCAATACAGACCCATGTAGAGGAACAGCAGGTTCAGGGAGACTGGCAAGCGGCTGTTCTGGCTGATGAGTTTGCTTTAATTTATAAGTCGGTTTTCCAGCGGAGAACCTTTCCTAATCACTCCCACAAATTCGAAAAGGACGGTGGTGGGGGGGGGGGGGGGGTGGGGAGGTGGAGGTGGTGATATCTGCCCAGGCAGTCCTGGGAGAGAAAGGAAAGCAGGAGACACAGGGGGTCCTCCTCAAGCCAAAAAGGAAGATGCTGTAAACAAGAGTGAGACCTGTACACTTCCATTGTAATAAGGCAGAGCATTTAAAAGTTGACTGCCAGAAACTAAAGCGAAAACCGATAGGGTTAATCAGGGCACACCCGCTCAGTGAAGACAGGACCCTGATGGAAAACACAGAACAAACTGTGGTTTTGACTGCAGTAAGAGTGCAACCCAGGAAGCTTACTATGGCCAGTGCAGGAAAAGTTAATAGGATTCCTGAAGGTTATCAGGGTTTTATGTCTGAAGGAAAAGTAACCCCATACCCCCCAAGTGGGTCCAGCAAGCCCATAGTGATTCTCAGGGTTATAGGGGCGACCAGATCCCTTTTATGGGAAAAAGGCCTCACCTTTCCCCCAGAGAGTGCAGTGAACACCAAAATGGTGGTGAATGGTACTGGAGGGCAGTGTATGCCCGTACCTGCACCTGGAGTGCAACCTAGTTTCGGGACCGGTGACCGTAGGGATTGTCCCTAGTTTGCCTGTGGACGGGGTTGACTTGCTCCTCGGTAATGATCTGGCGGGGGTGAAGGTGGTAGCCCCCCCCCAGCAGTGAAAGAAAGACCGCAGGAGGTCAGAGAGACAATGCAGTAGCAGGAGATGGTCCCCTGCAGGCAGATGACCATGAGGTCTGCCTGTCTGAGACTTACTTTGCAAAGTTAGGAGACCCAGGGAATGAATTAAATGGATTTTCCCTAGGTGAGGCTCAGTGAGCTGACCCAGTATTGCGAGAGTTAGCACAGGCTTCCCAGTCTAAAAGTGGAACAGAGGGAGCCCCCTAATTGCTACTATTTAAAGAATGAAATACTGATGAGGAAATGGAATTCTCCTCACAGACCTGAGGGCAAGAAGTGGCAGTAGTTCACCAGTTAATAGTGCCACAGAGGTACCGGGCAGAAATATTAAGAAGGGTCCATTAGACTACAGTGGCTGTACATGCCGGTATACGAAAGACCAAAGCCCACATAAGACAGCAGTTTGACTGGCCAAAACTCCACAAAGATGTGGTGAAGTACTGCAGGAGTTGCCACATGTGCCAGGTTGAGGGGAAACCCCAACCTACAGTGAAACCTGCACCCCGAAGTCCTGTACCGGTGTTAGGAGGACCCTCGAGCAGAGGGCTGGTGAACTGTAAAGGACCATCGCCAAAAACAAAAGGGGACAGGCAGGCACACGGCTGACAAAGTTTATAAAGAGAAGGGGGAAAAGTGACCAAGAGGGCAGGTTACAGGAAGTTCGGAAGGAATCCTGGATGAAAACCCCTACTGTCTGGTCAACCAACCCTGAAAAATGTGAAAAGTTAGACCCCACATCTTCCTATGTAAATGCAGACTCTAGAGGCACAGCACCAGAGTTGCTAACAGCATTTCCAGGAACCTGCAGAGACAAAGTGAGACCTCTAGGGGGCACAGAATCCGTGAGGTGATGCCTCACCTAGTTGAAGTGCCATGGGTAGGAATGTCCCAGAGAACAAAGGGGAGATTAACAAAGACTCCACCCTCACAGTCATAGGAAAAGGGAACCACCCATCCCCTGAAGTCAAATGTCTTTGCATGACAAAGTTCAGAATAGACCCGCCCACTACCAAGTCTTCTGAGAAAAAAAATGGGGAAATTAAAGCAGCACTGGCACCCAGAAAAGACCATTTTAATAAGCTTTAAGATTGGTGAATGAATGGAAATGAATGAGAGAAATGCATGTTTTTTCTTTCTGTATCTTATATTTCTCTCAAACCTTGTAATGAAATGCACCTTTTTTTCCAAATAGCATTTCATTCCACTGGGTGTGGAAGTGTCATGCAGGCCCCCACCTGCCAAGAATGAGGTACACATTATTTCGTCACATGAACATTAAAACTTAAAATTGCTGCTGGGAAGAAAAGAGGGCCTATCACAAGGAATTGCCAGGCCCCTCGCCGGAAAGACCTTTTTTGCTTACTGGCAGACTGTGTTGGAACAAAGGACCCACTCCCTGCTTCTCCAATACACAGAAGACCTGGTAAGGACAGTTTAGTCACATGACGAACTGTCTGTTTGAATCTGAACTTGTCACAGTGTGTTTAAAAGGTAGAAAGCTGTTTTCTCCTGGACTGAGAACACCTCTCTCCTATCTGCTCCCATCTCTTTCTCACGGAACTGAAACCATTGAAGACATACGAACCCAAAGAGAGAAAAGTCTCCTACAGTGAACAAGGTACAAGATGAATACTGGGCTCCAACGAAAAGCAAGACTACCTACAATCAAGGACAGCAGTGAGTTCGAAACACAGTTAAAAAAAAAACCCTCTTCAGAGATTGCCTCTCCAGTTTATTTTTCTTCTGCTCTTTTCTGTCCCTATCTGCATGTGCGTATCGCGTATGCATGCTAGCATGGGCGCAGTGTGTATCCATAGGCATTAACTGAATTAGAGTTTAAGTTTAATGTTTAATAAATTGCACTTTTCTTCTTTAAACCTAAAAGTTTGTTTATGCTCATTTCTTTGCCTTATAATTGGAAAGTGGTGAACAAGGATTCACCAAGGGGGAGCTCAAAACACAGTGTGTTTAAAAATTAAACCCTGTTACAATAAGACCAGGTGAAGACAGTAAAAGACCCCTAGATACCTTTCTCACCTGGTCATAACATTACTAACTACTCTTCCGTAACAATGCCTTGGTGTGTTGATAGCTCAAAATGTACAATATAGTCAAAATCTATAGTGTCATGTCATCATGAGAGTAGCATTTCTTATATTTGGCTTTACTGCATTCTCAATAACCATTTTATAAGAGCCAATTGAAGTTGTATTCTGTAGTTTCATCATTAAATTCTTGGATTACAGGTTTGGAAAATGGAAAAGATTATTCTTTTGTGTGCAATTGCATGCTGTTATTAAGAACGTATTTATGATGCTGCTACACTGAGCGCACAGAAGAAATTCTCATGTAAAAAGCAAATAAAAAATATTAATGCTCAGCTGCATTTCAACAAGCTCTTTTAAAAATCTCCTTTTCTTCCTAACAATCCTCGTACTGCTAAGAAGGTGGGTAGGGATAACACAAAGGCCAATGCTATGTCATTCCGGATATCCACTTGAAGAAATAAATACTCGCTTTGATTTCCCATCCTATGGAAAGCACCCAGGTCTCCATTCCCAATTTCTCTACAGAGCCTGACAGAAATGGAAAACTAATCAGGTTAGGAAATTAAATGTGGCAACGTCTGCTGTACCAACTTGTGACAAAAGAATAAAACATTAGCTCAGTGAGCTGACTTGTGTGAAATTCCTTTTCTTGGCTAAAGTTTGACTGTATTCAATTTACAAACATGTTAACCAAGAAAAGAAGCAAAAGTCAACCAACAGCTGCAAAAAGCTGACATGAACCCCCAAAACAGCCAAAATCTCAGAAACAATACCATACGACGTGAAGTGAGGACCTACACTGAGGACTGGATCTTGTTCCCCTCCCAACATCGGGCTCTGTTGCGGGTGTTGGTGGGGGGTGTGCGCGGAAGATCGGAGCGACAGCGGACCACACTGGGATTGCCGGGCCCAAGCTTACCGGTGGTGGGGAAGCTTTGTGGCAGCCCCTCCGCCGCTGTGCAATGGGACTCAACTTTACATATTTAAATTAGCTGTTTCCATTAATTAAAATCTAATCTGCAGCCATCTTACCACAGTTCCGGATCTTCAGCGCGACGGGTGGAAGTCCCGCCTCGGGCCAATTGAAGCCTGGGGATCCGTAAAATACAGGACGGATCCCCAGGCTGGACGGGAGTGGGATCGGCACCGACATTTACGTCGGAGTCCGGCTCCCGTCCGCCCAGCGTAAAATTCCGGTCGTTGTGGCTGCACCGGCTGAAAAACAATCTGCCGATTCTAATACCATCTTCCAGCATTTGGTCCGTGGTCCTGCAGATTAAGTCACTTGAGGTGCATATTCAGACTCCTTTTTAATGAGATGAGGGTTTCTGCCTCAACTATCCCTTCAGGCAGTGAGTTCCAGACCCCCACCACCCTCTGGGTGAAAAGGTTTTTCCTTATTTCCCCTCTAATTATTCTACCAATCACTTTAAAACTATGCCTCCTCGTCACTGACCTCTCTGCTAAGGTGAATAGACCCTTCACCTCCACTCTATCCAGGCCCTTCAAAATTGTGTACATTTCAATCAGATCTCCCCTCAGCCTTCTCTGTTCTAAAGAGAACAACGCCAGCCTATCCAATCTTTCCGCATAGCTGCATTTTTCCAGTCTTGGCAACATCCTCATAAATCTCCTCTGTACCCTCTCTAGTGCAATTACATCCTGTTATGAAGTGACCAGAACCACACACAGTACTCAAGTTGTGGCCTAACCAATGAGTTATACAGTTCCAGCATAACCTCCCTGCTCTTGTATTCTACTCCTCAGCTATTAAAGGAAAGGATTCCGTATGCCTTCTTAACCACCTTATCGACCTGTCCTGCTACCTTCAGGGATCTGTGGACGTTCACTCCAAGGTCCCTCACTTCCTCTACACTTCTCAGTTTATTCCTTTGCCTTGTTTGACCTCCCCAAATGCACCACCTCACACTTCGCCAAATTGAATTCCATTTGCCACTTATCTGCCCATCTGACCAGATCATCAATATCTTCCTGCAGCCTACAGCTATCCTCCTCACTATCTACCACACTGCCAATTTTTGTGTCGTCTGCAAACTTCTTGATCATGCCCCTACTTTTAAGTCCAGATCGTTCATATATACCACAAAAAGGGGACCCAGTACTGAGCCCTGCGGAATGCCACTGGAAACAGCCCTCCAGTTGCTAAAACAGCCGTCAGCAATTAGGGTTCTGAAGAAGGGTCGCTGACCTGAAACGTTAACTCTACTTCTCTCTCCACAGATGCTGAGTATTTCCAGCATTTCTTGTTTTTATGTCAACAATTACCCTTTGTTTCCTGCTACTGAGCTAATTTTGTATCCACCTTGCTGCATTTCCCTGGATCCCGTGGGATTTTTTTTTAAAAAACCAGTCTGCCATGTGGGACCTTGTCAAAAGCCTTGCTAAAATCCATGCAGACCACATCAACTGCACTACCCTCGTCTGTCTTCCTTGTTACCTCTTCAAAAAATTTGATCAAGTTGGTCAAACAAGATCTTCCCTTGACAAATCCATGCTGACTATCCTTGATTAACCTGTTGCTTTCTAAGTGACAGTTTATTACTGTCTCTCAGTATAGATTCCAATAATTTGCCCACTACAGAGGTTAGACTGATTATTCAGTCTATCCTTTGCTCCCTTTTTAAAAAGAGGTACAACGTTAGCAGTTCTTCAATTCCCCGGCACCACTTCTATATCCAGTGAGGACTAGAAAATGATGTTCAGACCTCCTGCTATTTCCTCTCTAAGCTTCTTTTAACAGCCTAGGGTACATTTCATCTGGTCCTGGTAATTTATCAACTTTCAAGGATGCTAATCCCATTAATACTTCCTCTCTTCCTATGTTTATCACATCCAATACTTCACACTCCTCCTCAACTACAATATTTGCAACGTCCCACGCTTTTGTGAAGACAGACGCAAAGTATCCATTAAAAACCATACCAACATCTTCCGCCCCTACACATAGATTACCTTTTTGGTCTTTTATGGGCCCTACTCTCTCCTTAGTTACCCTCTTAATCTTAATGTATCGATAAAACATCTTTGGGCTCACCTTGTTTTTGTTAGCCAATATTCTTCCATGCCCTCCCTTTGCTTTCCTAATTTCCTTTTTGATTTCACCCCTCCACTTTCTACACTCCTCTCGGCTTTCTGTAGTATTGAATTCTCGGTGTCAGACATAAGCTTTCCTTTTCTGCCTTATCTTACCCTGTCGGCTCCTTGACATCCATAGGGCTCTAGATTTGGCCATCTCAGCCATTTACTTTGTGGGAACCCCTTGAATCTCCCCTTTGAATGCCTCCCACTGTTCTGACATTGATTTACCTTCAAGTAGCTGTTTCCAGTCCACTTTCACTGAAGCACTCCTCAGTTTAGTAAAATTGGCCTTGCCCCAATTGAGGACTCTAAATCCTGTTCTATCCTTGGCCTTTTCCACAATTATGTTAAAACTGTCTGAATTATGATCACTCCCACCAAAATGCTCTCCCACTGCCACTCCTTCCACCTGCCCAGCTTCATTTCCTAAAACGGAGTCTAAAACTGCACCCTTTCTTGTTGGACTTGCTACATACTGGCCAAAAATGTTCTCCTGAATGCACCTCAAAAATTCTGCTCCCTCAGTTCCTTTCACGCTAAAACTATCCCAGTTATTATTGGGGTAGGTAAAATCCCCTATTGCTACCCGATTGTTAGAACCATAGAAGAATTACGGCACAGAAGGAGGCCATTCAGCCCGTCGTGTCCGCGCCGGACAAAAAATCTAGCCGCCCAATCTAATCCCACTTTCCAGCACCTGGTCCATAGCCTTGCCGGCCACAGCACTTCAGGTGCATGTGCAGGTACCTTTTTAAAGAATTGAGGGTTTCTGCCTCCACCGCCGTTCCAGGCAGTGAATTCCAGACACCCACCACACTCTGGGTGAAAAAGTTTTTCGCAATGTCCCCTCTAATCCTTCTACCAATCACCTTAAATCTGTGCCCCTGGTAATTGACCTCTCTGCTAGGGGTAACAGGCCCTTCCTGTCTACTCTATCTAGGCCCCTCATAATTTTGCACACCTCAATTAAGTCATCCCTCAGCCTCCTCTGTTCGAAGGAAAACAACCGTGGCCTATTCAATCTTTCCTCATAACTGCAACTTTTGAGCCCTGGCAACATTCTTGTAAATCTCCTCTGTACTCTCTCCAGATGTCTTAAGTCCTTTCTGTAATGTGGTGACCAGAACTGTACACAATACTCAACTGTGGCCTAACCAGTGTTTTATACAGTTCCAGCATTACATCCCTGCTTTTGTGTTCTATACCTCGGCCAATAAAGGAAAGCACTCCATACGCCTTCTTAACCACTCTATCTACCTGTCCTGCCACCTTCAGGGACCAGTGGACATGCACTTCAAGGTCTCTCACTTCTTCTACCCCTCTCAATATCCTCCCGTTATTTGTGTATTCCCTCGCTTTATTTGCCCTTCCCAAATGCATTACCTCACACTTACCTGGATTGAATTCCATTTGCCACTTTTCTGCCCACTCAACCAAACCATTGTTATCTTTCTGGAGTCTAGAGCTATCCTCTTCACTATCAACTACACGGCCAATTTTTGTGTCATCTGCAAATTTCCCAATCATGCCTCCCACATTTAAGTTCAAATCATTAATATATACCACAAACAACAAGGGACCCAACACTGAGCCCTGTGGAACACCACTGGAAACAGCTTTCCATTCACAAAAACATCCGTCAACTACTACCCTTTGTTTCCTGGCCCTGAGCCAATTCTGAATCCAACCTGCCACATTCCCCTGTATCCCATGGGCTTTTACTTTTCTGACCAATCTGCCATGGGGGACCTTGTCAAATGCCTTACTAAAATCCATGTAGACCACATCCACTGCACTACCCTTCTTGTTACTTCCTCAAAAAACTCAATGAACTTCGTAAGTCGTGACCTTCCCTTAACAAATCCATGCTGACTATCCCTGATTAATCAGTGCCTTTCTAAGTGGCAGTTTATCCTGTCCCTCAGAACAGATTCTAACAATTTACCCACCACTGAGGTCGGATTGACTGGCCGATAATTATTTGGCCTATCCCTGAGATTTGTCTACATATCTGCTCTTCTATCTCCCTCTGACTGTTTGGGGGTCTATTGTACACTTCCAGCAGTGTGATTGCCCATTTTTTGTTCCTTAGCTCAATCCATATAGCCTTATTTGATCAACCAGCATCTTATCCCTCCTCACAACTGTAATCGGTTCCTTAACCAAAACTGTCACTCCCCCTCCTTTCATATCCCCCTCCCTATCGTGTCTGAAAACCCTGTAACCAGGAACTTTGAACTGCCATTCCTGTCCCTCCTTAAGCCATGCTTCTGTAATAGCTAGATCATACTGCCACGTGTCTATCTGTGCCCTCAGCTCATCTGCTTTATTTCAATGCAAGGAGTATAGCAAATAAGATACCCATGAGCACAGCCAAACTTTTTTTTATTTTCTAACCTTTGTTTCCTCTGTCTTCCAGACTCATTCATTAATTTTCTGCCTTCCATTTTCATTTCTGATTTTGTCCCAAGAGTCTACACTCCGGTCCCCATTCCCCTGCCAAACTAGTTTAAACCCTCCCCAACAGCACTTGCAAAACGCCCAACAAGGAACTCAGGCCTGGCTCTGTTCAGGTGCAACCTGTCCGGCCTGTACAAGTCCCATCACCCCCAGAGCCGGTCCCAATGTCTCAAATCTGAAGCACTCCCTCCTGCACCATCTTTCCAGCCACGCATTCATCTGTCTTATGTTTCTATTTCTGTACACACTTGCGCGTGGCACTGGAAGTAATCCGACGGTAACTACTTTTGAGGTCCTGCTTGCTAATTTCTTACCTAGTTCCCTAAATTCTGACTGCAGGACCACATCCTTCTTTCTACCTATATCATTGGTTCCGATCTGGACCACGACTGCTGGCTGTTCACCCTTCCCCTTCAGGATGCTCTGCAGCTGCTCAGTGACATCTTTGACCTTGGCACCAGGGAGTCAACACACCATCCTGGATTCACGTCTGCGGTCACAGAAATGCCTGTCTGTTCGCCTGACTATAGAATCACCTATCACTATGGCTCTTCCAGTCTTCCCTGTACCCCACTGTGCAGCTGAATCGCCCGCCCACCACCCACTGGTAATATACCAGCAACGGCGGGAGGAGGCCCTTAAGTGGCAGTTAATTGGCCAAGACCATGGCACCATGGGTGGCTCAGGACCCCCAGGAGGCCGCCCTGCAAAACCTGGGGTGACCTCCTTGCGGGCTGGGCCACCTGCACGGACACCCCCACCCCCTCTCCAACCTCACGGGAGCCTCGCCGATTGTTCCTGGCGAGGCCCCACACACACACCTTCATTCTGGGGCCAGCGTCCCTCTTGCTCCTCTCCCTGGCTGCAGTCCCAGCAGTGGCCACCGCTCCCAGTGGTGCTGCTGGGAACGAGAGCTGCCGGCCCGGTTGTTTGGCCGGCAGCTCTTGGAGGTGGGACTTTCTGCCTCAGAAGGGTGAAGTCCCGCCCGAGGCCAATTAAGGGTCTGAGCCACGTAAAATCATAGTGTGGCTTTCAGGACCGGCAGAGGTGGGCTCACCCCCAACTTTTTTGGCTAATGGGCAGGGCCTCCAGCCTAACGTTAAATTCCAGCTGGGGTGTCCATAACTTTCCCTGCAAGGGTATCAAACAATCATTTTCATTGAAGTGGAAAAAATCTAATGTACACAAAAGGGTAGTTTACAACAATGGTGGATTTAGAAATTGCTGAAAAGGAGGAGAGTGCTGAAAGTGTGAAATCTTTCTAGGGGCAAGTTGGAGGCATGTCCTCCGAAGAAAGTTTTGATTTTTGGCTTTTCCTTTTGTGCATTTTCCTGCATTTGAAGTCCATTACAATTCTATCTTTCTAGCAAAATTTCTAGTGGAATAAAAATATTTTAAATATTCTTCTTCTTCTTTGGCCTCCTTATCTTGAGAGACAATGGGTAAGTGCCTGGAGCTGGTCAGTGGTGTGTGGAGCAGCGCCTGGAGTGGCTATAAAGGCCAATTCTAGAGTGACAGGCTCTTCCACAGGTGCTGCAGAAAAATTTGATTGTCGGGGCTGTTACACAGTTGGCTCTTCCCTTGCGCCTCTGTCTTTTTACCTGCCAACTGCTAAGTCTCTTCGACTCGCCACACTTTAGCCCCGCCTTTATGGCTGTCCGCCAGCTCTGGCGAACGCTGGCAACTGACTCCCACGACTTGTGATCAATGTCACAGGATTTCATGTCGCGTTTGCAGACGTCTTTAAAGCGGAGACATGGACGGCCGATGGGTCTGATACCAGTGGCGAGCTCGCTGTACAATGTGTCTTTGGGGATCCTGCCATCTTCCATGTGGCTCACGTGGCCAAGCCATCTCAAGTGCCGCTGACTCAGCAGTGTGTATAAGCTGGGGATGTTGGCCGCCTCGAGGACTTCTGTGTTGGAGATACAGTCCTGCCACCTGATGCCAAGTATTCTCTGGAGGCAGCGAAGATGGAATGAATTGAGACGTCGCTCTTGGCTGACATACGTTGTACAGGCCTCGCTGCCATAGAGCAGGGTACTGAGGACACAGGCTTGATACACTCGGACTTTTGTGTTCCGTGTCAGTGTGCCATTTTCCCACATTCTCTTGGCCAGTTTGGAGATAGCAGTGGAAGCCTTTCCCATGCGCTTGTTGATTTCTGCATCTAGAGACAGGTTACTGGTGATAGTTGAGCCAAGGTAGGTGAACTCTTGAACCACTTCCAGAGCGTGGTCACCAATATTGATGGATGGAGCATTTCTGACGTCCTGCCCCATGATGTTCGTTTTCTTGAGGCTGATGGTTAGGCCAAATTCATTGCAGGCAGCCACAAACCTGTCGATGAGACTCTGCAGGCACTCTTCAGTGTGAGATGTTAAAGCAGCATTGTCAGCAAAGAGGAGTTCTCTGATGAGGACTTTCCGTCCTTTGGACTTCGCTCGAAGACGGGCAAGGTTGAACAACCTGCCCCCTGATCTTGTGTGGAGAAAAATTCCTTCTTCCGAGGACTTGAACGCATGTGAAAGCAGTAGGGAGAAGAAAATCCCAAAAAGTGTGGGTGCAAGAACACAGCCCTGTTTCACGCCACTCAGGATAGGAAAGGGGTCTGATGAGGAGCCACCATGTTGAATTGTGCCTTTCATATTGTCATGGAATGAGGTGATGATACTTAGTAGCTTTGGTGGACATCCGATCTTTTCTAGTAGTCTGAAGAGACCACGTCTGCTGACGAGGTCAAAGGCTTTGGTGAGATCAATGAAAGCAATGTAGAGGGGCATCTGTTGTTCACGGCATTTTTCCTGTATCTGACGAAGGGAGAACAGCATGTCAACGGTCGATCTCTCTGCACGAAAGCCACACTGTGCCTCAGGGTAGACGCGATCGGCCAGCTTCTGGAGCCTGTTTAGAGCGACTCGAGCAAAGGCTTTCCCCACTATGCTGAGCAGGGAGATTCCACGGTAGTTGTTGCAGTCACCTCGGTCACCTTTGTTTTTATAGAGGGTGATGATATTGGCATCGCGCATGTCCTGAGGTACTGCTCCCTCGTCCCAGCACAGGCATAGCAGTTCATGTAGTGCTGAGAGTACAGCAGGCTTGGCACTCTTGATTATTTCAGGGGTAATGCTGTCCTTCCCAGGGGCTTTTCCGCTGGCTAGAGAATCAATGGCATCACTGAGTTCCGATCTGGTTGGCTGTATGTCCAGCTCATCCATGACTGGTAGAGGCTGGGCTGCATTTAGGGCCGTCTAAGTGACAACATTCTCCCTGGAGTACAGTTCTAGGTAGTGCTCAACCCAGCGGTCCATCTGTTTGCGTTGGTCAGTGATTATGTCCCCTGATTTAGATTTGAGGGGGGCGATCTTCTGGATGGTTGGCCCAAGAGCTCTCTTAATGCCATCATACATTCCTCTGATGTTTTCGGTGTCTGAGGCCAGCTGAATATGACTGCATAGGTGTTGCCAGTAGTCGTTTGCGCAGCGCCTGGCTGTTCTTTGTGCAGTGCTTCTGGCTGCTTTAAGTGCTGTGGATGTTAACTCGCTGGGGGCTTTCTTGTAGTTCAACAGTGCAATGCGCTTAGCAGCTATGACAGGTTCCAGCTCTTCATTATGAGGTTGAAACCAGTCTGCATTTCTCCTCGCACTTTTGCCGTAGCTGGTCAAAGCTGACTCATAGATGGCGTCTCTGATGTGGGCCCACTTGGTCTCAGCATCCCCTGTGGGAGTGTTTTGAAGGGCTGACACAAGGGAATTTAGAAATTTTTGTAACAGCTGTGGGTGAGAAATTCTGCTCGTGTTGATGCGCAGGTGGCCCTTCTGTTTGGAATGATGCAACTTCTTTGGTCTGAGTCTAACCTTGCTGCACACCAGGGAGTGGTTGGTGTCGCAGTCCGCACTGTGGAAGCTGCGTGTGATTTGAACACTGTTTAAGGCGGCTCGCCTTGTGACAATGAGGTCTAGCTGGTGCAAACGACGCGATCTTGGGTGCCTCCATGAAACCTGGTGACAGGGTTTAGTGTGAAAGAACGAGTTGGTGATGCAGAGGTTATGATAGGTACACAACTCAAGCAGCCTCTGCCCGTTCTCATTCATCCTTCCAACGCCATAGCGCCCAAGGCAGGAGGGCCATGAGTCATGGTCGGCCCCAACCCTGGCATTAAAGTCCCCCAGCAGGAATAGGTGTTCGGTGTTGGGGATGCTGCTCATGATGTTATGGAGTTCCTCGTAGAACTGATCTAAATATGATTTAACTGATTTAAATATGACTTTAATATAACAGAGTCTAATAAAGGTAATAGGTTACTGCTCTGTGTGAAATTAATGAAAAATGGGGTGTCAAAGGTACCAAATTTTCATACACTATCATCCAAAGTAATTTCTAGGCCACACTGCACCTTAAACACCATCAATAAGGTTTATTTTGTTGCACTGGAAATAAAATGTGTACAAGAACATGCTGTACAGCAATAGGCCAGGAGCTGAATTTTGTACCTGAATGTCTCCAAATTCCGACTTATAATCTATACACACTCAATGGTTATTGATGCAATGCTCACATTTCCCTGTGGAAATTGGACCGTTCTAATATGGAGGGTGCAAGCTCTCTCCCAAGTTATAACACGGTCAACAAAAAAAACTTCAATGCTGCATTCATAGACAAATTAAAAGCAGCTTAAGTTGCAGAAAATAAGTGACTGCAATTCACGCATAAACACTCCAGCTATCATAATCGTAAATGTCAATAAAACCCTAAATATTGGAACATCAGTGTAACTTCCTTAAATAAAACAAAACTCATCACTCAAACTCCACAACCTATTTTACTTCTAAATGCTGTTGATTTTGCAAGTTCAGTGACAGGATTGCTCGACAATTCAAATCATTCATATCTTGCAATTGTTGCAGCCAATTAATTACTTTTGAAGTGTAGTCACTGTTCTTGTGTAGGCAAGGACCCATAAACAACAATGAGCTAAATGACCATTTCATCTGTTTTAGCAGTGCTGGTTGAAGAATAAATACATGCCAAGACATTGGGAGAACTCCTGTGCTCCTTCAGATCGTGTCATGGAATCTTTTATGCCCATCTGAACAGGAGGATGGGACCTTGTTTTAATATCTCATCCTAAAAGGAGCTGTTTAATACTCTCAAACTAGGGAACTGCAATTAGCATCGATGAAAATAAAATTTCACTTGAGGCATCAGACGAGATGCCTTTCAAAATTCTTTTGGGAAAAAATAGGAAGTTTTTAAAATCTGCATTACACCAGTGCTTTGGGGATATATAACTTCCTGATTCTGATTCTTAGAAATCATCAGCAAATCTTAAAACTTCAGTTTGTCTCAGTCGGTTGCACAAAACAAGTATTAGCTTAAAAAGCCTTTGGTTGGCAGAGTTTCAAACCTAAATGTACTAACCTGATGACAGCAAACCTGAACTCTTTCAAGTTTGTAACATCCGTATTGTTGGTAACAGGTAACAGTCTAACAAAACAAAGGATCTTGGTCTTTAACAACAGGTAGAAAGATCTATTACAGCCAGAGGTGCTCTAATTTAGCCCAATGTACCCTATATGACTAAGATGCATTGCTTTAAATAGTACCTAATAAATGTAACAAAACAAATTTGTCAACATGTTTTAAAAAGAGCTTACCTTGCACATATGACAGATTACATGTACTGAAAACTGAACCAGAACCACTTTATGAACTAGCAGTAATAAAAGAATTCTGCAGCTGTGTTAGCCCCTAACCAGAATAGTCTATATGGATTAATGGCTTTGCTATGGCATCATTCTATAAAACAAACTATGTTGGCACCATGACAACTACAAAAATGACTCTAAAATAGTCCCCAAGGAGATTTGCATATCAATCAAATTTCACTACTTAAAGAACTCTGATTTCCATTTTCAATTAATTAACATGGGTAGACATATTGCACAAGCAGAATATTGCATAGGGCCACTGAATATACTGACTCCAATTATAAAATTTATACAAACGTTATTGTCAACAACTTCCTATGCAGTGTCTCAATATGGTGAGGGATACAAATAAATATTTAACAAATATATATATATAAACCTCATTATGGTATGCAGTGCCTCACTTAAAAAATGCATCTGAATTCAGTTTCTTTCGCATAATATAGAATTCCTTCCCCAAAGCACAACTTAAAAAATTAAAAGTTACTAAAAATAAAGTAGTTTTATTATGAAAAGTACTTCCATTTTTTTGTTAAATTGTGAGGACTTGCATTTTAAAATTGAAAAAGGATTCCACAGATGCTGGACTTTTTCTTAAAAAAAGGTCATTGTAAGGTCTTTTGGACTTGGTTTGTAAACAAACCCCACTGGAAGTCACCTGTCTTCAGATAATTACCCAGCAGGGACATTTTAACCTGGGGGAGATGTTTACAGAGAAGTGACAAGGTCAAGATTTAAAGGGGTCAGGAGGCTTGACTCATGAGAATTGGTTTTGGTTTCGCTTTGGACAGGCAGTTGGAGTTTTTAAAACCTGCCAGGAGAGCAGTCACCCTAGCTTAGCCTTTTCAGCCTGACAGCTTCTCCATCTCTTTGAGAAGCACATAAAAGCGAGTGTAAGAGAGAGAAATTGATGCGGCATTCGTCCTGAAAAGTCTGCTTGAAAACCCTGGTGCTGCATCTCTCCCGAGACGCTGGAAAAACCTGCTGGATAAATCCTGGACGCCAAGGGAATTGCTTCTGGGAACGATCCCAGTGACAGCCATCAACACGTATTTGGGATGCCAAACCAAAAAGGGACAACTGACATCTTTCCATATCTTCTCTTTTTTCTTCAAGAATTAGCAAGCATTTGGCCAAACTATTTTTTTCTTTTGTAACAGAGATCGAAATAGGAAATCTATGGCTAATCGGAGTGAAGTGAGTGAGTAAGTGAGGTGAGTGAGCAAGTGAGGTGAGAGTGAGGTGAGTGAGTTGAGTGAGTTGAAAGTGTGCGGTAAAAAGGGAACTTTCATATTTCAATCCGTGTGTTAGTGCTTTGCTTTGTTACTATTAATTCTTATTTTATAAATATAATTTTGTTGTTTATTAAAGAAACCTGGTTGGTGTATTTTATTCTTGGATAAAAAATAGAGTCTATGATTGACTGTATTGGTAACTGGGTAAACATTTAAATATATGTTGTGACCTGTGGAGAGGTGGAACTGGAAAAAACAGTGCACTCCTCCCGCCTGTTGTAACAATATTTTATCCAATAAAGATTACCAATATTTAAATTTACACTAAACTGTTTAATATCACTCAGTGTTTCAAATGCATTTTTAGACCAACATGTTGCTATGTTTGAATGTGCTCTTAAGTTTTGTTGCAGCCCTTTAACATAACTAATAACATTCCCATAGCATTGTCCACAGTTAGTTGATAGATACAAGTTTATCTTATAAAGCAGATGGTGATAAGTGATGGAAGAGACTTCAGCAAAGCACTTCATACAGCCTTCTGGTGGCCACAGCTGGCAACTATATTGTTACAGTTGATGTAGCAAACTATAATGGTAAAGACTGCCAGAAAAGCATGACCAAAATTCTTAACAAGTACTAAGGTCTGTGCACAGGATATATGAGCCTTACACAAATGTTTTAATACAAAGAATAAGGTTTCTGCTTAAAAATATTTAAAATACAGCATTTTATAGTAGCAGTTAAGAAAGCAAATGGGATTTCATAATTTTAAAGAAATTTGTATATCGTAACCTGTACCTTTTTTGAATAAGGTAGTCCTCAAGTATGTCGAGGCAGCGTACCATCTGGGAGAAGATAAGAACTTTGTGACCCCCAGCTTTCATCTTTGGGAGCAGCTTGTCAATTAAGACCAGTTTACCAGATGACTGGATCATTGCTTGTAGATGAAAGACTGGAGCAACTGGACAGTGCATCTCTCTGAATTCTCCTAGAATCTTTTCTTCAGCACCTAGTACCAAAGAGAACATTTATAATCCTGGTCCCATGCTTTTGATTACATTGCTGGATAAATAACCTGCATCATAAAACTCTTACTTCAATCAAATCAACATTACTTTATATGATATAGATTCATAGAGTCATTTACTGCACAGGAGACCTTTCGGTCCGTTACGGCTCTCCATGGAGCTATCCAGTTGTCCCACTCCCCCGCTCGATCCCCGTAGCCCTGCAAGTCTACTTCCTTCAAGTGGCCATTCAACCTGACGTCATTGATTGTCTCCGCTTTTTCCACCTTGTGAGCGTGTTGCAGGTCATTACCACCCGCTGCGTACAAAGGTTCTTCCTCTTATTCTCCCTGCATCGCTTGCCCAAAACATTCAATCTGTGTCCCCTAGTTCTTGAATCACTAGTTAATGGGAACAGTTTTTCCTTGATTAACTTATCTAAGCCTGTCAATATCAAACTGCAACAGCATATTAGTTGTAGATTACATGCTGTAAGCATGCAGCTAACAAGGCTCTGAGACAGCCCATTAAAACATACAACAAATCATTTAACACTACGAACAGGAATAACAAGTCTTCAGAATTCACAATTTATAGAAACCCTTAATTTTAATTAAAGTATGAAGGGTTTAGTTCTTACATGCACACTGGCTTGATGGAAAGCAGCCAGCACTGACACAATGGGTGGTCTCCTTCTGCACTTTCTATGATTTTATGAAACAATGTCAAGTAAACTTGTTTGTTTTTCTGTGAAGTTCGGACAACCATGAGAGTGCATATAAGCAGTATGTCATGTGTTCTGTATTGACGAACATAAAGGTTGCCCAAGCACTTTTTAATTAAGTCCTTGGCCGTGAAAATTGAAAAAGGCAAACTTAGATTGTGAATACATCTTGGCATTGCATTGAATGGGTAGAATAGTTTTTATTAAAAAAAAGACTGTTTAATCAACAGCTCAGATTCTAATTACCCTCCAAAGTTTAGCAAAGCATGCATCAGCCTGGATATTTCCTTAATGAATGCTGATTGAAGAGTAGCGAGTGAAAGGTGAGATGAGCATTTTACACATGCAAAATTACAGTTGCTTTTTAAAAAAAAATTCTTTCATGGGATGTGGGCATCACTGGCAAGGTCAGCATTTGCTGCCCATCGCTAATTGCCCTCAAGAAGGTTGTGATGAGCCTCCTTCTTGAACTGCTGCAGTCCATCTGATGCGGGTACACCCACAGTGCTATTAGGAAGGGAGTTTCAGGATTTTGATCCAGTGACACTGAAGGAATGGCAATATAGTTCCAAGTCAGGATGGTGCGAGAATTGGAGGGGAACCTGCAGGTGGTGGTGTTCCCATACACTGGCTGCCCTTGTCCTTCTAGATGGTAGAGGTCGTGGGTTTAGAAGGTGCTGTGGATGGAGCCTTGGTGAGTTGCTGCAGTGCATCTTGTAGAAGGTACACTGCTGCCACTGTGCTTAAGTTTTGCCATTCTTCAAGTCTGAACAGAGTTTTAGACTCTAGATTTTGGTTCAGGAAGCCAACCACATTGCCATGGTAAGATCATTAAAAGCAATGGAGTCTAATGGCTGAGAAAAATCATACCATAAATTGCAATCTTAGGTAGGCCTGAGGCCTGCAGCCACTATTTTCCTATGTTTTTGCATTTTACTTCTGCTTTGCTCGATTTAAAAAACCTGTATTAAACTTGGTGAATTTTTAAATGTTGCTTTGTAGACATTGATTGTGCGCTGATTAAGTCAAATAATTGATCAATTATGTAATCAATGGTAATCAATAGTAATATTGACAACTATGAACTTGTTTTCCACCCCCCCCCACCCCAAGAACTCTTTCCTTTTGTTTTCATGATGGTCAAAGCAGAACATGCACAGCTGTTTTGTCTAAACTATAGTTTTTCTCTTCTTGAAAATAACAGTTGTTTTCCCATTGTTTAAACAGAAGTCAGTTCTTATGGTATTCAATGACCCTTGAACTATAAGCCAGGACAATAGTTAACCTTGCACATGAGGTGGCCCACTATGGTGCGAAGTCAGAAGATGGAGTTTAATTGATGGACAGTATAACCTAATTGATGACAAGTGAGAGACACCAAAGGATGTGTAAACAGCCTGAACAGCCTCGTAGTGCCTGTGAAAAAAATTTGATAAGGACTCGTCGTCATCAGACTCTTGTTTTGAGTAAGTCTGATGGAGGCCTTGGAAAGCTGGAATGGAGCCAGAAATTGGACTTAAAGGAGCACAGCATTCAACATTTGGGGCTGCAGCCGGAGTGGACTAGTCATCCACTGAAGACCAGGGAGGAAGGGACGTCAATGGAACGACTGACTGGAGAATCCACCTCTGTGCAAGGTTCTCCGGAGACTTGGTGATGTATGTAACAAGGGGGAATGCTGTACCATTTTCAGGAGTTGTCATGAACAGACTAACTTGGGGTGATAGCAGTTGTGCTATATGTTTATTCTTGTCTTTCTATACTCTTTTCCTTCCTTTCTTTTTAATTGCTATCTTTCTTTACTATATTTAATAATTGTTAATAATTACTTAATAAAATTACTGTTTTAACACATTATTTGGTGTTGAGTCACTCATCCCTGTTACAACCAGAGTATGGCTCCGAACCCAAGTGAGACACATGCCCTACACTTATTGTAAACAGATTTATTTAAATTGAAGTTAAATTTGAGCGCCTTTATAGCATGGTACTGGAAAATAACCAAAACCAGGAAGGTCTGAGCTTATTGTAATATTCCTATGATTATGCATTAAACTGCAAATTCTATTATGTAGGATGTTAATACCTCATTACATTCCAATGAACAAAATGTGCAAAACAATTGACTTATTCCACATCTAGTGGTCCCCAATTTTAAAGCATTTTTCTCGAAGAACAAAAGAGCTACTCATCAAAAACAATGAGAAACCTGTTGCCATTTTCTCACCCAAACCATTCTGCAATGCAAAGTAAAGGCTCTCTGAATGCAATGGAGGTTAACTAGTTCTCGGAAGTATTAATGCTTTGAAGTTTTCCCTCTTTCTAGCATATGAAGCTTCACACACCAAGAAGCCACATTCTACTATATCACAGTAGAGTAGATCAGTGCTTTAACCAACTAAACCCCGAGACATCACTTCCAACTTGGTCAAAAAGAGATTTCTCAAGTATGAAATCCTTCTCTACACATTGCAATTCACAAACACCATTAAACATGATTGGTAATTGAAAGACTTTAGGAACACAATATTGTAGAAATTACTTATTGCCAATAACATTTGCAGGGAACAAATGCTTATAACTTTATAAGATGGAAAGTGGGTATAGAATAAAGAAACTTAAATGCAGTAATTTGTGAGATAACAAAGGTTTCTAGTTAATGCAGAATTAGATCTAGAAAAAGTAGTTTCTAATTTGTATTTTTTCAACATTTACAATCACAGATGGAGGATTGGTTAACAGTCAGGAAGCAAAGGGTAAGGATAAATGGAGCATTTTAAAGTTGGCAGGCTGTAACCAGTGGAGAGCTGTAAGGATCAGTGCTGGGGCCTCAGCTATTTACAATCTATATTAATGATTTAGGCAAAGAGGCAGAGAATAATGTATCCAAGTCTGCTGACGATACAAACCTAGATGGGAATATAAGGTGTGAGGAGGACACAAAAGGGCCACAGAGATAAGTTAAGTGAGTAGGCAACAAGTTGACAGACCGAGTATAATGTGGGGAAGTGTGAAATCAAAAGAATAGAAAAGCAGAATACTTTTTAAAAAGGTGTGAAACTTGTAAATGTTGATGTTCAGAGAAGCTTGGGTATAGTCGTATAAGGAACACAAAGTTAGCATGCAGGTACAGCAAGCAATCAGGAAGGCAAATGGCATGTTGGCCTTTACTGAAAGGAGATTAGAGTACAAGAATAAGGAAGTCTTCCTGCAATTATATAAGGCTTTGGTGAGATGACACCTGGAGTACTGTGCACAGTTTTGGTCTCCATACCTAAGAAAGGATATACTTGCCTTAGAGACAGTACAGTGAAGGTTCAGTAGATTGGTTCCTGGAATGAGAGGGTTGTCTGATGATGAAAGTTGAGTAAATTGGGCCTATACTCTCGGGAATTTAGAAGAATGAGAGGTGATCTCATTGAAACATACAAGATTCTGAAGGGGCTTCTCAGGGTAGACACTGAGAAGTTGTTTCCCCTGGCTGGGGAATCTAGAACATAAGGGCAGAGTCTCAGGATAAGGGCTTGATCATTTAGGACTGAGATAAGACGAAATTTTTCACTCAGAGGGTTGAGAATCTTTTGAATTCTGTACCCCAGAGGGTTGTAGATGCTCCATCATTGAATATATTCACGGCTAAGATAGACAGATTTTTGATCTCTCAGGGAATCAAAGGATATGGACAGCAGGCATGTAAGTGGAGTTGAGGCAGAGGATCTGTCATGATCGTAATAAATGGTGGAGGAGGCTCGAGGAGCCGTATCATCTACTCCTGCTTCTATTTATGCTCTTATGCGACAGAATAGGTATTCTAGTCATAATGACGGTCCTTGTATCCAAGGATTTTCTCCCTCGCATTGCAACTATTGTCAAATCTTTATTGGGGTACCTTAACGAGCAAAATGAGCACTTGCCAGTGTATCATTTTCAGTTTGCCATTGGATGGCACCGAAATGACAAAAACATTTAGTTATGAACCTACTCTCCAACTTGGAAAAAAAAACAAATGCAATTTCAAAAAACTATAGTCTGGCAGGAAAAAAGGGCTAGAAAGCCAAGTTCAACTGTATAGCTGTAAATTGTAAATACAGCTAACGTTGATCAAGCTAATTTATTGATACCCTTTGCTCTTAAAACTCACTTTTTTTGCAGAGGGATGATCAATATAACACTTCCTGAGATATCAGGGGATAAACAGGTACAGATCTATCAAAGTTTTATATATATATATATATATATATATAGGCATACTATTTAAATAGTACATTTCTACTTCATTGCAAACATCAAGAATAAAAATGGAGTTCGAATGTATAAAAAGTTGACTTCTATTAATCTTCCCACCACTTATAAAACCCTGCCTTTAGGAGCTGAAAAAAGCATTGGTGTGTCATGAAATTTTTACCTGGTTTTTCTGAGAAAAAGAGAAATGATTTGCCTCACTAACAATTTAACTTAATACAACTCAGTGCTGTTTTAAAGGTTAGTTGGACTGGTATACCAGTTTCACCCACTTTCAAAATGACATACTGACAGACAAAACCTTTTAGGAAATTTAGTTGAGAAATAAACCCAACAATAATGAAATTCTAAAATTATTGAAATTACATATTGGCAATAACCGACACAGGCCTAGGTTCAGGAAAATAGAAAAGTCGTGATATTCTGAGGTTCCTGAAGAGAAAACTTCTTTACCATAAGATGAACAGAGCTCAAAAATAAAATCCACCATTTCCAACAGAAGAGAGTGATTAAATAAAACAATAATTTCAAAAAGGTATGCAAATGCTTACCTTTTATAAGATATGGGTGATTACAGCACTTCCTGAGCTCCATCATGGTGTTTACCAGGTTAGGCACATTTGCCTGACCAGCTCCTTTGGATAGGAAGGCAAAGTTTCTTTCTAGGATTGCACGATAGTATTTCTTCTGAATGTTGGTTAATTCTACTTCAATAATAGTCTCCTGTTTGGGAGCCAGCTTCTTTTCCACATCCTCCTTCAGTCGCCGCAGCATCATAGGCTTCAATATTGCCTGAAGCTTTTGCACCTTAAAAGAAAATCATGCACATAGTTATGTGATGATTCATCTTTGTTTACATGAACAGACTAGGATAGACAAGTGCTTACAATCAAGCGTTGCATCCAAATGAAATCAGAGACCTAAAGAACAATATTAGATTAGATTAGAGATACAGCACTGAAACAGGCCCTTCGGCCCACCGAGTCTGTGCCGAACATCAACCACCCATTTATACTAATCCTACACTAATCCCATATTCCTACCAAACATCCCCACCTGTCCCTATATTTCCCTACCACCTACCTATACTAGTGACAATTTATAATGGCCAATTTACCTACCAACCTGCAAGTCTTTTGGCTTGTGGGAGGAAACCGGAGCACCCGGAGAAAACCCACGCAGACACAGGGAGAACTTGCAAACTCCACATGGGCAGTACCCGGAATCGAACCCGGGTCCCTGGAGCTGTGAGGCTGCGGTGCTAACCACTGCGCCACTGTGCCGCCCTCAAACGTAATGAACTATAGATCTAAATGCATTAGAAAGGCGCACCAATAGACAAGGAAAGGGGAAAATGTTTTAACAAAGTGTAGCAGTCAACTCTGAAAAAGTGCTGCTTCAATAGCTTCATACTATAGTACGCACTGAATAAATAGTGGCTCCATAGAACTGCCCGTGTAACAAGTATTTAAGAGATCTCTTCCTATTTGAATATATCTTTGTTCACATTTGTTAAGCACCTATGCTTAATAATGTACTTAAAAATCATTTTCATAGTGCAATCCAACATACTATTCATGATCATTTGGTCAGTGATGGCCTTTACTGTACCCTCTCAGTCTGGTAACACTAGCAGCTTGAATTATACAGCGAGTTTATTCATCAGCCGAATGCACACATGGAAGTCAAATCTAATTGAAGTACAAAAAAGGTCAGAAGAAGCAGCAACTCTAAGTAGGGGCAATCAGATTCACTACTTGTGGGTGTCTTTTACATTGGCCTCCACTGAACATTCAGCTGTGTTCTGTACACATCAGTGGTCATGCTCTGCACCACAACCTTGACGGGTGCTCTAAAACAGGTGACAGTGTCCATTGTCAGTGCACGAAAATTATAGCTACGGTCTTGGAGGATGAAACAGGGTCCAGCTATTCAACTGAAAAATAGGAATGGCTCTATATGTATTGCAATGCAAGATACACTGAGGATATCACTCCAGATATGGACAAATTGTTGACAATTTATTGCATCCAGACATCTGTCTTTGAGCTTTCTGCAACTCCAGCACAACAGTAATCCCACATATACGCTTGCTTAGAGAAGCTAAAAAAGTGTTTCTTCTCTATCTAGTCCCTACTGCATCCAACAAGTCATCTTAAGTAATAAATTTCAAACAACCACTCACCATTACAATCTAGAACACAGACACTAGTAGACAGAAGTCAGACCACCAGTCATCCAGATTATCTCAATGGCTTCAATTTGAGAAGTAACAACTCACAAGTATGATATTCTATTATGGCCTTAAGTGATGCCTGATTAGCCAATGTAAAAACAGCTGGGAGATCAATAATGGCCACGTCAGTTTCTGGACTGGCAAACAAAATTCAAGAATGAAGTGTTTAGGCTTCAACTGTCTTTATTCAACTGAGTTAACTTCAGTTTGACATATGGACTATATCAAAAGAAATCTACTTTTGAAGCACTTTATCACCAGCAATGTCAATCTTGTTCAAGTAATCGGACTTTTTTTTTTTAAAGTGTGAAACTGCAGAGATAGATGATTCAAAATAAATGCTTCACTTGGGTAGGGTAAATGTTCGAAGGGGTAAGATTACTGATTTTTTTCCCAATAATTTCTATACCAAACACTAAAAATATAAATCAAAAGGTAACTGAGATCCTAGAACGGCATTTTGAAACATTGCTCTGTTTTATTTTGCGTTGATATCGCTCGTTAACTAAATAATATTAAAGGTTTTTCCCTTTTTAAAAAAAATACAGAACAGATGTGACTAATTATTCATACTGTTCATAATAATCACATTATTCAATAACCATTCCACTATTCTATAATAACCGTAAAAATATAACTACTCTATAACATAATAATGATACAATCAAACGAAGACAAATAGACAATTAATGACTTTACTGACATTTAACAGACTCCTGCAACAGAAGCTCATGACTGGTTTTATTTTTGGTTACAAGACTGCATAATACCATCAAAAATTAAGTAATCAAGACGACAGCCCTTAACTAACACGGGAATTACTGTATGTATGGTTTTACATACCTGTGCTTCACTCTTTAGGTCTCCAAATTCCTGCATGAATGTGACTTCTGATGAGAAACGTAGGGGCTCCAAGAAGTGAAGCAAACTAAACAATTCCTCCACGGTGTTCTGCAGAGGAGTTCCCGTAAGAAGCACCTTGTGTTCCTGGATTGAAGTAGAAATATTTGTACTTTTTCCATCCCATTTCATGAGCCACAGATCAGTAAAGTAATATTCAGCTTCTTCCCTTTGCCATGATCTTTTCCCCAGTTACAGCCTGACATCTACACCACCCCTCCCCAGGGAGGTGGAAGGCTGACACTGCTGACAGTCACCTCCTCCAATATCAATGGTACTAATAACCTTGATAAGCTGGTTTTATTTGTATGGCCCTGGCTGAAGCAATTTGGTCTGTTAAAAGGTATGATTAAAAAAAAAGTCTCTTTTCTGCCATTTTGATAATGCAGTAAAATAAAATGAAAGCAGTAGTTGGGCTACTTTGGGCTAGTTGCCAAAAGAAATGTTCAGTGACAGCATTGGCGGTTTAATAAAAATACTTTGTTCCATTCCTTTTGGGAGCTTAAACTATTGTCTATAAGATGCTATGTGTAATGTGACTAAACAATTTAAGAGCTGGAAGCTTCTCACTGAAGATTTTAATTTGGGTATCAATTATAAGAAATTAAATATGATTTTTTAAAATCTTACTTATCCACCTTATTAGGCACTCAATATTATTTAATAATTAAGCTTATCAGCAGAAAGCAACAAAATAAAAAGGGTAAAATATCACAAGCACAAGCTAAATTGCCCAGAGCTGCTACATCTGGATTAGACTTTGAAGTCTGCTTTGGTTGGATTTCTGGTATAACCAACATATTATACAACACACTATAATTTTTCACAAATTTTAATTTTTCACAAACTTTATTAACACACCAGATTCATGATTTTCAATCCCTCCAGTAGCTTGCAATTTTTATTCTTCAGTCTGTGGGCCTCATCAATGATCACACAACGCCACTCAATCACATTCAACTCTGGACAGCCACCCAGGATCATCTCAAAAGTAGTTATCATGGCGTGGAACCTGTATGTTCCCCGAAGGATCCGGCCCTAAGATTAACAAAAATCATGGAGAGATCAACATCCTGCTTGGACACTAGACATGTGATAAAACAATGTTCCATACAAAGCAAGTAGGTCTGTAATTCAAATCACTAAATGGCCTGAGCAATCATTTTACTTTTACATCCTCCCCAGGAAAGTTCCTACCAATTATAATAAAACCAGTGAGTTCTCCAAAAGAATGTCCTTTGCACAGAATTTTACACAAAATCCTTTAGAGAAATGCTCATTACTACAGTAATCCCTCACTGAAACACTCAGATGGACTATCCCACAGTCTGAAAGAATAATCCAAAATGATCATTCATTACTACAGAAGCAAAATACTGCAGATGCTGGAAATCTGAAATAAAAATAGAAAATGCTGGAAATACTCAGCAGGTCAGGCAGTATCTAATTCTGATGAAGGTTTTACGACCAGGTGAGAAAGGTGTCTAGGGGACCATCTCAGCCGTCACCTGGTCTTACCGTAACAGGGTTTAATTTTAAACACACCGTGTTTTTAGCTCCCCCTTGGTGAATCCTGGTTCACTGCTTTCCAATTATAAGGCACAAACAAGTTTTCTTAGGTTTAAAGAAGAAAAGATGAAACTTATGAAACTTGAAAAACTCTGAGTCGATTGACGCCTGTGAATACACTACGCGCCCACGCCAGCATGCATATGCGATACACACATGCAAATAGAGACAGAAAAATAAAGTGGAAAAGTTTCAGGCAATATCTGAAGAGTTTTTGTTATGGTTCTTTGAGCTCATTGTAGAGTCCTTGATTGTAGGTAGATCTTGCTTTTCATGGAGCCCAGTATTATTCTTAAACATTGTTCGCTGTAGGAGACTTTCCTCTCTTGGGGTTCGTGTGTCTTCAGTAGATTCAGAGGCTTGTGAGAAAGAGATGGGATCAGACAGGAGAGATCTTCTCACTCCAGGAGCAAACAGTCTTTCTCATTTCAAAAACTCTGTGACTAGTTCAAAAGATCCTGGAACAGCCAGTTAGTCATGTGACCAGCTGGTCCAACCAGTCCCGGCCCCTGTGGATTGCATCACCCCAGCAGGCCCTGGAATACGCTTCCCACCCCCTCACTGTCCAGTGAAGAACATCCATTGTGGGTTGAATACATCAGGGAATGGTCCTTTGTCTACACAAGCAACGTCTGTTTGTATGCAAATGTTTTTTCAGCCACAGCTGATCTGTTCAACAAGTCATTTCCTCACTCCAGCAACAGTTCAAAATCAATGTTCATATGACAAAACCAATGTGCCTCATTCTTGGCAGGTGGGGGCCTGCATGACAAAGGTTATTAACTGGAAACATTAACTCGGGTTCTCTCTCCAGAGATTCTCAGTCTGATCTCAGAGCCAACAAATCCAATGTTCTGGAACAATTGCGTTTGATTAGGTAACAAAGAAAAACATGAAAGACAAATGCAAAGGAAACATTAACAGGAAGGTCAAAGCCTTCATATCAGGCATGGTGCTGTATGCTGCTACATTATTTACAGCTTCAATTCTACAAGTTCACTTGTTCACTTACATATTTTCCAACACTACGACAGAGAGGTTTACTAAATTTTAGTACATTTTAAAATGCCCAGTGAATTTGTGGTCGAAGTATGATTATTGATGAGTATTAGAATCTCTTCCACTTTTCGCATCCATTGTCAGCTACAAGCATGGGTCAGATCCAGAGGAAAGATCCTTTTATATTTTTGCAACTTCCGGTCTAGTCTCACCTGCAGACTTATACGATATTGATCACAATCCTACAACGAACATCGCATTACTTGAGGGGGGTTCAGCAAAGGGCAACTAAAACCTTGGACAAAGTACCAAACTATGAGGAGAGCCTACAGAAAATGGAATGCTTACTCTGGAAAAACATAAGAACATAAATAGGAACTGGAGTAGACCATTCAGCTCCTCGAGACTGTTCCACCCTTCCATGAGGTCATGGCTGATCTTCTACCTCAGCTACGCCTTTCCGCACTATCTCCATAACCCTTGGTTCTCCAGTATCGAAAATCTGTCAGTCAATCATTGACTTGAATATGCTCAACGACAGTGTCGACAGCTCTCTGCAGGAGCCCTAATTTTGTGCAATAACTTCTTGTACAGAAACTTATTGAATGCTTTTTAAGAATCCAAATACACTACAGCCACTGGTTTCCCCCTTATCCACCCTACTACTTACAACCTCAAAAAACTATGATTTGTTAAACACTATTTCCCTTTCATAAATCTGTGTATCTACCCAAACATATGATTTTCTATGTGCTCTCTTACCATGTCTCTAATAATAGATTCTAGCATTTTCACTACTACTTAGATCAGGCTCACTGACCTATTGTTCCTAGTATTCTCGTCCCCTCCTTTCTTGAATAGCAAGGTTCCATTTCCTATTTTCGAATTCACAGGGACCATTATAAATCCAGGGAATTCTGCAAGATCAAAACCAATGCATCCAGTTTCTCTGTACCCACTTCTTTTAAAATCCTAAGGTGTAGACCATCAGGTTCAGGGGATTTGTTGGCTTTTAGTCCCATGATTTGCTCCAGTACTTTTTTTTTTACTAAAACTAATATCCTTGAGCGTTCTCATTTTCACTAGATCTTTGGGTCCCAATTACTTCTGGAATGCTTTTTGTGTTGTAGGATGAGTTTATTTTATCGGACTGTTAGAACTTAGTTGTCATATCCTTAAGTATGACGGTTAAAATTATATTCCATATCTAACAACCACAAAACATCTTGGGAGCAGCACGTTCTGGAACCAACCAGACAGCAAGTTATATTAGACTTGTATAATGTGACAGGATTAATTAATGACCTCAGAGAAAAGACACCTCTAGGTAGCAGCGACCACAATCTGACTGAATTTTACATCCAGTTTGAAAGAGAGAGGAGTGTGGTCTAAGACTAATATTTTAAACTTAAATAAGGGCAACTATAGGGCATGAAAGCTGAGCTAGCTGAAGTGAAGTGGGTTACTAGGCTTGGAGATGGATCAATAGAGAAGCAGTAGCAGACATTTAAGGGGATATTTCAGAATACAGAGTGGCGCAGTGGCTAGCACCGCAGCCTCACAGCTCCAGTGACCCGGGTTTGGTTCTGGATACTGCCCGTGTAGAGTTTACAAGTTCTCCCTGTGACCACGTGGGTTTCCGGCGGGTGCTCCGGTTTCCTCCCACAGCCAAAGACTTGCAGGTTGATAGGTAAATTGGCCATTGTAAATTGCCCCTAGTGTAGGTAGGTGGTGGGGATGTGGTAGGGAATATGGGATTAAAATGGGAATATGGGATTAGTATAAATGGGTGGTTGTTGGTCGGCACAGACTTGATGGGCTGAAGGGCCTGTTTCAGTGCTGTATCTCTCTATGACTCTAATACTCAGAATAAGTATATTCCTACTATAAAGAAAAATTCTAAGGGGAGGACACACCATCCGTGGATAACTAAAGAAGTTAAGGAAAGCGCCAAACTTAATGAAAAAGCATATAATTGTGCAAAGATGAGTGGCAGGTCAGATGATTGGTCAGAATATAAAGAGCAGAGAGAATGACTAAAAGGGTAATCAGGAGAAAGAAATTAGAATATGAAAGGAAGCTAGCTAGAAATGTAAAAATGGATAGCAAGAGTTTCTACAGGTATTTAAAAAGGAAAAGAGTAAGTAAAGTGAGTGTTGGTCATCTAGAGAGTGAGAATGGGGAGTTAATAGTAGATAATAAGGAAATGATGGATGAAATGAACAAATATTTTGCTTCTGCCTTCACTATAGAGGATACTAAAAACATTCCAGTAATAGCTATAAATCAGGAGGTGGAAGGAAGAGGGGAACTTGGTGAAATTACAATAACCAAAGAAGCGGTACTGAGCAAACCAATGGAGCTGCGGGCTGACAAGTCCCAGGGACCTGATGGGCTTCATCCTAGAGTCTTAAAAGAGGTGGCTAATGAGGTAGTAGATGCGTTGGTGTTAATTTTTCAAAATTCGCTATATTCTGGAAAGGTTCCATCAGACTGGAAAGTAGCAAATATAACCTCTCTATTCAAGAAGGGGGATGGAGGCAGAAAACAGGTAACTATAGGCCAGTTAGCTTGATGTCTGTTGTGGGGAAGGTGCTGGAATCGATTAAGGAGGCTATAGCTGGGCACTTAGAAAAACTCAAGGTAATCGTGAATAGTCAGCATGGTTTTGTGAAAGAGAAATCATGTTTAGGCAATTTGTTGGAGCTCTTAGAAGGAGTAACATGCACTGTGGTAGAGGGGAGCCCGCTGAACGCAACTGCTGGCCCCTGCCCTTTGCTAAGTATCACAATTTTGTGCTTACTGTGGAAAAATTAATAAAGCTTGCAAAAACACCCTTGTATCCGTGTAGTTTTGTAGCAAGTCTGAGCTGGAAGTCCCTTTTAGATCTGCTCTCCCAACTTAGTCTGTAATTGTAATTGACAAGTCTTACAATTAAACTAAAGCAAACGCCAGATCTTACAATGTCTTCTACTGCAAAGACAGATACAAAGTATTCCTTTCATGTCAATTTCCTTATTCCACATTATAATTTCCCCTTTCTCTGTGTCTAAGAGACCCATGTTTACTCTCACTAATCTCTTCCTTTTTACCTACCTGCAGCAGTTTTTACAATTTATTACTTCTCTTGCTAGTTTACTCTATTCTATTTTCATGATCAATTTCTTGGTGATCCTTTCTGAATTTTAAAATTTTCGCAAACCTCAATCTTACTACTCTTTTTCGCAACATGCTTGTCTAAACTTTGCAATTATGCAATTTACCACATCACAGCCGCTACCAGGGGGCCTAGAAACAACTCCGGCTACAGTCTGAAGTATTTTTCTATTCTTGGGCTGAATTTTACCGGCCCCTTGACGTTGCAGGTCGCGGTACAGGGGCCGGTAAAATCCTGTGGAGAGAGGCCTGCCTCGAACTGTGATGTTTAGAAGGGCTCACCGCAAATTACCGGCGGCGGGGGGACCTCGGTGTGGCCCTCCTGTCGCACAGCGGTGGTATCCCAATTACAATATGTTAAACGGTGCTTACCTCTGCAGCTTATGCAGCCCGCCGCCTCGCCATTGACACTTCCGGATTTTTCGCTGAACGGGCAGCCGTCACGTGCCATCCCGTTCACAATTTGAAAAGCCGGCAGGTCCTCAGAGGCAGAAGTTACTTTCAGGGGTCTCACACTGCATTCTTAAAGGGAGGAGGGAGGGAGGGATTACAGGGGTCCCACTCTGCATACTGGAAGGGAGGAGAGAGGGGGATACATAGGTGTCCCACTTTGCATTCTTAAAAGGAGGGGGGGGGGGGAAAAAGGGGAATTACAGGGGTCTCATTCTGCATTCGTAAAGGGAGGGGGTCTGGGATTACTGGAGGGAAAGCTCTGCTGGCATGAAGGGATGTACTGTGTACCCTCCCTCCGTTAACTGTGTACACTGTGTTTGTTCGTGTTTGTGAAGGAGCAATGGCACACTAGGCACCTTGTGTGTGGGGAGGGTGCCAGAAAGGGCAGGAGCATTAAGTTAAATGGATGGTGGGGGCAATCGATTCAGCTGGTAGGATCTTGATTTGGTCATGCTGTGCCACTCTGAGTGTTGGCCAAGATGGCAATGCCTTGGTACGCCACATAATTGATCCAGGAAAGCAGCTGTTGTAGCCATCAACACCAATCCCTGCCCTGTTGGGAATCTCGAGTACATGAAGGGTTCAACTTTATTTATCACACGGAAATAGGTATGGCTCATCCTACATTGTGCTATCCTCTGCTCGTGAGGATCTGTATGTGCCAGAAGCAATACCAACAGGCAGGTGCGATCCATGTAGAGGCCCCCGGTCGTCAGCAGTAGTCCCCAAGGGGAGCTCGCCATTACGATTGCCGTGCATCTACAGGCCCCACATGACATGCCATCGGATGTCAAAGCACCAGTGTCAGAGGCGATTGCGCATGTCGAGAGGGTGGCGACACGTCTCTGTGCCCTGCTCAAAGATACCTGCAGCCCATGGGCTCCGGTGGACATCCTATGCCTTTGTTCCTCATTGTGGCAGCGGTTCCCAAGCCTGACGCCTCTGCAGCTTTTTAGAGGCCCACCAGAGACCTTTGTGGGGTCACACAGTCAGCAGTGCACCGCTACATCAAGGAGGTCACCAATGTCCTGCACCAGAGGGCGAGTATGTCCACTTCAGGATGGACTCTCTCAGCCAGGCCCAGAGGGCCGTCGGTTCTGGCATCATTGCCGGAGAACCATAGGTTGTAATGTTCATAGACTGCACTCACGTGGTCATCAGGCCTCCCGCCAGGCTACCACCTGCAAATGTCACCATTAAAGAAGTCCTCTCAATCTAGGTGAAGCTGGTATGTGATCACCGCAGGTGCTTGCTGCAAATGTGAGACCTCTTCTCAGGCAGCTGCCATGACACCTGGGTCTAGCGCCAGTCCCAGCTGCCACTGCTGTTCACTGAACTGGCTCAGATGGAGGGGTAGCTTCTTGGAAATAAGGGCTATCCTTTGCAGACATGGCTCCCGACGCCGGTGGGAGACCTCACCACTGCTGCAGAGGAGAAATACAATGCCAGCCACTGAGCTACATGAGCCACCATTAAGGAGGTGATTGGCATGCTTAAAGAGTGCCTCCAATGCCTGTACGGATAGGGTGACGCCCTGTGCTACAGGCCGAAAAGGCCAGCACCTTTCTTTGCTGCTCTGCACAACTATGCACCCAATAGGGGCCAGGCCTGGCAAGATGAGGAGAGACGTCAACAGGATTCCTCCTCGGACTAGGAGGACGCTGAGGACCCACAACATGAATGATGCATGGGAGGGCAGATGACACCCAGGCTTTCCACGCAGGCCTAGCAGTGAGCTAGGGACGTACAGCAGTGGCTTATCGGACAAAGGCTGTCTGCTCCATAGGAACAGACATGAACCCTGCAAGCCACACATCACCCTCGCTCATCTGCTATGCACCAGTCCACATCTGCAGCATCCTTGTGTAAACCATTAGAGGCAGCAGCTGACTGAGCCAATGCCCATGTCACTGCATCTGTGGAGATGCTCATGAGTAATGGTGGCATGGCAATGATGTTATTGCATACGTTGGCTCCCCTGAAGGATCAAAGGGATGTGACATTTGCACGACATGCTGGCGTACATCATTTGTACAGAGAAAAGGACACACATGCTAATGAGGATTTAGTGAAAGACGTATTTACATTGTTGCCGACACCCGTGCATTCCCATTTATGTCAGTGTGTTCTCTGTAAACCTCTAATACCTTTTATGGTATATTTCAGTTTACTGAGGTGTCCTCAGTACGTTGCTCCATGGCAGCGTGGCCTGGACAACATATATCAGCCAAGAGAGACGTCTCAATTCATTCCATCTTCGCTGCCTCCGGAGAATCCTTGGCATCAGGTGGCATCACCGTATCTCCAACACAGAAGTCCTCGAGGCAGCCACATCCCCAGCATATACACCCTACTGAGCCAGCAGCGCTTGAGATGGCTTGGCCATGTGAGCCGCATGGAAGATGGCAGGATCCCCAAGGACACATTGTACAGCGAGCCCGTCACCGGTATCAGACCCACCGGCCGTCCATGTCTCCACTTTAAAGATGTCTGCAAACGCGACATGAAGTCCTGTGACATTGATCACAAGTCGTGGGAGTCAATTGCCAGCGATCGCCAGAGCTGGCGAGCAGCCATAAAGGCGGGGCTAAAGTGTGGCTTGTCGAAGAGACTTAGCAGTTGGCAGGAAAAAAGACAGAAGCGCAAGGGGAGAGCCAACTGTGTAACAGCCCCAACAACCAATTTTATCTGTAGCATCTGTAGAAGAGTCTGTCACTCTAGAATTGGCCTTGATAGCCACTCCAGGCGCTGCTTCATAAACCACTGACCACCTCCAGGTGCTTACCCAAAGAGGCCAAAGAAGATGATGATGATGTTTAGTTTAGTTTAGAGATACAGCACTGAAACAGGCCCTTCAGCCCACCGAGTCTGTGCCGACCATCAACCACCCATTTATACTAATCCTATACTAATCCCATATTCCTACCACATCCCCACCTGTCCCTATATTTCCCTACCACCTACCTCTACTAGAGGCAATTTATAATGGCCAATTTACCTACCAAGCTGCAAGTCTTTTGGCTTGTGGGAGGAAACCGGAGCACCCGGAGAAAACCCACACAGACACAGGGAGAATTTGCAAACTCCACACAGGCAGTACCCAGAATTGAACCCGGGTCGCTGGAGCTGTGAGGTTGCGGTGCTAACCACTGCCCCACATCCTGGAATGTGCAATTAAGATTATTCACCCAGGTGCGGCATGCCTACAAGAAGGAATGTTGCACTTGAGTGGAAGAAGAGGATCGCAACTTCACAGGACACAGTAGTCTAAGTATGTGGCAGCAAAGCAGAAAGTGCTGGGGTAACTCAGCAGGTCAGGCAGCATCTGTGGAGAGAGAAGCAGAGTTAACTTTCAGGTCTGTGAACTTGGACAAGTTAACTGCTTCTCTCCCCACAGATGCTGCCTTTCCTGCTGGGTCAGCAGCACTTTCTGCTTTGCTGCCAGATTGACACTCTTCAGCAGTCAGGTAAGTATTCTTTGACAGCAGACAGGAAGCACGTGCTGGGGCGCTTTAAATAGGGCCCCAGCACCTGCTGCACAGCTGTCAAAGGGTTCCTCACTGTGTCAAATGTCCCGCCTCTCCCCATGTAATATTTGGGGGGGGGGGGAAGAGGCTCGACGCATTGATGCTAATGAGCCCCCGCGCATAACATCACAGGGGCTCTGTGGCGGCCGCTAAATGCAGGCACTCCACGGAGTTTAAAGGACGCCGCCAGAGCGCAGCACCCGGATAAAATTCAGCCCCTTAATTCTACCCATAAAGTCTCCACTGCCTACTTACCTCTCCTTAAATCACTAAGGCTACCCAACTCCCTCTACCATTTTCCCTATCTTTCCTTAGACCATATAACCTGGTATATTTAGTTCCCAGTCCAAACCGTCTTACAACCGTATCTCAGTAATAGCTACCATGTCATAGCCTCCAAGTCGAATTTGTGCCTGCAGTTCACTTCATTTTTTCCTTATACTCTGTGTGTTTGTATAAAGAATGCTTATTTGGGCCACACGTTCTAACCTGGCTTTCAGCTCTTATGTTTTACTCATGTTATTTATCTGATTGGTAAAGGAGACACACACTTTCTTGCGCTGTTCGCTCAGGTCCCAGTTGCCCTATAGAGAGCACCATACCATTTCCATCTTATACTTACAGCAACTTGCAAGGCAAAATATTGTTGACATTAAACAGGCAAGGGCAAGTGTAATAAAGAGTGGGGCGCTGCTCATTGACCTGCCACAGCAATTTTTAAGCCATTATTTTTTCAATCAATCCTGGTGCAACAGCATAAATATACATCAACACCTCTATTAATATTTGAATCATCCAAAACCTTGTTTTATCCTAAATATTATTTTTTTTTAAAGTCTCAACTCTACTGATTTGGAGTCTCATAACATATGATTATTACAGACACTGACTAATTAGGATGCTCACAACTGTCACAACAGTTCACTGTTTCAGTCAGTTAAAAAGCATCAACAGTAACCATTAATTACATACATGCTCTGTTTAATTTCCAAAAATACAATACCTGTGTTCAGATTGATCATCGGCTGTTGGCTCCCGTAGCCTGGGTTTCCTGCAGCTGGTGGCCAGATCGATATAAAACTAGCAGATTTTGTTAGACTAGTGAACAAGACGAATCTGTCGCCAACTGGAGTTAGCGCCAGCAACCTCCCTAGCGCTGGGCAGTGCTGCACTGGCAGCAGTGTGTTCTGCACGGACTTTCATCACGACGAAATTAGAAGTTTGAACACAGCATGCTTTATGCGTTTAAAGCGTCTTGTATCTATGCTGATGTGCCATAGTTACAATGCAGATGCACAAGCTGTGCTTCCAGTTTAGAAGAAACCAGTAGGGCGGCTGCATGATAAGTTCAGAAGAATGGTGCTCTTAGGCTGGTCACCAAAGACCCATTCTATAGTACAAAAGGACCCAGATTCTCAGCATCCGGTTTCTCTTTATTTTCATGTTAAAAATCTAAAAATTCAGAAGATGTGCTGTGGGCTGTATTATTTGAGGAAAGCCCAGAACCAACCTTCCTCGATAAAACTAATGTCTTAAACTGAATTTATTGACGACATTAATTCAAAATAGTGGTAAGAGTGAACTGTACTTTCAATGCAGAAAGAGCACCCATCTGGGTTGATCAGAAATTGGAGTGTTGGTAAAACGGAGCCAAAATCCAAAGTCACTAAGCTCACGCGCATCAAAATGTTTGAATTACAGGTGGTTAACTTGCAGCAGCATCTTCATTTTGCCATCTAAGTTTAGAAAGGATTAATAGTTATTCCGGACTCAACAGTAGGCCCTTTGTTTATCTTTACGTTCTCAGATCAGTGCATTTTCTTTTAAAAATTCATCCATTTACAAAAGCATTGAAAAGATTCCAATGGTGACAAATGAAGCAAAGACAGTCGAGTCAAACAAAATGAAATATAAATGGAATATTGATTGTCTAGATAGTATAAAACCAGCTGATTCTAGCTGAAGAAATTATCATACCTCTGAGTCCCGGAAGTACATTTCATACTGTTGAATCATCTGTCTGCTGATCATACTGCCATGATAAACGATGACGTTCAGGTCTGTCCATGTGCGAAATTCTCTTTCCCAGTTTGCAATTGTAGACAAAGGCGCAATGATGAGAAAAGGACCATGGATGCCAGTCAGATCAATTTCATCAAGGAATGTAATAGACTGGATGGTCTTGCCTAAACCCATTTCATCAGCAAGAATGCAATTTTGCCTGAAATTGAGAAATGATTACCTTTATACTGTGTTCTTACATCTCAAAACAGAATAGTTTAAGCATTCTTTGTGCTTAAACCACAAAAGCATAAGCAAAATTATTTGCATCAGCAACTATTGTGAGGTGTACTGTAATGAACAAGATTTCTTGAATTAATAGTATAGGTGTTTATTAAATGAAGTTATATCTTGGTGAACTCACAACTAGCTTGCCAAAAATGATTATGGTGGCATTTTAATTTCTACATAGTATATTAAAGTTAGAGCTGGGATGTGTCACAAAACTCTAAGCAGATATTACTTGGGAAAGGTTGTAAAATGGGGTCATTAAGATTTTGAAAGCTATTTGAATTGAGCACTATAAAGCTTAAAACCTTCCCAAATTAAGTAAAATCACAGAAAAATGTTTACAGATTTCTGTGAGCAATTAAAGTGATGATGTAGTGCTAAGCAGTAAGCAAGAATAGTTCAAACTAATAGGGCCACCATTGCCAATATTCCAAGTAGAATCATGGACCTACTTCAAATTATTTAAACCAATTAAAAACATTTCAGAGTTTTTATTTCAAGGAGAACAACACATTCTCCCCGAATCCCAAAAGCAGTCAATCAAAACCTGAAGACTATCCACCTAACATTCCAATCTACACAATTTAACCTGATTTGCTGCATTCCACAGGTAAAATTCCCATGATTCTCAAGACCAAAGCCATACCATTTAAATGAATATTTTATCATCTATGCCTGTACTGCCTTCTAAAACTTTGATCTGTTTTATAAACCAAATAGTCATGCATCTCCTTTCATTAGAACCTATTTCATTGCCTAGAATAGGTAACGCCTAGAATAGGGAAATATTAGGACAAAGTATATTTCACTTAACCTGAGGCTGCCAGCACTTTTAAGCAAAATGCATTCCATTGAGAAATCTGCAGTGAATGTGACAATTTAAATTTCAAGCAAATTTAAATGTGCAAATATAATAAAAGATTCTAATGTACAACATCTGCTGTTTAGTGGAATGGATGTTTTGTCTGGACTCAGCAATTCATTAATTTTGTGCTCATGTCCTTTAATCCTGTGAATAACAAACAAACCCTGCGACACATCTGAACATGGCAAATCATCGCATGGAACTGGAAGATGAGAGCTAACTGACATAACAAATTGTAAACATTGTAGTAAATCAATGTGATAAACAGCAGCCAATGCAAGACAAGAGCACAGTGAATTTCTATGAGGAACTGCAGCTGTGGAAAGTCTCAATTAGAAACAAAAGCATTACAACAATCTTTGTGCAAGCACCCACTTCAATATTAAGCACATCTTAAATTTTAGCTACAATTACAACTGACATTACATAATCTGAATTTCTCCAATTAAACTGGATCAAACTCTGACATTTGTGCAGTACTACAAGCAGGTAAACAAAGAGTTTTAACAACCTATGATAAATATCTCAATATTGTTTCTGACCATCTCATATGTAACTGCCAGACAAATGCTTTCATTGGGATATAATTAAAAATTCAAGACTTCCATGTGGAAGAATTCTCTCTTGGTTCTGGGTCACCTAAAATTTTAATGAATTCATTAAAATTTTTAAAAATGCACATTCGTCAGACTTCAATCTTACCTGTTATACCAGTTAAAAAGGAGCCAATTCACACCTTCCAATTGGTACTCCCTGAGCTTGTTACCAATCTTGTATTCCCTGGATTGTCCAAGCTTCTTCCAAGCAGTGGCAGGAGGTCGTTCCTTTGATAAGACAGGTGTGGAATAAAGCAGACACTGAGTTAGAAATAACAGAGTATCAAGGGAAATATATTCTTACAAGGTCATTAAGTGTTGTTTTTTCTACTTAGTGCTTTGATGTTCCTTGGCTTAAATAGCTACCATATACTTTCAATTTCTGTTTAAACTTTGTACAAGAATGCTTGTTCAGTTACATCAAACAGCCAATCAAAGCCACCAGACAAAAAAAAAAACAGTACAACAAAAAATACTGCACATTCTAGTTATTAGAGGTTTCTACTAGTTTTAGGATTTGTAGAGACCTTCAAGTTCAATGGTATCAATCACTCTTGCAAGGGGATCTCACGTCCCTTACATTCTAGAATTGACTCACTGCCCAATCTACTTATGCAATAACGTAACTCAGGGGTTGTAATAATCCACCCCCTAGACATGCAAACTGGTTGTAGTAAACTTGTACATGACCCCAACATACAATCCTCCAACCCGATAGGTGGAATTTAGGAACTCTCTGGAAAGACTGATAAATCAAGAAGCTGGTTTATTTGGGTGAACAAAAGCAGCAATTCCAGACTGTTTTAAAGCTTTTTCTAGAATGACTCTTGCAACACCATGAAACAAAATACATCTACCACAATCCCCAATTTCTAAACTGAACCGGCAACCTTCTGAATCAGAGGTCAGTATGTTACCACTAAGCCAAAGCTGACACTTTATAAAGTGTTCCTATAATACTGGGATTATTGCCAATTAGTGAAAGATATTTGAATATCAAGTTTGTGCAGGGATTTCCACTTTGAATGTTTTTAGCACCAACACATCGGCATTATAGCTGCAGACTGTTCACTTACCATACGCTTTAGGGAAGGCTTTGCTTGCTGCAGTCGTTCAAATTCGTCAATCTTTCCTTGATCGACATCTTCTCTAAGCTCCCAAGTACTGTCCTCATATGGCAACGAGCACCATTTAACCAAATAGTAAACAACAGCCTGCATTAAAAAAATCAATGCGCTTATTGAAAAACAAATGTTAAGTGCATCTGCACTTCATAAAAATATTATAAGTATTGAGGTCTTCTCAGGGAAGTCCTTTTAGCTACAAATAGTGACTGCATTCTGAACAGGATCATTTCAATTCCCACTAATGAATAGGAGTTGTAACTACAATAACCAAGATATTGCTATTGCAGGCAAATGCCAAACTCATACCTAGCAGAAAATACTGTTAAGACTACATTTTTCTACATAACATACACATTTGTTTAACCATTTTCAAATATAAAATGTTGCACAGTATATGCAAAAACTCAATTACTCTTACATTGTACATTTATAGATGAGCTTCCCATGTTTGTAGGTACCACTACAGCAACGAAGAATTCAAACGAATCCCAAAGCATGAAGTTGTAATCATGACCAAACAAACATTCATGTTCATTATCTCTCAAGCATTTTTAAATACATCATAAAAACAGAGGGACTTTTTCTCCTCGTCTCTTTTGAAAAGATTTGAACATCAGGTGAAAGGTCAGAAACTTAGTCAAAAGATTTTCCACATTCTAAATTACGTTCTTCAAAAATTAAACAAGAAAAATGTGCACTGGTACCTCGCCAGTGTCTGTGTCTTCACAACACGAGTATTCCAATATCCTGTCCACTTCAACATAATCTGGATTAAAAGGCTCTTCATCCATCTGTAAGTAGTTTCATAGTGAAAAATATGATAAATTGTGTACATTTGCCTTTAGATATTTTATAAGTGCAAAATGACTTTATGAACAGCAATTAGTTTTTTCCCGATTTTATTTAACCTAGAGATTTCCATGCTCTCAGGACATGGTTTTGTTGTTAAGTGCAGTAAAAATCATAAATGGTTATGCATATATTATATACATTAAGGCAAGGGGTGCTCAGTGAAAAGGCTATCCCTGGTTAAGGGATGTTAAAGGTTTCTTTTTAGGGGAAGAAGCAGGTTGAAGTCCTTGTCAGCACTCCAGTAAATGTTTCATTAGCAGATAACCTTGCAATGAGCCTGGCATACAACTTGGGTTAATTGGACAGCTGGCCCTCAGAAAGGGGGTCTAAATTTGCTGATTTGCTGCTAAATTTGCTCAAGAAAGGAGGGAGGCAGAAAACAGGAAACTATAGACCAGTTAGCTTAACATCTGTCATTGGGAAAATGCTAGAGTCCATTATTAAGGAAGAAATAGTAGGACATTTAGAAAAACAGAATGCAATCAAACAGAGCCAACATGGTTTTATGAAAGGGAAATCATGTTTGACAAATTTGTTAGAGCTCTTTGAGGATATAACAAGCAGAGTGGATAAAGGGGAACCGGTAGATGTAGTGTATTTGGATTTTCAGAAGGTGTTCGATAAGGTGCCACATAAAAGGTTATTGCACAAAATAGGAGCTCAGGTATTGGGGGTAATGTGTTGGCATGGATTGAAGATTGGCTAACACACAGAAGGCAGAGAGTTGGGATCAATGGGTCTTTTTCAGGCTGGAAAGCCATAACTAGTGGGGTGCCACAAGGATCGGTCCTAGGGCCTCAACTATTTACTATCTATATCAATGACTTGGAGGAAGGGATAGAGTGTAGTGTATCCAAATTTGCTAACGATACAAAAATAGGTGGGAAGTCATGCTGGGATGAGGACACAAAGAATCTGCAAAGGGATATAGACAGGTTAAGTGAGTGGGTAAAAACTTGGCAGATGGAGTTCAACGTGGGAAAGTGTGAGGTCATCCACTTTGGTAGGAAGAATCAAAAGGCAGATTATTTAGACGGAGAAAGACTACAAAATACTGCAGTACAGAGGGATCTGGGTGTTCTTGTACATGAAACACAAAAAGTTAGCATGCAGGTTCAGCAAGTAATTAGGAAGTCTAATGGATTTTTGGCCTTTGTTGCTAGGGGGTTAGAGTTTAAAAATAGGGAAGTCTTATTACAACTGTACAGGGCGTTGGTGCGGCCACACCTGGAGTACTGCACAGAGTTTTGGTCCCTGTATTTAAGGAAGGATATACTAGCATTGGAGGCAGTTCGGAAAAGGTTCACTACGTTGATTCCTGGGATGAAGGGGTTGTCTGATCAAGAACGACTAAACAGGTTAGGCCTTTATTCATTGGCGTCGAGAAGAATGAGAGGTGATCTTATAGAAACATAAAAGATTTTAAGGGGGCTTGACAGGGTAGATGTTGAGAATATGTTTCTACTGGTGGGGGAATCTCGAACTAGGGGACATAATTACAGAATAAGGGGGAACACATTTAAAACTGAGATGCAAAGGAATTTCTTCTCTCAGAAGGTGGTGAATCTCTGGAATTCTCTACCTCAGAGAGCTGTGGAGGCTAGGTCACTAAATGTGTTTAAGGAGGAGGTAGATAGATGTTTGAAATCTCGGGGAGTTGAGGGGTATGCGGAGCAGGCCCGAAAGAGGAGTTGTGGTCTAGGACAGATCATCCATGATCTTACTGAATGGCAGGGCAGGCTTGAGGGGCTGAATGGTCTACTCCTGCTCCTATTTCTTATGCTCCTCTAGCTCCACATACAGCCTGTACATTACTTGCTCTAACCAGCATATATCCCACATGTGGTTAGACCACATTCAATACAGGGAACGTTGCACTGCACCACAACAGAGAGGTGCCTCCTCTTGCCGACAGCAGCAAGATCTGTTGTGAGTACCAAGGGAGTCCGCTGTGTTGGCAATCAGCCAGGTATGCATCGGCTTGGATCCAGGGTGATGGTTCAGCCATCATCTCTTTAGTGGCATCCAGCATATTGTTCAGAAGCACCTAGGGTGAGGCACAACCAGAGTCAGAACCAGCATGCTAGATTGCACCATAGCTCCATCAGCACTCATCTGCAAGGGCCAGATGAAACTTTTACAGTTTGTGTGTGGTGAAGAATAAACAGCGAGGGATTCTGAGTTGATCCTCTTTCATTTTTCTGCAGGCGGAGGTTATAAGGGCTGGTTTCCATGCCTTCTTCCAGCTTCTGTCAAGAATGGGCAACCTGTATTACATTCCCTGCAGCCAGAGTTTCTGTGCCTGAGCTGCAAAGGTAGACCGGATAGGGTAGGGCACGGACGTATTTTATTTTTATTCGTTCATGGGTTGAAAATGCTGCTGGCAAGGCCAGCATTTATTGTCCATCCTTAATTGCCCACGAGAAGGTAGAGGTGAACCACCTTCTTGAACCACTGGTGGTGTAGGCACACCCACAGTGCTGTTCAGTAGGGAGTTCAAAGATTTTAACCCAGTGACAGTAAAGGAACAGCAATATAGTTCCAAGTCAGGGTGGCACATAGCTTGGAGGGGAACTTCCAGTGATGCTGCTCCCATACATCTAACTTCCATTGTTCTTCTAGGTGGTGGAGGTCAAAGGTTGACGTGTGCTGTCAATGGAGCTTTGGCGAGTTGTTGCAGTGCATCTTGTCGATGGTACACAGTGTTGCCACTGTGCGCCAGTGGTGGAGGGAGTGAATGTTTAAGGTGATGCTGGGGTGCCAATCAAGCATGCTGTTTATTCTAGATGGTGCCGAGTTTCTTGAGTGTTATTGGAGTTGTACTCATCCAGGCAAGTGGAGGATATTCCATTACACGCCTGACTTATGCCTTGTAGATGGTGGACAGACTTTGGGGAGTCAGAAGGTGAGTGACTCATCACAGAATTCCCAGCCTCTGATCTGCTCTTGTAACCACTGTATTTATATGGCTGGTCCAGTTAAGTTTCTGATCAACAGTAACGCCCAGGATGTTGATGGTGGGGGATTCAGTGATGGTAATGCTGTTGAATGTCAAGGGCAGATGGTTAGATTCTCTCTTGTTGGAGATGGTCATTGCTGGCACTTAAGTGGCAAGTAACATCTGCACCACACATCAGCCCAAGCCAGAATGTTTGAAGTGCAGCTCTGTTTGAGGTGTTCAGCCCCAACAGGGTTGATTTGCACTATATTTTACAGAGCACTACAGGGTCCTGGATGCAGTGGCAGATCTGGAGGAACCATCAGTGATTATGGGGAACTTAGTCAGCCATGACAAGACCTGGCCCAACTCAATGATGCTCTGCCCATATCACTTTGAAGTCACTGGCACAGAGAACCTTCAGCAGGCCACTATTGTGGGACAACGGAGAGCACCATCAGGCTCAATGGCACCTTGAATGCAGTGCAAGCATTCTTCCAGGTTAGAGGTACTATTTGGTGCTTTTGTGGACTCATCTGTTATAGAAATTTGTGGTAGTGCAAAATGTTTACTAGAACTTCATGTGTTGTATGTGTCTAAATGCTCAGCTGAAGATTTGGGGCATGAAGTGGGGACTAAGAAAGGGAGCTCTTGTTCCAGACAATGATGCCCGAGAATAAATTTAAGTCCACAGATACTTTAAAACTTACAGCTGCAAAGAAATGGCCTCTCTGCGCCTGTTTAATCTTGAAGCGCTTCACTTTCTGGTGTATCCTTTTGTCTTTCATCAGTTGCGCTTCTGTGGCCCATTCACAATGCAGATATGAGCTAGAAATTAGACATTAAAAGTGGATACCATAAATATTTAATTAACTTCATTTATTGATTCAGTGACTGGTGTCAGTTTAACTTTAACATTCAGTTTAATAGATCAGTGATGTCAAAGCATTAATCCATAAAACGCAATATACCTTAGTAATTTTTAAGTAAAGTCTACAGTGGTGCACCGCTGTATTTTCACAACTACCAGCCACAGTTTATATACTTGTACTTCAAAGAGCTGATGTCTGGTGTGCAGCCTTTATACATCCCAAACCTAGCCATGCAGCACAGTGGCGCAGTGGTTAGCACCGCAGCCTCACAGCTCCAGCGACCCAGGTTCGGTTCTGGGTACTGCCTGTGCGGAGTTTGCAAGTTCTCCCTGCAACCGCGGGGGTTTCCGCCAGGTGCTCCGGTTTCCTCCCACAGCCAAAGACTTGCAGGCCGATGGGTAAATTGGCCATTGTAAATTGCCCCTAGTGTAGGTAGGTGGTAGGAGGAGAATTGAGGGAAGGTGGGGATGTGGCAGGGAATATGGGATTAATGTAGGATTAGTATAAATGGGTGGTTGATGGTTGGCACAGACTCGGTGGGCCAAAGGGCCTGTTTCAGGGCTGTATCTCTCTATGACTCTATGCAACAAATTAAATGACATTTTGCATGCACAGCAGCACTCTGAAGTTGTGTAGGTGGCACACTGTGATTTGCTTAATAGGTGAGGATTTCCTGTGCAAACTGCCCGAGTAAAGTGTGTATTACATAATTACACATATATACTATACAAGCAGACACAAACCTCTTTCAGTGGCAAATTATACCTAAATATACCATTTTAACCAAAGTAAAAACATACACAAGATCAAACATCAAAGCAAAGATTTCTGATCTGCCCCATCATTGGTTATTGGTAGATAACAGCCATGGCATTTATGGGTGTGCAGCCCTTAAAATCATAGAATACGACAGCACAAGTAGAGGCCACTCAGCCCATTATGCCTGTGCTGGAACTTTGAAGGTAGCTATCCAATTAGTTTCATAGACCTGCAATTTTTTTTCCTTTCATTTATCCAATTCACTTTTGAAAGTTATTATTGAATCTGCTTCCACTATCTTTTCAGATGGTGAATTCCAGGTCATAACACTTGTCAAAAAAAATTCCCAGGCATCTTTCTTATCCATTCTAATTTTTTTTTATGTAATCGTGCAATATATAGTTGTAGATGTATGGCACTAGGCATGTTTAAGAGAGAGGGTATCAGTGGATGGGTGTTTTTCTGAATGGAGGGATGTGACTAGTGGTGTTCCGCAGGGATCAGTGCTGGGACCTTTGCTGTTTGTAGTATATATAAGTGATTTGGAGGAAAATGTAGCTGGTCTGATTAGTAAGTTTGCGGACGACACAAAGGTTGGTGGAGTTGCGGATAATGATGAGGATTGCCAGAGGATACAGCAGGATATAGATCGGTTGGAGACTTGGGCGGAAAAATGGCAGATGGAGTTTAATCCGGACAAATGTGAGATAATGCATTTTGGAAGGTCTAATGCAGGTGGGAGGTATACAGTAAATGGCAGAACCCTTAGGAGTATTGACAGGCAGAGATATCTGGGCGTACAAGTCCACAGGTCACGGAAAGTGGCAACGCAGGTGGATAAGGTAGTCAAGAAGGCATACGGCATGCTTGCCTTCATCGGTCGGGGCATAGAGTATAAAAATTGGCAAGTCATGCTGCAGCTGTACTGAACTTTAGTTAGGCCACACTTAGAATATTGCGTGCAATTCTGGTTGCCACACTACCAGAAGGACGTGGAGGCTTTGGAGAGGGTACAGAGGAGGTTTACCAGGATGTTGCCTGGTCTGGAGGGCATTAGCTATGAGGAGAGGTTGGAAAAACTCGGATTGTTTTCACTGGAACGACGGAGGTGGAGGGGCAACATGATAGAGGTTCACAAAGTTATGAGCGGCATGGACAGAGTGGATAGTCAGAAGCTTTTTCCCAGGGTGGAAGAGTCAGTTACTAGGGGAGATAGGTTTAAGGTGCGAGGGGCAAAGTTAAGAGGGGATGTGCGAGGCAAGTTTTTTTTACACAGAGGGTGGTGAGTGCCTGGAACTTGCTGCCAGGGGAGGTGGTGGAAGCAGATACAATAGCGACGTTTAAGAGACACCTTGACAAATATATGAATAGGAAGGGAATAGAGGGATATGGGCCCCGGAAGTGGAGAAGGTGTTAGTTTAGGCAGGCATCAAGATCGGCGCAGGCTTGGAGGACCGAATGGCCTGTTCCTGTGCTGTACTGTTCTTTGTTTGCTCTTTGTAATCAACATTAGTTAAAAAATCTACATGGCTGAAATTTGGTAATTTGTCACATTAAAAATTTCAAATTCAAATTCCAGAGAATTCACAGTTCAGAGATAGCCAAAACAGAACTTTGCATCTTTATTATAGAATTACAATTATAATATGCCATCATCTGGATTAACAACCACAGCAAATCTGAAGCAGGCTATTTCAACATATTCATCTTTCAAAGTCTTCATCTTAAGAACATTAACTGTCATGGCAATAGTGAAGGAGCCAATAATAAGCAATCATGATATTTTCCATTACCCTCATTCACATTACTAAATCAATGCCAGACTGTTTACTTGCTGGTTGGACTTTGTTTTCCCCTTCAAAGGCTTTTCACACCCAATTTAAAGAATGGGTTGGAAGCTTGTTCATTTGCCACCACTAATTCCCTTCCATGAACCAGCTGCTGAGTAATCCAAGAATGTCCCAGGATGTCTGGGAATCCAGTTTGCCCTCCCAGTGGGAACCACTGGTCTTCATTTAACTTTCTGCAACCAGATTACCCCGTTTTTGTTTCTCAAACACATTTTGTAACATAAAATTCTGTGCAACCATTAGATGTAAACATACACAATTTTATACTTAGATTCATGTTAATTAGGTGACACATATGCAAACTTTATCACAAAATGTAATTAAAAACTAAGCAGATTAAATGTCCATTGCCTTTAGCACTGAAGTAGAAGTATAACATCTAAAACGTTACTTACTAGTTTTTGTATTTAACAAAGAACTCTTCAACATCAGCCATATGTCCGATGGCTACCTAAACAAAGAAGCCTTCTGATTAACATTACTTGTCAAATGTACATTATTAACAGATGAGACACATTTTGGAGGAAAAAATCAGATCAAATATCAGACCATTGTGAAAGAAGGTCCAACTGTTAAGTTTTAGAGCTGCACCAGATATTTCTCGTGTTCAGCAACAAAGGCCACTCTCATCAGTGAGCTCTTACTCTTTATGAACTGAAGTGCGACTTGATCCATGCAATTATCTAGTAATACAGTATTATCCAGCAGTCAAACACAAACCTTTGTTACTATTAGCTCAATAAATTGACACAAACTCTCGTGTTCTCAAAGTCTCTGAATAGCAGAAGAATAAACATTACCAGATAGAGAGATTGACAAGAAGCTATAAGTTAGCTTTATTAAAAGTAAAGAGCAGCAGAAAGTTAAGACATTAGATTATACTTCATTTCAGAACTTCTAAGTTATTGGGTACAAAATAAAAAATACTAACAGTCTGCAGCTTCTATCTCGATGGGGGTTCAGAAAAACTGGAGAGCTGTAGAAACCCGACAAAAAATTCCTTTCTGCCCATCAAGCTCTTCTATGGACACCAGAAGGACTATCTACAACTGAGACGCTCTGGGATTCCCTTAGTTCACAGAGACATCTAAGACCCTCAAATACATCTTGCAGACATAATGAAACTCAGCGTGAACCACACAACAGATGCTTTCTTTGGCCTCCTTGTCTTGAGAGACAACGGGTAAGCACCTAGAGGTGGGTCAGTGGTTTGTGGAGCAGCGCCTGGAGTGGCTATAAAGGCCAATTCTAGAGTGACAGACTCTTCCACAGGTGCTGCAGATAAAATTTGTTTGTCGGGGCTGTTACACAGTTGGCTCCCTCCTTGCACTTCTGTCTTTTTTCCTGCCAACTGCTAAGTCTCTTCGACTCGCCACTCTTTAGCCCCGCCTTTATGGCTGTCCGCCAGCTCTGGCGATCACTGGCAACTGACTCCCACGACTTGTGATCAATGTCACAGGACTTCATGTCGCATTTTCAGACGTCTTTAAAGCGGAGACATGGACGGCCAGTGGGTCTGATACCAGTGATGAGCTCACTGTACAATGTGTCTTTGGGGATCCTGCCATCTTCCATGCGGCTCACGTGGCCAAGCCATCTCAAGCGTCACTGGCTCAGTAGGGTGAATATGCTGGGGATGTTGGCTGCCTCGAGGACTTCTGCATTGATGAAACGGTCCTGCCACCTGATGCCAAGGATTCTCCGGAGGCAGCGAAGATGAAATGAATTGTGACCTCGCTCTTGGCTGACATATGTTGTACAGGCCTCGCTGCCGTAGAGCAACGTACCGAGGACACAGGCTTGAAACACTCGGACTTTTGTGTTCCATGTCAGTGCGCCATTTTCCCACACCCTCTTGGCCAGTCTGGACATAGCAGCGGACGCCTTTCCCATGCGCTTGTTGATTTCTGCATCGAGAGACATGTTACTGGTGATAGTTGAGCCTAGGTAGGTGAACTCTTGAACCACTTCCAGAGCGTGGTTGCCGATATTGGTGGATGGAGCATTTCTGACGTCCTGTCCCATGATGTTAGTTTTCTTGAGGCTGACGGTTAGGCCAAATTCGTTGCAGGTAGCTGCAATCCTATCGATGAGTCTCTACAGACACTCTTCTGTGTGGGATGTTAATGCGACAGCGTCAGCAAAGAGGAGCTCCCTGATGAGGACTTTCCGTCCTTTGGTCTTCGCTCTAAGACGGGCAAGGTTGAACAACCTGCCATCTGATCTTGTGTGGAGGAAAATTCCTTCTTCTGAAGACTTGAATGCATGTGAGCGCAGCAGGGAGAAGATGATCCCTGACAGTGTGGGTGCGAGAACACACCCCTGTTTCACGCCACTCAGGATAGGAAAGGGGTCTGATGAGGCACCGCTATGCTGAATTGTGCCTTTCATATTGTCATGGAATGAGGTGATGATACTTAGTAGCTTTGGTGGACATCCAATCTTTGCTAGTAGTCTGAAGAGACCACGTCTGCTAAAGAGGTCAAAGGCTTTGGTGAGATGGATGAATGCAACATAGAGGGGCATCTGTTGTTCGCAGCATTTCTTCTGTAGCTGGCGAAGGGAGAACAGCATGTCAATGGTGGATCTCTCTGCTCGAAAGCTGCACTGTGCCTCAGGGTAGACACGCTCAGCCAGCTTCTGCAGTCTGTTTAAAACGACTCAAGCGAAGACTTTCCCCACTACACTGAGCAGGGAGATTCCATGGTTGTTGCTGCAGTCACCTTGTTCTTATAGAGGTGATGATATTGGGATTGCGCATGTCCTGTGGTACTGCTCCCTCATCCCAGCACAGGCAAAGCAGTTCATGGAGTGCTGAGAGTGTAGCAGGCTTGGCACTCTTGATTATTTCAGAGGTAATGCTGTCCTTTCCAGGGCTTTTCCGCCGGCTAGAGAATCAATGGCATCACCGAGTTCCGATTTTGTTGGCTGTTCGTCCAGCTCATCTATGACTGGCAGAGACTGGGCTGTATAGAGGGCGGAATCAGTGACAACATTTTCCCTGGAGTACAGTTCTAGTTAGCTTCTATCTCAATGGGTTCAGAAAAACTGGAGAGCTGTAGAAACCTGACAAAAAAATTCCTTTCTGTCCATCAAGCTCTCCTACCAACACCTGATGGACTACCTACAACTGAGACGCTCTGCCACGCCCTTAGTTCTCACAGACATCCAAGATCATCAAATACATCTTGCAGACATAATGAAACTCAGCGTGAACCACACAACAGATGCTGGACACTAATTAATTAACAATCTAAATTCCTTTACCTCTACCTTGACTGACTAACGATGATAAAGCAAGCAGCTCAAAAAAGGTTGCAAGTTAACCAATTAGAACAGTTCCACATTTGGATCTATGGATAAATAGACTAGCTTAGCAAAATGTAAAGGCCTTAAGCTGAGTTAAGAGCACCTACCTCTGTTTCGAGAGAGATCAGTGTTTTCCATGGTACAGGAATAGAACAAGTATATAAAGTGAACACCAGAAAGAGTCTCTGTAATAACATTCTGTGTCTGTTATGGACTATAGACTCAAAGTGTATCACATATGCACCAAGGGTGAAATTAAAGCACGAGAATGATGTAACACAACAAAGAAACTAAATTACAACTTCCAAAAGCCTTCAAACCTCACATTCTGAACAACTTCACTCAGTCTCATGTTGCAGCAGTCCCCACTGCTTCTTCTTGGTCACAATCCCACAACTCTCCTCAGTCAAGTCTAACCCTCCTGCTACTCCCAACTCCATGTTCAGGACATCACCACTGACTCTCTGCTCTCTCCTTCTCAACCTCAAGCGCTGTTGTTTGCTCCTTTCCCACCCTTCTTTCTTTTAAGAACTACAGTGCTTTAATGATTTAATCTCAATTTATGATACTAAAATACAAATAGACAATTTGGAAACATACACAATGGGTTATTAAATACAAAAATAAACAGGTTGCTAATGCAAAGATAAATACAATTTTGTAGAAGTTGATATGTTTTAAAGTAATGAAAGAGATTACAAAAGAATGTTAATGCCCAACTATGAAAAGGAGTTCCATTGATGCTCATCCCATTGGTTCGTCCATGCAACCTCAGGTACTATCCACTCCAATCGTCACTAACATTGATTCTTTTTCCTTCCCCAGAAGTTATGACCTACTTCAGGAAAAATATTCAATTCGCCCTGATCTCCCCAAAACAAGCTCCTATGACATGGTCACTGGATATACCAAACTACCTTCTTGGAACCCATCCACAGAACTAAACTGGGCCAGAAAAGGATAATTTCTATTAACTGAGCTCATTACAAAGCTCAAAATCTTTATTTTATTCCTCATAGCCATATCTGCCAAAAACGTAGCCATCACCCTCTTGAAACTTGTAAGGTCACCCACTTCCACTCCATCTTGTGTATTTTATCCAGCACATTCACCATCCTATGCAATTCATTTTTTCCCCACACTCATCATGACCTTTCCCAATTTGGGATCATTTGCAAACTTGGAGAGCTTTGTCAGAGTTCCTCCCTCCATAGCATTAAAACAATACTCCCAGGGCAATCCTTACAATATCCTGCAAGTTACTTCTTTCCATATGGATGCTGATGCTTTAACCATTAGCTTCTGTATCCTCTGAATAAATCAGCTATCTGCTTCATAAGTTTCCCTCCTTTAATAATGAATTGAGGATTGCAAACCATATATTTAAGAAGGAAATTTTTTTAATAAACCAATATGGAGAGCAGACAAATTACAAATTATTGGGAGTTAATATAGAGTACTTTTAATGTTCTGTTTATTATTTCAAAATTGGGTTCAAGATTTTATCTGGAAGCAACACTGCAGGAGATTAACTAGCCATGTAAATATTTTATAAACTACCACGCTTAAAAGCTTCAAACATTATAAATAATTTATTTAAAATTATTTTGACGACTCTGGTGTGACTGCTGACTATGAATTAATGCACCTATAGAAACTCTATAGATAGATGGCAACAGAATAAGTACTGAGGCTATAATTTACAATCCATAAGGCAGTAATTTTATCCAGTTGCAGGGAACAGGCAGAGGACTTTAGATCAAGCAGCAATTCACTTGCCTGTGATCAGAACACTTTGGGCTGCTGATTATCCAAATGTTGGATCTCCAGATGTAGTAGGGTTAGGAAAACTCAGAAATTAAGATCAGGATCATTTCAATGACAAATACTAAGTTTGGATGATCCTCGTCATCTTGTGCAGTTAAAGCAACCACCGCACCCCCCCCCCCCCCACGACTGCTTAACAAAATGAGCTTTAACTTTCAAGGCAAATCTAAAAGCTTTGGAATTATTACATTTAAGAAAAAAAGAACACTTTTTTGCAAAATAAACCAGGTAGATAAAAATGAGTTATTTCCATGTTGGAAAGCTTCTCACCTCTTTTTTCACTAGTCTTGAAGCCATAACTTTGTCTACAATTGCAGCATCTTCTTCACTAGGGTTTTCCTAGGGAAGAGATGACAATTTTTAACAATATCTTACAAACAAGACATTTTACATCTCCGACAATTAAATGGCTTCAGAAATAATGTACCAACATAAATATATGGCAATAAATTTTACAAAAAAGTTAATTTGAACAAGTAAGGCTTTTGATACAGTGCTGCACAACAGACTTGTGAGCAAAATTATAGCTCATGGAATAAAAGGGACAGTAGTAACATGGATACAAAATTGGCTGAGTGACAGGAAACAGCGAGGAGCGGTTAATGAATGTTCTTCGGGCTGGAGATAGGCTTGTAGTGGAGTTTCCCAGGGGTCAGTGTTGGGACCCTTGCTCTTCCTGATATACATTAATGACCTAGACCTTGGTGTACAGGGCACAATTTCAAAATTTGGGGATGATACGAAACTTGGAACAATTGTGAACTGTGAAGAGGGTAGTGTAAAGGACAGACAAGTTGGTGGAAAGGGTGGACAAGTGGCAGATGAAGTTCAATGCAGAGAAATGTGGTCATTCATTTGGTAGGAAGAACATGGAGAGACACCATAACATAAAGGGTACAACTCTGAATAGGGTGCAAGAGCAGAGGGACCTGGGGGTATATGTGCATAAGTCATTGAAAGTGGCAGGAGGAGCGATGAGGAAAAGTTTTTTCACCCAAAGGATGGTGGAGGGTCTGGAACTCACTGCCTGTAAGGGTAGTAGAGGCAGAAATCCTCAACTCATTTAAAAGGTGTCCAGTTATGCACCTCAAGTACTGTAACCTGCAGGGCTATGGACCAAATGCTGGAAAGTGGGATTAGGCTGGGTAATTCGTTTTTTGGCTGGCGCTGGCACGATGGGCCAAGTGGCCTCTTCCTGTGCCGTAAACTTTCTATGATTCTATGACAGGCTGAGAGAGAGGCATAGAGTACAAGAGCAAGGAGGTTATGTTAAACTTGTATAAGACACTAGTTCCGCCTCAGCTGGAGTACTGTGTCCAGTTCTGGGTGCCGCGCTTTAGGAAAGATGTGAAGGCATTGGAGTGTGAAGGCATTGGAGTCGCCAGAGCTGGCGGACAGCCATAAAGACAGGGCTAAATTGTGGCGAGTCGAAGAGACTTAGTAGTTGGCAGGAAAAAAGACAGAGGCGCAAGGGGAGAGCCAACTGTGCAACAGCCCCAACAAACAAATTTCTCTGCAGCACCTGTGGAAGAGCCTGTCACTCCAGAATTGGCCTGTATAGCCACTCCAGGCGCTGCTTCACAAACCACTGACCACCTCCAGGCGCGTATCCATTGTCTCTCGAGATAAGGAGGCCCAAAAGAAAGAAAAGAAAAAAGAAGAAGGAGTGTGTACAGAAGAGATTCATGAGAATGGTTCCAGGAATGAGGAACTTCAGGTATGAAAACAGATTGGAGAAGTTGCAATTGTTTTCCTCGAAGAGAAGGCTGAGAGGAGATTTGACAGAGGTATTCAAAATCATGAGGGGTCTGGACAAAGTGGATTGGGAAAAACTGTTCCCACTCATGAAAGGATCAAGAATGAGAGGACACAGATTTAAAATGATTGGCAAATGAAGCAAAAGCTACATGAGGAAAAGGTTTTTCACGCAGCAAGTGGTTTGGACCTAGAATGCATTGCCTGAGAGTGGTGGAGGCAGGTTCAATCGAGGCATTCAAAAGGCAATTAGACTGTTATCTGAAAGAATGTGCAGGGTTACGGGAAGGTGGCAGGGGAATGGCATTAGGTGAATTGCTCATTTGGAGAGCCGGTGCAGATGCAATGGGCTGAATGACCTCCTTCTGCGCTGTAACAATTCTGTGATAATAAAATATAATTTTGGGTTCAATAAGAATTTTAGATTTCATTGCTCCTTGATTTGGCTAATTCACATTATGTTGTTAACTGATATACTGACATTGTTATAATTGCACTTAATCTTTACCATACATTCAGACATTTCCATTCAGAGCAAAAACAAAAAGGGAGAAAAAGATTTCACTCCAACATATGTTTGTGTCAGAGAAATTTAAGAAACTTGTATGATAGGCAATGCTACAAAACAACTGTCACAGTTTGTGTGACTGCTGCTGAAATACAGTAGATATTTGATTGCATCACTGTCTGAAAGGAAATGCAAACATTTGCACCTGAACAATACACGAAAAAGGACAATTGGGAATCAAGGCAAATTTGACAATACAAAATATTTGACTTTTCTGAAAATCTAACAATAAGGAAGAGAATGGAAAAAAAAAAGTCCTATAAGTGGAAGCCACTATATTGTAGCGTGCAAACAGTACTTTCCCCAGATATTAGAGAAGAACACTGGATATTCCAATCAACTTGCTCTGAATATTAAGGATAATCGTCAAACCTTAATAATGCACGCTTTAATAAAATGTTTTACACTGAACGTGGAAGGTAAATTATTCTAACAGCTGGAAATATTTATCTAACTTATTTTAGTGGTTTTCACAACTCCTCAGTCGTTAAGATTATGCTACAATTGGTGAAAATGGCCTCTCACCACAAACAGCTGCACAGGTTGCTCAGCAGGTAGAACAGCACCAGCCCTGGCTTTCCCTTTCGCAGTTAACCCATCATCATCATCTGAAATCTTCATCACAGTGTCTTCGTTATATTTCTTTCTTTTTACTTGTCTGTTCGATCGCCTCTTCTGCAAAATTAATTATCTTAAAATTACTATTACACTTTTTTTCCATATATACACACAGATAATAATCAACACATTAAGGTGAATACATCACAATTAAAATTAAGCATTTTGATGCTGTTACATTTATGGCGGGCAGCCATAAAGGCAGGGCTCAAGTGTGGCGAGTCGAAGAGACTTAGCAGTTGGCAGGAAAAAAGACAAAAGCGCAAGGGGAGAGCCAACTGTGTAACAGCCCCAACAAGCACATTTTTCTGCAGCACCTGTGGAAGAGCCTGTCACTCTAGAATTGACATTTATAGCCACTCCAGGCGCTGCTCCACACACCACTGACCACCTCCAGGCGCTTACCCATTGTCTCTCGAGATAAGGAGGCCAAAGAAGAAGACATTTATAAAAAAAAAGATTTGTTTTAGAGATAATGATGGTCTATTTGGAAGTGTACCACAGTCTTGTATTTATCAATGCTCACTTTAAAACCAAACAAAAAAATAATTTATCTTCACTGTCTAATTCGGTTGACAACAATCACCTGACTGGGAAGTTACTGAGTCCAGCAGCATGGGAGCCAAACTAACATTATCAGATACAGTATTTAATACACTATACATTAACAATATTGTAATTTCAAGATGTCTCATCATCCCATGCCAATTTTGTTTTTTTTGGGGAAAATCAAGGATTAATCACAGCAAGAACAAAAGATGTAAAAATCATGAAAACAGAACAAGCTTATTTTATTTTGCTATTTTTTGTTATCCCTTCCCCTCTTTTGCTTAACTTTCTCCTTTACTTACTCTACACACACAATCGCTGCTTTACTCCAGTCCATGTTCTCCCTCTGTCTCTCTCCTCTACCACATCTGCTCCTCCACTCCCTCAACGCTGTCCTCCAACCTCTTATTTTCTCACTTTGTGCCTTTCATCTAGCCTGTTCCCCTTCACTTTCTCCCCAAATCTACCTTCTATTCAAGCGCCTCTTCATCACTCTCATACCACTTCCTCCTCCCCTCTTTTCACTTATGACGATTGCCTCCCCACCATGCTCCGCACCTCTTGTCCATTTTATTAAGTATCTCAATGAGTAGTTTTTGTCCCTGAAGCTTTGACTGCTAAAATCTTACTTGACATCCAGAGATGGGTTCTTTCTTTATTGATGGTGTGGGAATCTGTTCTGTATCCGACCCCTCTTCTGATGAATCATTCTTCCTTTTTTTTCCCAATGTGATTATGATTTTGCTGTTGAATCAATTTTCAATAAATTAGGATCAACTACCACATGTAACTACAATACCCGTACTGGGTTAATTTACTAATGCAAAAGATGAAAATATCAAATTGTGTACAATACTTGCTTATCTTTGGGAAGGAAGGAAGGGGAATACGTGATTTATTCATGTGTTCACCAAAAGAGAGATATCAATGCTGGGGAATGGGACACTTTTTGATCCATGCACAATGTATGTAAACTGCAAAAGTGCCCCACTCCCAAGTACTGGTATCGCCAAGTCAGGTGCAGAGCTTGTACTGTGAAACATCACAAAGCACTTTGCCCCAATACACTATTACGTTGGTCCATTGATCACAGCAGTCATCTCTTGTGGTCTGAAATACTGCCAATTAACATTAAATAGTTTTGTGCCATGGATTTATTTCCATCAAGAACAGCGCTGATAGCTCAAAGTAGTTTCATTTGGAATCAGTGCAACTGTTCACTGGTATCAGACCCAACTTACAGGAATATTCACAACAATGGCACTCTTTAGTTTAGTTTAGAGATACAGCACTGAAACAGGCCCTTCGGCCCACCGAGTCCGTGCTGACCATCAACCACCCATATTATACTAATCCTACACTAATTCCATATTCCTACCACATCCCCACCTGTCCCTATATTTCCCTACAACCTACCTATACTAGGGGCAATTTATAATGGCCAATTAACCTATCAACCAGCAAGTCTTTGGCATGTGGGAGGAAACCGGAGCACCCGGAGGAAACCCACGCAGACACAGGGAGAACTTGCAAACTCCACACAGGCAGTACCCAGAATTGAACCCGGGTCGCTCGAGCTGTGAGGCTGCGGTGCTAGCCTCTGCGCCGCCCTCTTGGCTGCTGTCATACTTAAGCACGATCAAATGTTGTGTTTAAGGCAAGAGGAGAGGATCGAAACTAACCTTGGATGGTAGTGTAATACAGGCAACAGCGCATTAGTGAGTTTTATTTTCTGCCCGATTTATTTTCCATTGGATACTGCCCAAAACAAATTTCTACTCTGATGTCTTCCATTCGTTTTTTTTTTTCCAGCCATTTTCCTTCCCAGCTCACGCTAAAAGTTTAACTAATTGTTGGCAGCCTCCCATACCTCACCCAAGTGGCGATTAGATGAGAGAGTACCTAGCCATCAAGTGGTGGCTAATTAAGGATAATCACAGCTGAGCCCGATATTCTGTCCACACACAGACACACACGCACGTACACACATGTCCAGGAGGGCTGGTGGCTAGCGATCAAGTGGAACAACTGGCCAATTTTATTCATCTTAGCCAGATTATGATCAAATAACTCAGTACAGACCAGAGATTGAATCTGGGACCTTAAGCTGCTTCCCTTACATATTAGACAGATACACGCAATGTCCTTGGGCTTTGCCTAAACAGTTAACTTTTTTCTGCAGTGATGACTGTGACACTTGCTCTCCATCTCACTCCAGTCAATTAAAATTTTTGTCACCAAAAAACATCGTGCCCAGATTGGTTTAGCGACAGCAAAAACCCAAATGCAATAAGAGCTTAGTGTCACTGAACAAGTTCCAGGAAGATGTACCACAACATTTTATGGCATTTTGAAGAGAAGCTGGGCATAGGCTAATAGTGCAATACTGACGAATAGGCCAGATGGATTAACATTTATCAATGTAAACTCTGTGGTTTTCCAATTTTTGGTTTGCTGCAGTGTTATAAAGATAAGTCAAAATTTTTATGTTTGTTAAAATTTTAAAAGATGAACCCAGATACACAGAAACTTTGATTGTGACGCAAGATCATAGGGTGACTAAACTGAAAAAAAAATATGCCATCAATTTTAAATGTATAATGTAGTGAATATTATTTACTATGTGCCCATCACAATACTGTTAAATGTAAACAAATGGTATAATGGATACTCAAAATAAAACTGTTCACCTAGTGAACATAACTGAACTTGTTTAGCACTTCAAATGTTTTGCAAAGTCCAAGCTTTTTATTTGAAAACATACATGGTTAATAGTGTAACACTGAGCAATAGGCCAGGTTGATTAGCATATATCAATGTAAACTCTGTGGTCTAATTCTGATCTGCGGTCACCCTAATACTGGCACATCGTACAAGACCACCTGAAAGAGGCAGCCTCACACTGTTTCTCTCTGGCTCCAGGGTTAACAGCAACCGGTGCAAAGCAAACACTTTAAAAGTTCACAAACTGTTGAGGAACTTTATAAACTGGATTTTTAAGTTTAGTTAAGCTGTAAGCAAGCCGCCCCATTGTCAGTTTACAATTTCAACGGGAATTTAGACACACAGCTCAGTTTTCCCTGGCAAGTAAACAGAAATAAACAAATAATGGGGTCTATTTTAACGTTTGGGTGGCCGAATGGCAAAGTGATAAAACTGGGGCGAAGTATGATGCAAATACTTTTAGGGAATTGATTTTTTTTTGTGGTGGACAGTCTCCCAAATTTAAGGACAGACTGGATGTTGCGTAGACAGTAACAGTGAGGCTAACAGCTCTCGCCATTATTGAGTAAATCAGACAGCAATTTCCAGAGTTTGAACCTGTGCAGTTAAATGCAGAAAGTAAGAAGTTGCTGTACGTGTTACCCTGCTCCTCCACAGGCAGCACTACAGCAGTACCTCACTAACAGACTGGCTCATCTCGGGGTCAAATGCATTATTACTGTTTGTGCTTGTTCACTACATACCCCTCAACATAAGATGAAACTACTCACAAACGTATCTATAAATTTAATACTGGCATACATGATTCAAGTAACACAAAAGCAAAATACTGCGGATGCTAGAAATCTGAAATAAAAACAGAAAGTGCTGGAAATAGTCTTTCACCACACCGTTAGCACTCTCTTTGCCTTTGTCCCATGACATCTTTGTCATTTAATCTCTCCTGCCCTCTGCCCTATCACACATCTTTCCCACCCCACCCCCCAAAACCCCTACTTCACTAGAAATTACATTTCTAACCTCTGCCAGTTCTGGATGAAAGGTCACTGACCTGAAACATTAACTCTGCTTCTCTCTCCACAGATGCTGCGGAATATTTTCAGCACAGAAAAGTCCTGATTCAAGCTTAAAAGATTTCCTGTTTCTCCCCGCCCCACTCCACGCCCCTGATTCTTAGCACACAAAATATATTCCCCTTCGGGAAATTTCATCTAGTGACAGCAGCATATATTTTAGACATACTATACAGAAGTAGTGTTTTTTTCCCCATTCAAGGAGTATTACTGAAAAAAAAAGGAAAATATCATGGCCATTACATTAAACAGTCATTTATAAAAACCTTTATCCAAGAACAAATTTTCTAAGTGAATCAGATTTCAAACAGTTTAAGAAAGCGATCAATTCTGAATTATTAGTAAAAAAGTGCATTGTGCTACACTGAGGATTATTCTCAAGTATTTAACAGCTGAAAACTGTTAAAACTAAGCCTGCGAGCAAAACCAGGGGAGATTATTCATTACTTTGAAGCTGGTCATCATATTGGGGTTTTTTGGAAGTCTTTAGTATATATATCAATTATATTTCGGGTACATTTTGGCGCTTAAAGTTAAGAATGTCAATACTGAGGAACAGAATGCTTTCCACTTTGACACTAGGATCAAACATTCCAACATCAAGTACAATATTGCCAATGGCAAAGCAAACCTCACCCTGCTCCGCCAAAACAATGTACCTTAACCACATCATAAGCCCTTCTCCCTACCACACCAATGTGATGTTTTCCACATTAGCTGCTCTGGTGGCTAGTTCTGTGCTGTAGATTTACATCCACAAGGAAACTGTGACAGACAAATCAGCTTTTCTTAATTCTTAAAGCAGCCAGAACACTTCTTAATATCAAACTGAAGTTGTAAGACAGGATCCAAGGTGAAAAGACAAAGCAGTAGATTTCATCTTTAGCACCTGGAGCGAGCATAAAAAGCAACATTGTATAGCGTGAGTTCCATGTCCTAAATACAGGCCGCCACATTTTCCTTCCATTAACTTAAAACAGAAAATGAGCAGGCTCCAGGATTAGCAGGTGAAACTTCTGCCTAATTTGCCCACTCTGCTCCTCCCCAGTTGGAAAAGACAAAAATTTATCCAAAATGTTAAACCCTGCACTGTCCTTTCTCCCACCACCATCATTCTTTCTTTCAAGTAACATTTTACTTAACATTAAGGGACTGCACATTTATACAACGAACTGTTTTTTGCTCCAGCATTCGGAAGAACTGGAAGGCAACAGAGGTGCATCGAACAATATCCAATCTGGGAGACTGGCCAAATAATACTCATTACAAATTTGTTTCAACACACCAATACTGTCCTACAGGAAATCTTACAACACTAAATCCTGGCTCAGGATAATACCACCACATGTGAAGAAATTACCGACATGACTGTCTTTGACCCATCCTTGCTTCCATTTCTTTTGGTCTAACAGCACCATTCAGCTGATCCAACATCATTTGATTCCCAAAATAAATCACTTTTTGGTTTACTCGTATATTCAGCAGCATTACATGCTTCCTCATTCGTTTAGTTTAGGTCATTCATTTTGGGGCATTACACTTTAGGAAAGATGGCAAGGCCTCGGAGAGAGTGCAGAGGAGGTTTAATACAATGGCATGAGAGATGCAGGACTTAACTTACATGTGTGAGATTAGCAAAGCAGGGAGTGTTCTCCTTAAAACATAGGACGTTAAGGGGAAATTTAATAGAACTGTTCAAAATCATGAAAGGTAAATAAGGAGAAACTGTTTCCAGTGGCAGAATGGTTTGTAACTAGAGGACACGGATTTAAAGTAACTGTCAAAACAACCAGAGGCAAAAATGAGGAGAAATTTATTTTACAGTGAGCAATTATGATCTGGAATGCACTACCTGAAAGGATTGTGCGTGAAATGAGTTTGGCCTTTCTCACATTGTTTCCTAGCGAACGTAAATTTTATCGCACAGAAGTAGTCACAACAGCAGCTAGTGTGGGAAACCTCACATTGTTGTGGCAGGGAGAAGAAGATCTTCTGATGCAGCTGAGATACATTGTTTTGACCAAGGTGAGTTTGCTTTGACATTGGCAATATTGTACTTGACCTTGGAATGTCTGATCCAGTGCGTCAAAGTCAGAAAGCATTCTGTTCCTTGCTATTGATGCACTTAACTTTGATAAGTGACAAAATTTACCTGAAACTGAAGCAGAATCAGTAACAACTTTCAGAATGGAATTGGGTAAATCTTTGTAGGTGAAACATTTGCAGGGCTATGGGGAAACAGCAGGAGAATGGGAATAATTGGACACTTTCAAAAGAACGGCACAGACACAATGGGCCGAATGGCCTCCTTATATGCTGTATCATTTTATGATTCTACATAGTTCTATATAAGCTACTTGGAAGCAGTGGTTGAACATTTGCGCTTGAAAATCCTTCATTATTTTAAGCAGCCAATATTTTAAGTGAATTTCACCAATTCTATTTTGTAATATTCAGAGGTAAAATTTCAAAATATTTACACACATTGACAGAAATTGTCTAACTAAGAGGTAACGTTTAAATACATGCACCTAATCCAATCAATTTGCAAGAAAAATTTAGGTTTGTATATTTGAGAGATGCTGGCTAACTTACCTTATTTTTGTTCTATCCTTTGACTTAGAACATAAACTAGTTCTAGTTTTCTTTGTCTCTTTATCCTTTTGTTTTGTTTTGCACTTGCTGGATTTCCTTTCTTCCTTTCGAGCAGATCCGGCAGACAAACAGGTTGGGTTTACCACTCGGGGAATATTTTGCTCCCCACGTGCCTTTGCCTTAGCTATTGCTTCCGATATAATGCGATTAGCTTTCTCCTGCTTGTTCTGCATTTCTTTCTTTTTCAGCTGTTTGTTTCCAGTCATCAGCTGTGCATTTTGTAATTTGACAATTTGTGTTGTTTGTGGACAGGAGACATCAACAGTGGTCTGAGAGGAAGGAGGCTGAAACAAAGTTCGTACAAGTTAGTCATACCTACATCAAGAAAAACTATTACTAAGATATAGTATACATACTTAGGCACAATTTAAATTGAGATTGGAAAAAGCATGCGGAAAGAAAAAAATATACAGATTGCAAAAATAACACTGTCTACCATTATTTTCTTCACTATACAATTTCTTTGCTTTTTGGTCAAACAGTTTTAACCCTTTCCCCGCTTGCGAGATCTAGGAGGATGAGGAGTCAAATGCATATTTATCGCGTAAGAACGACGGAACACCAAAACTTTTCATTTGATAATGATCAATTTTATATACAATTGGAGAGAAGAATTTACAAAATACATTGTGCCCAAAGACAGATAAATACATTATGACTATTGCTACTCAAGCACATCGATACACATTACTTAAATTTGTTAGAGTATTCATATATAGACTACAGTATAGCGGAAGGCCATGCATTGCCATATTGTAAGTAGCATTTTTCCACAGAATATGGTGCATATTCCAGATTGCATGCTAAAAATTACATAGTGCCTGCACATAAACACAATGGAGGCCTTTATCCCCCTCCCCATTATTGTTGCTTTTTTCCACTTTTTTATTTAACCAAATAGGGTGGGATGGTGTAAGCGACTTACGCCATGACTCCCATCAATGCTGTTCCATGATCGGCTGACAGGTGGTGTACTGGGGCAAGAAGTTTCCAGCAGTTTTCCTACTCCTGAGCTGGAGTAGGAGTCTGACAAACTCATCACTAACAGGAGGTCAGGTCAAGGAATATTTGAGGATGGAATTCAAACTGGGCCATTCTGAAATGCACTACTGTTTGAGTCTCTGTCAATCGATTCATAGAAGTGACCACCACATCCAAAATTACTGTCCAAAAAATGAGTGAATCCCAAGTAAATATAGAAAGTTATTGTGGCTTTTACTAATTTGACACCTTTGACCTGTTCTAACTACAGAATGCCAATTCAGTGAAAAAATAAATCGAATTTATACCGTTTTTTTGAAAAAATGTTGGTCATTACGTGCAATGTCATGAGGGAAGATTTCCTCGATTTGCTACTTGCAGTGAAATCAATGATGAGTGCTTTATGCATTTTACTAAAGAGGAAATTTTCCCCAATGTAGCAAACATGATTCTAAACACTTACTACACTACATGGTAGTTAAAACTCAGTGCCATTTAAATTGGCTACACTCTGGATTAGGCTGCTACAAAAATTCAAAAACAGGCCAGTTTATTCTTTTCAGCTCTCAGATTTTCTCAGGAGACCATTACAGGTATACAGCACAACTAAACAACCTGTCAATTCTGCACGCACAATTACAGCAAAAACACCAAGAAGATTAAGAAATAAAGATGAAATAGATGTAACTGCTCAGTATATTTCTGCAACAGGCCTATACGCAATGATTTCCCAATGTACATCTAAATTCGCAGAACAAAAGATCTAAAACTACAACTGAATAAATGACCAATGCCCTTTAGTTCTGCAATATTTTTATATCCGTTTTAATACAAACCAAGATACTAGCCTTAAAACCGCCAGCATTCTAACATGCTGTACAGTACATGCAACTGTAGAAAAGCTAAATAGAACCTATTTTTAAATGATGTATGTGGTTAGTCTCCCAGTATACCGAATATTTTTTATTCACTATTTGTCAGTAAACACAAAGCAATGGCTTTATTCACCACTATAAACAAGCAAGCTGTTTATTCCTACTGTACCGATTTTGAAATATGTTAATGAGACCACGATTGCCCACTCTTTTCCAGGAATCTGAACAGCTTCCCGTTTAAATACAGCACTAAGTTACATCTTAGCATGTCTGTTTCTCACCCATAAATGAGCTGCTGACTACAGCAAAGTAAATTGCCACCAGGCATTTCCAAACAGATTTTCAGGCTAATGCCAGTGCACTCCACTGGATAATATTTCTGCACATGCTTCATCAGCCTAACAGCAGCGCTGCAGCACTGGTAGGCAGAGGCAATGATACAGCTCCTCTGAAACATTGTGAACAAATGCCACCTTTAGGCCTAAGCTAACAAATAACACAAGGCTAAAAGAAAGCTGCAACAGCTAAGATGGCGGTGCATTGCGACTCAGTCACCAGCCAGTAGAAAAGAAGGTTATGCAATCCCATTAGCCTTTAGTCCAAACCCCTCCTCCCACTTATTCAGTCTTTCACTTACCCTTCCTCTAGACCTCCTCACAGAAGCCATTTTGTCATTCAACAAAGGCTAGCCCTCCGCTTTTTCACCTCCGGCTCTGCTCATGAGGAAAGCATTGAATGATAACTGCTAAATGGCCTATTTAGTGTGCTGCACTGAAGATGCACGCTTCTCTTCACAAAAACACATTATGATTTTTATCAACGTCCGACCTCTCTGTGAATCAATACTGCCAAACACATTATCACTGCACATCCAGTCAAGGTACTACGGCACACAATCCTGTTTGCATACGAGAACTTCTGAATGTCTAATTAAATAGAGGCTTGTAAATCTCGTCTCCAATAAAGCTAAGTAAAATTATGCACCAAAGCATGAATAGAAATGTCGTTCAATAACGGTCGAGACTCTGCTCACTTGGACCAGCAGATGGTGCTGCCCATTGTTACTCTGTTCGGTTTAATGTAAACCAACACCACCCCCCCCCCCCCCCACCCCACCCCCCCAGGATTGCTTTCATCTGCATCTCTGGCTCACTCCTTTTTTATCATAATGACTAAATCCTTTTTCTGTAAGCATATACCTGCTCTGATTTTTATGGCGACTATACATAGATAAGAAAATTTTACACATTTGAGAAAAATAAAATTTGGAAGGGATAATAGCAAAGATTTTACAATAGCTAACCCACAGAACAGGAGAAACAAAAATTAATTGCAATCTTTTCAGTGTTATTTTCGAGCCCATTTAAATTTAGACAACAGACTGGCAGAAATCCTTATTTCACTTGTATGAAAACATCGTAATTTTAAATTTTTGGCCTGGGAAATGACATGTTAATTGCTGATTTTGTAATGATGTATTCATTAAGTATAATAGATGTCACAGGATATTGTTTAACATTTCAACCTTATTTAATTGCTTTTGGTGCTCAGTTATTTTAGTTCCAAGCTGATCTTGTTGAACATCAGCCCTATCTGTAATAAAGGACAACTGGCAAACAGTGACAATGTCACAGATTTTTAAAATATTTTTAGTAAAATCAGTAATAATTTAGAGAATTACAAACAAACTTCAGAGAGGTTACACCTATTTATTATTTTTAATATGTGGTGAGGTGTAGTTTAGTTATTTAGATTTGCAAGCCAGAACTCGTTGGTAGTCTCAATCTACAATATACACAGCACAAAAGTCTCAAGTTCAAAGTCCGGTCTGCAGTGAGTTAACTGTTCCAAGCTGGGTGTTACAATTGGCCAGGTTAGGAATTGGAGGGAGGGGAAGAAAGGGATACTATCCTCACACCTTATGTGGCCACAGAGATCCCCTAAATGGAAGTGAGTGTATGTAAACACTGGCAGACATAGGTCAAGATCAGGTCAGCTGTGACAACCTCCACCAGACGACTTCCGGTATTCACTGTCAAGGTTAACCCGTGAGCTATGGTCACAAGTAGGAGGCACCTGAGGGCGAGTCTGGCGTATGGAACTGTATCACAGCAAGATAGTTGGCATCTCCTGGAGGAGAGGGAGTGCCAAAAAATTGAAGAGCAAGAAAGTCCGTGCATAATTTTAAAAGGTTCAAATCATTAAATAAACTGAACAAAGTACAATACCCAGGTTATGTGAAGAGGAAAAAAAAGGTTCATGGGAGGAGAGACAGAGTCCTAAGCCAGCGACAAAGGTAATCAGAACCAAATCAAGCCTTTCTACTATCTGGCTACAGTTCACACAAACTTCCTACAAATAAATCATTTGAATCAACATACAATTCTCATAAAACACGACACCCAGATCATTGTGGCAACAGGACAAACAAAAATCAAGATGCTATCATAGCATTAACTGTTCAAGCCTGTACTGTTCGCACAACACAAGACTCAACTACAAGTGACTCAAGGTAAACAATTTTCAGAATATCGCTGATACAGACCATCAGCCAGCACTGTTTGCAAACACAGGGCCACATCAGCCCATTCCACTTGAGAAAAATGACCATCTAACCTCAGTTAAAGTGGGATACTAAAGCTAAAATCTAAAAAAAAAATAATTTCAAAGAGAAGAATCCTTGAAATTTGGCACCTGGAGTTTAAGCAAATAAGTTTGGGTGCAATGTTCCATTATTAAACTGCCCCAGAGAAAGTAAAATGTGATTCTTTTCTTTCTAAGAATTGGGATGCTCAGATTGGTTCAGTAACATTTTTCATGATATCTTCATTGCTGTTACCCCAGACAGTGAGGTCCTGTTGATAAAACTCTTTCACCAAACCGGACACCTTTTGAATGGGAATGTCATTGACGTGTGTCGTCTCCTTTCGGCAGACACGACTCCATGGCTCCTAACAAGCGTCTGTCTAATGAAATTTATTCAAAATAAGCAACACGTATTTTTAAATCTGTGCTAAAATATGCAGTAAGTAGTCTTTTATAAAGTTTAAAAAGTATGGAATGAATTAAACGCAAGTGATAAGATCAGTTTAGTACCAAAGTGAAGCCTGCAAGGAACATCCCTCACACAAGCCATTGATTTTTGTTGGGTGTCCTCTTTACAATGGCTTAGATACACAATAGATTGGTATAAAATGGTAAGTTTTAAAGAATCGGAGCTTCAAAAAAAAATCAAATACTGTACAACTGAGGAATAAGAATTTAACAAAATACCTTGTTCACAACCATTAAAAAATAACTCTGACATTGCTAGAATTACTGAATCAAATTTTGACAGGGCTTCTAATGTTGCCAAGAGCGGCAAGCTTGATGATTGGGAGGATTTTGGAATTCAGCAAAGGATCACCAGAAATTAATGAAGAGGAAAGAGAATGAAAGTATAAACTATCAAGAAACATAAAAACAGGTTGTAAAAACTTCTATATATATGTAAAAAGGAAGAGATTAGCGAAAGTAACAACGCTATTCAAGAAAGGAGGGAGAGGAAAACAGGGCACTGTATGCCAGTTAGCCTGACATCAGTAGTAACAAACATGCTAGAATCTATTATTAGGCATATGATAACAGGGCACTTAGAAAGTCATATGATTGGACAGAGTCAACACAGATTTATGAAAGGGAAATAGTGTGACAAATCTGTTGGTGCTTTAAAGTTGTAACAAGCGGGGTAGATAAGAGGGAACCATTGGATGTAGTGTATTTGGATTTTCAACAAGCAACTGATAAGGTGTGACACAATAGCTTATTACACATAATTAGAGCTCATGGGATTGGGGGTAATATATCAGCAGGGATTGGGGAATAGTTAATGGACAGAAAACAGGGTAGGAATAAACGGGATATTTTCAGGTTGGCAAGCTGTAACTGGCGGGGTACCACTAGGATCAGTGCGTGGGCCTCAACTATTTACTGGTTGCTGGGGTGAAAGTGTGGCTCAAGCAGCGTTAAAAGGGAAAAGTACAAAAAACAACTGCACTCTCACAAACATCCCCTCTCCTTATTCTTAGTCTTGGTCTTTTCGAAGAAGCAATTATAAATATTTAACATTTTTATGACAGAACACCACTGTAATGCATGAAAAACTGTTGCAACCCTATGCAATTGAACAGATATTCATGATGCAGCAGAGATGCCAATTGCCAGAATTCCCTCCAATTGAACATCAGGAAATCCAAAGCTATCCTTCTCAGCTGTGCCAAAAGCTTCAAATTCTTGCCACTGACTCCATCCCTTTTCCTGTCTGCTTGCTCAGGCCAAACCAGACTACACAAAATATCAGCATCTTGTTTGCCCCAGACTGAGCTAGAAACTGCACATTATAGTCACTATCTGGATTGCTTGTTTTTCCCTCAGCAATATTGCCAGAATACAGCCAGATAGGGATCTAGGACATGGTGGAGAAAGAGAAGCATAGGTCCAGGCAGCATCTAAATACATATATGAGTGGATACAGGTGAAACCTTAGATTATAAAAACAGGTAGTTTGTTAGTCATATACACGCTATACAAAATTACAAATAGTTCATGCAGTTCAAGAAATCACTCCAACTAAAAAGTCAAAGCTCAAATCCACCAGCTTTTTGGCATTGAGTGCAGCCACTAGATGAACAGCAGCAGCAACTTGCATTTATATATCAGCTTTAACGCAGTAAAACATTCCAAGGCACTTCACAGGAGCATTAACAAAATTTGACGAGTCACATGTGGAGATATTAGGACAGGTGACCAAAACATGATCGTAGAGGTAAGTTTTAAGGATTGTCTTAAAGGAGGAGAGAGAGGTACACAGACAGAGCGGTTTAAGGAGGGAATTCTACAGCTAAGGGTTAAGGCAGCTGAAGGCACAGCTGCAGAGTGACAAGAGTGATGAAAATCGGGGATGCGCAAGAGGCCAGAATTGGAGGCTTGTAGGGCTGGAGGAGATTAAAGAAATAGGGAGGGGCGAGGCCATAGAGAAATGTGAAAACAAAGATGAGAATTTTAAAATTGAGCCGCTGTCAGACCAGGAGCCAATGTAGGCCAATTGGTGAAGAGAACTGGTGCGAGTAAGGACTTGGACAGCAGTTTCATGGGTTTGGAATCTGTCCCATTGCTTCAAGGGAAATAAACCAACAATGCCCCTCTTGCATAACTTAAATCACAGCTTCCTGCTGGTGATGCAGCCTAACCATGTGTAAAAAAACCACTCACCCCTCTCAGTTAGGGAAAAATAAAGAGTTGAAGGAAACATTCTTTTTTTTAAAAATCAATAATACAAAAATACGAAATACACATTGGCACATTCACTGTGTTGAATTTCAGCTTTTTAAAAAATATATAATATTTAGGTTGAATAAATTTATTAGGTTAGTTATGTACAGATTGGCACAAGAGAGGAGCTTTAAAAAATTGGAAAATTCCAAAAATTTAATCTAATTAATAACAGAATTTTTTAAGATTAGTGAAAGTTTTCCACTGCATACCATTTTTATACAGTGTAATGTACAGATGGTAGAAGTTCTCACTTGGACACGATGTACCATATTTGTAGCTGCTTGGAATCATTCTAAATGTAGAACTGTATTTAATGATCTAGGTGTGATTAGACCTTGAAATTGCTGAAGGCACCAATTCCCTCCGCCACTATTTAAATCTGCAGACAGATCAGACTCTCCCATCAGTCCATGTGGATCAGCAAGTTTGTTAACCAGTGTGCTTTTGCAAATTTGCCAAATTAGTCCACATTTTGGAGGATCAGCAACTACCTGAATCAATCCATTAAAAGGTATGCAAGTCATAATAAATGGAACCATTTCTGCATAACATATATTCAGAGATTAGACATGCAAACCTGCCAATAGCAAACATCAAATAATCAAGGTCCCAAATTATAAAATGCATAGAGAAAGAATGAATAACTGGAAAGGAATACCTCTATTCGTTGCAGTGAAATCCTTAAAAAGAAATAAAATACTATTTTAACTACCTCAATTCCTTTCCAATGTAATAAGCTGTGATTTGCTACTCCCTTTCTGTATTTTGCCATTGTGTATGGTGCGTCAGTGCAAGCAACTCAGAACTCATACGGGATTCTGACACTTGCACACTTTCACTTGAATGGTATATGGTTGGCATCCTTCCATCCACGAAAGTTGATGGGCACGCAGCTAACAATCCATTTAGTCGGGGTGTCTTATCTTGATGCATCTTTGTTGATGACTGTGAAGGCCAATTCTTGAGAGGCAGGTTCTGCCACAAGTGAAGCATGTGAAGATGCCAAGTGATGCTGTGAGTTGTTGTTTTCGGCGTTGCTGCCTGTTGCCAAGTTGCTGTAGCAACTTGTCATCATGGTAGTGCACTACAGTCCACAGGATATGGCACCATTTCCCTCTCTCTCCAGCTAGTGACTCCCAAGTGTGATAGTTGACACTTAGGGTCTTCATATCATGCTTGCAAGCATCCTTGATGTGGAGCTTTGGGCGCCCCTGACCTTCGCCTTCCATGCAGATATGGAAGGAGTCTACTTGCACACTAGGTCAGCTGGCAAGCTTTACAATCTGAGTGGTATATAATAGACATTTATTTTACAAATACTCAAACAATGCAGCAGAACACCAACACAGCACCAGGCCATAGCAGGGACTTGCCTGGGACATTCCAGAGACTGAGGGCCTCATCTTCTGTACATACTCAAATGGATGGAATCTATTATAGGCCAGACATTACCCACAGAGGAGAGCAAATGATAACTTGAAAAAAAGTTCAAGGCATCGCAGGCTGTGTTTGTGTTCCTCCTAGCAGCCATTTGTTAATTGTATATCAATTGTTTAATTATATGCAGGTGGAGGGTGTTAATTGGGGGTCTTTCTCAAGCACATATAAGGAGACACTTACTGAGACTGGTGGAGGTTTTTGAGTGAGGAGCTACATGTTTGTAATCTTTTTACTCTGTAAAATAAATGTAACAGAGTAAAGATTGGCTCCAGCATCATCCTTCAACAAGCTTTCTGGATTTTTTTATTTAGAGATACAGCACTGAAACAGGCCCTTAGGCCCACCGAGTTTGTGCCGACCAACAACCACCCATTTATACTAACCCTACACTAACCCCATATTCTCTACCGCATCCCCACTATTCTCCAACCACCTACCTACACTAGGGGCAATTTACAATGGCCAATTTACCTATCAACCTGCAAGTCTTTTGAAGGTGGGAGGAAACCGGAGCACCCGGAGGAAACCCACGCAGACACAGGGAGAACTTGCAAACTCCACACAGGCAGTACCCAGAATCGAACCCGGGTCGCTGGAGCTGTGAGGCTGCGGTGCTAACCACTGTGCCACCCTTACAATACTTACAAGCAACATGGTTTCTCTCAAGTTACGTTTTGTTAAAAAAAAATGCATTTCAAGGACCAAAAATTCAAAGTTCATAGGGAAACTAATTAAAATTGTAGACAGATATGCTGCATGTTGTATGAAAAATATACTTCTCTCCTGACAGAATTCAGTCAGCTCCTCAAAGCATCAGCTCAATTGCAGAACCATGAAATGGAACATAGCAACGGGAGTAGGCCATTCAGCCCACTCCACCATTTAATTAGATCATGGCTGATCTGTACCTCAACTCAATTTATCACCTTATCTTCATACGTCTGATGCCCTTATCGAACAAAAAATTCAATCGATCTGAGTATTGAAAGCTCCAATTGTTTCAGCATGCACAGCTGTTTGGGGAAAAGAGTTCCAGATTTCCATTCTACTTTGTGTAAAAAAAAAAAAATCTTCCTGATTTCCCTCCTAAATGGCCTAGCTCTAATCTTAAGATTGTGTCTACTTGCTCTAGATTCCCCCACCAGAGGAAATAGTCTCCCTGTATTTACCCAATCGAATCCTTTTAACATTTCAAACAATATGATCAGATCACCCCTCATCACCTATAGTCAATGGAATAAAAGGCAAGCTTATGCAACCTGTCCTCATAATTTAAGCTTCTCAGCCCTGATATTCTGGTGAAGGAACAATAACTTAATGAGGTGCTGTATTTAAAATGGCCAGCCAACTGAAACCTTCATCTTATCCCATAATCAAACTGGCAACTAAGAATGCAATAAAATCAAAAAGTACTGGAAATACTCAGTAGGTCTGGCAGCATCTGTGGAGAGAGAAGCAAAGTTGTCACTGACCTGAAGTGTTCTTTCATCAGAACTGGCAACGGTTAGAAATGTAATAGGATTTAAGCAAATAATGTGGGGGTGGGGTAAAAGAGAACAAATGGGAACGTGTTGATAGGACAAAGGGTCACAGAGGATAACTGACAAGCAGGTCATGGGATAAAGGCAAAGACAAAGAGCGTGTTGGCGGTGTTGTGAAATACAAAGCGTTAATGCAGAGAGGGTGTTAAATGACCGACAATGAAAGCCCTAGCCAAAAGCAAAGCATGAAAAAGAAAGCGGGCAGGCACATAGTTAAAAAAAAGTGTAAAGAAGAAAAAAACTAAAATAAAATGAAAAATAAAAGTAAAACTAAAAAAAAGGGGCGCAGTCATGCTCTGAAATTATTGAACAATCTGGTAGGCTGTAGCGTGCCTAATCAGTAAATGAGGTGCTGTTCCTCGAGCTTGCGTTGATGTTCACCGGAACACTGCAGCAATCCCAGGACAGAGATGCGGGCATGAGAGCCAGTGGTGTTGAAATGGCAAACGACAGGAAGCTCGGGGTCATGTTTTCGGACTGAGCGCAGGTGTTCCGCAAAGCGGTCAACCAATGTGTTTGGTCTCCCCAGTGTAGAGGTCCATAGTGAAGAGGAGGTGGTTAGGGCCAGGAAACAGGAAATTGTCAAAATGACACAGCGCGTCAGAAGAGTCACGGATGTAGGTGGGAAGAGACTGGACCGGGGAAAAAAAGAGTGTCAAAATAGGAAGAAATAAGTTCAGTGGGGCAGGAACAGGCTGAAATGATGGGTCTGCCAGGACAGTCCTGTTTGTGTACTTTCAATTTAGTCTACTGTATTCACTGCTCACAATGCAGTCTCCTCTACATTGGGGAGACCAAACGCAGATTGGGTAACCGCTTTGTGGAACACCTGCACTCAGTCCGAAAACATGACCCCAAGCTTCCTATCACTTGCCATTTCAACACCACCCCCGCAAAACTCTGCCCTGGGATTGCTGCAGTGTTCCAGTGAACATCAGTGCAAGCTCGAGGAACAGCACCTCATTTACTGATTAGGCACACTACAGCCTGCCGGACTGAAGATGGAGTTCAATAATTTCAGAGCATGACTGGTCCCCTTTTTTTCTTTTTTAAGTTTTACTTTGTATTTTTTATCTTTTTATTTCATTTTACTTTAGTCTGTTTCATCATTACACTTTTTTTTTAGAACCATGTGCCTGCCCACTTTTTTTTTCCATGTTTTGCTTTTGTCTAGAGCTTTCATTATTCGGTCATTTAACACCCTCTCTACACTAACGCTTTGTATTTCACCACACCATTAACACACTCTTTGCCTTTCCCCCATGACCTCCTTTGTTAGTTACTATCGGTGACCCTTTGTCCTAACACCTCTTATTTGTTCTCTTTTGCCCCACCCCTACTTTATTTGCTTAAAACCTATTACATTTCTAACCTTTGCCAATTCTGATGAAAGGTCACTGACCTGAAATGTTTACTTTGCTTCTCTCTCCACAGATGTTGCCAGACCTGCTCGGTATTTCCGGCACTTTTTGGTTTTATTTCAGATTTCCAGCATCTGCAGTATTTTGCTTTAACTAAGAATGCAAGGTGCCTGGATGAAGGCAACGGGGAGGAAGGTTTTGTTGCACCACTGATGGATTTGGTGGGAAGCAAAACTCCATATACACATTTTTAAGTTCAGTCCTGATATTAGGAATCCTGTTCTTTTGAGTTCACACTCTTCTGTACGAAGATGATAAGTTCCACTTTCACCTCTATGGTGCGTTATTAATACTAATGAACAGATATTAAATTATGTATGCAGACAGGAAATTCAAATGACTGTTAAACTCATTAGCAATAAGGCAGAAAACATGAATGAGGGGGACCAGTGACGAGAGAAGGAAGTTTGGAATCTGAAGTCCTGAGGGGAACATATGAGCAGTTTTCTATGTCTTGCCATGGTGCTGAACAATTAGTGGAGATTTTTTCTTCTTTGTTTCATCCGATTTGATTCTCCTGTCCTATTGCTCCCAATCTCTAACAAAGGCTTTTATACTTAAAATAACAGGTCTTTTATCAGATTCGCTTCTGATAAGAAGTGAAAAGTGAAATGTGAACTTTAGAGAATACATGTTTTCCATAGATTCTTCTAGCACTGGCCTGCACTGACTGTCGAGATGGAGTCAGTAATTCTCTGAGGCTGTCAAAGCAGAATTCAGTTATAGTTCTGTTCCACCATTGGCACTTTCAACACCAACAGGCTTCTGTCTAAGTTTAGACTTTAAAAAACTAAGTGACTTGGAAATCATGTTGAAGCAATTTCCAATCTCAAGTTTTAAAATATACTGTACAAACAAACTTGCCTTAAAAGCAGGTGCCTTACTTTCTGGTGAACAGATCATACAAAATTCTGTGACAGTGCAACTTAAGCACTAAATTTTCCAGTATTTTCAGACTGACAAATTACGTACTGCCCTAAATATGCAATCTTGAATAATTATTTTGGAGAGGATGGTGGTATGGACTAGATCATCTTCATTCAGTGCACTAATGTCTTTAAACTGTATTGACCCCAAGAGCAAAATATGGATTTTTTTCTATCTTGGAACCTGCTGAACCAAATATTTCAGCACTGGCAGATAAAGGCTCTGCGATATAGTGACGCTGACAATTATCCCAAGTAAAGCTAAACTTGCCACCAACTTTTTAAACTGCGTTAGCAGCCCTTTATTTGCTCCAACACATATCAAATGCAATTACTCACCCAAGGAGCTGAATGTTGATTATTGAAAAGAGCATGCAATCTCTATTACGCCAATCTGATTGTTAGGTAACCAGTGCGTAATACTGGCCTCCCAACTGTCAGTGTGTGTGTACTGGAAGGAAAACGAATGACCTGAGTAATTGTACTGGTTCAATAATTTCAGCAGTTTAACTCAATTTAATATTTCAGCTTTTAGATTCCTCTTTAGCATTCCCGTGTGCACAAGGCACACCAACTTCTGAAAACTAAATCTCTATTACCAAGAAACAGCAGTGAAGGTGGGAAAAGGGTATTTATTTGAGCATGCTGGAGAAAATCAGCAAGATACGAAAAGAGTACAAAACAACTTAAAAACATCACTTGAAAAAACAGAAGGTAAGGACACAAACTGGTTTCCTTTTTTTATTCTTTCATGGGATGTGGGCGTTGCTAGCAAGGCCAGCATTTGTTGCCCATCCCCAATTGCCCTTGACAACCAAGAGACTTTCTGGGGCATTTCAGAGGGCAATTAAGAGTCAACCACATTGCTGTGGGTCTGGAGTCACATGTCAGCCAGACTGGGTAAGGACAGCAGATTTCCTTCCCTAAAGGACATTAGTGAACCAGATGGGTTTTTATGACAATTGATGATTGTTTCATGGATGGCTTTCAATTCCAGACTTTTTTTATTAATTGAAATTAAATTCTGCTAGCTGACATGGTGGGATTTGAACCACTGTCCCCTAGGCATTAGCCTGGGCCTCTATTAGTTCAGTGATATTACCACTACGCCACCCCCTCCATGTGACTTCCTGTTCAAGGCTTCCACATTACAAGGGGAATAGCCCATAATGCACACACACAATGCCTCACAACAGACACCAAAGGTGAAGTACCTGCTGTGAGCAGTCATTTCAGGCTATAGCATTGTTTTGACATGGAAGGGACTGCTTCAGATACAGGAATTAAGGCAAAGATGCAACTTATCACAACAGCAAAGAAAAACACTTGTACCTTCCTCAATACCTCCACAGTTCTTCAGAAATAAAGGCCTTGTCTTGAAGAAACATCCCAGCTACAAAAACATCTATCACCTGGCTCAATATCTTCACATCTAGAGGATGCTTATGCATTTTAGTTTCTTCACAGAGCTAGTAGAAATTGGTGGCAGAAGAATGTCTGTAGTGAGGCTCAATATGAAGAAACTGAATTTGGCATTTTAGATGAAGGGGTTTAATCGGGCCATTGGTCTCCTTTTGTGGGGTGCCAACCCTCTCTAACTTAGGCAGCAGCTTTGCTTTTTCCTGATTAGCTAACTGATTTCCTTGCTGGGTAAGAGGAAACGGAGGACAAGAAAGTTGAACAGGTTGTTGAACTGGAAGCACTAGTCAGATCAGAAAGGAATGAAGTGCAAAGCCACCATATTAAACAATAATACTCCTGTCTTGTGTTCCTTTCCTCAATATACAAGCAAGGGATTGCGATTTACATCAGACGCTTAGTGGATCAGAGAACAGACCTATACTACACACACACAAATTACAACACAAAACATGCCAATTGGCCCCAGAGGTCTGTGCCAGTGATGACCCTCCATTCTAGTCAATAGCTCTGATCACATTTACCTGCCCTGTTGTCATAATCCCTTAACCCCTTTTCTTTCATCCACCTATCCAGTCTAATCTTAAATGTTGGCACAGTAGTGACTGGAAAGTCCCAGGGATCAGCATGAGGACCCCTACTCTTTCTAGTTTGAATTAATGTTCAGGATTCAGAAACTCAAAGCAATTTATTTCAAATTGCAGACAATAGTAAGATTGGTGTGTGGGGTGGGTGGGTGGAAGGAGTTGGGAGGGGGGAGTCCAGACTGTAGATGATCCATAAAATGAGCTAGATAAAATCGAAGTGGGTAGATCAATGAAACATTCAGAAGTGGGGTCACATTTCTAAACTGAACCATCCCACGCACAGGTTTCTTTTTGCATGTGGACAGTTAAACGGATTCAGCCCTCTCAAAAGTTACAAAATTTGTACCTGAAAGCCTTCACTCAAACATACTTTAAAAAGCAAACAGTTAAAATGCAAATCATTTCTGTTCATTACAGCAAGTTGTTTCAGTTCCCCCAGCGAATTAAAAGCAGGTGTTAGTTTCAGTGTGCTATTAATTACAGACCAATCAGGGTGCTATTTTCAAAGATTTTGAAACTTGAACCAGTTCTGCTGCCCTTTGGCTACACTGAAGTACAAATGTCTGCACACAAGTCACTTCATATGGTACTTTCAGAGATTTATTTGTAGCTTTTAACTGGTATCCTGTGACCAAGATGCACATTACTCAGTTTTAATTGTTCAGAGTAGTTTAGGAAGCCTTCATGCAGGTAGTAGTTTATTAATTGATACTTTTTAGAGCACATTAAGCATAAACACTGTACAGTGGACAGCCTGTAGCATAATACAAACTGTACTTTAAAGCAGTGTGTACTATAAAGGTATGCCTGCTCACATCTAATTACCTGCACTAAAAAATTCACAGAAACTTGTTTTTACCTAAAAAATTGTATAATCTCAAAAGACAATCTTTCAGAGTAAGATCTTCTCTTTCAAACTATTTTTCCTCTGCTTCCTCAATGGGTCTCCACATATGCTACATACAAACAAGGTCAAGATGCAAGATCACCTGTCTTCTCACTGGCATTTGCCAATGCAGCTCTGAATGTGGCCAACAGGATGAGAGAGTAGGCGACAGGGAACTCTCCCTCAGAATTTATTTCCCTCCCTGTGAGCTTCCAGTTGCAGGTGCAGCTCCCAGCCCACCACTCCACAAAGTGGGACAGCAACGTACATCTCCAACTACCCTCTCCACACAATTTTACCCCCTCCCCCACACCATCACCAACCCCCATTTCTCCCTGCTTTCTGAAGGGAAGTGACACTTTGTGGGGTGCAGCTTCATGGACATTAGTAATCCTCCAGTACACTCGACAAGTCTGTAAGCAAATCTTGACAGACCTTTTGACTGTGGGCATCATCATAACCAAGCTTGGCGATGCATTTACTTAATACCTAAACACATGCTCACTTTCCTGGAATAGTCAGTAAACAGTGATAACTTTCTTGATTCTAATGGAACAAAAGAAAAGGTTCACAGCAAAAGATAGCATCAGTTCATTGAAAAGCAATGAGATGGGACAATGACCAGAATCACTTAAAAAGAGAGAAAGAGCATAGTGCAGATTAAATATGGCCAACTTACAATTTGTGCTTTCAAAATTATGTTCATAATTTAAAATTTATATTCATACTGTTACAAACTCTAATAAAATCTCATGCTTCTGTAAGTTTTCACTATTACAAAATAATGTACATGGACACTAGAATTTAGCAGGGAGGTGCAGTGGGCTCAAGTCAGTAAATGATCTAGTACTAAGAAATGCCATATTATTGTGCAGGTCTGTCACTAGCTTAAACTATCAGTTCAGAACTTTTTAAAAACGACAAATTCAACAACCTGGTGCCAAGAATGCAACTTAAGTGCATTATACAGCTAGAATACAGGCTTCATTTGATTTCTTTGTTAGAAAAACCAACAGGGGTCAGTACTGTTTGTTTTCCAACACTGCCTAGGAGATGCATCCTGACAAAATTGTTGATAAATCTCTGGCTAAGGATCAATATTATTTCTGTGCCCCAACATCATTGTTCACTCATAACTTATGAACCCACATTTCTTTGATAGGGTCATCAATTTTCATAGTTCGTCTTAAAAAAAAACGAATACATTAAGAACACAAACAAGGGTTTAAGAAACAAAGATTGAGAGTTTAATTTTAAAAGCCACTAATGGGGATGATTACCCTCTTCAAGGTTTGAGTGGGCCAAAGCCCACATAAACAAAACCCTTAAGAGACATTTACACTAACTTTTGTATTGCAGAGAAGCCAGGTGCACTTCACAGTGATGCAAAAGCAACAAGTAAAACTCCGTACCCAACTTTGGTAGGCAGCAGTGTCAGCTCACCCTGGGGAGGCTGTGTCACGCTGAACAAGTTTTATATTCCACTGTAGTTTAAAAGTTGGCTTATATACAAACCTACATGCACAGTCCTCTCAACTGGGCATAACCAGTCTCACTTGGTAGCACTCTCGGCTGAGTCAGAAAGTTGAGGGCTCAAAAATCCAGAAATTTAGGCTGACACCCAGTGCAGTATGGAAGAGTTCTCTCAGGTGGACCTAAAAGATCCCATGGTACTATTTTGAAGAGCAGGGGAGTTATCCCTGGTGTACTGGCCAATATTTATCCCTCAACTATCTCAAAAACAGGTTACCTGGTCATTATCACATTGCCCTGTTTGCAAATTGACTACCAAGCTTGCTACATTACAACAGTGATCACACTTCAAAAGTACTTGACTGGCTGTAAAGTACTTTGGGATCTACTGTTGTTGTAAAAGACACTATATAAATGTAAGTCTTTCTTTTCTAAGAGTTGAAGGCAGAGCCAGGCAATATAAACAATTTGCTGGCCAGGTTGGAATTGATTCTGAAGCCACTGATATCAAACTTCAGTTACTAAATAGATCTTAAAATGGCCAAGTAAAAAAAACATGCCCCCCACTCAGTTTCTATGAACAGCTCAAATGCCAAAATACTATACTGAATGGTACCCTATAAACTTAATGTACAAACAATAGAGAAAAAATACAAAAGGTCCATGTACGATAAAAGAATGGGAAGTAAAGGAATGTGAAAGAAATATGGGGAAAAAAAGCAAACTGAAGGTGCAATGAAATTGAAAACATAAAATGTAAGCCAAGCACAGTGGGATGTGAAAGAAGTGGGCTCTACGCAGAGGATCCAGACCCATGACTAACAGTCTTCGAACAAGTATCAGTTTTTATCAGCTGGACTGGAACAAAGTTTTTAAAAAAATATTTTTGTCAAGTTCCCTTAACCTGCTAATAAGATTGACTCATGCTTCAATAGCTGAACTGCCAGCACACAATTGTCCAAAAGCACCCGAATGAAATCCAGTGCTACCCTTCACGAGATTAGCTCTGTACTCTCCAATCTTTATCTGGGGCAGTTATGAAGAAGGCCATGGTGCAGCCACTTTCTGGATGGTAGCGAGCATCACAGACTGAATTGGTGCTGGATTATGAGCTTTAGGGCTAGAGAGCTTTTGAAAAATATTCAACAGATACTTCGTTTGACTTAGCTTAAATATTTCTTTGCCCCCGAGTTAGATGACCTCAGAGCAGGCCTTTGGGAAGTTTGAAGCTGAAACCCCAGCTGTTTGTCTTCGAGCTAATGTGGGCGAATGGGACTGTTCCCTATAATGGATGTGATTAAAACCTTGCAGGGAATAAGACTCTACTCGATAATTTCCAGGGCAATGACAAAAGTCAAAGAAATACCCTGTAGGAGTATAATTTTCTTCTATAAAAAGCAAACTTTGAATAAAACTAGCCTAACAGCTTCCTTCCCCTTTAAGTAAATAACAGAAATTCCTGGTTTCTGATTATTAAAATGGTCTCCTCCATTCTTACTTTCAGTTTTGTAAAATCAGCTGTTGACTGTTCTCTGGAACAAACAGAAGCTTGAGCTACAAGGAAAGATTAGAGAACCTCAAGTTCTACAGTTTAGAGATAGGCTCCTAAAGGTAAAGGCAGACCCAGATTATCACTTCAAAGTAAACCAGGAAATTAGAAGGCAGTGTAAATTTTATGAAAATTACTTTTTACCAACAGGTATTACCAAAAAAATGCCTTCAGGAGTGAAAACAGTTACAGTAAGTTGACAAACAGGCTAGTAGAGGCACAAACAATGTTAAAAACTTAGCCAGATGTCATGCTGGGTGTAATGATAATAGAAGGCTAATGTTCAAGGTGTTTAAATAGCCTTTTCGCCCCTTTGACTTTTCTTGTTTAAAAATTTAAATAAAATGAAAATGCTTCCACCAATTTAGCCAAGCTTCTAATCTTAACTGCTCACCAGACACCATAAGCGTCATTATATTCACTGAATCTTCCAATACAACTCTACAATAATTTAGAAGAGGAAAAACTTGCCCAATAAAATCTCTCTTTGAGAATGTTACAAAAATACGATTATGAATCTCCCGGTGATACAATTTGTTTTGAGTTTCAGGAGGTTTTTCATAAACGAATTACTTCTAGACAAACTAAAAGCATCGGAAATTCAGGCTGGAACATGGGACTGGACATGAAGTTAGAGAAATATAGGCAAAATATACAAAAGGGAAAAAATACGTATGAATACTTTGAGCAATGTACAGTGTCAATCCGTGGGGTGGTACTGATCGGGTGCCTTGGAGGCATCAGTGCTGGGCCCCTGTAGTTTCTAATCTACACTAATGACCTGGACTAATGACCAATTGTAAGCTTGCCAAAATGCTGCGGACAAAATTAATTAATGAGAGCAACAGAGACAGAATTAAAGATTTGCCAAAAAATTTAGAAAATTTATGTAACTGGGCAGAGAAAGGGCAAATGAAACTTGGTTCTGAGAAATGTATTATATGTTATCAAAATATAGCATTTGAAGTATGCAATAAATAGAAGAGAACCAACTAGGGGAAACAAAAAGGGACCGGGAGTGATATATGGCACTTTCAATGTCTAGACAATGTGATGACACAATTGTAAAAGCCAGCAGCACGTCAGAGTACATAGCCAGCACAAAGGTACAGGACTTCCAAAGGCTATGTAAAAGCTTCAGACTATGCTTGTATCCACCAAACCACAAAAAAAGATGTGCAGATATTGCAGAGCAGTGGTTCTCAAAAATTGCCATCCGTGGACCACTTAGGCATGGCAAAAGACCCACGGACCACCCATCAGTCCTGCCCCACCCACTTTCACTTGCCACCACAAAAAAAATCAGAATTAATGGGAAGAATGGCACTACTTTTGATGAGACACCAATAAGGTGATGTCCGGTTCCAAGCTGGAGAGCTTCAGCCCCATGTCAAGCTCCACATTCAGCCGGTTCCTCTTTGTTTTCAGCCCCACAAGTGTTGAAAATCCGATCTTGCAGCTGTATGTTTTAGTAACATAAATTTTGCTTAGGGACAAACTAAAAGGAAAAAAAAGACAGAAGCTCAATCTGTACAATCGAGAAATTTAAGAGGGTGGAACTCAAAGTACACATATTATATGGATACAGGTAAATAAATCCAGATTACTACTTCAAAATAAAACATGCCAGTAGGGCAAAAGATAGACATGTAAATAAGTGAAATGTTAATTTAAAAGAAAAGGACAGGTCCATCTCCTGTGGTATTGCTCACAGATTGAAAGGACAGTGGTGACACCAAGCTCATGTGAACAAATGTGGAATAATCATGAAAGTGTGACTGAACCAAATTGAAAAGTGGGCCAAAAAAAAGTAGGGACTTTACACAGAGAGAGAAAGATCAAAGCACAAGGACAGAAAGAGGAGGAAAGAAAAGCAAATTACAACAGGCACTTATTTTTAAATTAGAATAAGCACCATAGTAACAAAGTCAGGCTCAATCGCACATGTTTGATTGAGTCTGTCTAAGGTAAATAAATGGGAACAAAGGTCACAAGAAATCAAGGCGCAGGCATGAAGGAAAAGTTCAAATGACTCATGAAGAATATGGGAGCAGCGTGAGAAACAGTAATTAGAGTGGGATGTTACTTATGTGGAGTATAAACGCTGGCATAGACCAGCTGGGCCGAATCACTGTTGTTTTGCTATAGATTCTAAGTAATTTATTTCTTTGAAGTAACTTCTCAAAATCCAATACCAATGGAAACCATGTTGCCATCCTGCTGGAAATCCCATGAGATGCAGCTTACAAGTTCCTTAACACTTTACCATCACACACCTGCTTTGCAGAGTTTCACTTTGAAACAATTGAATAAATACGACATCCGTTTAGTCAGCTCTCTTTCGTACAATGCTTAAATCTGCTTCTTACAGAAAAAAGAGCAGCAGCGTGACATCCAATAATGTCTCAGCTGAATGGGGCATTCTCTCACCCCAGTGGATAATACAAATAATTCTCCAAGGATCCAAAAGATACATCAGAGTGTCTATTGATATCCCTCTGTCAGTCAATGAGCTGGAGACAGGGCAGGACTGACAGCAAAGTAAACAAAGTCTATTTAGAGTCTATTTAAAGAGTGTTTCTACGAACTGGGGTAAACAGAACTTCATGACTGAAATGACAAACTTCAGATTTAAAAAAGCGCAGTGATTTCTCCAGCAAAATCCAGTGAGTGGAGCTAGTTACATAATACAAATTGAGTGGGTAAAATCAATCCCAGTCACTTACAACAGACGTGACTTATGGGGGAACTACCCAATCGTCTCCATGCTGGCCAAGAATAGTGGTGTCACGATTACACGAAAGGCATATGGTAGATCCCTGGCAGCAGGCAACCAGCCTTAAATTTAGAGGCAGAGGGCAACCAAAGCAAAAGGAAAGATCCTCGATAGGGTTGGAAATTTCTGCCAAAACACAGGCTACATCATAGGTTATACTCAAACATATAAAACTCTTGAAATACAGCAGGGCTTGGCTGTTGTGTGGTGCTATGTACCTTTGCGTCCCTGCACATTTTAATGAACCTTGCTCCATCAAATAACTGCCAACAAGCTTTATATTTTCAGCCAGCAGCCAACCCCTTGGCACTGCCAAGAATAGAGTTACAAATTACAAAGAACTTCAAGTCACAAACACCTGTAAAACTTTGCTGTGAATGACAAACTGCACACTGCTCCCTGCTGCCAACTTAGTGCTGAAACCCACAAGGGACAAAATAACTACTTAAAAAATAAAGAAACCTTATTTTTTTCTCAACTCCTTGTAAATTGCCTTTTGGTGAGATTATTGTAATGACTGTATAAAATGCTAGTTAGGCCACAGCTGGAGTACTGAGTACAGTTCAGGGCAACACACTATAGGAAGGATGTGATTGCCCTGGAGAGGGTGTAGGAGGAGATTCACCAGGATGTTGCCTGGGCTGGAGCGTTTCAGCTATGAAGAGACACTGAAAAGGCTCGGGTTGTTTTCTTTAGAGCAGAGAAGGCTGAGGGGGCACCTGATTGAGGTATACAAAATTATGAGAGGCACTGATCGATTAGCTAGGAAGAAACTTTTTCCTTCAGCGGAAGGGTCAATAACCAGGGGGCATAGATTTAAGGTAAGGGGCAGGAGGTTTAGAGGGGATTTGAGGGAAAAAAAATTTCACCCAGAGGGTGGTTGGAATCTGGAATTCACTGCCTGAAGAGGTGGTAGAGGCAGGAACCATCACAACATTTAAGACGTATTTAGATGAGCACTTGAAACACCATAGCATACAAGGCTACGGGCCAAGTGCTGGAAAATGGAATTAGAATAGGTAGGTGCTTAATGGCTGGCACAGACACGATGGGCTGAAGGGCCTGTTTCTGTGCTGTATGACTCTATGACCCTAGTACCCATTTTAATCACTAATGCCACTGAAGTGAGGGACATTGCCAGCGTTTCTTGTGTTTGTAGCTTGACAACAATTTCCACAATTAGGCTGAACCTCTTACAAACAGAAATCTATGTTTATTCTCAGCCATGTATGGGTTCAGGTACCCTAGGGCTAATAATGAACTCAGATCACAATAAGTCACAAACTGGAGAGTGCAAGATGTCAAAAACTTTTTCCTGTCACCTCAGAAGGAAAATACATCACTCGATCACTGTGTACCGACTAATGTCACAATTTATTTACTTTGTACACAATGTTGTCAACAACTACAGACAAAACGTTGCATAGGTAGGAGAACACAAAAATTTTAAGCAACACCCATGTCATCAGTAATAAGCAGAAAATGTTTCATTTCCATTTGTGATTTTGCAGCTGATAGGAAAGTGTGCTATACTACCCAATTAATAAATCTTCGTTTTTTTCCTCTCATTGTGCACAACAAAATGGCACCATTCAAAACAGACCCAAGATATTCTGATGACCAACTCATAGCAAAGCACCATCAACAAATAGAACCACAGTATCCAACACATTAAAATGCTGCTGCATTGCAGGCTTCAAATAATATTGAGTCAGTCATTAAAATACCATGCACTGTAATTTCGTGTTCTGGGTGCCATGTAATCTTACATAGGCAGTGGGTGTAAGAATGCTAGACACAATTCTGTGCAGGTAAACACTCACTAATAATTTAAAATAAGTTTAGTGGTGGTGATACATGTTAGAACACCCTCAGCACCAAGTTGGCAGCACAGCAGTGTTTCTATGGGAAGGAGCTTGCTAAGTGTTAGGACCCTACTGCAGAGTGTGGTTTGGGGAAACGAGGAATGAAAACAAAAGTCCTAAAGACTCCTCCCCCTTGTGTCACTGTCACATTTCTTCAAGTATCAGACAGCAGCACTGACAGAGGCCGAGGAACCAGCCACTCATGCACTATTTTCCCTGAACGGACGAAGAAATGAACAAGGCTAGAGACAAAACAAGCAGTGAATGATCTAAACATAACGAAATCAGGAATATGCAACAAAAGTTGATGCAACTATCCCCAGCTCCCAAAAAACTGAAGTTTATAAACAGGACGTTTCCAAATGATCAATGGATCGATAGATATAAAATAAAATGAAAAAGTATGCAATATACATGCAAAAAAATCTATTTATATCAAGAAAAATGTCTACAGTAACTGTGGCAGTGAAAAACTAAAATCACATACCAAGCATATATTACAGTAGAATAAAAGCAAAATACTGCGGATGCTGGAAATCTGAAATCTTCATCTTCCGATGAAGGGTCACTGACCCGAAACGTTAACTCTGCTTCTCTTTCCACAGATGCTGCCAGACCTGCTGAGTGGTTCCAGCATTTCTTGTTTTTATATTATATATTACAGTAGGTTCATTAAGAGGAATAATTCATGTCAGCATAGATTTATTAGTCCTCTGTGGGGGTTAAGTGGCACTGGGAAATCCATACATTGGAGTCTCTCCAAATAAAGATTCAAGCAAGTGTACCATGTTTTGTTACACTAGTAGTAATTTGACAATAGGTTTAACTGAAGCATAACCACTCCTTACTGTAGTTAACTCAAACATTTCCAAAGGATGCAAAAAGATTTCACTGAAGAACACCACTTCTGAGAGTTGTGGCTAGCTCTGTCGGGTCCATTCCTGCAAACGCTGGACTTCGTATTGTCCAAGTGCACAACTGGAAAAAAAACTGTAATAAGCAACTATTCATGAAAGTTGTGTATTTAAAAGTTTATAAACAGGACGTTTACTGTTTACACTGACTCAGTCAGTGCTGAAGCTTCTTCTTTGGAAAAATAACAGGTACTGCATTGTAACACTTGACAAAGACTAAGTTTCTGTATGTCTGCATTGTAGTTTCACTACACTGTCCTGCAGTAAAAGTTCAACACCCTCAGCACAACTCAATTAATATTTCACTCACTAATTTCAAAACCATACAAAATCTCTACAACAGGCAGGTAGCTGATTGGTTTGAGAAGAAGCTATCTGTTTGGTGAGTATCCGGTAAGACACTTTGTACCAGGAGGTGGTCACACCCCTTAGGATAGGGTCTTCTGACTTGGTCAGTGGTCAGGGACTGGAGGGTGTGGCTGCAGCTGCACTTTTGGATGGATGGAATGGAAGGAAGCTACAGCATGAGTGCGATGACATCATAGAGATGCTCACTCGCTCACTCAGAGTCTGCACGTTTCCCTCCTTGACGTCCCAGACTCCCAGCTCAGGCAGGCTTTTCAAATTTTGACGCTTACTTAGTCAACTTCCCTTTTCCTTCCAGCAGAGCAAAAGGTAGCGTGCGTGTCCGAACCGGACCCGAAAGCCGGACCCGGAAGAGCGACCCGATCCGAACCAGTCAGGTCTCATCAGGTTCGGGTTGGGTAGCAGGCCTTTACCTGCAGGTTCCCTTCCAAGTCACACACCATCCCGATTTGGAAACAGATCACCTTCATCGTCACTGGATCGAAATCCTGAAACCCCCTATCTAATAGCACTATGGGTACAACTATACCATAGACTCTAGCGTATCAAGAAGGCACCACCACCTCCCCAAGGGCAATTAGGAATGGATAATAAATGCTGGTCTTGCCAGTGACACCCATATCCCATGAAAACAAACAAATTTGCAACTTTCCATCAAGAGTAGAGCAACTTTATCTCAGAATCTATGTTAAAGCCAGAATAGTCCAATAATAGATCACGAATAGCATTGCCCCCATACAATGTTAATGAGATGAAAATTCTGTTCCATATATTGAAGTTTTAATAAATACATCAATAATTTGATCGCAACTCCACACCAACTAATCACAAAGGACCCTGACTCCAATTATTTGCCAGGTGACAAATTTTTAGGAACACAAAAATTGAAAGCACATTATAGCAGTGTACATGATCATAAATATAATCTATTGGCTGGAAACTTCTTGCAACAGCAATATTGGTCATAAATGCACTACGTTTTATTACAGTATGTGCCCTAATCCCCCAGTAGCAAATTTACACCAAGATTTACTGTAGAATGGATTATAATGTGCCACAACATGTAGTGGCAAATCAGAAGTGGCATAGCCAACATATTCACCCCATTAAGCCAACAGTGCGATTTTTGAGGACGATCAGAGTAACAAAGGAAGCCATTAGGATGCAACTAAGAACTCCAGCATCCTGAGTAGAGAATGGAGGTTATCAAAATATGTATCATTTAATACTGCTGACTGTTTTAATGCTGTTTTTTGAACCACATAATTGATGGTTTCTGTTTCAACAAGGCTCTAAAGTGATTGTTTCAATCACTCAAATGTCAATAATAGTAACTTGGTTGAATGATTTTTTTCAACTGGCATAAATGTCGATCGCATGGTGAACAATCATTCTTTAACCCAGTGACCTACCAGTATAAAATACAGAAGAATCTCCATCTGGGTTTGTATACTGCATTACTAATCAGACATGCCAACCTAGAAAATTAGCAACATTACAAATGCAAACACCTCAAGGCTGACAGAGTAACTGAGAAATGTCATCAGTGAAAATTTAAGAATCGATGTTAAGTTCACAGTCTTGTTTAGAGAATGAATCAGGAACAAATGCAAGTAGGGCTGCTAGTTTCCATTTTAAACATGCTTAAACCTTTCTTGGACCCTCTGTATTAGCAATGTTTCTCATCCACGTCATGTTTTATTCTATCATTGTTTTGAGTCCAGCATCAACTAACCAACTCATCTCTGCCCTTATCTTTTGCTCACAAGCGGTTCTCATGTTGGCGCCATATTTGACCCCAAGATGAGCTTCCAACCACATATCCGCTCCATCACGAAGACCACCTATTCCCACCTCTGTAATATTACCCAACTCTTCCCGTGCCTCAGCCCACCACCTGCTGAAATCCTCATCCATGCATTTAACTTTGAACTTGACTAAACTAATGCACACTGGCCATTCTCCCACATTCTCCCCTCCGTAAACTTGAGGTCATCCAAATCTCTGGCGTCGTGGCCTTACTTGCACCGAGTCCCGTTCACCCATCACCCCTGCACTGGCTGGTCTACACTGGCTCCCAGTTGAGCAATACCTTGATTTTAAAATTTTCTACCTTATTTGCAAATCCTTCCACGGTCTCGTCCCCTCCCTATCTCTGTAATCTCCTCCAGCCCCTTAACCCTCCAAGATATCTGTGCTCATTTAATTCTGGCCTCATGAGCATCCTGGATTTTAATTACTCCACCACTGGCAGCCACGCTTACAACTGCCTAGGCCTTGAGCTCTGGATTCCCTCTGCTTCGCTACCTTCTTAAACCTAGCTCTTTGACCAAGCTATTGGCCATCTTCCCTAATATCACCTTATGTTGCTTGGAATCAAGTTTTGCTTTATAACGCTCTTGGGATGCACCCTGGGATGTTTTATGTTAAGGCACTTATAAAAACAAGTTGTTGTTGCTGTTCTAACAGTCAGATCTGTATAGTGATATGGGACTAGTCATTGTTTCATAAACTCTTACCTTTTATCTTCAGCTTTCCATATCCTGCATAATCTTCCAAAACCAGAAGTGCAATCTTTCTTTTGACGTCTTCTTCACAACTCCCTTCCTTTGACAACCAACCAAGTTACACAAACTATCCCATCGGTTCATCTGCATCCTCTCCAACTGTAAGTACAGCTTCCTGATGCTTCGCAATTGACATGAATTTTGTTGTCTTTGTATTAATCTGGAATCCAAATTTTCTACTCTTCATGTACACCTTATTCAATTAGACTTTATAAACCTGTTTAAATGCTGCTACGGGGTCAGTCGTGAGCAAATCTGAGATTCCTTAATACCTGATCACATCAGGAGATTTCTTCAATATGATCTATTAATGCAGGATTCATTACAGCTTCCAGTGTTAGATCAAATAAATCAAGCGACAGTGTGCACTCTTCTCATCCCAACTGTTGATCTAAAGCATTACATCAGTTTTCTGTCCACTCTAACAGCACTTTAGGGACTTGTTATAGATGCTTCCCATCAGTCCAACAAGTTTCTCAAGAATGGCAGCACAGTGGCGCAGTGACTAGCACCGCAGCCTCACAGCTCCAGCGACCCGGGTTCGGTTCTGGGTACTGCCTGTGTGGAGTTTTCAAGTTCTCCCTGTGACCGCGTGGGTATCCTCCGGGTGCTCCGGTTTCCTCTCATATGCCAAGGACTTGCGGGTTGATGGGTAGATTGGCCATTGTAAAAAAAATGCCCCTAGTGTAGGTAGGTGGTAGGTGAATTGAGGGAAGGTGGGGATGTGAGAGGGAAAAATGGGATTAATGTAGGATTAGTATAAATGGGTGGTTGATGGTCGGCATGGACTCGGTGGGCCTGTTTCGGTGCTGTATTTCTCTATGATGCTATGACTATGACTCTAATACCATGCATCCTCAAGATATGCCATATCCATTCTAATCCTACACTATCAAAGACCTGCTTAAAATCTTTGTAGTTGTTATAACAATAGATGTTGTGTTCCATAAATTTCTCAAAATCTGTCGTATCTCACTGTTGATCTATTGTACCAGGTCGTTCATGCAGTACCTACTTGCAACACTTCATACAGTTCCTACTTTGCTACATTACAACAGTGACTACACTTCAAAAGTCCTTTTTGGCTGTAAAGCACTTCATGACATCCGCAGGTTCTGAAATATATAAATGCAAGTTTTTTTTTCCTCTTTTCATATTTTTCATTCCTTTCTGTAGTGTCTTAGTAAATACTTTCCCAGTTACACTCAGTAAGCAGATTCCTCTGTAATGCTGCATGTTACAAAATTAAATTTTAGCACCAACTATCTGAGATTTCATTCAGATACAATATAGTGAAGTGATACTTTATGTTATCTTCAGTCATACTCTGCAATGCATATTTTATTGCTAAAATAGCTTGATAGCATTTTGTGATCGCTGAACTTACATTACTTTTGGAACTGCCAACCTCATTAGCTTATACTGGAATGTAAATGTAAATTCAAGTAGTGTAAACAATTAGGCCCCGAGGAAAGCAGTAAACTCTCAGCATGTATTCCACCTTATGAAAATTAAAACTTCAAGCCATCTATTACTCATGCATATTAGGCACAGCATACTTAAGAACATCCAATCGTGAAAGCATTTAAATTTTTAATCTGATTTGTACACGTCCCAAAAACCTATTCAAAGAAATAAAAAAGTGAGGATTTTGTTAAAAAAGCAAAAAAAAGAGGAAATTAAACACCAGAAAAATGACTGGTTCCTGCTGCACCTAAAATTCTGCACTTTATTTTCCACCCATTTTAATTACCAGAAACATGCATCTATGGCTCTTTAGCTTGATGGCAGATCCTTATAATGACTTGAGGTGTGCTCAGGCACAGAGATCAATAGACAGGCACGAAAGAGCAAGGAAACATCAGGCACAGCTTAATGACGTGCTGAACACAATTTTACCTCAGCTATTTGCTTTATGCTCCGATTACACGTGCCCAGTCATGAATGCATAAGATATTCCAACCTCTTCGAACAATGTAAGGGAATGCTGCACAGGAGATAATTGAGATACAGACAAAATCTGATCTAACTTCATTGCACAAACGGTTTAAAGGAATCCACTTCAGATCTCATATGTAAATTGAAGCAGATCTCAAATATGTAAATTGAGGCAAAATTTAGTAGCAAGTTTGGGAGCCCTACTTTCAAAGGCAGAAATGGGAGCTCACATACTTAAAATCTCGACAATTTGGTTTATAAGAAACATATATTTTGCGAAGGCAACTCTCATCTGAGTTTGCTGGTATTTCTCACGTTTCCCAATCCTCTGAGCCACCTGTTTGTGCTAACATAACTTTGATGCAACTACTGAGCCAAGATGCCGGATCTTTGCAGTTGAAGAGAGTTTATCATAATTAGAGATGGGGTGGGTGGGCGAGTAATATCACAGTCAAGCTTTCTCGACAGAGTCATCAACTTGATCTCCTCAGCACTGAATTAAACATACCATCTGGCATCCTTCTGTCCAAGTCATTCTAAATTTACCTGCAGTGATTCAGTCACTGCTTCTTTCACACATTTCTCTCACATGGGACATTAGCTAATCCATTCTTGTTGATGCAAGATCATAAAATTTGGAACCACAAAAAGACAGATATCAGCAATTGTTCAAGAGGTCCAACATCCGAGGCTGTATCTACCCAAAGAAGATGGTGCAGAACAAATTCTAAAAATGGCACGAAAATTGCCTGCATTTTGAGCACTGCTTACACATTTTTTTTCACACTTTTTGTACAATCCTGTCCAACTGAGAACAGAGAAGGCTTTTATTTAAAGTATTTTCCTCTCACTTTGAAAGTTTTTCTCCACGCACAGCTATAAGGATATGCAAGCACCTGCTCTCAAAATCACTTGACACAACTAACGAGTCAGCGACGAGGCAATGACAATTAAGGGGTGCTCACTGAATCATCTTTAGATTTTTCTTTTCCTGTGGGAAATACCCGAAACTCTGCTTTTATTTGCTTATATTACTTTGATGCACAAAGAAAGGAGGACAGCAGAGGAGCAGGCCGTGTAGTCAAACAGATGCAGTCCAGCAGAGAACAATGTCTCAGTAGAAAGTGTCAGCAAAGCCCAGAAACAAGCAGGAGACATTTGGCTCAGTCCAAGAGAAAGCGGGTTTCTACGCAGTGCCCAACATAGCAACAGAAAAGTCAGCTACTATGCCAATCAAGTATCATCCAGGAAGCCAGTAGGTGGGGATTGGGTTCTAAACTGAACAGGTTACCTTAAACTGGAAGAAATTAAATGGCAGAGCAGAGTCACAGCAGTCAAGGCAATGCAATGTACTCCACTAGAGCACACTGTCCTAATAGCATAGGAATCCAACTTCAAATAAAATACACCCAGCATCAACTGCAGGGGATGGGAAAGAGACTGGTGATGGGTGGGAAGAGGGTAAAGAATGCCAATTGATGGCCAATGGAAATGGAAAACAAAGGAGCGGATTAGAGAACTGCCAGGCCAGGACCATCTTGCCGAGAAAATATTTTCCAGCCTAGGAGGAAAGAAATTAACTTTCAAAATGACAGAAATGAAGTGGTTTACAAAGAACAGATCAATCATATAAAGAAAAGATAGCAGTACCACAGGAACTTATTTTCACAAATATTATGTTGCAAAACAAATCCACACTTTTGCAGGATGGTACTCAGCCCAGGTGTTGGATCTCAGTGGAACAGTTCCCCCAGTTCAGTTTTTACGCCCTACCTTTAACAAAGCTCTGCTCAAGATGACTAGCACTTCACATAATCGCTACAGTGAACTTGCAATTTAGACAAATTTGAGATACAATGCAGTAACCTTAAAAAGACAGCCGTGGAATGACAAAAGGAAGAATCAGAAAACTTCTAAAAATTGAGTCTCAATTCTTATATCCAAGAAGAGGTGGCACTATCTGGCAGCCAAGGGTGAATCAACCAAAATCACAATACAGTTGAATGAGCCAAATACTATGGACAAAAGATCTCACAAAAGGCAATAGCTAAAATCAGCTCAAACTCAGAATTTAATACTGTGAACAGTAATGAGCAAGGAACAGTCCATGATCTAACTTGGCCTTCCCGCTGAAGAGCTCAAGCTTGCTGGCACAATAACTGGATGGAGAGAGTAAGAATATGATCAAAGCGAATTTAAAATATAGCTGAATAGAGAGGGTAACCAGGTACAGATGTTATTAAATTCAAAGTGACTGTATCTCTGAATAATTTTCCCCTGCAAATCCATTCCTACATTGACAAAATGATGCACGGAAAGTCCAATAAACAAAAAAAAATTGCTTTAAAGTTAACGTTCTGCTCACACTCTAGCCTGCCAATTTGGACATCATTTCAACATATACTACTGCACCAAAGCTAAAACATCCATAACAAGTTCTACGAATAGAACCGAATAATTAAACTGAGTTTGCTCTGCAGTCAAAGTACAATTTCAAACATGCTTCAAGTTATGCCACTCAAAAAACTGTTTTTGAATGTTCTACGATTAATTCAGGAAAACAAACTATGCAGCACTTAATATCAACATCAATCATAAAGTAGCTATCATTTATTGTACATCCTGCATTTGTTAGGCACAAAGATATGCAAACACGTAACGCCATACAGTTCATTCCACTTTCAACACATCGTTGAAACCAACAGGGAGTTGACCTCAAACAGAGTTGAGCAGCAACCTAGAGCCGCATGTCTTGTTTGTCTGAGTCACTCCACTTTAAAATAGTTAGTTGAATGCAAAGCATACGATACATTTGTGATTGATAAGATAGACTATAAATCCAGGTCTTGGTTCTCTAAATGACAATATTAAGTCTTCCCAACTGCAGCCTGAAGCTCATGTACCACAGGAGTATTTAACACTTCAATTTCAGCAACTTAATGGAAGAAAACAATTTACAAAATTGACAGTTTTAGGTTCGCTTCTCAGTTTTTTTAAAATCATTAGCACTACACAAATTTAATATGCAGTACATATTAGGCATAGAATTTTCCTGGTAATAATTAATAAATCTGAAGTCTCAATAATTTCGTAAGAACATCTTACGTGCAGTGCCAGACAATTAATGCCAACACAAATACAGAACAATTGCAAAATCTGCAATAAACTAATTTGTTTTTTATTCGTTCATGGGACACAGGCATCACTGGCTAGGCCATCCCTAATTGCCCTCGAGAAGGCGATGGTGAGCTGCCTTCTTGAACCACTGCAGTCCTTGTGGTGTAGAGAGCAAAATATTAGGCAGTGACCACCAAGGCAGTCATCTGATCTTTGTTTTGTAACATTGATATAAACCGTTGAAGCAGAAATCTGTAAAATATCTGAACTCCAAGTAGATTACTACCTTATAATCACTGCCTTATAGGTATGGCAGATAGATTAAAAGCACACCTCTGCATAGTATACAGTGAGTGATGTTTTATAAAGTACCTTAAAACCCATAACCCATCAAATGTGAAGTTCCTACACTTCTAATTATCATTCATACCTTTCTTCAAAACAGTTCGATAAGAAAGGGGACAACATTGTATTTTAGTTCCCAACAACAAATCCTGAAGAAATCTTTTAAAATTAATGAATACTTCTTTTTAAAAAAAATCATTCTTGCAATGAGTGTGTCACTGGCAAGGCCAGCATTTATTGCCCATCCCTAATTTCCCTTGGGAAGGTGGTGGTGAGCTGCCTTCCTAAGTCTGTTAAGGAGGGAGTTCCAGGATTTTGACCCAGCGACAGCAAAGAAATGGTGATCTATTTCCAAGTCAGCATGGTGTGTGGTTTGGAGGGGAACTTGTGGGTAGTAGTGTTCCCCTGCGATTGCTGCTCTTGTCCTTCTAAATGGTAGAGGTCGCGGGTTTGGAAAGAGCTGTAGAAGGAGGCTTGGTGTATTGCTGCAGTGCATCTTGTAGATGGTACACACTGCTGCCACAGTGCATCAGTGGTGGAGGGAGTGAATATTTAAAGGAGTGGATGTGGGTGTCAAGCTTATAGAATGTTGTTGGAGAAAGTGGAGAAAATTCGATCACACTCTTGACTTGTGCCTTGCAGATGGAGGACGGGTTTTTGGGAGTCAGGTGGTTGAGTTACGTGTCGCAGAATTCCCAGCCTCTGGCCTGGTCCAGTTAAGCTCCTGGTCAATGGATGTTGATGGTGGGGGATTCAGTGATGGTAATGCTGTTGAATGTCAAATGGGGGAATGGTTAGAATCTCTAAAGTTGATGTTCATTGCTTGGCACTACTGTGGTGCAAGTGTTACTTGCCGCTCATCAACCAAAGCTTGAATGTTGTCCAGGTCTTGCCGCCTTTGGCAATGAACTGCTTCAGCACCTGAGGAGCTTCAAAATGGTACTGAACACTGTGCAAACAACAAATATCCCCATTTCTGACCTTATGTTGGAAGGAAGGCCATTGATGAAGCAGCTGAAGATGGTTGGGCCTAGGACACTACCCTGAGGAACTCCTGCAGTGATGTCCTGGAGTTGAGATGATTGACCTCCAACAACCACAACCATCTTCCTTTGCGCTAGATATGACTCCATCCAGTGGAGAACTTTCCCTGATTCCCATTGACGAATTTTGCTCGGGTTCCTTGATACCACACTGGGTCAAATATCCAGGGCAGTCATTCTAACCTCACCTCTGGCATTCAGCGCTTTTGTCCATGTTTGGACCAAGGCTGTAATGAGGTCTGGAGCCGAGTGGCTCTGGCGGAACCCAAACTGAGCATCGATGAGGAAATTGTTGCCGAGTGCCACTTGATAGCACTGTTGATGACACCCTCCATCACTTTGCTGATGATTGAGAGTAGACTGATGTGGCAGTAATTGGCCAGGTTGGATTTACCCTGCTTTTTGTGGACAGGACATACTTGGGCAATTTTCCACATTGTTGGGTAGATGCCAGTCGTGTAGTGGAACAGCTTGGCGAAGGGCGCGGCTAGCTCTGGAACACAAGTCTTCAGCACTACAGCCAGGATGTTTTCAGGGCCCAAAGTCTTTGGTGCATCCAGTACCTTCAGCTGCTTCTGGATGTCACATGGAGTGAACTGAACTGGCTGAAGACTGGCACCTGATAGTGGGGACCTCTAGTGAGGAGGCTGAGATGGATCATCCACTCGGCACTTCTGGCTGAAGATGGTTGCAAATACTTTAGCCTTATCTTTTGCACTGACATTTTGAGCTCCCCATCACTGAGAATGGGGATATTTTTGGAGTCTCCTCCTCCAGTTAGGTTTTAATGGCCCATCCCACCACCTTTCATGATTGGATACAGCAGGACTGCAGAGCTTTGATCTGATCCGCTGTGGGATCACTTCTATCGCATGCGGCTTCTGCGGTTTAGCATGCATGTAGTCCTGCGTTGTAGTTTCACCAAGCTGACACCTCATTTTTAGGTATGCCTGGCGCTCTCATCGTATGCTCTTCTGCACTCTTCATTGAACCAGTGTTGATCCCCTGGCTTAATGGCAATGGCAGAGAGTGAGGGATATGCCTGAGCATGACTTTACAAATTGTGGTTAAATACAATTCTGCTGCTGTTGATGGCCCACCGCGCCTCATGGATACCCAGCTTTAGGCTGCTAGATCTGCTCTGATGGTAGTACTTCACAGCACAATGGAGGGTGTCCTCGGTATGCAGACAGGACTTCATCTCTACAAGGACAGTGCAGTGGTCACTTCTACCATTACTGTTAAAGACAGATGCATCTACGACAGGTTGATCGATGAGGACGAGGTCTTGTTCCCTTTTGTTGGTTCTCTCACCACCTGTCGCAGACCCAGTCTGAAGATATGTCCTTCAGGACTCAGTCGGCTCCATCAGTAGTGGTGCTAATGATGCACATTGAAGCTCCCCCACCCAGCGTACATCCTGTGCCCTTGCTACCTTCAGTGCTTCTTCCAAGTGGTGTTCTACATGGAGGAGTACTGATTCATCAGCTGAGGGAAGGCAGCAGGTGGTAATCAACAGGAGATTTCCTCACCCATGTTTGATCTGATACCATGAGACCTCATGGATTCCAGAGTCAGTGTTGAGGACTCCCAGGGCCCTGCCTGCTGACTGTATGCCACTGTGTTGCCATCTCTGGTGGGTCTGTCCTGACAGGACATACCCAGGGATGGTGGAGGAGGAGTCTGGCACATTGGCTGTAGGGTATAATTATAATTATATAATAGGGTGTAATTCAGCGAGTATGGCTTATGTCACGCTGTTGCTGGACAAGTCTGTGGGACAACTGTGCCAATTTTGGCACAAGTCCTCATGCTGGTCAGGAGGACTTTGCAGGGTCAGCTGGGCAGGGTGTGCCTTTGTCGTTTCTGGTACCTAGGCCGATGCTAGATGGTCCATCTGGTTTTACTCTTATTCAACTTTTCTGTAGCATTTGATACAACTGAGTGGATTGCTAGGATATTTCAGAGGGCATTTAGGAGTCAACCATTTTGCTGTGGGTCTGGAGTCTCATGTTGGCCAGACCAGGTAAAGCCAGCAGATTTCCTCCCCTGATGGATATTTGTGAACCAGATGGGTTTTTACAAGAATCTGGTAGTTTCATGATTATTAATGAGACTAGCATTTTATTCCAGATGTATTAATTAATTGAATTTAAATTCCCCCAGATGCTATGGTGGGATCTGAACTCTTGTCTCTGCAGCATTAGTCCAGGCCACTTGACAACTAGTCCAGTAACAGTTCTGAAGAAGGGTCACTGACCCGAAACGTTAACTCTGCTTCTCTTTCCACAGATGCTGCCAGACCTGCTGAGTGAATCCAGCATTTCTTGTTTTTGTTCCAGTAACATTACCACTGTTCTACCATCTCCTAATCTCCCACAAACAACCAATTTTTTCCTTTTCTCTTCGCTAGTTTTTATCCACACCCATTTAATCCAAGGGCATCTGCTCCTTGCTGGAGCACTGCTTGTACTCGAAAATCTTGCTCAAAGTGGCCATTATTCAGGGCCAAACCTCGACAGTGAGTGCCCATAGACTACTCAACTGAACAGCATCACAGCTAACATGAACCAATGCCAACATATGCATAGTTCTGAAAGCAGTAGGTGAATAATGAATAGGAACCCTACTGAATTTTGCCATCCTAACCCAGAGGCCAAATGTAGTATTCCCATTAGTGCTGAAGATATGTTAATTTTTTTTAACTGAGTTTTAGTCCCGTTAAACAGATAAGCAGAATGTGTGCCATGTATATGGATTTGCTACAATCCTATAAAACAGGAACTTGACAAGTTGCTGGGAGAAGGGGACATTGCCAGTTAGAGGATGGGTTGCTAATTAGTTTATGAGGAGTTGTTGGCTCCAATGGACTCCTGACTACTTGCCTGATTACCGTGAGTGTCAGAATGAAATATCCCTAAGTGACCTCTCACAGGAGCTTGTGTCACTGGAAATGGGCCAGCAGTGTAAAGGTTTTCTTTGGGTTTGAGTAGAGTTGGCTCCATGGATTTTTTCCCTGTCCCTTTATCATGTTTTTTCAAGGCAACTCAGCATAAATAGTGGGCTGAACCGAAGATCTTACTGTGTGTATGGCTAAGCTACTCATTGGATAATTGTGTTCAGCCACTGGGCACCGCAATTTTCATCAACCTATACTGTTTGTTTCTTGTCTACAAAGCTTAGCTTCAGGGGCTGCCAAATCAAAATAGGTTTAAATGTGCTCAAAGGGCTCCACACATCCAGCATATCTATAATTATATCACAACCTTGTGTAAGCTCCTATTCACTCACATTAAAGGGGAAAATGAATCATGCCCCAGGCAAACATTGATGGACAACTGCACTCCAAGAGCCTTTAACATAAGATACTGTATGCACTGGGCAAAGAGTGCCAATCTAGATAAACCTCATGGTCCTTAAAACAAAAGTACTTTACAACCTTTACAACATATATTACTTTTGCAAACTTGCATCAGTATGTTGCACCTGAAACTGACTTATCTTTACAATAAACACAGTATAGAAACAGTATATTTCACACAATAATTCAGTACAGCTGTATTGTCTGAGCTTCAAAACAAATTCATATTCATCTGCAGACTATTTATATTATAATTAATACATCTGCCCACAACATATTTAAAGAGAAATGTGGCACATTTCCTCTACAAGTTCAGATGACAGAATTACAGAACAATGGGTGAAAAATACCCATACGTATACCTTAATATATACATACTCTACTCAGATATGGCATATTTAAATTTATACTGTATTTGCCACCCCAATGAGATCTTCAAACCAGTGGCCTATAGTTTGAACCAAAAGTAAGTGAGGCATAATCTGCAATGGCTTAATTGTGTGCTATAGCCATTAACAAAGATGGATTTATCTACAAGTAAAAAAAAAATTAGCTTTTATCATTTAAAAATTTAATTGTACGGACAAATGGCCATATTGGCAATTGCCTATTCTAAGTTTCTGTATTTTAGAAAGAAGCAATTAGCTACAGTAATCACCTTCTTCCAACTCACTTCTGGCTCACAAAGCAGCGTCTTCAATCACACTTTAAGAGGGTACAACCGTACATAGAGCAAATTATAAATACCTGCAGTGCCTGTTATATCTGTAGGTGGTGCTTTAATGAGGTTTTTCAATGTTGGTGTTATGGCTATCTGTCGCATCTGCATGACACAATAGCTTCTATTTTAGTGAAAGTATAGCAATTTGGCCCCATTGCTTCAGTCTGGAAACGTTATTCACACACCTGGTTATAACATTTTCAATAGCTGAAATCTGGATATCGCAACAGAGGTGGGCAGATGAAACGCCATAAAGACACACTGTGAAATCTTGTAATATTAATCTCAACACCGAGCAACAGCCACTGGCAGACCACAGTGGCAACATATCTGCCAGATTCTTTTGAATTAAACCTAGAGTATATCGGAAGGCCCTATTCTGCAGGGTTGAGGAGTCCATAGCCGGGGCATAGATTTAGGGTAAGAGGTAGGAGATTGAGGGGAAATTTTTTCACCCAGAGGGTGGTGGAGATCTGGAACACACTGCCTGAAAGGGTGGTAGAGGCAAAAACCCTCATAACATTTAAAAAGTACTTGGATATGCACCTGAAGTGCCTTAACCTACAAGGGTACAGACCAAGAGCTGGGAAGTGGGATAAGGCTGGATGGCTACTTGGTGGCCGGCGCAGACACAATGGGCTGAATGGCCTTCTTCTATGCTGCAAATTTCTATGATTCAAAGCTGCGAGATATGGCTTCCAAGCAACCAGCCTGCAAGTCCATTTGTGTGTCCTCCTCACCTGGCTTTCAATGCAATATGGGTGGCGTGTATGTGCATCCAGGAAAAGGATCATCTCCTATCCACCCAGAACAGCTGAGACACATCTGTCTATTCAGTGGGAGGCTCCATCATAGAAATATGGCCACAAATCAGCAAAAATTGGCAATAAATTTCAGTTAAAACTAAAAAAATGTACAAAATAAGGGTTTAAACAAAAATTGCTATTTTGTGTCCTTTAGTGGCTTCATTAAAGTTACTACTAGGAAGTTGCAGACTCTCCTCAAAGCCTGAACTTGGAGTTAATATTTTTGCCCGCAGTTGTCGCAACTCTGCACTGGATTTGGATTGTGCAGTCTGAGTCTGTGCAGTGTGTCTAATTTCCCAGAATGTCATCTTGACTGATGGAACATCTTCCTTTAGCTTCTAGCATTTGTTACTGGTAGCTTAGCTTTGAATAATTTGGTAAAACTAGAGGCAAAATTTCAATAGCTTGAGGTAAAACTTATATTGAAGGTTTTATTTTTAAAAAAAGATGCTGTGTGAGTGAGTCGGACTGCATGACAATTGTTAGTTTTTTCTGCTCACTGTTCCCAGCATGCATTTATACCTATTCACAGATTTGTTTGTTTGGTGATAGAAGCAGCAAGGCTGGCCATTGCCACACAGTATGCCAATACATGCCATCTGTTAGCCTCATTCCATCCTGTGTATTGATGCAAAAGTGTCAGCTTAGAAAAGTGGTACCACTTTAGCCTGAAAGTCCCAAATCGGAGACTTCAACACACAGCCTAAGCTGGCACTACGATTCAGTAGTGAGAGGTGATGTCTTTTGGATGATAAGTTAAACTTCAGACCCGTTTGCCTGTTCAAATAGGTATCAATGACCCATAATGCTCCTAGCCAGCATTTATCCCTTCAACACCTCCTTAAATCAGGTTTACTGATCATTCGTCTGATTGTCATTTGTGCATTCTCACTCTGCACAATTTGGCTGGTACATTTTCTTCTATTAAGATGTTCTAAAATATAGCTGATCGCCCACAGTTAGTCGACCAGTACAATAAAAGTACTCAACACAAAAACAGCAAAGAGAATTTCAGTGAGTAGAGAACTAGCAGTGAGTGACCCAGAGCAAGTCTTCAGATTTTGTAATAAAAGCAAAATACTGCAGATGCTGGAAATCTGAAATAAAAACAAAGTGCTGGAAATACTCAGCAGGTCAGAATTTGATGAAAGGTCACAGACCTGAAATGTTAACTCTGCTTCTCACTCCACAGATGCTGCCTGACCTGCTGAGTATTTCCAGCATTTTCTGTCTTCACATTTTGTACTGTATCTTAAATGGTTACACAAGCCACATTTCATATTTTTATTAGTAGGTTAGAATTCAAGAGCAACTAGGAATACAAATGACAAACAGTAGCAAACCCTAGAAGGATTTTACCATTATTCAGGTTTGGAGGGAGATTCTCAACAGAGGTCCTGAATTTAAGCTTTTTGAAAAAAAGCAAGCACTGTGGCAGAGATATTTGGTTAAAAAAGGAAAAATGAAAATTAGTTTGATCGAAGTTTAATATATTTTTGGCCTTCACTGTAAAGATTCATGCCCTAAATAGATGGACAGGAAAATATAAATTTGTTCCAATTAATTGAGATTTATTTATTTCTGCAAATGGTTATACAAGGTGTATCTATCTATCTGCAGTGGATAAGTAAAATACAACAGCACAAATCAAGCTCAAAACATTCACCATCTCAGGGAGATTTATGACATGACAAACGTTTTTCCAAATCCTCTTATTGGAAATGTGCACCCCACATCTGTATTCCTCCAACACCATGCCCCCACACCCACCTTGCAACTGCATAAATCTTTAACTAACTGAAAAGGGCTAGAAAATCTTCTCTGACCTTGCTCAAAGATTAATAGAACCTTCATTCCCCAACTGCTTACAAATGTCAGTAGAACTTGCTTATAATAGAACGATAAATAGAGATGAAGATATTTTGTGGGTTATGTGGTCTGCAAAGTCAGAGGGAACTTGTATAATTCAATTTTGTGATGTTATATAATGATTTTTCGTCTTTCTGGATCTTCCCAAAATCTCTGCAAAAAGACAGCCCTAACGAGATGAGAAGCATCATTTGGGTATCCCAATTCACTTACCATGCAACATAACAAATAAAACTCTTGATATAATCAATCTGCAACTTGTTTATGGTAAAAAAAAAATTGGCCACAAGTAAAAGTTCATAGATGAATGGAACCAATATCCTTTCAGGTGAAGAGCCAAATCTCCATAGGTACACTGACTGAATTATTGCTTTTATTTAAAAAAAATTCTTAATTCCAGTTCAGGTAGTGGAAAATAATCCAACTCAGAATCGCAATTCTTTTGCAAGCTACGCAGGCAGCTCGGTTATGACAGAAGTTCATCGAACTAAAACGTCAACTCTTTTTCTCTCCCCACAGATGCTGCCAGAACTGCTGAGTATTTCCAGTACCTGCAGTATTTTACTTCAGTACTCATGATTTCACATTTGGTTCACCAAATTTAATGCTTCACACAGTGGTCTGAACAAAAAAAAATCCTCAGAAACTTCACCTATGGTAACAAGAACTCATGGTACATATACCTAACTCAAGGTTCAATGACATTGGGCATAAGTTATGTCCCACCCACCCCTGGGGATTGATGGCTCAGAGAAGCCCATGAGATGAACTAACATTTGCCTGGGGTGGGGACTGGGGACTCCAAAGTACGACTTCGCAAAGAGGCAAGAGAGGTGGAAGGATGACCAAGGGAGCTATCAGGCGACAAAAAAAAACTGAAGATTATTTAGCAACATTAAAAATGACATGGCTCACTTACCAATACCAACATTGCTGCTATTTGGCACAAAAGCAAATTTCTCCAGTGATCAGGGCCTGAAACTGTGCTGATGTACAGTTTTACAGGCATTATCTTTCTACATTACATGGCTGCTGTTTTAGCAGCCAATGGTAAAAATCTTCAGTGTTAAATATCATGTTATCATACAATCACTTGCACACTAACTGGTACTGCAGGGAAATGTTAACACTTTTGTACTGGGCTTCCCCCTCCTTGAGAAAATATGGAATAGGACTTTTCAATGCATTTTAAAATGTCATATTGTGACCCACTGAGTGATTTTAAATATACAATAGATGGGGGGAAAGGATTGGGAAATGGGATTAGAGTAGATAGTTTTGCTGAAGCGCCAGTACAGGCACAATGAACTTAATGGCCTTCTTCAGTGCTGTAATTTCTGAGATTCAGGTCTCTAAGCATCTACAAAGGGTTAGAAAAATATTTCTGCACAAACTTCAAATCAACTCTTCATAGCAAAATCAAGAAAGTACAAGTCATAAATAACAAACATCACATTTTCCAACTATTTGACTCAAACAATAATGAAAATCATAGCCATCAAACAAGTGTCCAGTGGCTTAACTCAACTATTACAGTAACACAGCATTTAAAACGAATAGTAAACACCAAATAGTGACTGCAAAAAAGCTTGTTTAACTCCAAATGTATGGCTGAAAAGAGTAGATCTTCTGCGGGGGGGACCTAGAACTAGAGTTGTAATCGTGCTAAGCTAGTTCAAGTGAGTCCAGGAAAAACTTTTTTTGCACAAATGTTTGTGAGAATGTGGAACAGACTGCCCAAGAAGACAATAAATCCCAAGCGAATTGAGACTTACACAGAAAATAGGAGGAGTAGGCCATTTGGCCCTTCGAGCCTGCTCCGCCATTCATTATGATCGTGGCTGATCATCCAACTCAGTAGCCTGTTCCAACTTTCGCCCCATACCCTTTGGTCCCTTTAGACCCAAGAGCTATATCTAAATCCTTTGTGAAAACATTCAATGTTTTGGCGTCAACTGCTTTCTGTGGTAGCGAATTCCACAGGCTCACCACTCTCTGGGTGAAGAAATTTCTCCTCATCTCAGTCCTGAAAGGTTTACCCTGTATTCTTAGACTATGACCCCTGGTTCTGGACTCCCCCACCATCAGGAACATCCTTCCTGCATCTACTCTGTCAAGTCCGGTTAGAATTTTATAGGTTTCTATGAGATCCCCCCCTCACTCTCCTGAACTCCAGCAAATATAATCCTAACCGACTCAATCTCTCCTCATACGTCAGTCCCACCATCCCAGGAATCAATCTGGTAAACCTTCACTGCACTCCCTCTATAGCAAGCGCATCCTTCCTCAGATAAGGAGACCAAAACTGCACACAATATTCCAGGTGTGACCTCACCAAGGCCCTGTATAATTGCAGCAAGACATCCCTGCTCCTGTACTCGAATCCTCTCGCTATGAAGGCCAACATACCATTTGCCTTTTTTACCGCCTGTTGCGCCTGCGTGCTTACCTTCAGCGACTGGTGTACGAGAACACCCAGGTCTCACTGCATATTCCCCTCTCTCAGTTTATAGCCATTCAGGTGTTCTCGTACACCAGTCGCTGAAGGTTCCTGTTTTTGCTACCAAAGTGGATAACCTCACATTTATCCACATTATACTGCATCTGCCATGCATTAGCCCACTCACTCAACTTGTCCAAATCACCCTGAAGCCTCTTTGCATCCTCCTCACAACTCACCCTCCCACCCAGTTTCATGTCATCTGCAAATTTAAAAAGGGAGATACATATTTAACTGGGAACTAAGGCATGAAGAAACATGGAGAAAAGGCTGCGGGATTGAAATTTAAAAGCTGTCATGGTTTGGTTAACAAAAACAACTTAAGCTTGATGGACCGAATTCAGCCTACTTCAGTTGCTACGTTGCCACATTCATTTTTTTAACCTCTCCACGCTTAAACATTACAGTACTAAAAATGCACCACAATTGAGGATTTTTTTTCAAAAGTGGTTTGAGGCTTTTTTTGTTTAAAAAAAAGCTGCAAAGTATATAAACTTATTTCAGGAGCTGTGGGAAACTAAATGGTAGATTATAGAGGAGCAATTCAGGAACTGCTGACTCTACACTCAACAGAGCAATGACAGCCTGTAATGCTGGTAATCAGGCACAGCATCACTAAAGCAAACTAGCATTCCTACTGAACCATTTCAACCCTCAATAATACATAGTAATGTTCAGATATTTGAATGCAACCATCTTCTTCCCAGTTGCTTGTTTTTGTGAACAGCTGCATGCCAAACTCTTTGTATCACCATAGTATAGAATGGAATTGGAGGGCATGATTTCAAGACTAAGTGTTCCTTCGACAGCTCAGTTTACTATGGAATATTACAGTAAACCTCCCAAGTTTCAATCGTCGTTCCCTTTTTGTTTAACACTGCCACCGATCTTTTGCAGTTGCTAAAAATTAACTAGCTTGTGGATATGGCAACTCTTTACCAGCTGAAGGACAGTGGAAGCAATATACAATTCTATTGCTTTGCATTAAAAACTTCCAATGGGGCAAGGTACTTTTATTGGATTGTACCATTATTAAATACTATGAAAGGAAAAAATATGTATGTTTATTTGCATTTGATGCTTTTGGTGTACTGTTCAGAAATATTATGAACAAACATGTTATGTGCACTCCTCCTGATGTGCTAGGGAAATAGTGAGCACTGCTATACTGCAAACTCTTGGTCATCGGATAATTCTACATAAAATGTTAGTTTCCAGATTGCTTCTTGCCAGCAATTTGAAAACACAAAATGTTGCAACATGAAGCTAACAGCAGACTTTCAACACAGATTTCCAAACTGATGCTCCCAATCCCTGTAGAGATATCCACAAAGGAATTGCAGGGGTCCATGAAATCACTAGATTTCAGCATTTATTGGTTTACCAACACACCATTTCTTTTATCAGATACGAATGCAAAAATATTTCCTGCAATTATAAACCATTTTCCTTTGTTAATGTCTTTCGCAAATTAGGACCAGGGATGCAGCAGCATGTCAATATGTGCAGATCTCCCATTCAAAAAAAATTGAAGACCACTGCAGTTGAATAGCATTCTCCCTTAAAATGTAATAAAACCAATTAGGGTTTTTAGCCTATCTGTATATAGGAACATATGAATTAGGAGTTGGCCATTCGACCCCTCGGGCCTGCTCCGCCATTTGATAAGATCATGGCTGATCTGAATGTGGCCTCAACTCTACTTCCCTGTCTGCCCCCATAACACTTGACTCCCTTGTCAATTAATAATCTATCCCACTCAGCCTTAAAAATATTCAGGGTCATTGAGGCAGGGAGGAAGTTGTCGTGCGAGGGAGCCGTGGTTTACTAAAGAAGTTGAAGCGCTTGTCAAGAGGAAGAAGAAGGCTTATGTTAGGATGAGACGTGAAGGCTCAGTTAGGGCGCTTGAGAGCTACAAGCTAGCCAGGAAGGATCTAAAGGGAGAGCTAAGAAGAGCAAGGAGAGGACACGAGAAGTCATTGGTGGATCGGATCAGGGAAAACCCTAAGGCTTTCTATAGGTATATCAGGAATAAAAGAATGACTAGAGTTAGATTAGGGCCAATCAAGGATAGTAGTGGGAAGTTGTGTGTGGAATCAGAGGAGATAGGGGAAGTGTTAAATGAATATTTTGCGTCAGTATTTACAGTAGAGAAAGAAAATGTTGTTGAGAATACTGAGATTCAGGCTACGAGGCTAGATGGGATTGAGGTTCACAAGGAGGAGGTGTTAGCAATTTTGGAAAGTGTGAAAATAGATAAGTCCCCTGGGCCAGATGGGATTTATCCTAGGATTCTCTGGGAAGCTAGGGAGGAGATTGCAGAGCCTTTGTCCTTGATCTTTATGTCGTCATTGTCGACAGGAATAGTGCCGGAAGACTGGAGGATTGCAAATGTTGTCCCCTTGTTCAAGAAGGGGAGTAGAGACAGCCCTGGTAATTATAGACCTGTGAGCCTCACTTCGGTTGTGGGTAAAATGTTGGAAAAGGTTATAAGAGACAGGATTTATAATCATCTTGAAAAGAATAAGTACATTAGAGATAGTCAGCACGGTTTTGTGACGGGTAGGTCGTGCCTCACAAACCTTATTGAGTTTTTCGAGAAGGTGACCAAACAGGTGGATGAGGGTAAAGCAGTGGATGTGGTGTATATGGATTTCAGTAAGGCGTTTGATAAGGTTCCCCACGGTAGGCTATTGCAGAAAATACGGAAGTATGGGGTTGAAGGTGATTTAGAGCTTTGGATCAGAAATTGGCTAGCTGAAAGAAGACAGAGGGTGGTGGTTGATGGCAAATGTTCATCCTGGAGTTTAGTTACTAGTGGTGTACCGCAAGGATCTGTTTTGGGGCCATTGCTGTTTGTCATTTTTATAAATGACCTGGAAGAGGGTGTAGAAGGGTGGGTTAGTAAATTTGCAGATGACACTAAGGTCGGTGGAGTTGTGGATAGTGCCGAAGGATGTTGTAGGGTACAGAGAGACATAGATAGGCTGCAGAGCTGGGCTGAGAGATGGCAAATGGAGTTTAATGCGGAAAAGTGTGAGGTGATTCACTTTGGAAGGAGTAACAGGAATGCAGAGTACTGGGCTAATGGGAAGATTCTTGTTAGTGTAGATGAGCAGAGAGATCTTGGTGTCCAGGTGCATAAATCCCTGAAGGTTGCTAACCAGGTTAATAGGGCTGTCAAGAAGGCATATGGTGTGTTAGCTTTTATTAGTAGGGGGGTCGAGTTTCGGAGCCACGAGGTCATGCTGCAGCTGTACAAGACTCTGGTGAGACCGCACCTGGAGTATTGCGTGCAGTTCTGGTCACCGCATTATAGAAAGGATGTGGAAGCTATGGAAAGGGTGCAGAGGAGATTTACTAGGATGTTGCCTGGTATGGAGGGAAGGTCTTACGAGGAAAGGCTGAGGGACTTGAGGTTGTTTTCGTTGGAGAGAAGGAGGAGGAGAGGTGACTTAATAGAGACATATAAGATAATCAGAGGGTTAGATAGGGTGGATAGTGAGCGTCTTTTTCCTCGGATGGTGATGGCAAACACGAGGGGACATAGCTTCAAGTTGAGGGGTGATAGATATAGGACAGATGTGAGAGGTAGTTTCTTTACTCAGAGAGTAGTAAGGGCGTGGAATGCCCTGCCTGCAGCAGTAGTAGATTCTCCAACTTTAAGGGCATTTAAGTGGACATTGGATAGACACATGGATGAAAATGGAATAGTGTAGGTCAGATGGTTTCACAGCTCGGCGCAACATCGAGGGCCGACGGGCCTGTACTGCGCTGTAATATTCTAATTCTAATTCCACTGCTCTCTGGGAAAAGAATTCCACAGACTAACACTCAAAGAATTTCTTCTCACCTCAGTCTTAAATGGGAGACCTTTTTGTTTTATTGCTGCCAACAGTAATGGACGAACAAGTTAATACTGTCGTATGACATTCCTTTATCCATTATTTTAACTCAGGCATTAACACACTTTAAATGGATTGATGTATCTGCCAAAATGGCACAGAGATATGTAAGCACCGAACGTTCGTTCACTGACATCAGCAACAGCCATTTCTAGGCTATTCTGTTTGGCTTAAATTCATCCTCGAGCACATTAGATATTGAACTGTCCACCACTTTCTCTGCAGAAATACACAAACAAATTCCAGATCGAGCTGAAGCCTTAAAAAGTTAATGATTTGCATCAAGGCTAAAAGAGATTTCAATTATTCAGAAAAGGTTAAAGTGGCCTGCGACAAAAAAATGCTGTTGTGTATTGTCCTTTTTTAAAAAAGGATCTTAAGTAAACAAGTGATTTTGGGCAGTACGCCATTTTGGAATGTAATGTTGCCCGTGCAAGTCAAATTGTTACCTCCATTTATTGCAGCTGCTGTCTATATAGAAACCATTTTTCTACTACTCATAAGTTCACTGTTCGAGGTATAAATGCTTTCAGAGTACGTCAGACCCAGCAGCTCAGCATTTCTAACAGACTAAATGAGTCATCACTGGGGGGCTGGGGGAGGTATGGGGGAAAGAGAGAATTCACTTATATTCCAGGAAAAGCACCCACTACCAGAAAAGAATTAATTTGTGAAAGCCACTTTTCATACTGGCTCAGCTCCCAAATACTCCTTTCACATTCATCCACTAATCTACCGCCTCCTTTGCCTGCAAACACTTCCTTTTACCTTTGACCTGAGGGTAAACACAGGACAGACCAATAATCTAAAAGCTACTGCTGGAAAATCTATTTTTTTTTTTAAAAGTGTCATTTCATTGGCAGGCAGTGATGGCTCCACTCCCTACCCGACACACAGCAGTGCTGACTAGGAATCAGATTTCATTTCTGGCTGCCAAATGTATCCAGGTTACGAAAGCCTTCAATTGTGCCAGGAAGCAGCAACAATTTTGCTGTCGCTATTAACCATTTCAGACTAGGATGCTTGAAATTAGAACTAGCTGTACTGACAGTAACACAAACTAGCTGCTTCGTGCCTCCAACCCCATTTCTTCTCCAATTTTCTATATGAGTGTGTTAAAAATGCTTTCTGCCACCATACAACAAAAGAATTTAGTGTGTACGGGCATCATTTATTGAACATTATTAAAGTGATTAGCCAGTCAGATTTGCCCCATTACACTGCCTACAATAGTCAAAGGTCTGGTCTTAAGGGGCTTTTAAAGGCATTTAACATTATGAATGGTTAGGATCTGCAGTACACGGTGGTGGAGGCAGGTTCAATCAAGGCATTCAATAGGTAATTGCATTGTTATCTGAAAAGGAAGAATGTGCAGGGCTACGGGGAGAGGCACTAGGTAAACTGCTGTTTTGCAGAGCCACCGCAGACCCGATGGGCCGAATGGTCTCCTTCTGTGCTCTATGCAATTTTGATCAATCCTTCAGTCATTTAAAATGGATGAGGTATCAAGTTATTTTATAAAATGTTTGTCTTAGCTTCATTTTTCACCCATTTCCTTTTAGCCTTTATAAGTGAATAATTTAGTATAGGGTTTTTACAAACACAGGGAATTACAAATATTGAGTAGGGTTTCCAACTTCTCAGAATTGTCCTGGAGTCTGCAGGAATTTAGGATCAATTACTGTGGACACTGAGCAAAATTTCTGGGGGCATAAAAAGTGTTTGTTAAACACGTTCCTTTATTAGTTATAGAAGACTGGAGAGGGTTTTGTTTGTTGGGGGTGGCACGGGAGGGAAGGCTGTTTGACTGGACAGGACAGCTGGAGGTAGGTGGTCATGTGATGAAACCTCTGGGTAATTCTAAGTAATGACCATGTGCTCCTTCCAGGATATACAGTTCTTAATACTACAGCACGCTCCTGTAAAACATGCAGTGCTGTTGGAATAGTCAACCTTCTCCTGGTCAATGCACCCCATTGAAAGTAGGGCAATCTGGCTTAGTCTACAAATCTGACATACTTGTCTCCACATTTTTTTTTAAAAACTCAATGGAAAAAACAAAATTAAGTTACATTTCTGTAGTGCTCCTAAATGTACACAGAAATACCTAAGCGCTCTTTAGGACAGTGGGCAAAATAAAAATGGAGGAAGGAGACAAAGAGAGGGATTGGAGAGGTGATCGAACAGAAGCGTGTTTAGGAGGCTTTTGAAAACAAGGAGGGAGGCAACAAGCTGATGGAGGAAGTTCCAGAGGGCAGAAGCTTGGTGGCTGAAGGAGAAGCTCCCAATGGTGAAGCAGAGGGATTGGGAATGAGAAATAAAGAGTGGGTGGTGCACAAATCCAACATAGGTCTGGAGAAAGAAAAATGAAAGACTTGCATTTATATAGGTGCCTTTCACAACCACAAGACTTACCAAAGTGTTTTACAACCAACAAAGTACTTTTGAAGTGCAATCACTGTGGTAATGTAGGAATAGCAGCAGCCAATCTGTGCACAGTAAACTCCTACAAACAGCAATGTGATAAAGACCAGATAACCAATTTTTTTGATGTTGATTAAGTGATAAATATTGGCCAAGACACTGGGGATAACTCACCCACTGCTCCTCTTCAAAATAGTGCCAGGGGATCTTTTACACCCACCTGGTGTCTCAGTTTAATGTCTCATTCCAGAAGAACTGCTGATAGTGCACCACACTCTCAGTACTGCACTGGACAGTCAACCTTTTGACTCGGAGGCTATAGTGTTATAAACTGACCCACAGCTGAAGGAAATTGGAGGTCAGGTTGGGGCAAGGCTATGGAAGAAATGGAAGGAAAGCATCAGTTTCATTTGAACTCAGTGAAGTTGATGTGATGCAGGCACAAGCCTTGGTGCAACTGAAACCATGAATGAAAACCTTTCCTTTCAAAAATGGTCTCTGTGTCGGGGAAGCTTTATTTATGGTAAGTGCAAGAAAAGCTGCTGTACTGCAGATACTGGGAGGGCAGGAAGGCCTAAGCCACTCAGACTTGAAGCACAACGGCATTGACTTTACTGCCACTATTTTCACCAATACAAACAAAAAGTCAAAAGATTGTCTCTGTGCTTTTCAACATGAAAAACACCCCATGAGCTGGTTCCAAACTCAGGGGGATCAAATTTGTCATTTTTCTGTGAAGTTACCTATTTTACCTATGTCGACTGAAAATTCACAGTATAAATGAATGAGTAGCACACAAACTGTCAAGCACATACGGAATGATTTAAAAAAATTATAATCTTCTTCAAAGCTGACATTAATAACTCACGGGTTTCCTTATGAGAAGCACAATCTCACCAGAGCCACAATTGCTCCACAAAAGGTTACCTTCAGTTACCACCAAGGTAGCGAAAACCTATTCAGAAACATGTTAGTGCATTGGTCATTGGTTACCTGACATCAGAACCTTATGGACCTTATTCAACACACGGGAAACAGCTCAATTCAACATTCTAATACATTGCCAAGATTCATAATATGCACACTCAGCTTCCTATTCAATCTGTAATACATTTTTGTACACTTCAAATAATGCTTAAAAATACAATGACTAGAAATAAACCCCCATGGAATTCAGGAAAAAACTTGGAATAGAAGAAAACCTTACACCATATGAGTTAACAGGACAAATTAAATTTCCTCATTACCATGTTGCACAAATGAACATTAGCAATTTAAACACTGCAATTTAAAGAGATGATTGTGAAATATCAGAAATGTTGGCATCAACTGCGCTTTGGGGGATAAGGTCATTCTTAATGTGGGCTTTAGATTAAGAGTTGAAAACTAGCATTTATCACTTAAGGCTCACAACATAGTATGCCCAAATTCATTTCACAGCGAATACCAGAATGCAAACCAGGTCTCAGGAGGTGGCAGGACACTTTCCTAGTCTACTATGCTATTCAGCACCCTTAAAATAGGAATTCGGTTGCTGCTCTTGTAAATATCAGCATGGCGCATTACGACTGGTATCTTTTTCAACAGAATAATGAACTAGCATATTTTCATAAATGCTATCAACTTCAGTATTTGTGAAGGGAACAAACTGCCCCATCACAAACACAAGGGAACATTCCATCAATACTGAAGGACGTCACCAAACACAGTACTCTAGGAAAGACTGAAGTAACAAATGTTGTTCAATGGCATCTATTACGTAAATCACCTCAGGTACTAGATTCAGTCCGACAGAAACAAACAGTCACAAGAATAAACAGCATTATGAGCAAACAGGCAAAGTTATGTAACTGGTAATGTGAACAGAATATAGGAAAATCAGAAACTCTCTCCAATACAATCTCCATAATGCAACACTGACCTAGTCAGCAAAATATTGCTTCCATTCAATTCTTCACTCTAAGCAGTGTGTACTAGCCAGAAGTCACTGATTTTTCAAACAAATGGGTGACTAAACAAAATATAGATAACTCTGCATCTAAACGTCTGCATACAGGGGGAAAAGTTCCAGATCATCATATCATCAGAGGCCTCAACAGGGAGAAGTGACATGAGAAGCTCTGTTGCTGGCACTGGTATGGATTTTCTGCAAAATACTAGTGCGATTGCAGCATCTCCTTTATTCCCAACATGGAAACAAAAACTCGACTAAAGCACAAGAAACTCTCGCAACGTTGCTTAAAGCCGCAACATTGCAGAGGATTGATAGCCTGCACATATCTCTCCAATGCTGTATAACATGACCTTTTACATGGAGTACAATGTTCGTGACCTCCATTCCTCTGTATAACTTTAGACTGTATTAAGTCCAGGACCAGCTGTTTTTGCCCCTGTTTCTGTTTGCACAGATCAGATATCATTACCCAGCCAAAGGAACTGAACCAAAGCCACAGGCTCACGTCACAGTCGGTTTAAGTTTACCAACTCTCAGGTGGTGAAGCAGTTAGTGAAAGCATGAAGTTCCTCCTCAGGATTTCATGTGCATTCTGCGGCCCCAAAATACATAATGAATATCCTACTGGATCAACCATTTTCTTAAAACACTGCTGGATTTATGAAATTTTTTACAAAAAGTCCCTGCACATTTTCTCAAAATAAAAGATACAGATTTTATAAAAGAAAATTTTCAGAATTTAAGGTTCATTAATTTTCACAGAAATAAATTAAAGCAACACTAAACTTGGGTCCAGTAACAGGCTTTTCATGGGCAGTGGAGCATTAAAGTACAGTACATTAAATTAGTAAGACACAGGCAAATTCCCACTGCCTCAAGTCACTGGTCGCAGGGAGGGGTAGCAGACTTGCCATCTATGAGAGGAGAAAGTAAATGGACAGCATAACCAGGAAACAGACAACATAAACAGGCTGTCCCAAAACCATACTGGTAGTAACCTGGGATGAGTTGCAAAGCATGGTCAATGTTGATCTACAATCAGCATCAAAGATGGTGTACAAGATTTGCCTCAGGTAACTCAAGTGGACAGCGGCAATTCTCCCTCACACACTGAGAGCACGACTGAAATAAGAAATAAGATCAGGAATTCACGGGTGGAAATGTTTCCTTTATGGCTATGGGAGGGAGGTAAAAAAGAGCAGTCAGACAAAGTTCTCACTACAAATCATTATTCACTGACCCCTATATATTCGTACACTGGTTGAGGAAAGGATCAAGGTCACCTCTGATGCTCCATAGCTGAATAACCTCCCAACATTGTCCAAGATTAAGCAGTAACATGTATAACTGATCCAGGTAGGGAGAGACAGCTGGTGTCAGTGTAACCAAATTAAAGCAGAAATCACTTGCTTCAGGAAGTGGAAAAAAAGAGTTTGATTCGAGAGGCAAATGCCTTTTTAAAAAATTCCCCATTTCTTCAGGCAACAGACTAACTGCAGCTGGAAAAATAACCCAGTAATATCATTCCCTCTAATAATAGATGCAAAATCTAAAATAAAAACAGAAAGTGCTGGAATTACTCAGCAGGTCAGACAGCATCTGTGGAGAGAGAAGCAGAGTTAACATTTCAGGTCTGTGAGCTTTCATCAGAATTATTCCCTCTTGTTATTTGTCCTCTTGTAAAGCGCCACAAGCTTTAGTCCCACAGCACTATATGCCAATGGCATATGCAAAATATTATAGTTTCCCTATCCCCTCCCAAGTACATCTTTGAGAGGGCACAGTTTCATTCTTGCCGGTTCCATGATATTGCTTTTTCTTCCTCATTCATGGGATGAGCATCACTGGCAAGACCAGCATTTATTGCCCATCCTTAATTGCCCTCGAGAAGGTGGTAATGAGCTGCTGCCTTGAACCACTGCAGCCCATCTAGTGTAAGTACACCCACAGTGCTGTCAAGGAGGGAGTTCCAAGATTTTAACCCAGCAACAGTGAAGGAACAGCGATATAGTTCCAAGTCAGGATGGTGTGAGACTTCGAGAGAAACTTGCAGGTAGTGGTGCTCCCATGCATCTGCTGCCCTTATCCTTCTAGGTGGTAGAGGCTGCAGGTTTGGAAGGTGCTGAAGGAGCCTTGGCGAGTTGCTGCAGTGCATCTTGTATATGGTACATACTGCCGCCACTATGGCTGGTGGGGGCCCCAAGCCTGAACGTTGTCCAGGTCTTGATGCATGCAGACACAGACTGCTTTATCTGAGGAGTTGCAAATGGTATTGAACACTGTGCAATCATCAGCGAACACCACCACTTCTTACATTGGAGGCTAGGTCATTGATGAAACAGCTGAAGATGGTTGCACCACGGACATTACCTTGAGGAACTCCTACAGTGATGTCCTGCATCTGAGATGATTGGCCTCCAAGAACCACAACTATCTTCCTATGTGCTTGGTCTGACTTCAATTAGTGGAGAGTCTTTTCTCCCTCATTCCCATTGACTTCAATTTTGCTCGGGCTCCTTGATGCCACATTTAGTCAAATGCGGCCTTGACGTCTAGGGCATTCATGCTCACTATAGCTCTGGAATACTGCTCTTTTGTCCATGTTTGAACCAAGGCTGTAATATGGCCTCGAGACGCCTGGTCCCAGCACAACTCAAACTGAGCATCAGTGAGCAGGTTATTGGTGAGCATGTGCCAGTTGAAAGCACTGTCAACGACACTTTCGTCACTTTGCTCATGGTTGAGAGTAGACTGATAGGGCAGTGTTTACTTGGACTAGACAAAGCTGGGCAATTTTCCAGATCGTCAGGTAGATGTCAGCTTGTAGCTGTACTGGAAGAGCTTGGCCAGTGGTGTGGGTAGTTCTGGGAGTACAAGTATTCAGTCCTTAGTCGTGATGCTGTCAGGCCCCATAACCTTTCCTGTATCCAGTGCCTTCAGCGATTCCTTGATATTAAGTGGACCATTATAGACCAAACTGCAAATTCTGCATCAATGTAAGCCATATAAGCAAGGCTTAATAGAATAGCTTAATAGTGACTGTGAAACCATCATCGATCGTTGTAAAAACACATCTGGTTCACTAATGTCCTTTAGGGATGGAAATCTGCTGTACTTACCTGGTCTGGCCTACATGCGACTCCAGACCCATAGCAATGTGGTTGACTCTTAACTGCCCTCTGAAATGGCCTAGCAAGTCACTCAGTTGTATCAAAACTGCTACAAAATCTAAGAAAAGGAATGAAACCGGACAGACCACCCGGCATTGACCTAGACACCGGAAACGACAACAGCAAACCCATCCCAGCCAACCCGGCAAAGTCCTCCTCTGGGGACATGTGCCAAAATTGGGAGAGCTGTCCCACAGACCAGTCAAGCTACAGCCTGACATCATCATACTTAGACATTGGCCAAGACGCCACCATTACCATCCCTGGGTATGTCCTGTCCCACCGGAAGAACAGACCCACCAGAGGTGGCGGCACAGTGGTATACAGTCGGGAGAAAGTTGCCCTGGGAGTCCTCAACATTGACTCTGGACCCCATGAGGTCTCATGACATCAGGTCAAACATGGGCAAGGAAACCTCCTGCTGCCCTTGGCTGATGCATCAGTGCTTCTCCATGTTGAACACCAATGGGAAGAAGCACTGAGGGTAGCAAGGGCACAGAATGACCTGGGTGGGGGGAATTCAATGTCTATCACCAAGAGTGCCTGGGTACCAAACTACTGACTGAGCTGGCCGAGCCCTAAAGGACATCCCTGCTAGACTGGGTCAGCAGCCAGTGGTGAGGGAACCAACAAGGAAAAACCTACTTAACCTTGACCTCACCAATCTACCTGTCGTAGATACATCTGTCCATGACAGCATTGGTAGGAGTGACCACCACACAGTCCTTGTGGACATGAAGTCCCGTCTTCACTTTAAGGCTACCCTCCATCGTGTTGTGTGGCACTACCACCGTGCTAAATGGATAGATTTCGAACAGATCTAACAACTCAAAACTGGGCATCCATGAAGCACTGTGGGCCATCAGCAGCAGCACAATTGTATTCAACCACAATCTGTAACCTCCTGGCCTGGCATATCCCCCATTACGATCAAGCCAGGGGACCAACCCTGGTTCAATGAAGAGTGCAGGAGGGCATGCCAGGAGCAGCACCAGACATACCTAAAAATGAGATGTTCGCCTGGTGAAGGTACAAAACAGGACTACTTGCATGCCAAACAGCAGAAGCAGCATGCAATAGACACGGCTAAGCGATCCCATGACCAACGGATCAGATCTAAGCTCTGCAGTCATGACACAACCAGTCGTCGATGGTGGTAGACAATTAAACAACAGGAGGAGGAGGCTCCACAGATATCCCCACCCTCAATGATGAGGGAGCCCAGCACATCAGTGCAAAAGTCAAGGCTGAAGCATTTGCATCCATCCTCAGCCAGAAGTGCCGAGTGGATGATCCATCTCTGATGTCCACAGCATCACAGATGCCAATCTTCATCCAATCAGATTCACTCTACGCAATAACAAGAAAAGGCTGAAGGCACTGGATACTGCAAAGGCTATGGGCCCTGACAACATTCCGGCAACAGTACTAAAGACATGTGCTCCAGAACTAACTCCGCCCCTAGCCAAGCTGTTCCAGTACAGCTACAAAATTGTCACTCCCTCTCTTTTCGCATCCCCCTCCCTATCACATCTGAAAACCCTGTAACCAGGAACGTTGAGCTGCCATTCCTGTCCCTCCTTAAGCCATATTTCTGCAATAGCTATGATATCATACTGCCATGTGTCTATCTGTGCCCTCAGCTCATCTGCTTTATTTGCTATACTCCTTGTATTGAAATAGCTACCCTTGAGCACTGCCAAATACTTTATTTAATTTTCTAACCCTCGTTTCCTCGGTCTTCCAGATTCATCCATTAATTTTCTGCCTTCCATTTTCATTTCTGATTTTGTCCCAACTCAGTCTATCCTCAGGTCCCCATCCCCCTGCCAAACTAGCCTGTGTGGAGTTTGCAAGTTCTCCCTGTGTCTGCGTGGGTTTCCTCCGGGTGCTCCGGTTTCCTGCCACAAGCCAAAAGACTTGCAGGTTGATAGGTAAATTGGCCATTATAAATTGTCACTAGTATAGGTAGGTGGTAGGGAAATATAGGGACAGGTGGGGATGTTTGGTAGGAATATGGGATTAGTGTAGGATTAGTATAAATGGGTGGTTGATGTTCGGCACAGACTCGGTGGGCCGAAGGGCCTGTTTCAGTGCTGTATCTCTAATCTAATCATAATCTAAACCCTCCCCAACAGCACCAGCAAAATGTCCCGCAAGGAAATCAGTCCTGGCTCTGTTCAGGTGCAACCCATCCGGCCTGTGCAGGTCCCATCTCCCCAAGAGCCAGTCCCAATGTCCCAGGAATCTGAAGCCCTCCCTCTTTCCAGCCACACATTCATCTGTCTTATCCTTCTATTTCTATACTCACTTGCATGTGGCACTGGGAGTAATCTGGAGATTAGTACTTTTCAGGTCCTGCTTGCTAATTCCTTACCTAGTTCCCTAAATTCTTATTGCAGGACCACATCCCTCTGTCTATCTATGTCGTTGGTTCCGATGTGGCCCATGACTGCTGACTGTTCACCCTCCCCCTTCAGGATGCTCTGCAGCTGCTCGGTGACATCCTTGACCCTGGCACCAGGGAGGCAACACACCATCCTGGATTCACGTCTACAGCCACAGAAACACCTGTCTGTTCCCCTGAATTTTGAATCACCTATTAGTATGGCTCTTCCAGTCTCCTCTGTACTCCCCTGTGCAGATGAGCTACCCGTGGTGCCATGGACTTGGCTCTGGCTGCACTCCTCAGATGAAGCATCACTTTCTTCAGTATTCAAAACTGAATACCTGTTGGAGAGTGAGATGCACTCAGGGGTCTCCTGCACTACCTGCCTGATTCTTTTGGACTGTCTGGTGGTCACCCATTCCCTCTCTCCCTGCATACTGTTAAGCTGTGGGGTGACCACATCTATAAACATGCTATCCATGGAGCTCTCATCCTCATGAATACACCGCAGTATCGCCAGCTGCTGCTCAAGTTCCAAAACCGGAGCTCAAGCTGCTTCAATTGACGACACTTCCTGCACAAATGGTTCTCCAGGATACAGGAATAATCCTGGAGTTCCCACACAGTACAGGAGGTGCACTCTCAAGGTTGAAGCAACCCTGCCATTCCTTTATTTATTAGCTGACCCTATGCTACTGCTAAAAAAAAAAATCCTTACCAATACTACAACAGCTTAGAGTTATTAATAAAACCTTACTAGTACTGATAAATCCTACTAAAAATCAATACAGTTCACTAGTTAAAATAAAGCTTAAAGAGAAAAATACCAGCTACTCACTTGTTCCTTATTAAGCTATTTACACACACCCCAACAGTAGTGTACTAACCCAGCTATTTAGAGTTATTCCCTAACAGCAGTTACTCACCAACCAATCACCTTGTAGCTTTCCTGTGACGTCACTGTTCACTTTGTTTTCAAACTCCAGTGCGCCTGGACTCCTCTCCGCTGCTCTCCCGAAAGGCAAGCGCTCTAAACCACGATCCTCGGGCTCTAGTTATCCACTCCTCGCTCTGTGTTCTTCCCGCAGGTCCACTCCTCTCCTGGAAGGCAAGTGCTCTACGCCGCAATCCTCGGGGTCTATTTATCCATTCCTCGCTCTGTGTTCTTCCCATAGGTCAACTGCTCTCCCGGAAGGCAAGTTGTATATGCAAAGGGTAGAAGAAGTTTGGAACTCTCTGCCGTAAATGGCAGTAATGCTATGTCAATTGTTAATTTTAAATCGGTGATCAATAGATTTTTGTTTGCCAAAAGCATTAAGGCAGATGAAGCAAAAGGAGTTAGGTTGTAGATCAGGCATGATGTCATGGAATTACTGAGCAGGCTTGAGGGGCTAAATGGTTTACCCCTGTTCCTATATCTCTGAAAGTCAGGTTAAGTGGAATTTTAGCCAACTGCATCAAATCACCTCAGAGATTATTTCACATATCTGAAGTTCAATCAGCCATAACAAAAGGATGATTTTGCACTGGTTATAAAACTCCACTTTAAAGTTTAAAAGGACCCAGGTGAACAACTGTCTTTTTATGCTAGTTACAAGACAACAGAACTGTTGACTGTTTGAATGAAGGCGACATATTTAATGTGAGCAGAATTTCACTTGTCTGAGCAGTGATGCAGGGCTGGAAGTAAAACTGAGTGCAGAAAACTCACCTCAAAAATATGTACCAGTGGTAAAACAGTATTGCCAGTATTATGGTACCATTAATCATGCAATAACGCATATTAGATTTACTACATTTAGTCACACTCAGAGCACCAGGTCAGCATTGTTACAAGGGTTTCCATTTTATGTTAAAAACTTGAGAATCTATATTTTAAAACTGAAAAGGGATTTCATGTATGCTGGAATCTTGGAAACTGTTGAACTTTGTGGTTACTTTAAAAACAAAAAGGTCAACAGAAGGTTGACCAGTAAACAACTCTTACTGGAAAGCAAAACAAAAACAAGAAATGCTGGATTCACTCAGCAGGTCTGGCAGCATCTGTGGAAAGAGAAGCAGAGTTAACGTTTCGGGTCAGTGACCCTTCTTCGGAACTGACAAATATTAGAAAAGTCACAGATTATAAACAAGTGAGGTGGGGGTTGGGCAAGAGATAACAAAGGAGAAGGTGCAGATTGGACCAGGCCACATAGCTGACCAAAAGGTCACGGAGCAAAGGCAAACAATATGTTAATGGTGTGTTGAAAGACAAAGCATTAGTACAGATTAGGTGTGAATATACTGAATATTGAACATCAGCAAGTGCAAACCTGAAGAAAAACAACCTGAAAAAAACAGTGGGTAAGCAAACTGAACAAACTAAGATGAAATGAAATAAATGCAAAAAAAGATTGTAAAAAATGTAAAAAGGAATGCAAAAAAAAGGGAAGAAAAAATAACTAAAAATGAAAGTAAAGTGGGGGGCTGTCATGCTCTGAAATTATTGAACTCAATGTTCAGTCCGGCAGGCTGTAGTGTGCCTAATCGGTAGATGAGATGCTGTTCCTCGAGCTTGCGTTGATGTTCACTGGAACACTGCAGCAATCCCAGGACAGAGATGTGAGCATGAGAGCAGGGGGGAGTGTTGAAATGGCAAGCAACCGGAAGCTCAGGGTCCTGCTTGCGGACTGAGCGGAGATGTTCCGCAAAGCGGTCACCCAGTCTGCGCTTGGTCTCCCCAATGTAGAGGAGACCACACTGTGAGCAGCGAATACAGTATACTACATTGAAAGAAGTACAAGTAAATCGCTGCTTCACCTGAAAGGAGTGTTTGGGGCCTAGGATAGTGAGGACAGAGGAGGTAAATGGGCAGGTATTACACCTCCTGCGATTGCAAGGGAAGGTGCCCTGGGACGGGGACGAGGTGGTGGGGGTAATGGAGGAGTGGACCAGGGTGTCGCGGAGGGAACAATCCCTTCGGAATGCTGACAGGGGAAGGGAGGGGAAGATGCGACTGGTAGTGGCATCACGCTGGAGGTGGCGAAAATGGCGGAGGATGATCCTTTGGATATGGAGGCTGGTGGGATGAAAAGTGAGGACAAGGGGAACCCTGTCACGGTTCTGGGAGGGAGGGGAAGGGGTGAGGGTAGAGGTGCGGGGAATGGGTCGGACACGGTTGAGGGCCCTGTCAACCACAGTGGGGGGAAATCCTCGGTTGAGGAAAAAGGAGGTCATATCAGAAGCACCGTCATGGAAGGTAGCATCATCAGAGCAGATGCGTCGGAGACGGAGAAACTGGGAGAATGGAATGGAGTCCTTACAGGAGGTAGGGTGTGAAGAAGTGTAGTCGAGGTAGCTGTGGGAGTCAGTGGGCTTATAATGGATATTGGTAGACAACCTATCCCCAGAGATGGAGACAGAGAAGTCGAGGAAGGGAAGGGAAGTGTCAGAGATGGACCATGTAAAGGTGAGAGAAGGGTGGAAATTGGAAGCAAAGTTGATAAAGTTTTCTAGTTCGGGGCGGGAGCAGGAAACGGCACCGATACAGTCATCAATGTACCGGAAAAAGAGTTGGGGGAGGGGGCCTGAGTAGGACTGGAACAAAGAATGCTCGACATATCCCACAAAAAGACATTTTTAGTTATTTTTTCTTCCCTTTTTTTTTTGCATTCCTTTTTACATTTTTTACAATCTTTTTTTGCATTTATTTCATTTCATCTTAGTTTGTTCAGTTTGCTTACCCACTGTTTTTTTCAGGTTGTTTTTCTTCAGGTTTGCACTTGCTGATGTTCAATATTCAGTATATTCACACCTAATCTGTACTAATGCTTTGTCTTTCAACACACCATTAACATATTGTTTGCCTTTGCTCCGTGACCTTTTGGTCAGCTATGTGGCCTGGTCCAATCTGCACCTTCTCCTTTGTTATCTCTTGCCCAACCCCCACCTCACTTGTTTATAATCTGTGACTTTTCTAATATTTGTCAGTTCCGAAGAAGGGTCACTGACCCGAAACGTTAACTCTGCTTCTCTTTCCACAGATGCTGCCAGACCTGCTGAGTGAATCCAGCATTTCTTGTTTTTGTTTCAGATTTCCAGCATCCGCAGTATTTTGCTTTTATCTTACTGGAAAGCATGTGTTTGCAAAGAACCCAGCAGGAGGTTGTGTTATGACAGATGTTTACAAGGAAATTACAGACCATGTTTTATAGCTATGACAAGATTGCTGAACAGTGTTGGTTGCATTTTGAACCATTAAAAAAGCCAGTTCTTTGTTTGGCTAAAACTAAGGTTGGAGTTTGGCTAAAACCAGAAGGTTGGAGTTTGCTTATTGACCTGCCAGGAGAACAGAAGATCCAACCAGCCCATCTTTCTCTTGAAAAGCAAATCCTGTGTCAAGTGTGTTTACTGTTGCCTCCTGTATTTGAAGAAATCCTGAATCTTTCCAGAAACCTGGCATCTTTGAAAGAACTTTGCATCAATTGTGAGAGAACTGAAACCCTTGTTGCTGCACACCTGATGTAAAATCTGTGATGCCTTCTGTAGCTGCATCTCTTAAAAGCCTACCCAGATTGTTCACCAACATCACCTGGAAAGAACTGTTCAAGGAAGATTCCTAATGGCAGCTGCCTATTCGCCTTTGGAACACCTCGCCAAAACCAAGGACATCTTCCGTACCAACTTTTCAGCAAATTTTTTCTTTTATTCCTTCTATTTCTTTGTAACAGCTGTAAAAAAAAAAAAAAAATCCCCCCCCCCCCTCGGTTAACCTATTTTTTTGGGTATGTGCATGCGCGTGAGGGCTAGGATAAAAATAAGGGGCTTTAATATTTCAATTTGCACGTATGTTTACTTTATTATAAACCAAATCTTAACCAATAATGAACGGAAAATGTTGTTTGTTAAAGAAAGCTGGTTGATGTGCTTTATTCTGGGGGGAAAATAGAGTATCTGATTGATGGTTTTCGCTAAGTGGGAAAATTTAATATGTTGTGAACTGTAGAGAAGTTGGTCTGAATTAACAGTGCACTCCTCTTGCCTCAGTCATAAAAGTAGACAAGGGAGAAGATGTTCTGCCAATCATCCAGGTACAATTCGTGCATTATGAAGAAGCCCACTTTTCTGTACCAGTGGGACAGAAAATAGAAAAAATTCCAAAATTTTGCTGCATTAGACCTTTCTTTCACTAAGTAGTAACATTAGCAAGATTTGCTCCTTGAAGTGCAGTTCACCTTGTCCCAAAAATTAAATGGGTTGAATAACACAAATTCATGTGTTCATATTGAATAACTTTTAGTGTGTGATCAGGATGGTAATCTGTTGACTCAATTATAGCAACATAGGAGTAGGCCATTCAGCCCATCGAGCCTGCTTCGCCATTCAATACGATCGTGGCTGATCATCCACTTCAATGCTTTCCCCCCGTACTATCCCCATATTCCTTTCGGTGATTGGTATTTAGAAATCTGCCAATCTCTGCTTTAAACATACTCAATAACAGAGCTTCCACAGCCCTCTGAAGTAGAGATTTGCAAAGATTCATAACCCTTTGAGTAAAGAAATTTCTCCTCATCTCTGTCCTAAGTGGCTTCCCCCTTATTTCGAAATTGTGCCCCCTGGTTCTAGACTCCCCAACCAGGGGAAACATCTTACCTGCATCTACCCTATCTATCCCTTTAAGTATTTTGTAGGTTTCAATTAGATCACCCCTCATTCTTCGAAACTCGAGAGAATACAGGCCGTTTCCCCAATCTCTCTTCATGGGACAATCCCGTCATCCCGGGAACAAGTTGGGTGAACCTTTGTTGCACTCCCTTTATGGCAATAATATCCTTCCTCAGGTAACAGGACCAAAACTGCATACAGTACTCCAGGCATGGTCTAACCATGGTTCTATACAATTGAAGCAAGACTTCATTACTCCTGTACTCAAATCCTCTTACGATAAAGGCTAACATACTATTAGCCTTCTTAATTGCTTGCTGCACGTGCATGTTAACTTTCAGTGACTTATTGATGAGGACACCCAGGTCCCGTTGTACATCAACACTTTCTAATCTCTTAACATTTAAGAAAAACTCTGCACATCACATTCACACAAGTCACTTTGAAAACTTGCTTTTAACAAGACAGGCATGCATACAGCCAATAGCCGTCATAATTTTAACTTTCCACATAAAATGTGAGCATTTCTGTATGTGGAAGCATGTACACATTACAGTTTTGATACACAGCAAATGAATGAGTGTAAGTAAGCTGCAACTAGATGTCTGCTTCACTAACATGGAAGTGAGGCTTCCAGAACATGTTGGGTCTCAAGACAGTGCTGACTTTTATCTCAATCTTGGCCATACGCCAACAAATATCGTTCAAATGTTTGTGCACATATTCCATACTATCCAGAACACAAATATATATATTTAACAATGCCATTTAAAACATGCTCACCATAAACAATACTAAAATTATATTGCACTTCAGGTTTGAATACAACAATGCAGGTGGAGCTGCTGTATTATGTACAACCACCTCAAATCCTAAACTATTTTTTTTCAACTATCAAGGAACAACAAGTAGCATAAATAGAGATGGGGATGAGCTGCTGTGTCCTGCCCACCTCACTGAAGGTAGTGCAGTTGCATGGCTAACCTGAGGTGAAAGAGGATTACCCTCTCCCAAGTGTGGAGCTACTGTTTTCAATTTTGTTCCACAATTAAGATCAGCTTCAATCTGTTCTAATGCTATATTTTGGCAGTTTTACATGGAGGTTAAAAATATTGCTTGAAGGACTTTATGAAACTATACCCAAATGCAGCCAGCACACTGGTTTTGCATTAATACTGAGCTGTAAACAAGACACAATGCAGGATTCAACTGGAAGGACTAGGCTAATTTTACACTGTACTGGTGCAGACTGCATGTGTTCTTCAAAAATATCAGCATTTGTTTTCAGTGCAGCTCATTCTCCAAGTTGAGTCAGGCAAAGAAATGGTTTTGCCACAAAATCAGATGTCTGCAGGCAATTAATTCACTTTACGTATCACAGATGATCAAATAGTTGAGAGATGCAAATTTTGGCCCTGACTTATTCCTGATTTATTTTTCCAAGCAGATGTTGGCACTGGATGATAATGCTGTCAAACTAAAAATCTGTTTGGAACACTGAATATCCCAGCCTTTGTCAGGATTCTAAACTGGCTGAGCCCGGTATCAATTTTGAATCCTTGCCATGATGTGGGTGTGCGTACCCTGCCCCCGTATCTCATACTGGGACAAATGCAAAAAAACAAAACATAGTTTTAGGCCAATCCCACACAGTAGCCAAGAGTAACTGCTATACACGAGGGAAGGGATGAACAGATCTCCACCCTGTCTCCAAAAAACATCTCCAGCAAAAAACTGGGCAGTTTTCCAAGTCAGCAGGAACAAATATGGACTTGCACATGAATTCAACAAAAATCAAGTATCTTTCCTTAAAAATTAACTGCTGCAGAAAAGTTGATCCATCACAGCATTGTCACGATAGTAAAAGGAAACTAGAGTGCGCTAGTCACCCCCTATATACAATAGGCAAGACCAGCATTCATCAAGTGACATTCTGCTGCTGTTTGCCTGTTCTGTGTATGTAGATAATAGAATCAACTGGCCCAGGTTATGTTATATTTGAAACAAACAGATTCTAACATTTGGCTCCGACCTTCTTAGGTATGTACAAATTTTAGTAATGTGGCCATATTATACTATAAACACTGCTACTGGCAGAGATAACACTAGTTCCAACATTTAAAACAATAGAAAAGTTACAGACAATTCATCAGGTAACCTAAACTCCAGAGATTACATGTTTATCACCCACATCATCCTGGTTTAAATAAAAAGGTCAAGAGAGAACACTTCCTCTTCCTGTCCTCTCTCCATTAACAATGAAACCATCACCTGCACAACACAGAAATTTAAAACAAAACCAGTACAAATGTAAGTGCAGCAGTTTTGTGCAATTAGGATTAAAAGAAAATCTGGCTTCCAGTTGCATTCCACAATTCCAAATTTTTAGTGACACTGATAAGGCTGTTCCTTAAGTAAGGACTTTTGATTTGATAATAGTTAAAGATTAGGGGCTTGAATAAGGGATTTTTTTTTCAGGTTCTTTCTCCCCTTTTCTGGATATCCTAACTGAGCTGCAGCAATTCTGCCATTTAAAAGTCAAGTTCATCTATAGACTCCTCCCAGGCACATTTTAAATCAGGCTAGCCATACAGGGCATGTGACATGTCAGAGATGCATGATTAGTTACAGAGAAATTACTCTGCAGTGAGCCGGTTGTCAAAAATACCACCATTTGCCTTGATGCATTACATGAATTGGATGGGCAAAGACACAATTCTAGGCAAAAATCTCAAACTGGTACTGGCATGTCAGAGATTAGATTGCAATTAAAGCCACACACATCAACTTGCCCCCCACACAGATACACACAACGACTGTAACAATGATACCTTGTGCATTAACTTAATGTAAAAATAAACACTGTTCAAATGTTCAAAGCGCTGAGCTGACTTTATACAGAACACAAGGAATGAGAACACATGAAAAGAGTGTCCCTCCAGTACTCAAATTCTTCCAACCTAGTGTCCAACTGCATTTTCAACAACCCTAAAGTCCTCCACCTCATCATTACCCCCCCTTGAATAATAATTCTATTAACAGGTTTGCTTTTCATTGCATTGTAAACATTAAAAAATGATTTTTGTACAAAGTGGGGTGCGAGGAAGGCCCATCGAGCCCATTCAGATAGCATTTCACCTTTGTTGACCACTGAACCCAACTGAATCACATAAATAAGGCATAAAGTCTTGGAGTCAATTCATTAAAAAAAAATTGCAAAAATTCTTCTGTCTTCCTAAAGCAATTAAGCAATTTCTACGACACTGTGGGAGTTCATAACATCCGAGAACCAGCAACTTATTCTCTAACTGGAAATGACCGCCTCTCAAAAAACTTGCCAAGTTCCCTATTAAAACAACGTAGCCAACAGTCTATCTAAGTAGATCATGTCCAGTCCTCTCAACCTTGTAAATGCCTCAATCATTTAAACCTGTGATTTCCTAAGTAAGCCCAATGCTTGGAGACCATTCTCCACAAGAGAGCTTCAACATTAGGTACCATCATAACTGACCTCATCTGCACCTTTTTCAGAGCTACCAAGCCCTTCCCCATGTGCAGAAAGCAAAATTGACAGGGTACTCAGTGTGCAAGTTTACCAAAACCTTCAATAAAGCTCTTCACTTTGAACTTGATGACCTGAGCAATACAATCTAAACCCTGCTTGCTGCGTTTATAGCCACTTCACAGCTTGTGCATTTTTAAACAAGTCATAGTGAACTTATGGCACAGGAGGTGGCGATTTGGTCATTGTCTAAGCCAGTTCCTGTACAGCAATCCAGTCAGTCCCATTCTCCCGCTCTATCCCTGTAGCCCTGTGAGTTTATTTCCTTCAAGTGACCATCCAATTTCCTTTTAAAATCATTGATCGTCTATGCTTTCACCACCCTCATAGGCAGATAGTTCCATGCAATTACCACTCACTGCATAAAAACTTTTTCCTCTTATCCCCCCCCACAACACATATTTTGCCCAAAACCTTAAATCTGTGCCCCCTAGTCCTTGTACCAACAGCTGATGGGAATGGCTTTTCTTTGTCTGCCTTATCTAAACCTATCATAATCTTGTACACAGCCATCAAATCTCCTTTTCTCCAAGGAGAACAACCCCAGCTCCTCCAACCTAATCTTGTAGCTAGAATCCCTCATCTCCAGAACCACTCTGGTAAATCTCCTTTGCACCCCCTCAAGGACCTTTACATCCTTCCTAAAGTGCGGTGGCCAGAACTGGATGCAATACTCTAGTTGCAGCCTAACCAGAGCTTTATAAAGGTTCAGCATAATTTCCTTGCTTTGAACTCAATGCCTCTAAAGCCCAAAATCCCATATGCTTTGTTAACTACTCTCTCAATATGCCCTGCCACCTTCAAAGATCAATGCTCATGAACACCCAGAACTGTGCCATTAAGTCTATATTGCCTCTCCCTATCCCTATCAAAATACATCACCTCACACTTATCTATTAAATTCCATCTGCCACTTGCCTGCCCATTCTGCTAGCCCTATCCATGTCCTGCTGCAGTCGACTGGTATCATCCCCACTGTTTGCCACTCCAAGTTTAGTATCACCGGCAAAAAATGAAACTTAACTCTGTATTCCAATAGTCATATATATATATAAAAAAAAAACTGGGGTTCTAGCACTGACTCTTGAGGAACACCACTGTTTACCATCCTCCAGTCTGAAAAACAATCACTTACCACGACTCCCTGTTTTCTGTCCTTCGGTCAATATTTTAGCTAAGCTGATACTGACTCTCCTATTCCATGAGCCTCAATTTTGGTAACCAGCTTTTGTGGTATTTTGTCAAATGCTTTCTTCAAATCCACGTAGACAACATCCATTGCATTCCCTACTCTGTTACTTCATCAAAAAATTCAGTTAGATTAGTCAAGCATGATCTGCCTTTTACATATCTCGTTAATTAACTTAAACTGCTCCAAGTGCCTGTTGATTTTCCCTTACCCATCAACAATATTAAACTAACTGGCCTGTAGTTACTGGGAATGTACTTACACCCTTTCTTGAATAAAGGTGTCACATTTGCCACTCACCAATCCTCTGGCACCTCCCCATATCTAGGGAAGATTGGAAGATTATGGCAATCCCTTCCAGTATCTCTACCCTCACTTCCTTTTGCAACCTGGGATGCAAGCCATCCGGACCAGGCAACGTATCCATTCTAAGCATAGACAGGATGTACTGGAAAGGCTGGCTATCAATTTTCCTCCCATTCATCACCTTTATCATCTCCACTTATACCAGTAATTAGTCAGCATCCTCTTCCTTAGTAAACACTGATACAAAGTACTCATTAAGTATTCTAGTCTTGCCCTTCACCTCTAAGCATATATCACCCTCTTTGTCCCCAATAAGATCCACCCCACCTCTTACTACCTGCTTATTATTTACATTCTGGTAGAAGATTTTGGGGCTTCCTTTTATGAAGTGATGAACTATTATCCCCATGTATGTCTCGGTTATGACCGAGGTGGGAATAATGCACTGTCAATTCAGTCCCATTACTCCACAGGTCACAGCATATTATTAAAGTTTCCCACCTACCGGAAATTAGCCAAATTAAACACTATTAACCCCCAGAGTAAAATACACCAAACCAGGTATCTTTAAACAACAACAAATTAGCTATTTATTACTAAACTAAATCTTAAACAATATTGAGATAAATCTATGTCTAAAGACTTTATAACTTCTTATTCCTCCTAACCCTCATGCACATACATTCAAAACCCAATGGTTAACTGGTTTTAAAAATGATGTTTAAAAATTAGAGCTGTTTCCCAAGAATAAATAAATAGCAGGTTGTAAGTCTTGGTGAGTAACGCTCCCAGTTCAGTTAGGTGTTCCAGAGTCGAATAGTCAGATGCCACTCGAAGTCTCCAGGCGAATTTGACAGTTTGTAATGGATTCAAAGTACTTCAGCTGCAGCAGGCGCCACAGATCTTTCAACAAGGAGTGCAACAACAGGTCTATTTGGATTTTTAAATTGTCAGTCTATCAGCAGAAACTTTACTGAGAATTCCAGAACTCCCAGAGACACAAAAAAGCAACAGAAAGTCACTCCTGAGGCAGAGACTTCTTAAAGATTGGAAGTAAAAAGGAATTTGCTACCGTTTCAGGGTTTTCCCCACCCCCCTCTTCAGGCAAAACACAGCCTGTAGGTCAACGTAGATTTTCTGCTGAGACACAAAAATCCTTCCTTCTTTCAAGGAGTACGCTTCGCTGGTCTGCCAGTTCAAATCAGTTTGAGCCAGTCTTTACCCACACAGTCAACTGATACAATGCGGCATGTGACCTTCTCTCGCCTGCTGTTGCCTAGGAAACAGGCTTGCTGCTTGCACACACCGTGCCTAGAGAATATGAAAGCTTCGCTCAATCTTAAAGGTACACAGTCCCCTTTAGATTTTACAGGAGAGAAAAAAAAACACTCCCATGACAGTCTCTTAATTCATAACCCTTAATGGGTATACCTACAGGATATAAACATGTCCGCACCCAAGGTATACACAAACAACAGTACCATCACTCTGATCATTCCGCAAGGAATTTAATTAGATTAGCAAGGACGGACTTGGGTTTCCCAGAGCTAGACTGAGAATCACCACTAACCACCATTTTGGGAAGCGATGACTAAGTGTAGTCTCCAGGTGAAGTGGGATTAGAGGGCAGGGGATAATTAGGCAAGGATGCACAAACTATTTATTCCCCACTTCAAAATCTTACATTATACTTGATACTAAGAAGTGTAGAGGAACAAAGGGACCTTGAAGTGCATGGCCACTGATCCCTGAAGGTAGCAGGATAGATAGATAAGGTGATTAAGCCAGCATATGGGATACTTGCCTTTATTAGCCAAGGCAAAGAAAAGATAATGCTGGAACAGTATAAAACACTAGTTAGCCCACAGCTTGAGTACTGCATACAGTTCTGGTCACTGCATGAAAGGAAAGATGTGATTGCACCGGAGAGAGTATAGCAGAGATTTGAGGATGTTGCCAGGACTGGGGAATTTGAGCTATGAGGAAAGATTGGATAGGTTGGAATTGTTTGCTTTGGAAAGCAGGCAGATTCAACTGAGCTGAAAAAATGAGAGGCCTAGAAAGAGTGAAGAGGGAGAACCTAAATCCCTCAGAGAGATCAATAACTAGAGGACATAGCCTTAAATTAATTGTTATAGGATTAGAGGGGAGTTGAGGATACATTTTTTCCACCCAGAGGGTGGTAGAGGTCTGGAACTCACTGCCTGAAAAGGGCGATAGGGACAGTAAACCTCATCGCATTTTTAAAAAGTACTTGGATATGCACTTGAAGTGCTGTAACCAACAAGGCTACAGACCACTAGCTGGAAAATGGGATTATGCTGAATCATTCTTTTTCAGCTGGGCCAGAGACAATGGGCTGGATGGTCTCTTCCTTTGCCATAAATTTCTATGATTCTATATATTGTCTTAATTTTTATGCAATGTTTGATTTCATATTTTAGTTAAATAGCAAAACCTTGAGCAGTTTTTTTTGGGGGGGGGAATGGAGCTGAAAAATAAAGCTGGTCAGAGGGTGGGGTTTCTCCACAGTACAGGCTAGCGGACCCAAAACTGCAATGCTGCCGCCCACAAGGGTGTAATCAGAACATATGTTTACCCAGGTGGCTTCTATTGTAAATATGGGCATTGGAATTTATAAGGAAAAGCTGATACAGAAGTGTGGCAAAAACATGAACAGTAAACAATGTTGTGTAGACAGGAAGTGCGTGCTGTAAGATTTTCAGTATGTTACAGATTTAAGGTGAGGAAAGTAAGCTTTTTCAGAACAGATTACTCATGACAGTAGTTTTGTCAAAGTTATGCAATTAAACGGTTCTAAAGCCATCGATTTTCTTTTTTTTCCCCTTTCTATCTCTGTCTAATGGCCACTGCCTGGAAAATGTATTTTGCGAGGAAAGTGAAATTCACACAGCTGTTTTGGTTCCAGTATTTGCATTTAAAAAATTTTATTTTCCTCCCCCCCCCAAATCAACTGGGAGTTGCATCACCTGGGAACTGCCATTGTACACTGCACAGTTCTTCTGTTCCTGGACAGGCTGCCAAAGCAGGAAGGCTGGAACTTTATGGCCCCCAACGAGTGGGCTGGTGGCAGGGAGTGGGGGCGTAAAATTGAATGGGAGCCGGGAAGGGAAGGTGAGGTGGGGTGATGTTCCCAACCCCCTCCTGCAATTTTCTGCAGGGTAGCAGCGGTGAGAAACGGCCCACCCGCCCCAGGACAATCAAAGCCCTTAAATGGCCAATTAACTGCCACTTGATGACCTCCTCTCACCGCCGCAGGTATTTTACCCTCAGCAGGCAGACGGCAAATTCCCCAAGAACACTTGCAGGTAAAAGCTAGCGGCCTTCTTGCAGGCTTGGGGCCATCCTGATCGGGCACTCTGCGGCCCACGGAGGGCCGCCCTCAAAGTCCCAACACTGCCCCAAGAACCCCCGCAACCAATACCCCTTGCCTTGCTGGGGCCCAGCCAATTGTCCCCGGCGAGGCCCCAAAAACTTAACTTCATTCCGGGCTGTCCTCCATCTTGCTTGCGATGGCTAGGTGTAATCCCAGCAGTGGCCACCGTTCCCAGTGGCACTGCCGGGACGAAGAGCTGCCAGCCCACTGATTAGGTGGGACTTCCTGTCTCAAGGAGATGGAAGTCCCACCCAAGACCAATTAAGGGCCTGGGGCGCAAAAAGTCCCAGTGGGGCTCCCAGGCCCAGCGGAGCTCCCAGGCCCAGCGGAGGCAGTCTCGCCGCCAACATTTTAGCCAGTGGGCGGAGCCTCTCGTCCAACATAAAATTCCAGCCTAAGGATGTAAACAGTGATGCTACACCAATTATAGGAATACAATTTCCCAAGTGTCATAAAAATATAATTTTGATTTCAAAAGATGGCAAATCAGCCACAAGCATTTAAAATGATTTTCCTGTTCAAACTTTACTAGAGAAACAAATAAATGTGAAACCATGTATATTAATAAAAAGTACAGTTCTGCTGTGACCCGTCTTGCAACCTACTCTGTACACATGAAGCCCACGTTTGCAACCCATTAAATGACCAGGTTACTGAAAATTCTCACTCCTACCTAGTGACACATGCACAACTGTAAAAGCAATGGAAAATTGACTTGCAGTAGGAGAATGCAGTGAGGTTTAAATTGTCAGTTGGGAATAACTTTAAATCACGATTACTTCAGTTATTGAAGCTGGGACAATAACTTGCATTTATATAGTGATGCAATGTCAAAAAAAAAATCCATGGTACTTCGTAGAGGCATAATCCAAAAAAGGACACCAAGCCAAAAGAGGAGGTATTAGGAAGGGGTGACCAAAACGTATGCAAAGATATGGGTTTCAAGTAGGGTCTTAAAGGTGGTGGGAGGTGGAAAGGTGGAGTGGTTTATGCAGGGAATTCCAGAGTTTAGGACCTAGGCAGCTGAATACACAGCCATCCAATGGTGGGGAAGTGGGGGGTAGGGACAGAGGCCTGTATCAGACAGCTGACCAAATCTAATACTGACCCTGTAAGCCCTATGAATCAAACATTTAATTTTCACAGACCGTACAGAAAAAAAAACAAAATTCAGAGCATGACAAATAGATCTTCTCCTACATTAAGCTATAGATATTAGATTATAACACAAACTGTTTTGTCTTCTCACTTCACACCATGCTGTGATCTTGAGCGACACCTGCAATTGCACCAGGATCAGACTAGTGCTATCTTTCGGTCATCAGTGTGGCACAACTGTTACTTGCCACTTATCAGTCCAAACTTGAATGTTGTCCAGGTCTTGATACATGCAGACATGGACTGCTTCAGGATCTGAGGAGCTGCGACTGGTACTGAACACTGCAATCAGCAGCGAACATCCTCACTTCTGACCTTATGATGGATGGGAGGTCATTGATGAAGCAGCTGTAGATGTTTGAGCCGAGGACACAGTCCTGAGGAACTCCTGCAGTGATGTCCTGGGACACAGATGATTGACCGCCAACAACCACAACCAACTTCGTTTGTGCTAGGTATGACTGCAACCAATAGAGAGTTTCCCCCTGATTCCCATTGACTTATCAGGGTTCCCTGATGCCACATTCGGTCAAATGCTGCCTCGATGTCAAGGGCAGTCACTCTCATCCCATGTCTGGAATTAATCTCTTTCATCCATGTTTGAATCAAGAGCCGAGTGGCCCTAACAAAATCCAAACTGAGCATCGATAAGCAGGTTTTTGCTGAGTAAGTGCCACTCATGGCACTCTGCTATTCGCACAATTTGCCACTCTGGTTTTCTTCAAAATTCAGGATACTGTTGTATGGCATACACACCTTCATAATTGAGGTGGTACATGCTAAGTTCTCAGCTATACCTCTGTGGAGGAGAAATAAAGGGAAGGAGGTGCAGGGGAGGTAAATGACAATACATCACTCTCCTGCACATTTTGGTGGCTGACTATCAGACACCGACGGCCACCATCTGGCGATATGCTACCTGCGTACCCTTACCAAGGTTAGTGCTTGGCACTAGGCAATTCAGTGAGAAAACAAAATCCAGATCCAAAATCATAATAAGCAATAATATCCTTTACACAAAACCTGGCATCATTAATGCACTGGCAAATTTCAACCTGGACACTTCTACAGCAACAGTTGTTCAGTTCAAATCACTGGAGAGTAGCATATATGCATTGGCTCCCAACACTCCAATTAAAACCAACTTTAACCTGGTGGCAGAATTATAGACCTGCAAAAAATTCTTTGGAGACCATTAGCCAGCAGATTTTATGTAAAATCCGATTTTAAATTCTTGAAATTAAACTGCTAAATGGAATGTTTTAATGTATTCTGGTACGGTGGTGTGCCAACTGAATGCTGTTGTACAAATTCTGATCTAAGTATAATCATAATTCAAGCTTAGGATTCCTTGTCAAACATATTATGAATTCATCAGGGTTCAAATGTGTTCCATTTATACAGCTGCATTAGGGACTCTGACCATGTCCAGGGTTAAACTGGGTCTTATTAGCAAACAAGTGTTAACCAGTGCCTAATTATCCTGTACTTGTAAAAACTAGTAAAATTGTGGATTTGTTTAGCATTGAAGTGCCAAGAAACAATCTAGGCCATATTGTCATAGTGTTTGCCAATTACAACAGGTAATATCTCCAATCCAACAAGGTTACATTTTACGTATATTACAGGTGTATCTCTTATCTGTTTTGTTTGTTTTTGTTCACCCATCACCAATTTCCTTCTCTGCTTTCAAGACAGCATCGAATCCTTGCAGGGTAACAGTGCCACGAGTGCCTGGCACATGTGTTAGAGAGAGGGAGTATTTCCTGGTTATTTCACTGCTTGGGACATCACAGCTGAGCCTGACTTCACCCAAAAGTCACATATGCACACTTCCAGCAGGAGGTGCTGCACAGCTATCAGTGTATAGCAGTTCCAGCTAATGTTTCCTTCCCTAACCCTTAGCACCGAGCTTTAATACTCCCACCATTTACTTAGTCAACCCAGCAGAGCCGATCATAGAAACGTTTGAGAAGGACAAGCATTTCTGCTTAACATGGAGCTTTTGAGTAAGAACATGACTGTTAAAATCTAACAACACACTTTTGCATGTTTCAGCTACTTTTGGTCAGGTCACAGGGAATTGATCTTTTATTCCATGAGTATATTCCAGCATCACTCCATATTTAACAAAAAGGGTTTCTATTACAATCTTACTTGGCAGTTGCAGCTCTCCCCACTCCTCCAAAATTACCCCAGGATACTTCTTTTTAAATGCACAAGTCTTTTGATGTGTTTGAATCTACACACTGTTGGAATTCCAAACTTGATAAAACATGTTTCTGTTTATTATCTGCATAGTTTCTCATTTTCATTAGAAGCAGGATGACATTGTCCTGAATGTTTCAAAAGTCAGTAGAGCCAAGAAAGCTTTTTTTAAAAAGGTGGCAAATGCAACACAAAAGGAAGAAAATTAAGTTTGAGATATCTCGGTCAATAAGAAGCTACCACAAAATAAAAAAAAAAATTCCATTCACTGTTTTACAGGATTTGGAATGAATTCCCTTGGAGTATACTCACCAAGATAGGTCTGGGACAAACAAGCCCTTAAATGTCTTTAGATAGGTCAGAAGGATGGCTGTAGTGGAAAATAGAAAAATTCATACTGGTGGTGGTGAAGCTGTTCTCATTGAGGTTGATTGAAGGCACATGGTTGGGGCAGAGTAGATGGAGGTTTAATCTGCACCTCGTCTTATACTTGTCCTGGGAGTGTTTGATACTGATACTTAAAGTGACAAAATTGCAAAGAAATGTTGCATTCCCCAGCAATGTATACCTAGAACCTTGAGCACAAAATTCATCAATGAAGTTTCAAATTAATTAAATCACTACAGCGATTAGAATGCTCATCATTAAAAGACCACACCTGTCAGACACCCAGACCCAACAAGATGAATCTGCAATCTAATTTCTCACAAATGTTCAGGTCATACACATTTTATTGGCAAGTTAATTAAAAAACTGTTATCGCGCAGCTTTAAGTTGCAAATGTTATGTAACTTTATGGGAAAATTATATTCAAGATCTAATCCTGAGCTCTGCCAGTCCCTTTGTTCAAGATTTAAAAATTTAAAGAGGGTTTCCAAACAATGTTACATATCACCAATCTGTCAACCACATGCTGGTGAGAAAATTGCGTAAAAGCAAGCAACACAAAGATATCATACCACAAAGACAGAGGCAATACTACCAGTCATACACAATTAAGAACCAACAGCTAAGATACTTCACAGCAACCCTGGCCGCCAGCACATCACAGCTCCACCAATCTAACAGCTGATTAACGCACATAAAATTTGGAAAGTAACAAAAAGCACTCGTACTTGGAAGAACTTTGATGATGCAAATGAACCCTAGTAAATGGCTAAATTTCAATTTTACCATAATTCAACCAGTATGACAGCAGACATTCAGCTTCCAGTCTAGTGACTAGATCATTTAATATTCCAGGTATTCAATGCCTTAATTATAAACAATTCTGCAAAGTAAACGATCAGCAAGCTAAATTTATATTTTAAAGTTTTGCATTAATGATATCAACCGTAGTACACCACCCTTCAATAACTTAGTCAGGCACTCAGACCCAAAACTACAAGTCATAAACAAAAACAGCTCAATTAGTTTCCGAATAAGCATAATCCAGCAATTATAATGCAACTATTAAAATAACAAGTGGGAGGAAATATAATACTTATTTAACTATAACTATATGGGCCAGATTTTGATGAAAAAGATACCAACACCATAAAGCATGCATCATTAATGCTTAAAATGACCAGCAACTTATAGCAAGGAAGAGATACTGCGTGAATTGCAAAGCACAACAAGTTGCAGGTCGATTTGAAACACTGGCTTCACGAAAACAGCATCTAGCCCTTAAGCTTTATAACGCTGCTGCATTTGCACATGTATAGATTTAATTTTCTGTGGCAAGTTTAGTCGAGTAATTAGTACAAATACCCTTTTAATGTAACGATAATTGTTAAAACTACCAATCAACCTCTTGCTCAAAGTAAACAATCAAAAGTATGGAGTCTCATTTCTTCAGGTTATAGAGATTTTTAAAAAGTGACAATTAAAAAAAATTTTACGTGTTTTTCTTACTTTTCCTTCGTCTCTTTTTTCATTCTTTTAATCCAATCTTTTTTCCCTGCTTCTTTCTGTACCTAATTTGACATTGAATTCACCCTCCTCTCAGCCATTCCTCAATCCATTAATCTGATAGGTTAATATCCCATTGTTCAAGGTTCCAAAAGCCCTGTTGCCCTCACCACCCTGTTATCAGCTCGCACTTCCAGCAACTTTATGGACAAAAAAAAACTTTAAAAACTAAATGTGTAGCAACTAGTCTAGCTAATTGGGTACGCCATGAGATGCCCCACTCCAGCAAAATCTGGGGCAATGTTTTTATTTAAATGCTCTTAGATATTTTTTGTTAGTTACAACTTTAGCACAATTATAATGACAGCTGAAAACAGTACTACAAAATGGAGAACATGTGGCCCAAATTCAAGCAAACATTCAGAATTGCCTTACTAAATGTTCATACTAATCAGAATTGATGGGACGTAATCTCTGAATAGTAAGTACAAACCTGCCGCTGCAAAGTCAACTGCATAGACCCCTTCATCTGCCGATGCTGGCCAGTTATCAATGGCTGCCAACGTTGAGAGAGGGTGTGACTGACAGTAGCTGGCTCTTGATGCATTTTTTGTTGGATAACCATCTTCTGTTGCATGTTTGGATGCTGCTGCTGCAATTGCCTTGGACCCGGAGGTGAATCCCTTTGGTCAAGACCTGAATTGCCAAAAGTTGTTAACAGCGGCCCCTGAAAAACATCATCTGTGTTCATCCTGGTCAATGAATGCGTCTGAGACTGCAGAAGTGGATTGCCCTGAAGAGATGAAAAGCCAGTTGATTTCCTTTGAGCTGATGTGTTAGAAAGTCTCACCTGAGAAGCCGAGCTGGTTGTTATTGGCACACCAGTTTGAACAGAGGACATACTTGAAGGACTGAAGTTTCCCTGAGTGTTTACAGAATGCATAGGCTGGAGAACCTTTTGTTTAGCAGAACTGTTGGGATTGAGCATATGCTGTCCGGTTTCCTGGTTGGTCCCTGCCGGCACTGTGAATGTGTCACCCCCAGGGAAGCAAGTCATGGCCTGGGTTACGTGAGTGGAAAGGATTGTAGAAGATGTCAAATTGTTGCCATTTGCTAGGTTGTTACTGGAATAGGAATACTGAGGAGTAAACTGGCTTGAATTATTGATGGAACAAGGAGTCATATCTCGTGATGAGTTTGAAAAATTCACATTCTGATGTGCACTAGTGTGGTTGGCACCACTAGGGAATCTAATAGGATGTACTGGATTCATCGGCAGAGCTGTTGGTTGGTTAAACTGTTGCACTGAAGTGGGTTGTTGTTGAGTGGATGAACTTACAGTTGTAGTTGGTTGGCCCATCTGAGTCATACAAGATGTAGGTGATCCATGGACACCCATAAATTGATTGCCTTGATTTAGAGCTTTTAGTCCTGTAGTGAAATGGTTCATATTCTGTTGAGGTTGCACTGATGCAGGTTGTTGCTGCTGCGGGCTAGACTGATGCAGAGCAAAATCATGATGTGTTAAAAAAGGAGTCATCTGCTGGATGGACTGCGAATGTGTTTGCAAGGTATGGAATGGTGATCCATTTTGATTTGACATCGGGCTTTGGCGACCCCACATTGGGCTTCCATCCACAAATGACTGGCCACTACTGTCATTATGGGCAGAAGGGAACAACCCATTCGTCTGATTTTGCTGATGATCTGGTGAACAATGAAACTGGGAATGTGGAGACAGTACACTGGTATCAGTACCACTGCCCACCAAGTTAAACGGCTGGTTCACTTGATGAAGTTTCAGTGAGTCAAATGTCTGTAACTGCTCAAAGTTAATTTTTTCTGCTGTCTGCGTCTCTGGTACGTGGTGCAATGGCTCAACTTGCAAAGGTTCAAAATCTGCACTTAGGTTTAGCTCATCAACTAATGAAACTGGTCCTGCTTGCGAAAAGCTGTCATCTGTCAAGCCTTCTAATCCTCCACCAAACAAATTGGCATCATCCAAAAAATCCATGATGGGATCAGTCATCTTGCTGCATCTACTGCTCGACAGTAATCAGCAGTTTGCTCAAGTGAGCTTACTTCAGCTGTTTTGCAATGGGCAGTTAAATTTCTTAAACCATTCAACGACTAATCCACAGCATGTCACTTTCTATCCACTTAATGCATGCAGAAGCTAGAAAGTCCTTTAAAAGTAAAGAAAACATCAATTAAATAATGCACTTAATAATCTGCTCTTTTATACTGCATGACCACAGGCAATATTTATCAGACAATTGTCTGAGTATAAATACTCTCCATCTGCTTCAATTATATGTATCTTCAAATCACAGACTGTAGGCCTCATTCACAACCACAGATCTTGAATAACTCTGAAAGTAAAGCAATCTATGAATTTAGATGATCACAACCATTAGTAATGGAGAAAAACCATCATATAAGGCTTTCACACCTTGGGTTAAGGGTCCAGAAGCAGAAGGAGGAATAAATAAACAATTAGCACCCTGACCACTAACTAGCAGCTTCACCTGGAAGTGGACATTGGATAAGGACATAATCAAGTTCAGCACCAGCATGGATGAATAATGTTCCAACATTGACTGACCATGTTCCCACTTAAAGAATTGTGACTTAAGTATGCCTTCTCGAAGTTGTAGCCCAATAGAAGTCATTACCTTCACGAGAGGAAAGTTGAAGACGGAAACTTGGGTGGATATCAATCACTAAGCCAAAAAGCATAGTATATAGACAATTATGTTTATACACGTATGCAAGCTTGGCGGAAGGAAGGGCACTTCAATACACTTGCTCATTTTAGTGGGGTCTAGGACTATACCTGCATCACCTCATGTATGAAAAAATCAATACTACAATTTCTTCCCCAAGGAATCTGCAGAAGCCAGTAAAGATTAATTACTTACCTACTTGCTATCTTCTGCATTGAGAGAAATAAATGCACATACACCTTAGAGTATGGCCATATATTTAAGACACACTTAAATGTCATCAGGACATTTCAGAAAGTTGGATAACACATACTAAATCCATCACATTGTATAAAACCTCACTTCGTTGTCCTGAATCTAATTAACCACGAATACTAAGCTGCAGTGGTAGATGGGCGAGACTGTTGTGTGTGAATGATGCACATCATTTGTAGAATAAAAATTACCTCAGGTAGGCAAGGTCTTTCTTCAATCAAAACAGACAGAGTGGGAATACACAGCAGGTCCACTATAACCAGTCAAGAGAGAGGACAGGTTAACACTCTGGTTATGAAACCTTTGCTCTGAAAAGTTCCATACTCAAACATTAATTGATGTTTTCTTTCCAGACACTGACAGATCTGATGTCTATTTCCAGCATTTTCTATTCTTATTTCTGATTTTAAGCATTTCTATTTTTTTTTCTCTATTTCGCTTTCTTTGCTTGGCATTCTGCACATATCGTAACAAAGTAGTGGAAACATAAGGAGGGTGGGAGATCTGCCAAAAGGTACTGTGCATGGCAGCCAAATCTGTCATACTTCTTGAATGTGTGAAGATTGTTCCTTGTCGCAGCCTTGCATGTGTTATAGATTGAAACTGACATATTCCAAGGCTACTTCCTGGGTATCTGCCGTCAGGATTTCTCCTTCAAGATGGTAGCGGAGAGTTATGCTCCATTAACTACTTGGCTATCCATTGTTTCAATATAAATTTCCTTTGCAGGGCAGCTCAAACTACAGGAAACAAGTAATTGTCAAGGCTGCCGAAGTTGCTCTTTGTGAGAGATGTAATAGTTAAAGGATCCATACTTGTGGGGAGGAGAAGTGGACAGAAGGGTGGAGGTTGAGAAATAAAAGTGAAACCAATATAACTATGACTTGTTTGCCAGTGAAACTAGGAAGCAATCCCTGAAAATAAAAATTACACCCAAATGCTGAGGATCAATGTCAAACCAGATACAGCCGATGACCAACTTTGAAGCAAAACTAATGCATAGAAAAATGCAGTTTTCCATGTGAGATACACACTCTCACACAAGAGATCTGAACAGCGCTTTTAGCTTCCTAGAGTGCTGTCAACAGATAAAGCCAGCTACTCGCACTATAGACAGCACTCTGTAATTTAAACAACCTCAATTCATTCCATCTTCGCTGCCTCCGGAGAATACTTGGCATCAGGTGGCAGGACCGTATTTCCAACACAGAAGTCCTCGAGGCGGCCAACATCCCCAGCTTATACACACTACTGAGTCAGCGGCGCTTGAGATGGCTTGGCCATGTGAGCCGCATGGAAGATGGCAGGATCCCCAAAGACACATTGTACAGCGAGCTCGCCACTGGTATCAGACCCACCGGCCGTCCATGTCTCCGCTTTAAAGACGTCTGCAAACGCGACATGAAGTCCTGTGACATTGATCACAAGTCGTGGGAGTCAGTTGCCAGCGTTCGCCAGAGCTGGCGGGCAGCCATAAAGGCGGTGCTAAAGTGTGGTGAGTCGAAGAGACGTAGCAGTTGGCAGGAAAAAAGACAGAGGCGCAAGGGGAGAGCCAACTGTGCAACAGCCCCAACAAACAAATTTCTCTGCAGCACCTGTGGAAGAGCCTGTCACTCTAGAATTGGCCTTTATAGCCACTCCAGGCGCTGCTCCACACACCACTGACCACCTCCAGGCGCTTACCCATTGTCTCTCGAGATAAGGAGGCCAAAGAGAGATCTACATACTAGATTTTTGTGAGTCCACTGTTACAGCTCACAATGTGCTGAGCATCCATGGCCTTGAGCATGATCCACTTGAATCCAAATTGTCTCAAGCTGCACCTGATGTAACAATATCATATCTTTTGCAAGTAGGTTCTCTGATAAAATTAGCAGTTGTGTCTCAGCATGTGTCAAATACTGCATGCATACAAATGGACAGAGCTAGATCTGTGTCTAAAACAGCAGCAAATGCCCAAAGGAAAAACAGAAAGTAAAACTTGTTAATTCAAACGTTCATGGGTTCCTTTGTTTTGGCAATTTTTTCCCATGCCTATCCAGGCACCATTGTACTTAATGGATTACATCTCAACAAAAGGAATGGTGACAGGCCAAGAACCTCCTGAAGCAGCACAAGATATCCATACATACGGTCACCACAATGATGCACATTGGAAGGGATCTACTTGTCACAGCAGCCTTCCAATGGGTTATAAACAATGGCAATGAACAATATAAATAGGTGGGAGGAATATGCATCCAGTCTGTCTTTCCAAAACTAGATTAATAATTTGTAATATAAAACCATTTAACTTGTGAAGAATTAGATTGGAAATAACTGAGGGCCTAGCTTGCATAATTTCCAATAGTTTACAAAAAACTTGCGATGAGCAGTGGAAGACTACAGTAACCAAGATGAACTCAAATAGAATTAACTTCTACACTGATGTCAATTGGATGCGGAAGATTATGCAGAGCATCACACAAAATAGGAACAACGGACAAGATTCTTTTCCACTTTGCACTATAAGCGGCATTCATGGACATGCTCCTTGAACTAATCAAGGAGCAGGAGATTCTGGAATAATAGACAGTCTGCACATTGAAGAATTGTCCAATAGAATGTCTCTAGTTTCAGATGTAATATTTGTTCCGTCACTGCGTACAGCAATACCTCTGGTTCTGGGCACTGAACTTTAGGAAGAACATATTGGCCTTAGAGGGAGCGCAGCATAGAGTTACTGAAATGACACCTGGACTCCAAGGGTCAAGCTATGGTGAGAAATTACACAAATTAGGGTTATATTCGCTGGAATTTAGAAGGTTAGGGCATGATTTAATTTGAAGTTTACAAGATATTAAATGGGGAACAGATAGGATAGATTGGGAGAAACTATTTCCATTAGGGGTCACGAGTTCAAAGTGAGAGGGGAAAAGTTTAGGGGGGATATGCGTGGAAAGTTCTTTACGCAGAGGGTGGTGGGTGTCTGGAACACGTTGCCAGCGGAGGTGGTAGACACGGGCACGATAGCATCTTTTAAGATGTATCTAGACAGATACATGAATGGGCAGGAAGCAAAGAAATACAGACCCTTAGAAAATAGGATCTGGATCGGCGCAGGCTTGGAGGGCCGAAGGGCCTGTTCCTGTGCAGTAATTGTCTTTGTTCTTTGTAGTTGGGAAGTCTAGGATTAGGGGACAGTCAAAAAATTAGAACCAGACCTTTCAGGATGAAATTAGGAAACGCTTTTTCATGCAAAGGGCGGCAGAAGCTTGGAACCTTATTTTGTAAACAGCAATTGATGCTAGATCAATTGTTAATTTTAAATCTGAGACATAGATTTTTGTTAGCCAAAAGGTATTAAAGGGTACGGAGCAAAGGCAGATAAATGGAGATAGATTGCAGATTAGCCATGATCTCAACGAATGGCACAACAGGCTCGAGAGACTAAATGGCCTACTCCTGTTCCTATGTCCCTCTGCTAATTACCCTGATGTTTGAGAACAATGCAGGGCAATAAACAAGAGGAATTCGGAATGGTCTGTCCTCAGTCAGAAACACAGGAGATTTTGTTTCTGTAAAGAAAAGCAAATAGATTTATCTGTGGTATAATACTAGAAGGAAATATCTGGCAATCTGACTGAGCCTGCGAATGTTGAGGCAAAAACCCAAAATGAAAACGGTACAAGTAGAGGAGATGCTGTAAAAGTCTAAATCCATTTCGGATACTTTCTTTGATAATGATTTGATTAGCTTCTCACTGTTTCTTTGAGGAAGTACAGTGCAAAGGTTACCTAGTGTGGATGACACTGGAGTTATTGCAACACTACTCTTGGGCAGTGTCAGGACCTTTCATCTTAAGGATCTTCGTCTAAAGGAAACCTCATGTTATTCGATCAATGGATCCCCTCCTTGGATGATCCAATTTAACCTACCCTTGCTATCGATAAACTTCAGTGTCAGCAGTTGATGGTGGTGCTAACTCCACTTCATCCGATGAGTAGGAGTGTCCTGCATTGAGAAAACTGTTCATGTTCATTTGTGCAACTGAATTTTCTCAAGCTTACTATACTTGTCTGTCTGTTACAAATAATGCAGTAAACACATTAAAGCTATCTTTTATACATACATTTCATAAGCCAAAGGCAAACTTGGCAAGTTGCAGTCTCATATGCATGCAGCAGACGTTAATGCAACAATCATGGATAGTAGTGACCAGCAACAGACTACTGTAATTAGCATCATATTTAATGGCTTTGGCAGGTCTTTCTAACCCAACCATGGTGGTACTTTGTCTATACACAGGTAATATATTGCATGGGTCATTGCCCAAGGGCACAGCATATTATCACAATCCAGTTGAAGCTCAATCTTTCTTTGCTCGTCATAAAATTGCAATTTTTGCTTTAGTGTTCTGTATGCTAATATTAGTTTGTTTACGTTGCGTTATTGGTTCTCTGTACAGTCAGCTAGGGTGCACAGAAGCTAGTGATATCACGTGAACTGAAAAATAGAGCTGTTTCCTTTCTATGCCTCTCGTGTCATGGACGATCTAGTGTGATACTTTCAAGAGTCTGATCACCTGATACTAATACCTTAGTTTTAGTTTTTAGTTTTAGTGATACAGCACAGAAACAGGCCCTTCGGCCCACCGAGTCTGTGCCGACCATCAACCACCCATTTATACTCTTTCTTTTGGGCCTCCTTATCTCGAGAGACAATGGATACGCGCCTGGAGGTGGTCAGTGGTTTGTGAAGCAGCGCCTGGAGTGGCTATAAAGGCCAATTCTGGAGTGACAGGCTCTTCCACAGGTGCTGCAGAGAAATTTGTTTGTTGGGGCTGTTGCACAGTTGGCTCTCCCCTTGCGCCTCTGTCTTTTTTCCTGCCAACTACTAAGTCTCTTCGACTCCATACTAATCCTACACTAATTCCATATTCCTACCACATCCCCACCTGTCCCTATATTTTCCCTACCACCTACCTATACTAGGGACAATTGCTCATGGCCAATTTACCTATCAACCTGCAAGTCTTTGGCATGTGGGAGGAAACCGGAGCACCCGGAGGAAACCCACGCAGACACAGGGAGAACTTGCAAACTCCACACAGGCAGTACCCAGAATTGAACCCGGGTCGCTGGAGTTGTGAGGCTGCGGTGCTAACCACTGCGCCGCCCTTAGGCTTCAGATAAAACTGTAAAAGAAACCACAGAAATCTGGACAAGCCAAATTAATTAACTGCATACCATCTTTGATTTTAACTGTCCCTGCAGAGATTGTAGACTTTGTTCCACACTTTGGCAATTGGCAGCCGAAAGCAAGGAGTAAAGAAACTTCAATTGGTGAAAAACACAACACAAGTGGAGGCGGCCAAATTAGGCCTGCCTATCTGCATCATCACAATGTTCAGCTCAGTTTCCCCAGAATTTGTTAAACTGAGTAACATTTGCAGAATGCAAAATAATAAATTTTGAAAACCATTGGTGATAATTCCACCCCCCACCCCCACCCCACAAAAGGTATTTCTAACACGCAGACAATTTACACAAGTATTACATGCACTTCACATATAAATGACATGCATTTCCTCCTTTGGTTTCGCTTTTTCCTCAGTCCCATTAAATAGCTAGAAATAAGACATCAATAAACAAGACAGGCAGAGGAAAATTTTACTCAATAGTTAAGAACTATGATGCTAATACAGTGTAATCATTGGTTTCAATCTAGCCATCATTTGAATGAACAAATCCAGTCAGGTTGTCAATTCAGATATCTCACCTCATTTCTACTCAAAATTAACAGTAACCTATAACTTTCAGGTATGGCTTGGCTTATAAAAGTAGTGTAAATGGAGCAACTTGTAGCGAGGAAGATAGCCAGCCCATAAATTGCAAATTGCCACAAGTTGCTGGCTGATCTGCATCGCTCCACTGGTAGCTTTGCAAAAACGGCATCTTGCCCTTAATTCTCCCTGTGATTGTCATGAAGTTTCTGCATTTGATCATTATTTTTTTCTTATACATTTACAGGATGTTGGTGTTGCTGTCCAGGCTAGCATTTATTGCCCATCCCAAATTGCCCTCGAGGTGGTGGTGGTGAGTCACCTTCTTCAATCCAACTGAGTGCCTTGCTAGTCCACTCAGAAGAAAGTTAAAGAGTCAACAACATAGCTGTGGGTCTGGAGTCACACATAGGTCAGACCAGGTAAGGGCTGCAGATTTCCATTCCTGAAGGACATTAGTGAACCAGATGTGTTTTTTTTTAAACTATCTGGTAGCTTCGTCACCATTACTTGTATTTTTGTACCAGATTAACTGCCCATTAAACTCACCACAGAAAGTTGAGTCTAGTAATCAAAATAGCATAAGTACTCTTTTAATGATCTGATAATTGTTTATGTTGCCCCATCAACTTCTCTCGCCCAGAAAATGAAAAATTAAATTGCGGAGTTTTATGCCTTCAGATAGTGAATTGTTTGAGATTTTGCAATTTAAAAAAAAAATCTTATGTTTACTTTGTCTATTTTCTCTTTCTCACACCTTTCTTCATCTTAACTCTTCGTCTTTCTCTCTATATTTTTCTTTGTGTACCTGATTTGGACATTGAATTCGCCCTCCTTCTTAGCCTTCATGTTTATTTCTGAATACTTAAATCTCATTGGTTAAGGAGATGCACTATTTGCCCTGTTGTTCACCAAGATCCCACCTACCCTGTTGACCTCACTGCACCATCATCAGCATGCACTTCAAGCAACTCTGTGGGCAAATGATTTTTTGAGCCGAAGGGTGCAAGAATAAGTTTTAACGAGATGGGCACGCTGTGAGATGCCTGACTCTAGCATATTTTTTTTTATTCATTCATGGGATGTGGGCATCACTGGCCAGGCCAGCATTTATTGCCCATCCTAATTGCCCTTGAGAAGGTGGTGGGGAGCTGCCTTCTTGAACCGCTGCAGTCCATTTGGGGTAGGTATACCCACAGTGCTGTTAGGGAGGGAGTTCCAGGATTTTGACCCAGCGACAGTGAAGGAACGGCGATATAGTTCCAAGTCAGGATGGTGGGTGACTTGGAGGGGAACTTGCAGGTGGTGTTCCCATGTATGTGCTGCCCCTGTCCTTCTAGTTGGTAGAGGTCGTGGGTTTGGAAGGTGCTGTCTAAGGAGCCTTGGTGCATTGCTGCAGTGCATCTTGTAGATGGTACACACTGCTGTCACTGTGCGTCGGTGGTGGAGGGAGTGAATGTTTGTAGATGGGGTGCCAATCAAGCGGGCTGCTTTGTCCTGGATGGTGTCAAACTTCTTGAGTGTTGTTGGAGCTGCACCCATCCAGCCAAGTGGAGAGTATTCCATCACACTCCTGACTTGTGCCTTGTAGATGGTGGACAGGCTTTGGGGAGTCAGGAGATGAGTTACTCGCCTCAGGATTCCTAGCCTCTGCCCTGCTCTTGTAGCCACAGTATTTATACAGCTACTCCAGTTCAGTTTCTGGTCAATGGTAGCCCCTAGGCCCCTAGGATGTTGATAGTGGGGGATTCAGCGATGGTAATGCAGTTGAATGTCAAGGGGAGATGGTTAGATTCTCTCTTGTTGGAGATGGTCATTGCCTGGCACTTGTGTGGCGCGAATGTTACTTGCCACTTATCAGCCCAAAACGTGGATATTGTCCAGGTCTTGCTGCATTTCTACACGGACTGCTTCAGTATCTGAGGAGTCACGAATGGTGCTGAACATTGTGCAATCATCAGCGAACATCCCCACTTCTGACCTTATGATTGAATGAAGGTCATTGATGAAGCAGCTGAAGATGATCGGGCCGAGGACACTACCCTGAGGAACTCCTGCAGTGATGTCTTGGAGGTCAGATGATTGACCTCCAACAACCACAACCATCTTCCTTTGTGCTAGGTATGACTCCAGCCAGCGGAGGGTTTTCCCCCTGATTCCCATTGACCTCAGTTTTGCTAGGGCTCCTTGATGCCATACTCGGTCAAATGCTGCCTTGATGTCAAGGGCAATCATTCTCACCTCATCTCTGGAGTTCAGCTCTTTTGTCCATGTTTGAACCAAGGCTGTAATGAGGTCAGGAGCTGAGTGGCCCTGGCGGAACCCAAACTGAGCGTCACTGATCAGGTTATTGCTAAGCAAGTGCCGCTTGATGGCACTGTTGATGACACCTTCCATCACTTTACTGGTGATTGAGAGTAGGCTGATGGGGCGGTAATTGGCCAGGTTGGACTTGTCCTGCTTTTTGTGTACAGGACAAACCTGGGCAATTTTCCCCATTGCAGGGTAGATGCCAGTGTTGTACCTGTACTGGAACAGCTTGGCTAGGGGTGCGGCAAGTTCTGGAGCACAGGTCTTCAGTATTATTGCCGGAATATTGTCAGGGCCCATAGCTTTTGCAGTATCCAGTGCCTTCAGTCGTTTCTTGATATCACGCGGAGTGAATCGAATTGGCTGAAGTCTGGCATCTGTGATGCTGGGGACTTGTTGCAAATGCTTCAGCCTTATCTCTCACACTGATGTGCTGGCTCCCCCATCGTTGAGGATGGAGATATTTGTGGAGCCACCTCCTCCAGTTAGTTGTTTAATTGTCCACCACCATTCACGGCTGGATGTGGCAGGACTGCAGAGCTTAGATCTGATCCGTTGGTTATGGGATCGCTTAGCTCTGTCAATCGCATGCTGCTTACGCAGTTTGACACGCAGATAGTCCTGTGTTGTAGTTTCACCAGGTTGACACCTCATTTTGAGGTATGCCTGGTGCTGCTCCTACCATGCCCTCCTGCACTCTTCATTGAACTAGGGTTGGTCTCCTGGCTTGATGGTAATGGTAGAGTGGGGGATATGCCGGGCCATGAGGTTACAAACTGTGGTTGAGTACAATTCTGCTACTGCTGATGGCCCACAGCGCCTCATGGATGTCCAGTTTTGCATTGCTAGATCTGTTCGAAATCTATCCCATTTAGCACGGTGATCGTGCCACACAACACGATGGACGGTATCCTCAATGTGAAGGCGGGACTTCGTCTCCACAAGGACTGTGCGGTGGTCAATCTGACCAATACAGTCATGGACAGAAGCATCTGCGGCTGGCAGATTGGTGAGGACGAGGTCAAGTATGTTTTTCCCTCGTGTTGGTTCCCCCCCCCACCTGCCGCAGACCCAGTCTAGCAGCTATGTCCTTTAGGACTCGGCCAGCTCGGTCAGTAGTAGTGCTACCAAGCCACTCTTGGTGATGGGCATTGAAGTCCCCCACCCAGAATACATTTTGTGCTGTTGCCACCCTCAGTTTAGTTTAGTTTAGAGATACAGCACTGAAACAGGCCCTTCGGCCCACCGAGTCTGTGCCGACCATCAACCACCCATTTATACTAATCCTACACTAATCCCATATTCCTATCACATCCCCACCTGTCCCTATATATTTCCCTACCACCTACCTATACTAGGGGCAATTTATAATGGCCAATTAACCTATTAACCTGCAAGTCTTTGGCATGTGGGAGGAAACCGGAGCACCCGGAGGAAACCCACGCAGACACAGGGAGAACTTGCAAACTCCGCACAGGCAGTACCCAGAATCGAACCCAGGTCCCTGGAGCTGTGAGGCTGCGGTGCTAACCACTGCGCCACTGTGCCGCCCCAAGTGCTTCCTCCAAGTGGTGTTCAACATGGAGGAGTACTGAGTCATCAGCTGAGCGAGGGCGGTAGGTGGTAATCAGTAGGCGGTTACCTTGCCCACGTTTGACCTGATGCCATGAGACTTCATGTGGTCCGGAGTCGATGTTGAGGACTCCCAGGGCAACTCCCTCCCTACTGTATACCACTGTGCCACCACCTCTGGTGGGTCTGTCCTGCCGGTGGGACAGGACATACCCGGGGATGGTGATGGCAATGTCTGGGACATTGTCTGTAAGGTATGATTCCATGAGTATGACTATGTCAGGCTGTTGCTTGACTAGTCTGTGGGACAGCTCTCCCAACTTTGGCACAAGCCCCCAGATGTTAGTAAGGAGGACTTTGCAGGGTCGACTGGGCTGGGTTTGCCGTTGTCATTTCCGGTGCCTAGGTCGATGCCGGGTGGTCCGTCCGGTTTCATTCCTTTTTACTGACTTCGTAGCGGTTAGGTACAACTGAGTGGCTTGCTAGGCCATTTCAGAGGGCATGTAAGAGTAAACCACATTGCTGCGGGTCTGGAGTCACATGTAGGCCAGACCAGGTAAGGACAGCAGATTTCCTTCCCTAAAAAAGACATTAGTGAACCAGATGGGTTTTTACAACAAATCGACAATGGTTTCATGGCCATTAGACTAGCTTTTAATTCCAGATTTATTAATTAAATTCAAATTCCACCTTCTGCTGTGCTGGGATTGGTATATTGTGCCAATATACTTGGTTCTTCATACTTTCACCACCACACCCCAGGATCACATTCACGACTGGAACAAACTTCACATGGAGCAGGTTTGAGGTAGTATGAATCACCACAGATGTTACTTACAGTTCAAGCAAATTGCATCCCTGTTCACAGCTAAATGCAAACAAGAGTGTTTGGATAACGTGTGCCTACAGGTTAAAGGTAGTTTTTGAGTCTCATTTGGTGCAGAGATGACAAAGTCACTTTTATACTGCTGCTGTTTGACTTTGGATTCTGGAAGACTGGCGTCTTTGAGCAAGCTCCTGGAATTTACACTACTAATACCGGCTCCCTTATCCCAGCAGCAGACTTATATTCACACACAAAAAAAAACAGCCCATGTTTCACATGTCAGAATTGGAACAGTTCCACGGCACTGACATAAGCAGCTTCTTTGCTGTCATGTAGAAAAAGCTGAAGGCGTCAGGAAATCTGGTCAGTAATATGCTTTGTAATGAAGAGACAGTGGGTGAATCAGTCTCAACAGAAAACTAGCTAATGGAGAACATTAACTGCTATTACAAACTAACTGAAATTTCTTCCTGGGCGAAGACAAAAGCTCATTTAATAAAGCCTAAAATATGGGCTATTGATACATTTGTTTCAGCCTTTCTTTCTCTGGGCATGGGTGTCACCGGCAAGGCCAACATTCGTTGCCCATCTCAGCTATCCTAAATAACTGAGTGGCTTGCCGATCACTTAAGAGGGCAGAAATCACATACAGGCCAGACAAGGTTAGGATGGCAGTTTCCTTTCCCTAAAAGACACTTGGGCTTTTATGATATTCTGATGTCAGTCACTTTTATTAATGTTACTTTTTTTTTTAAATTCCACGAGCAATGCATTTGATTCCCAATTATTTCTAATTCATCTGTGACTGTTGCCTGGATGCTTGCAATCTTTGCCACATTTGCAATATTTTGTTGGTCTGGTTAGAATTTGGGTACTTAGCAAATATCATACACAACCCCAGAGACGAAAGAGAAAAAAAACTGGATGGCGATTCATTCTGGACAGCTTGGAGGCATGTACTAGATCAAAAGTAGCACCAGCAGACAAGCATAGTGACTGTCAACCTTTCTAAGGGCAGACAACAGATAATAACTCTTCATAATAAAAATCAGGCAATAATCTGTTTTATTTGTTGGGTGGGGGGGGGGTGGTGCAGGGGAAGAAACCAGTTTCTGGTGGTCTAATTTATAGAGGTGTCTTCCAGAGTTTCGTCAGTAGTACAGAAATAAAGTAAGCAAGGGCTGTGTTTCTGTCCATTTATCAAATGGCAGTTTTGATGTAGTCATTAATAACCCAGTGGGCCAGTCATTCAATCCCTAGTAGTGAAGCAGATGTCTAATCTCTCATGAACTGCAGGCATCTTCCCATTTTTCAGTGGGTGTGGAGTAGAGTGGACTCAATATTCAAGTTGAAAATGCAGAATAAATATTGAGGTCCACATACAGAACATTGAATTTCCCTGAAAAATTCACTGAAAGAGAAATCTTCTCATTTCTTTTCTGAAATCAATTAAGTCATTTTCCAAAGTTGTAGTAAATAAGTCATCCTCGAGAGCCTTTGGAGTGGAGGGACCTGCGGCACCTGGATGGCAAATTTAGTATAGTAAGCCTTTCTCAGAATGTGCCAATGGGATGTAGCCTGAAAGACCAAAGCTCTCTCCTACTTAAGGACAGAAATATTGGTTTGCCTGTCGAGAAATTCCATTCCAAACACCATTGTACTGGCGATATTTTAGCAGTGAACCCTAATTCTGTTGAGCAGAATGTTCACATTTCTCTAATTAAGGTAACCACAAGTACATACTACATAATCTGTATCAGTCATTGGAAAATATTGACCACCCTTGAGGAAATGGGAGAGGAGGGAGGAGGGAGGACTGACAGAATTTTGTGCATTAAGTGGCCTGCCTTACACATTCCTTCAACAGTGATATTAATTGGGTTTTGTACTATAAAGAACATGTGTTCAACCACTGATTGTAAATCAGCTTGGCACTTAAGGAGCAGTCTATAACTAGTGGACTGTGATTGTAGGTAGTTGGAAAAAAAGTGTTCAGTGTACAGGGGATGGAAACAGAAAGAGGGAGGTGTTTTACGGGGTTAGGTTGATAGCATCCAAGCAGCTGCTTCACATTTGTTTTACTGAACTCTAATCAAAAGTTGTATATTTGATTTCTTTGTGGGGGTAAAGGAGGAAAGTCTATATATAATAAAAGCAAAATACTGCAGATGCTGGAAATCTGAAATAACAAGAAGTGCTGGAAATACGCAGCAGGTCTGGCAGCATCTGTGAAGAGAGAAGCAGAGTTAACTTTTTAGGTCAGTGACCCTTCTTCAGAACTGGCAAATATTAGAAATTTGAAAGGTTATAAGCAAGTAAAGCGGGGATGGGGCAAGAGATAACAAAGGAGGTGCAGACAGTACAAGGTCACAGAATAGCTGACCAGAAAGTCATGGAGCAAAGGCAAACAATATGTTAATGGTGTGTTGAAAGACAAATCATTAGTACAGATAGGGTGTTAACGGACTGAAAATTGAACAGCAGCAAGTACAAACATGAAAAAAGTGGGTAAGCAAACTGAACAAACAGATTAAATAAAACACACAAAAAATATAAAAAATAACTAAAAATAAAAGTAAAATGGGGGGCCCCGTCATGCTCTGAAATTACTGAATTCAATGTTCAGTCCGGCAGGCTGTATAGTGCCTAATCGGTAAATGAGATGCTGTTCCTCAAGCTTGCGTTGATGTTCACTGAAACACTGCAGCAATCCCAGGACAGAGATGTGAGCATGAGAGCAGGGGGAATTGTTGAAATGGCAAGCAACCGGAAGCTCGGGGTCATGCTTGCGGACTGAGCGGAGGTGTTCCACAAAGCGTTTGGTCTCCCCATGTAGAGACCACATTGTGAGCAGCGAATACAGTATACTACATTGAAAGTAGTACAAGTAAATCACTGCTTCACCTGAAAGGAGTGTTTGGGGCCTTGGATAGTGAGGAGGGAGGAGGTAAATGGGCAGGTATTACACCTCGTGTGATTGCAGGGGAAGATGCCACGGGAAGGGGACGAGGTGGTGAGGGTAATGGAGGAGTGGACCAGGGTGTCGTGGAGGGAACAATCCCTTCGGATTGCTGACAGGGGAAGGGAGGGGAAGATGCGTTTGGTCGTGGCATCACGCTGGAGGTGGTGGAAATGGCAGAGGATGATCCTTTGGATATGGAGGCTGATGGGTGGAAAGTGAGGACAAGGGGAACCCTGTCGCAGTTCTGGGAGGGAGGGGAAGGGGTGAGGTTAGAGGTGCGGGAAATGGGTTGGAAACAGTTGAGGGCCCTATCAACCACAGTGGGGGGGAATCCTCGGTTGAGGAAAAAGGAAGACATATCAGAAGCGCTGTCATGGAAGACAGCATCATCAGAGCAGATACGTCGGAGATGGAGAAACTGGGAGAATGGAATGGAGTCCTTACAGGAGGCAGGGTGTGAAGAAGTGTAGTCGAGGTAGCTGTGGGAGTCGGTGGGCTTATAATGGATATTAGTAGACAGCCTATTCCCAGTGGTGGAGACAGAAGTCGAGGAAGGGAAGTGTCACAGATGGACCATGTAAAGGTGAGAGAAGGGTGGAAATTAGAAGCAAAGTTGATAAAGTTTTCCAGTTCAGGGCGGGAGCAGGAAACGGCACCGATACAGTCATCACTGTACCAGAAAAAGAGTTGGGGGAGGGGGCCTGAGTAGGACTGGAACAAGGATTGTTCGACATATCCCACAAAAAGACAGGCATAACTAGGACCCATGCAGGTACCCATAGCAACACCTTTTACTTGAAGGAAGTGAGTGGAGTTGAAAGAGAAGTTGTTCAATGTGAGAACAAGTTCAGCCAGGTGGAGGAGGGTGGTGGTGGATGGGGACTGGTTGGGCCTCTGTTCAAGGAAGAATAAGAGAGCCCTCAAACCATCCTGTTGGGGGATGGAGGTGCAGAGAGATTGGACGTCCATTGTGAAAAGGAAGCGGTTGGGGCCAGAAAACTGGAAATAGTCAAAATGACGTAGGGCGTCAGAAGAGTCACAGGTGTAGGTGGGAAGAGACTGGACCAGTGGAGAAAAGATAGAATCAAGATAGGAAGAAATAAGTTCTAAAACAAGTCTATATAGTTTGTGAAGGGATAGGGAGTAAGGTTAGGAAACGCACATGGCAATAAATAGGAACTATCAAAATAATTGTCATTTTAAGTGCACGCTTTATGAACAGCAAAAGAGAGATAATACTAAAATTTAGCTTTATTCACTTTATATGCCAATGCAGATCAAGCCTCTCTAAATCGTGCATTTGAAAAATATTCAGTAATTATATTATTTTATTAAAATCAGGTACAGTAGCTGAGTCATCAGACAAGCAACCATGGGGTCAGGACTTCAAATCACACCAGGGCAAATTTTAAAATTGAATAAAATAAACCGAGTAATTTGTGGGCTAGCATTAGATAATGATCATGAAAGCGCCTGAATTGCTGATATGGCTTACGTGTGACTCCAGAATAGTAATGCCCTTAAAGTATAATGAGATGTTGAAGACATACAGGAGACAAAGAGAACTGCATCTAGGAATTGACAATAAATAATGATTTGTCAGTGTTATCCACCTCTTAGGAATTGGAATATGTTTTGTGTTGAAGTGATAAGTTGAGAATCATCCCCTGTCAGCCTCTTGCATAACCATTCTGAATATGTTTTTGGGGAGGGTCAACACCATCAGTATACATTCATTCAAAAATCGATTTTATTCGTTATATTTCAACTTACTTAAATAGAAAACTGCTCTCTTCAAATTACCAGCACATGCCATGTAACTCGGTGAATATGGAAGAGATGACTACGGCCCTAAGTGTTTTTTTTTTAAAAAACATAACAAATACAGACATACACATCAACAGTCCTAATATGCCTCCAATGAACAATATCATTCCTAATCTTCGGGGATATATTAAAAATCAGTAGTGATGAATCCACCTTGCTATTCATCATACAGGCCAATCCATAAGATAACCCCTCATGCACATTTTTAACCAGGAAATCCTAGCTATCAATTACTCGAGTACACTCAGATTAAAATAAAGTAACCCAATATTGCTATTTGTGATATTTCAGTTTTCTTAATTCATACTTAGAATTTAACATAAGTCGACTATATCACCATATGTTGATTGCTTTCATAGTCCTTGAACTCGACACCAGAAAATTAAAGCAAAACTTTCCACGTGGTCCAATTGTCTATAGGATTTTAAACTTCAGCAGTATCAATCATAATGTGAACAGAATATTGGTTCAACTAAGAGTGACCGGTAACTTTGCAATACGCTAGCACAACAACCATGAGTTTGTGAATTGCAGATAGTTTCTAAAACAATAGAAATGCAGTCAATGTTAAAATACCCTGACATTTTTCTACGAACCACAGCCTTCAAGCACTCCAAGTTTACACTAATTTCACAGTTTTAAAGCATTGGTCTTAATATCTATTTTTCTTCTGCCCCCACCCCCAACTCTACAATTCCAAATCCCAGTATATTTAACTGGTCATAGATTTTATCATAGTAAGTCACATAAATAATACAGAAGGAATGCTAAGACCTTCTAAAGTCAACTCATCCAGGTGAAGGTCTGAATGTGTGAAAAGCACAGTTGTCCGGCTGGATAGGACTGCTCTCGCTTGGTTCCATTCTTATCTACCTAATCACAGCCATAGAATTACTTGCAACAGCTTCTCTTCCTGCTCCTGCACGGTTACCTCTTGTATTCCGCAAGGATCAATTCCTGGTCCCCTCCTATTTCTCGTCTACATGCTGCCCCTCAGCGACATCATCCGAAAGCTCGGCATTAGTTTGCACATGTACACTGACAACACTCAGCTCTACCTCACCACCATTTCTCTCAACCCCTCCACTGTTGCTAAATTATCAGACTGCTTATCCGACATCCAGTACTAGATGAGCTAAAATTTCCTCCAATTGAATATTGAAAAGACTGAAATCATTGTCTTTGGCCCCCGGTCCAAACTCCGTTGCCTAGCTACCAACTCCATTCATTTCCCTGGTAACAGTCTGACATTGAGCCAGTCTGTTCGCAACCTTGGTGTCACATTTGACCTCGAGTTGAGCTTCTGACCTCATATTTGTGCCATCACTAAGGCTGCCCATTTCCACCTCCATATCATCTCCTGACTTCACCCGTCTCAGCTCATCTGCTGCTGAAAACCTCATTCATGCCTTCGTTACCTCTAGACTTAGCAATTCCAACGCACTCCTGGCTGGTCTCCCACATTCTACTCGCTGTAAACTTGAGGTCATCCAGACCTCAGCTGCCCATATCTTAACTTGCACAAAGTCCTGTTCCCCTATGACCCCTGCGCTCGCTGACCTACACTGGCTCCCGGTCATGCAAAGCCTTGATTTTAAAATCCATGGCCTTGCCCCTCCCTATCTTTAATGTCCTCCAGCCCCACAACCCTCCAAGATATCTGCACTCCTCTAATGCTAGCTTCTTGTGCATCCCTGATTTTAGTCGCTCCACCATTGGTGGTAGCACCTTCAGTTGCCTAGGCCCCAAGCTCTGGAATACCCTCCCTACACCTCTTCACCTCGCTTTCCTCCTTTAAGACACTCCTTAAAACCTAACTCTTTGATCAAGCTTTTGGCCACTTAACCGGACATCTCCTTATGTGGCTCGGTGTCATACCTTGTTTTATCGTGCTCCTGTAAAGCCTTAGGACATTTTATTACGTTCAAGGCGCTATACAAGTTGTTGTAATTCTGAATATGTGACTTCTAATTTTAAAAGCTGATCAGAGAGGCATACGTGCATCGGATAATACATAATTTACATCAGTCAGCAGTTTCAGCATAGGTAAACTCCCCAAAGCATTGTAAAAGAGGGGAGTCAGCAGACTATTAGTAGAAGCAGCTTTGAAAGGCAGTTTAAGATAGGAAAGAGATGTAGCAAGCCAGAGGGGTTTGGGAAGGGATCTTTTCGAATAGAAGGCTATGATGGCTAAAGGCTCTGCGCGGAGAGGGAGGCATAGAAGACCAGAAATCAGAAGACTAGCAGGTGCAAACTGGGACATAAGGTTGAAGGTGATACAATGGAGAAAGGCCACAAAAGGTATTTATAAATGAGCACAAGTATTCTGAGGTCAAAACGCTGGCGAGTGGAAGTCAACAGAGATCTGCAGAGATAGACAGTGGGTGAGCCAAGGCGTGCAAGGCAGTTCTGGAGTTCTATATCAGGTGGAGTTTGTCTAGGGTGGAGCTTGGGAGGTTAGTGATGAGTGTTCGAGGTGTCAAGTTTGGAGGCGATAAAAATATCGATCCAAGTTTCAGGAAATGTCATATTGGCATTTCTAACTGCATAGAAATTACAAAACAATAACAGGTCATTATGCCCGACTACTCAATGCTCCTGTGTTTACTGATCTACAATTGGATCCCAGGTAAGCAATTCACAATTTAAAAAATCTTAATTCTTGCTTTCAAACCCCTCCAGGGCCTCGCCCTTCCCTATCTCACCTCCTCTAGCCCTACAACCTTCCGTGATATCTGTACTCCTCCAATTCTGATCTGTTATGCATCCCCAATTTTAAATTGCTCTACCACTGGTGGCTGTGCCTTCTTCAGCTGCTGAGGCCCAAAGTTCTGAAATTCCCTCCCGAAACCTCTCCACCTCTCATTCCTCCTTTAAGATGCTGCTTAAAACCTACCACTTGGACCAAACTTTTGGTTATCTGCCCCAATAACTCCTATGTGACTCATCAGATTTTGATTGATTAAGTTCCTGCGAAGCACCCTGGGATGTTTTACTACTTTAAAGATGCAAGTTGTCATCGTTGTTTATTTGTTACAAGAGCAGTAGTCATAACCCCACGTGTCTGCATTGCTCCCAATTCCTCTTACACCCCTGTTCGTCAACCAGCTTTGCTAAACCTTTCTTAAATGCTGACATGGTCTCTGCTACAATCAACCTCCCAACGCACTGTACAATTTTCTCCTGCTCTCTATTCCAAACATATTACACTTAATTTTCCAACTGCAACCCTTTGTTCTCATTCTCCTAACCACGGATCCCTTTTTGTTCATTCCATCACCCTATCCATACGCACCCCGCCCCCACAACTTACTTTAGTCAAGAGATTTTTGGTTTACAAAGCCCATTTTGGTTATCATCTGCAAATTTGGACACCAATCCTGCCAGCCATATAAACCTGAATGACTGAAGTTCACAGTGAACAGAAAAAGTCCCAGAACAAAACCTTGTGGAACACAATTACTGACTTCCAACCTCAACTGTCCTTACCTCCTACACGGTTCAATCCCCTCTTACCAGTTTTACTAGAATTGAATACATTACTCCAAGCATGGTCTCATGAAGCACTGCATATACTTAGCAGAGCATTTGAAGACTTGTACTCTACTGGGACCAGTGTTTTGGTGAATCGTATAACTAGGGTTGTAGATAAGGCTTTAAACGAAATAGTGGGGGGAGGGTTCAATTGAAAAGAAGTTTAAAAAGTCGAAAAGTAACGAGAGAGCAGAGGTGCAGGATAGTGAAGGAGCATACATTAATCAGAGAGTGACAGGAAGAGACAGAGAATACAAGCACAAGAGTACAGTAGAAATTAGAACCAGAGTAGGTAAAAATGGTCAAAAGTCAAAGCTTAAGGCTCTTTATCTGAATGCACGTAGCATTTGAACAAGATAGATGAGCTGACGGCACAGAAAGAAATAAATGAATATGATTTGATAGCTATCACTGAGACGTGGTTGCAGGATGACCAGGACTGGAATCTCAATGTTCAAGGAGATTCGACGTTCCGGAGGAATAGTCAGAAAGGAAAAGGAGGTGGGGTAGCTTTGTTATTAAAGGAAGGGATCAGTGCAGTTGCGAGTAGCGATATAAGTGTAATAGATCGTGATGTAGAATCAGTTTGGGTGGAAATAAGGAATAACAAGAGAAAGAAATCACGGGTGGGAGCGGTCTATAGGCCCCCGAAGAGTTGCCTCTCTGTAGGACAAGATATTAATCAGGAAATAATGGAGGTGTGTAAGAAGGGCACTGCAATTATCATGGGTGATTTTAATCTGCATATAGACTGGACAAATCAAATTGGCAAGGGTAGCATGGAAGACGAATTTGTAGAGTGCATCAGGGATTGTTACTGAGAGCAATATGTCACAGAACCTACCAGGGAACAGGCTATTTTAGATTTGGTAATGTGTAATGAGATAGGATTAATAAGAGATCTCGTAGTTAAGGATCCTCGAGGGGGAAGCGATCATAACATGGTAGAATTTCAAATTCAGTTTGAGGGTGAACAACTCGGCTCTCAAACCAGTATTTTCAACTTGAACAAGGGCAAATACAGAGGTATGAAGAAAGAGTTGGCTAAAGCGGGCTGGGAAAATAGACTAAAGGTAAAGTCAGTAGATGAGCAGTGGCAGACTTTTAAGCAGATATTTCATAACACTCAGCAAACATTTATTCCAGTCAGAAGGAAGGACTCGAAGAGAACGATGAACCACCAGTGTATAACAAAGGAAGTTAAGGAGGTGATCAAATCAAAAACAAAGGCGTACAATGTGGCGAAAACGAGTGGTAGGCCAGAGGATTAAGAATTTTTTTAGAAACCAGCAGTGGATGACTAAAAAACTAATAAAGAGGGAGAAAATTAATTATGAGAGTAAATTGGCAAGAACTATAAAAACAAACAGCAAGAGCTTCTACAGGTATATAAAAAGGAAAAGAGTAGCTAAAGTAAGTGTGGGACCCTTAGAGGATAAGACTGGGGAATTAATAACAGGGAACACGGAAATGGCAGATAATTTAAACCAATATTTTGCATCAGTCTTCACGGTGGAGGACACAATAAACATCCCAACAATAATAGATGAACAAGATGTAAATGGGAGGGAGGAACTTGTAACAGTCTCTATCACGAGGGAAAAGATGCTGGACAAACTGATGGGACTAAAGGCAGACAAGTCACCAGGACCTGATGGCCTGCATCCAAGGGTTTTAAAAGAAGTGGCTGCAGAGACAGTGGAGGCATTGGTCATAATATACCAAAACTCACTGTATTCTGGTAGGGTACCAGCAGATTGGAAAACCGCTAAAGTGACACCCCTATTCAAGAAAGGAGAGACAGAAAGCTGGAAACTACAGACCAGTTAGCTTAAGATCAGTCATTGGGAAAATGCTAGAGTCCATTATTAAGGAAGAAATAGCAGGACATTTAGAAAAACATATTGCAATCAAACAGAGCCAACCTGGTTTTATGAAAGGGAAATCATGTTTGACAAATTTGTTAGAGCTCTTTGAGGATATAACAAGCAGAGTGGATAAAGGGGAACCAGTAGAGATGTTGTGTATTTGGATTTTCAGAAGGTGTTTGATAAGGTGCCACATAAAAGGTTATTGCATAAAATAAGAGCTCAGGGTATTGGAGGGTAATATGTTGGCATGGATTGAGGATTGGCTAACGCACAGAAGACAGAGAGTCAGGATCAATGGGTCTTTATCAGGTTGGAAAACCATAACGAGTGGGGTGCCACAAGGATCTGTCCTAGGGCCTTAACTATTTACTATCTATATTAGTGACTTGGAGGAAGGGACAGAGTGTAGTGTATCCAAAAATGATACAAAAATAGGTGGGAAGGCATGATGTGATGAGGACACAAAGAATCTGCAAAGGGATATAGATAGATTAAGTGAGTGGGCAAAAACTTGGCAGATGGAGTTCAATGTGGGAAAGTGTGAGGTAATCCACTTTGGTAGAAAGAATAAAAAGGCAGATTATTTAGATGGAGAAAGACCGCAAAATACTGCAGTACAGAGGGATCTGGATGTTCTTGTGCATGAAACACAAAAGGTTAGCAGGCAGGTGCAGCAAGTAATTAGGAAGGCAAATGGAATTTTGGCCTTTCTTGCTCGGGGATTCGAGAGTTTAGAAATACAGAAGTCTTGTTACAACTGTACAGGGTGTTGGTGAGGCCACACCTGGAGTACTGCGCAGAGTTTTGGTCCCCGTATTTAAGGAAGGATATACTAGCATTGGAGGCTGTTCAGAAAAGGTTCACTAGGCTGATTCCTGGGATGAAGGGGTTGTCTTATCAAGAACGGCTAAACAGGTTAGGTCTTTATTCATTGGAGTTTAGAAGAATGAGAGGTGATCTTATAGAAACATAAAAGATTTTAAGGGGGCTTGACAGGATATATGTTGAGAAGATGTTTCCACTAATGGGGGAATCTTGAAATAGGGGACGTAGTTACAGAATAAGGGGTCACACGTTTAAAACTGAGATATGAAGGAATTTCTTCTCTGACGGTGGTGAATCTCTGGAATTCTCTGCCTCAGAGAGTTGTGGAGGGTAGGTCACTAAATGCATTTAAGGAGGAGGTAGATAGATTTTTGAAATCTCGGGGAGTCGAGGGTTAGGCAGAGCAGGCCCAAAAGAGGAGTTGAGGACTGGGACAGATCAGCCATGATCTTATTGAATGGCGGGGCAGGCTTGAGGGACTGAATGGCCTGCTCCTGCTCCTATTTCTTATGTTATGTACTCTTCTGGTTGTATCTATCAGCAGTCATTTGCATATTGTCTAAAAAGGTTAAATTGATGGGTTTACCATCATTTTCAGATCCTTTTCCAACTTTCTACTAATTCAATCTCATTTATTGTATACTTTTATAATGCACATTTTGTCCTACTTGGGTTCTGCTCTTACCTATCCAATCATAGCCAGATCATCTCCAGCAATGGCTTCTTTTCCTACCCCACATCATTACCTCTGGAAGCCTGCAACATCTATCCATGACCACCTCTGCCTCCTCATCTGCATGTGACAGTATCTGAAGACATCGGGTTAGCATGCATATCTGAGAACACCCAGATCTGTTGCTCCAATAGCTCTTTCGATCCTCCATTTTCTCTCCTGCCTCCTGGCTAATGTTCCTCCATCGACTAACATCACCAAAATTAAACTAACTGGTGATTCATCTCATTGCTGTCTGTGGTACCTTGACATGCACAAAATGCCTCATCTGCCTTTATAAGTCACTGCAATGCACAGTAATTCCTTGTGTGAAGCACTCTGGGATGTTTCTGACAGATGTAATAAGGCTTTAAATTAATGTTTTCCATAAAGGGCTATTATTGAGAACGAACTTTCCTGCATCTCTTGTGACAACCATGCACACTGAAAAAACTTTTCTAATATAATATTGGACAGATAATTGCCTGAAATACAGTTCTTGACATTGAACAGATAGGTAGTACGTCACTCAGAACTATTGCCACACAATTAGGAAAAAAAAAATTCCTCACAGGAAAACAGGCTTGTTCCCATGGACAGATTACTGTAAACTTGCTCAAAGTAGGAAAACATTTTTCCTGATAACAGCACAGTATGTTGAAGTTTCGGCCAGTTCTGCCTAAAACAGGACAAGTCTATTTTCTGTTCAGCCCCCAACACACCAACTTAATTGTACCCACTGTCTTGAGACGCTGCATCGAATTACATCGGAGTCTAGTGCATGAAAAAAAATGAGCAGCATGGCCTAGAGTTAGTGAATTCAACAGTTTGAAGGAACTCAAGACGACACATAATGCTAAAACATCTAGAATAGATGACTAATGCTATTTTTTGCATCCTGGCAAACTGCAAGTGAGCCATGTTCAATGCTCATTCATAACAGCTAGAATTTTACAGGCTTCTCAAACTGGCTTCCTCCAAATTTATGGAGTAAGTGTGCATGCCCAGACACACATCCAGTGCACCACAAATCACGTTTGCATATCTGTAGAAGTGCTCTTAAGTTTTGGAGAAAACTGGAAAACTCAGTGGCTGCAGCAAAACAAAGGTACGTTAAAACAACAGAAAATACAGGAAACACTCAGCAGGTCAGGCAGCATCAGTGGACAGAGAAACTTAAGGTTTCAGATCAATGACCTTTTATCAGAACTAAAAGAGAGATTAAATCAACTTATGGTACAATCATACTGCACCATTTTAGCAGCAGTGAAAAAACAAATACATTTAAGGCTAATGATGAATTTGGAATGAAGATTGGCTGTTACTACCCAAAAATGAGACCAACTCAAAGCAAAGCAAGACTATTTTCCAGAAGTTTCATTCAACTCTGTTCCGGTGTCAGGTCAGATCCGGACAGTGGATTCAAGCTGTAATTCCATACACCATGACCCCAACATCAGTCTGAAGTGAAGCATCTGCAAATCAAATTACAACTGCAGCAATACGTACATCTCATTTGCACAAATGTACTGGTCCAGGAGGCAACCTCATGCCACTAGTAAGATATATGGGGAGAGATATTTGCTCACATGGCAGCGCTATGCAAACTTATATCGATTCTAATTATACTTTTTGACCAATCTGTTAGTTGAGGCATTTAAGGTTCAGCATCTTTCGCAGATAAAGCTTTAAAGTTCAAAAAGATAGTCACTGTCTTCGCAACTTTATCCATCATTGGGTATTTCAGCCCTTTATGCAATACGGCCAGTGTTTCTTAGCCTTTAGTTGAAACTTTCTATTCAACTAAAAAAAAAAACACTTTGAATTGTCTGTACAGCAGAATGTAAAGCCCCAGGGTGTGGCTATATCCATTACTGCAGTAAAATAGGACAACTTAGTGTACTGCACAGGTAAAACAAATTAAAACTCAAACTTTGAGGCCTCAGACGCAGCGGGAATGATTTAGCAACCAAAAGTGGGCAGCACAGTGGCTAGCACTGCAGCCTCACAGCTCCAGTGACCCGGGTTAAATTCTGGGTACTGCCTGTGTGGAGTTTGCAAGTTCTCCCTGTGTCTGCGTGGGTTTTCTCCGGGTGCTCCCGTTTCCTCCCACAAGCCAAAAGGCTTGCAGGTTGGTAGGTAAATTGGCCATTATAAATTGCCCCTAGTATAGGTAGGTGGTAGGGAAATATAGGGACAGATGCGAATGTGGTAGGAATATGGGATTAGTGTAGGATTAGTATAAATGGGTGGTTGATGGTCGGCAGACTCGGTGGGCCGAAGGGCCTGTTTCAGTGCTGTATCTCTAAACTAAACTAAACAAGTCTGTTTACAGAAATACTAAAATTATTGTTAAGATACTGAATAGTATTGATGATGCTCTGTATATCGAGTCATTAATATGAGATATCAGCACATCATCTAACATAACTAACACATTAGTGTTGCCAGCTACAGCTAGCTATATCCATTCTCAAAGCGTGCAAATAAACCACTTACTAAACTCAAAGAAAACTTACGCAAGCCAGAAGGTCACACAACTGAACCCGTCTCTACTGAATTAGCAGGGCAGCAGGTGTGATAATGCATTTGGTCTCAACATCCCTGAGCCAGGAAAAAGGAGCAGACAAATCCTGTTCCTAATGTCTTAACAAGTGACCACTACTGGAAAGCAAATGTGCTGGTGTATTTGGATATGAAACAAGGGTAGGAGCTCTGGTGCCTACCAAACACAATCAAGTTGCCTAACAATATTCAGATGAAGAATGACTTTATGCAAAGTACAAGAGAGCATCAAATGCCCCTTAAACCAAGCCCCACCTTAAGGCACGGGAGAGAAAATGCTGGTTACATTTGCTAATTGTATAGTCTATTCTGTCACATTTAGCATAACTCCTCTGTGCTATTAAACCAGATGCAAAAAAAATGCCCAGCATCTCCCCTTAAGCTCCTGTACACTTTTGCAAAATTATCTGCAATTGCTAAAATAAAGAGAAAAATACTGCGGATTCTGGAACTCTGAAATGAGAGCAGAAAGTGCCAGAAATACTCAGCAGGTCTGACAGCATCTGTGTAGAGAGAAACAGAGTTAACGTTTCAGGTCTGTGATCTTTCATCTGCAATTGCACTGTCTAAACGTTTAAAATGGAGTTTGAGACAACAGTTCTACATATGCATGTATAGACACATGCGCAGATTTCTACTGAGCTGCATAGCTGAAGTTGCCGTCACTGTAGACAGGTTGATGCTTGACCTATACCCAGACTGCAGCTAAATGCACCCTTACAGAACATGCAAAGTTAAAATCTACATATATTGCAAGCTGACAGCATCTACATGAACTAATGTTGGAAAGCTCATTTCCTACATTTCCAAAAAGAGCTGCAGGTTTTATTTTTCTGAACAATTTTAAATATAGCACATTCTTATGGTTGGGCATACAATGGCATTTGTGGAGACTGAATACATCTGTGGACCAAGCCTCCCAAATTATCCTCACTGTATAAGGATTATGATGCTGAGAGGCAAAGGGCAAGGAGGGACACAATCTATATACATATATAAAATATATTCATGTATTTAAAATATACTATATATTTGGAAGAATATGTCTCTGCAACACTTCAATCTCCTACTTTAAAAAAAATCCATGTTGAGACAACTTTAGGAAATATATAGAGATAAAACAATTAAGCATGTCTATCCTAAATCTGCAATGAAAACAGTACAAGCAGTAATAAACTGTTAGTTGTGTCTTAGCAGTATTATGAAAGCTGCCAAGCCATCACTTCTTGTCATTATCCGAAAGGGTCAAATTACCAAAACTAAGACAAAACAGCTTTGAGGAAGATTTGCATAGTAGGTTTCTAACTACAAGTCATATTGAAAAACCCATGTCCTTTTCTCAATCCATTTGTGTGACTTTTTAAATAATTCCTACCCCTTAGTATTAAAAAATAGGGGTAATTAAATGCTGAGGAACTAACTTGCATTTGTATACAGATCCTTTTAGGATATCTCAGAGTTTAACAATCAGCTTAGTTTTGAAATGTAGTCAATGTTGTAATGTAAGGAAACATAGCAGCTAATTTGCAAACAGCAAGCCCCATAAACAGAAGTGACATAAATTACCAAATAATCTGTTTTTAGCTCATGGACTTTATCTCCTATGCCTGTAACTTTGTTCTCCTTAACCAGAAGAATCAAGAAAACCGTAGTCATGGGACAAGGTGTTGCACCTCCGGCCCTGATCACAACAACAACCATCACCCCACTGGAAGTGGTTAGCAAATTCTGCTACCTTGGGTCCACGGTGACAGACAATCTGTCCCTTGATGCAGAGCTCAATACATTCATAGGGAAAGCAACTACAACCTTTGGCCGACTCGCGAAACGCTTATGGGATAACACCAAGGTGACCCTTAGGACCAAGCTGATGGTTTATAAGGCGTATTCTAAGCACCTTGCTGTATGGGTGTGAAACAAGCAGCTCAACAATTTCCATCTTCGCTGTATGTGGCGCATTATGGGTATATCCTGGCAGGACAGTCCTCTCAAAAGGCAGAGCTCCCAAGTATGTTGACACTAATCAAACAGAAATGGCTTCGGTGGATCAGACATGTTCACAGGATTGAAGACGGTCGCATACCCAAGGACCTTCTCTATGGTAAGATAGCCGGGGCCAGACGACCAGTGGGGCACCCAAAGCTCTGTTTCAAGGATGCTTACAAGTGTGACATGAAGGTCTTAAATGTTGACTATTGCACTTGAGAGTCATTAGCTGGCAAATGAGGGAAATGGCAACACATCCTATGGACTGATGCGCATTACCATGACGACCAGTTGCTACAGTCGCTTGGCAACAGGCGCCAGCGTCAAAAACAACAACTCACAGCATCACTTGGCAGCTTCACGTGCAGCACTTGCGGCAGAACCTGCTTCTCAAGGATTGGCCTACACAGCCATCAGCAAAGGTGCACCAGGAGAAGACACCACACCTAAATGGATTGTTTGCTGCATGCCCAACATCTTTCGTAGATGGAAGGATGCCAACCAATGCAGCTGTTGAGGAACAAATGTTGGCCAGGATGAGAACTCCCCTGCTTTTCTTCAAATAGTGCCACAGGATCTATCACATCCACTTGAAAAGGCAGATGGGGCCCCTGTTTAACACCTCATCCGAAAGACAATACCTCTGATAATGCAGCACTCCCTCATTACTACACTGAAAGGTTTGACTAGATTACATATTCAAATTTCTACAGTGGGGCTTAAAACCATGAATGAGACTCAAACAGGGCTAACTGTAAAAAAAAAGTTGACAGTCAGATTCCCCACAGATAGTCATTTTAGGGTGGATTTCACATCAGTGTAGCTCACTTGTTTTGGATTCACCATACACTAATGCAGAATTTTGCAATATCACTATAGCAAAATGCTATGTGCATAAACTTTGTAATTATGAGACAATTAGTCAGAATGGCCTATAGATGTTGGCCAGGATACCAGAAGAACGTCTGATTTTCTTCAAATAGTGTCACAGGATATGTCATCTCCATCAGAGTACGAAGACGAGGCCTCAGTTTAATAGGGCATCCGAAGGACAGCACCTCCAACAGGATTGGGTTTTTTTTTTAAAAAGTATTTAAAACTTTTGAATCCTAACATCACATCTTAAACATGATGCTTGTTATGCTCACGTAATTAACATTCAGATTGGGGTGTCAAAAAACAATTAAAAATTTACCAAAAATGTATTATCGAAAAAAATGGCATAGCACATTTTGGAATTACACAATGATTTTTCCATTGGAAAAATGATTTACACAATTTGAATTAACCGTGTAAAGGAATGCCTAGAAAATCAATTATATGCATATTGATCTGCATATTTTGCTAATATTGGGCTTCAGACAAGAGTAATTATTTTCTGAATGACATTTCTTTCAGTTCAGATTGTTTCCATAGTTTGCCACTAAAAGGCCCATTCATTCACCCAACCAATGTTCTTGCAGGATTCCAACAAAGAAGCCAATAACATGAGTTTTCAAAAAGGTAACAAAAAAGCACTGGGCACATCTTTGGGAATGAAGGCCTGCCATTCACAGTATTTAGGCTTCTTTTCTCCACTACCAACTGTCTTAAGTATAGTTAAAATCTCCCGTCACTTGCTGAGACAGATTTGGTCATAGTCTCATCACAAAATAGAGAAAGTTAATGAGGTCAGTCCAAAAAATCATATATTTTAGATTGTTTTAAGTCAAATCAATTCACTCCTGTATACATGATAAAAAATGACTAAAGTTACTATTATCAGTGGATCAAAACCACAGCAGAGCAGCTAATTGAACTTGTCTACCAGATGAAGATGAAAGCAAAAATAACTGGGGGAAAAAGTAAGTATAATAAAAAACAGCATGGTTGTCTCACTTCCAATCATCCTGTACAACTGCAGGGGAAATCCAACAGATAGAGCCTGCCCCTCAAACTAAACTTACAGACAACCCTGACGGGACAGAGAGCAGTATTCCTAAAACCATTAATAGAGTTAAGCAATGTACTCAAAAGATTTGTATTGAATAAGGAAATGCACACTATCCTCCTCTATAGGATATTAACACATACATCATTCTAGGGTATCACAATATCTGATTGGGTTGATTTAGTAGAGCAAAACAGTGATCACAGCTATTAAGCACAACTGTCCATCCAGTGCTAGCAGGTAAGTGGACTGATAAGAAGATTAGGATTTCAGAAACTTTGCAGTTCCTCAATGTCGTCAATGAACAATAAATTTGAAGCAAACAGCAAGTGGGGGAAAAAGCTAGAATGCAAAATACATTCCTGCCTTCTTCCACTAATTCAAAAAAAAATGGAAGATATAATTCAATTTAAAATATAGAAAGTAGATTATTTCAGGTTTAGGTATATAGCGCACAATTTTGTTCGTTTTATTCGTTACTGTAATGCACCAATGCTTCACACTCAACATTGACTCACACATTGTGCGTTTTCTCAAGTTTAAAAAGGTCCTGTGACAACAGGAACTCAAGCTGTTAATGTGCTAGCTTTGTTGTTGTTTCCATAAACTGTAAATAATAATGTATTAGCCTGTCTCAACTATTGAAAAATGCTACCACTGTGCTGCAAGGTCTACAATCCCTTTCGGGCTGTGAACAGAGGGAGATAAAACACACACAGAGACAGAGGCAGGCTTTCGAAACAGAAAGCTTTGAGGCAGTCTAACCAGCAAAGGTTATGAGAAGGTTAGCATGCAGATGGTAGTCAGAATTTTTTTTGTTTAAGGCAAGTAAGATGACCCACTTATACAGGGAGGCACAGCATGCTTATTCTTTGGTATTAGGCAAGAACAAGTCGTACTGATAGGAATAAATGAATCTGCTTGTAAGTATTATTCTGTAAGTTCAAGTACTATGAAGCAAAGCAGTTTCAATGAATCATATCCGGCCTCATCTCACCAAGCGTTTGCTTAGGCTTAAAGAATAGAAATATCCATTTCAGATCACAAGTGGGTACAACTGTTATATTCTTGGGTCACTATCATATAGTCAGATATTGGGCAGTACAGTCACATCCCAAAGATTAGGCTCAGACAACTTACTGGAGTGCCTAGCACTGCTGTATCCAACAGAATATTGAACAGAAGATTCTAAACATGTAACTGTCACGTTCCGCAAAATAATCCTAGAAAAATCCATCTATCATTCAGTTCTGCATCAAAAGTGCAGAATTAAAAAACATTTCCTATTTTACTGGACCTGATCCCATTTAGGATCATAACACTGGATCTATTATACATTTCAGGTAAAGTCATGCATGCAACCATCAGAATTTCAATCCTTCTGTCAGGCTGCCAACATTTCACAAGAAGAATGTGCTTTTTTTCCACTGGGATTGAAAGTTGGCACTATCAAAAAGTGCGACTGAAGTCTGTGAAAATGAATCAAATGGGTTGAAGAGTATGACTGGAGACAGAACCAATTACTTTTCTCATGCTGGTTGCACACCAACCTGAGACAGAAAAGTTTTAATTTCTTTGGTTTTATTAATAAAGACATAGTACAAAAGCAAAGAAGTTATGGTAAGCACTTATAAATCACTGGTTAGACCTCAGCTAGAAGTCCAATTCTGGGCAACGCACTTTAGAAAGGATTTGAAGGCCTTGGAAAGGGTGCAGAGAAGATTTCCCAGAATAATACGAGGGATGAGGGAATTCAGTTACCTGGACAGAGTGGGGATTGTTTTTAGAGCAAAGGAGGTTAAGGGGCAATTTAATAGAGGGGTTCAAAATTATGAGAGCTTTTGACAGTTTCTCCCTGCCTATCCTGTTTCCACTGGCAGGACTGTCAGTAACCAATGAACACAGATTAATAAATGACAAAACAAAGCCCGGGGAAGTGGAAGAATAGGAGGAGCCTTTTTTTTTTAAAAAACTCTTGCGTTTAATTGGGTGGTGGAAGCAGATTCAATAGTAATTTTCAAAAGGGAATTGGATTAGTACTTAAAAAGGAAACATTTGCAGTGCTATGAGGAAAGAGCAGGGGAGTGGTAAGAATCAACAGTTTTTTCAAAGAGCCAGCACAGGCACGATGAGAATGGCTCCCTTCTGTACTATTAGATTCTATTGTTTCAGGAGCTTTGGAAAACTTATTTTTCTCAAAATGGAACTTCTGGAACATGCTTGTGTTGTTTTATTCAACGGTTTATTCTGTTCAAAACCGTCGCAGTGCTTTTTTGAGACAAGGAAATGAATGTGCTAACTGGTTTTACTTGAGCATGCTATCCTTTATACTTGTGTAATTGTCAGAGTTGACAATAAAGAAGGGAGTAGTGATAAGTTTCACAAAAACAAATTCCTACATTTAGGATACTACAGTGCACTGTTACAAAGTGGATCACTGATCCTTTTATCAGTGTGTTATACACTCCTGTACTAGACCAGAAAACACGATTCATGTGGCCAGTCCCAAAAAAAACACAATTATCCATTCCCCTAGACATATATCAATCCTTCCACACTATCCACAAATTTATCATCCTCTGAGCAAAAATAGTTAAATCAAAACTGTATGTGCACTATCCCTCTTCTAAGCTTGAGCACATGTCACCTGGTTGTAGAGCTTGTGGTAATCTGCATCATATTATCAGGGATCAAATTATCTATTCCCTTAAGTATCTGTGAATACTTGAGTAAAACCTGAGCCTTCTCTTCTCCAGTGTACACAATCCCAACTTCTGTAGTAGTTGGTTCATGCACTGCACTTGGGGAACTTACTTTCAGTGCTCATGGTAAAGATGCATTTGTTGCCCCGGAGTAATCAGAGGGGGCATGCAGTAGTACTAGATCCACGAGATGCAAGAAATTATCAATAAATTTAACAATTCTGTGATTCTGTGAATTTATATTAGATTTTAAAAATCAAAGGCTAGAGACCAGTCAGGTTCACCTGCGAACACATGTTTAGCTTCCCATACTTGTTCCCACAACTACATTTTTTTGCACTTAAGATTTTCTTTTAAAAATAATTCTTGGTGTAATAGTTATTTCCAGTACAGGAAGAGAGTGTGTGCCAGATGCCATAGTGAGCTAGATTTTCCAGTAATTCAGAATTCACAGTTGTGATTATTTCACATGCTTTAGTTCAGAAATTGACAATGTAGCTGGGGTTAGAATTCAATGAAAGGAATAAGGTCCCATTAAGGAATATTGAAGACCCTCCAACTATTTTTATTTTCATATTTAAAATAACTAACAGTTGCAGGATAATTATAGTAGGACCCAATTGCAACAAATAAATTGTCAAAAACCTAAACATTCTAAGATGGGCAGACATTGTCTAAGAAATATTTCACAACTTTCAAGTAGCAAAACCCAAAAGGTTATTAAATATTATCATGCAGGTCCCCACCTGCCAAGCATGAGGCATATTAATTTCACCACATGAAGGTTAAATTTCAAACTATTGTTGAAGTGAAGAAAGGACTTGCTTTAAAAAATTGCCAGATCTTGGCTGGAAAGACATTTGCATATTAACAGGCAGTGCTTGGAAGGAAAAAAGACCATTCCCTGATACATTCAAACCTCAATGGACTTTTGATCACCAGATGTTGAAGATGGGGGAGCTCGTATTCCAGGATGTCTGCTAAGATGGCCGAATACACAAATGGACATGGTCAAACCAGCTGGTCACATGACTAACCTGCTGGGCAACCAGAGTTTTTTGAACTTGTACAAAGGGTTTGGGCAGAAAGTAGAATGCTCCTGGACTGAGATGATCTCTCCTGGCTGGCTCGCCACAGCCCCTGTTTGCCTGCTCCCATCTCTTTCTCACAAATCTCTGAATCCACTGAAGCCACATGAACCCCAAGAGAGAAAAGTCTCCTACAGCGAACAAGGTTTAAGAATACTAGGCCCCAATGAAAAGCAAGATCTACCTACAATCAAGGACTCTACAGTGAGCTTGAAGAACGGTAACGAAAACTCTTCAGATATTGCCTCAAATTTTTCTTCTCTTTTCTGTCTCTATTTGCAAGTGCGTAGGCATCAACCGAATTAGAGTTTAAGTTTAATAAATTTCAACTTTTATTTATTTATTAAAAGATACAGCACTGAAACAGGCCCTTCGGCCCACCGAGTCTGTGCCAACCAACAACCACCCATTTATACTAATCCTACATTAATCCCATATTCCCAACCATTCTCCTACCACCTACCTACAATTTACAATGGCCAATTTACCTATCAACCTGCAAGTCTTTGGCTGTGGGAGGAAACCGGAGCACCCGGCGGAAACCCACGCGGTCACAGGGAGAACTTGAAAACTCCGCACAGGCAGTACCCAGAAATGAACCCGGGTCGCTGGAGCTGTGAGGCTGCGGTGCTAACCACTGCGCCACTGTGCCGCCCAAGAAAGCCTGTTTGTGCTGCTTTCTTTGCCTTATAATTAGAAAGCGGTGAACAAGGATTCACCAACGGGGAGCTAAAAACATAGCGTGTTTAAAAAATAAAACCAGTTATAGTAAGACCAGATGAAGGCTGAAAGGGAACCCTAGATCTCTTTCTCACTGGGTCGTAACAATATATATGAAAATAACTGCTTAAGCCACTGTGATGATGTTTTTAAAACGTATTACGTTCACAGAAATAATTTAGAGTTGAAGTTCCATTCTTGTCCCAATTATTTCCATTTATCTTCCATTTAAAGACACTGCATTTCTTAGTATGCACAATACATTATATTCCACACACCTTATAAGCATGTTACTTACTTAAATGGAATGGAATATTTTAGATTGTCTATTCAATGTTCCATGCAATATACTGATTTTTGAATACACTTCCTTATCTAATATTACGCCATTTGTATTGAAAGCACAGAAATAAATGGTTAACTGTTTCACATACAGTGTGCGTGTCTGTTCACTGGAGCAGATAAGGCAACACACCAATTGATACTATGGCACTTGATGGAACAGATAGGTTCTATACAACTAGACAGAGCAGATAGGTCCTACACTATTAACTGGAGCAGATAATTACTATCATTTATTGCAACAAACAAGTAACATTTATTGGGGGCATATGGGTACTATACTCAATGGAGCAGATAAACACTATAGCTCCCATTGCAGCAGATAGATGCAAAAAGAATTAAAAGGGAGGACAGAAATAACTCTTTGCACCAGACTGTGATTAGAACGTGAAATATCCTACCATAAAACTGTTGTTTAAAAGGAAGTTAGACTGTGCTTCAACAAGATGGATAGTTGATGGTAAAAGGAATATCAAAGGAAAAAAAGGTCTGACCAAGACTGATTAGATTAGGTGATGACCTAATAGACAAAACAGACTGCATAGCACAGAAACAGGCTATTATTCTATCTACATATTTGAAGTTTTACCCTCAAAGCGGTTTTCCTGCAGATCTGCCCATGTGTGCATATGTGGAAACGTGGGCTCATTTCCAACGTTGCTGTGACTGACAGGAGAGGCGATGTTGAGCGAAACATTTATCTCATGCAACACACAAAAAAATACAACTGGAGCAACCTGTTGGGTGCAGAGCAATCTCATGCAATTGTGCCAGCGAAGGTGCTGAGCAAAATAAATCCAAGGTAGTTCAATCTAGATATCAGCAGGCACACCTACCAGTCAACTGCAGAGCAAATCTGCAGGCAATTGGGTTAGCAGCATGCATGTTCAATCAGGTGAGAAATGATGTAAAGCCAGGGGAATTTTATTCCATGTTTCCACTGCTCAAAACTATTTTTTTGTCCGGATTGTCAATATTCTCAAAATGCACCATGTTTAAATTCTGGAACTGATTCCAGAGTACTTGGGACCACTTAAAAACTGCAATGCTGTTCAGAATTTTGGAAACAGAAGAGAGAATTCCAGGTAAAACCTGGGTTTGAATAAGGGATTGGCTGAAGGAAAGAAAGCAACCAGTTCTGGGAGTGGTGTTAGGGCAGGAGCAGGGAACAGAAAGCGTATCCAGGGATACTTCTGGGAGCCCAATTTCTCGTCATGTGTTTAGCCACTTAGATGCCGAAACCAGTGAAGAAACTCAATACAGCCATGTACAAGGTACCATGAAAGGAAAAGTGTCACAACTTTACCATGAATGGTAAAGTAGTAATTAAAGGTGATAAGGAATAGGATCTGGGAGATTGTAGATTCCGCACGTAGTGCCAAATAGCATAGCATCACAAGCAAAAAAAAAAGCAGCTAAATTTTACTGCCAGGTCGCTTAAGTACTATGTTTAGTTTTGGTCACAGGCTGACCCACATCATCAAAGGAGCCAGTTACTCAAAAGACTGGAAAACTTGAGGTCCTTTAGTCTTGGAAGGAAGTAACTTACAGGAGAATTTTCAGAGGTAATACAACATATTAAGCAGCATAGATAAGGCAAGTCCAGAGCACTACATCCAGAAATGCCAGGATACTAGAACAAGGGGTCAATGGTTGAAAACTAATGAAAGGACAATCTAAGACAAACGAAGTAACCACTTCACCATTCATCTTCCAGAATGGGCAATGGAAATGAAAATTTCAAATCCCTTCAAGGGATAGTTGAAACATGTGATTGGAGGAGGGAATAATCCTTTTTTTTTTGCATCCATGAAGTATCTATCTTGTGCTCTCAACTTTAATTTTCTGCGTACTGACCCTGCCTGGTGCATCAGCCCAATAGCAGCCAAGAAAGTGACAGAGATGTGGCAGGGCTCAGAGCTGTTTATATTGATTACTGGTGACACTATATCGGAAAACATCTAAGAATTAGGATTTTATCCTCATGCATGGCTTCAAAAATTAACATTGCATGCTCGGCAGACACGGTATTTAGCAACAAACAGTAACAGTGGGAATACAGGTGACTGTATAGCAAACATCCCAACACCAGTGTACCTTCCCATACGCCGGAAAGCAGCTCTTTATAGCTACCAACAAACAAGTGCACGTAAAGGTCACAGTTAAAGTCCTTAAGGTTTGGTAGACCTGTGATTTTTGTAACTGTACAGATTTCTGCCACTGGTCCTGCTGTCCAGCGATTCTGAACCTATTGAGTATTATAAAGACATCTAAACAGCCTTAATTCAATTGCAATCCAATATTTCCACACTTGTGAGATCATATTTTGAAGTTTTCAACTTAGTCATATTTAGACATGCCTCAATTTAACCCTTTAAGCCCTAGTATCATTCTAGTAAATCAGCGCTGCACCTCATTCCAAGGCCAATATAGCCTTCCTGAATTGTGTTGCACAAAATTCAACGCAGTATTCCAGGTAGGGGTCTGACCAAGGCTCTGTGTAACTGAAACATCACTTCTTCAGTATTGAATTCCAACCCCCTTGAGATGAAGGCCAACATTCCAAGAGCTTTCTGATTACTTGTTCTTTTGCACTAACTTTCAGTGATTTGTACACATGGACACACAAATCCCTGTGTTCCTTGTCCCTCACCATTGAGAAAATATTCTTATTTGTCCAGATCCAAAGTAGAACTCCATCTGCCATAATTTGGCCCACTCACTTCATCTATGTCTCTTTGGAACTTCCTGCGCCCATCTACGCAACTTACTGTGTCCCATAAATTAGCATCATCTGCAAATCTGGATTTACTGCTTTCTATTCCTTCAGCCAAGAAATTGATATACGGTGAAAATTTGAGGCCCCAATACTGCCAGAGATCAAATCCTTTACTTCTATTCTGTCTCCTATTTCAAAAACCAATTAGTGGCCCATGTAACAAGATTATCCTGCGCTTTCATTTTTAATAAATCTCTTGTACCAAACCTCATCATATGCCTTCTGAAAGTCTATGTAGACAACATCCAGAGACAGCCCCCCAGCTACCATGCTAGCGACCTCCTCAAAAAATGTACCTAAATTAGTTAGCTATGACCTACCTTCACAAATTCATGTCAACTCTTTAATCAGCTTATACTTGTTCAAACGTTCAGTCACAACTGCTGTTGACACAACCAATGTTAAACTGACAGGTGTTTATTTTCCATTAGAGTCTCATGTGCATCTATCTTTAATGGATCCACATTCCCCTTAATAAATCTTTCAATTTTTTTTTAATTTATGGGTATCCTTTGCAAGTTTTTTCTTAAATGGTCCCTTTTTATATCTCCTTACTTTCTTTGCATCCTTTTGTTCCTTTCTCTCTCAATGTCCACTGGACTTCCACTTTTCCTTGCATTTGTGAAAGCCTTTTCTTTTAGTTTAATACGGTCTCACCTCATTTGTTGACCATGGCTCCTTAAATATACAAGTGGAGCTTTTGCCTTATAGGGGTATGTATTGGTTTTGTAGCGCATCAAATACGTCTTCTAATACTTCCTACTGTTTGTAGATTTGCCCATTAACAGCTCAGCCCATGGTAACCGTGGCCTGGAATATTAAGGGCTGAGTCACATCCAGCTTGTAGCCAAGACTCCATAATGGTTACATCAAGATAGCCTTTAACAATGAATTTGTGCCTCTAACTCACTTGCTTTATTTCTTATGCCACGTGCAGAACTCTTTAGGTAACTGCCCCCACCCTCCCAACATGCCCTGCTGCTGTTATTCCTCACATTTTCTGACATACTGAATGGGTTTGTCTGTCCCATCTACCTAACTCGCTTCAATCTTTCCCCATTGCTCTATTTACACTTTCTGCAAAGATAGATAAGGCACCTCTGCAGTTTAGGTGAAGTGACTCAGTGGAAAATTGCAAATCAAACTGGAACCTAACCACTTATAATATGTTCGAGTCACCAGAAGTGATCAACACAAGAGTAAAAGATCTTACTTATACAAGAAAAAACAGAATTCACTGTTCTTTGACAATCTGGATTACTCTAATGCCCTAGGGATTACTGATGGGCACCACCCTCCCTTCATAACGATGCACTACAATTTCATAGGAACATAGGAGCAGGAGTAGGCCATTCAGCCCATCGAGCTTGCCCCACCATTCAATACGATCATGTCTTAGTACTTGTACATACTATTTATGGTTTTCTCACTAATCACATCCTTACAAACCACTATTAGGCATTTTTTGTCTGCTCTAAAGAATGTGAAGGAAGACTTTTGATACAACAAATTACATCACCCAAACTTATTCCTTTATTACCGGTTACCATGGTTAACATTACTGATGTGCAAACTCCCTACAGCACCTTCTTTCCATATCTTATGAAATCAACTACCCATCTAACCAGCACACAGTTTATCATAATTAATGACCATTAATACCACACCCATCAGCTGGTAAACCTAAATCCTGAACACTACTGATTAAGAAACTGGACAGCCTTGATACAAACAAGGCATCTAAAGACAATTATTTCAGTGCTTGGACACCAATAAATCATCGCTCAAACAAAGGTGTGCAATTTCAGAGTTCCATTTTCCCACTTTTATTTCACCATGTTGCTGGTTTCTATTGGTTGAGGGCCATAACAAAAATGCCCATGTTCTCCAGTGACTTCAATGATTGTTGCCAAAATTAGTGAATATTAGTGTCAGAATTCAATGGCATAATCTTCGCCTCCGTTATACTGGCAAGCACATGGCATTATCACTATCAACATAAAAGGACCCTAACACTTCCTTAGTGTTAAAGGTCAAGACTCCCAAGAATTTATATAACTCCTTTGACAGCCTCACATTCCAAAACACTTAACAGCCAATTAATTATTTTTGAAGTGCAGTTACAGTTGATTTTTCAATTAAATGCTGCAGCCAAATTATAGACACCAAGATTCCAAAAATAAGAGAAAATGACCAGTGAATTAATCAGATCAGTTTCAGTAATATTGGTTAAGGGAAGAATGTTGGCCAGGGCACCAAGAGAGTTCCCTCCTTTACTTCAAATATCGCAATAGAATCTTTTATGTCCACTTTTTCAGGTGGATGGCACCTCGGTTCAATGTCTCACCCGAAAGATGTCACCTCCAAATACAACATAACTGACATTTATAGAGCATCATTCATTTTGTAGTATGATTATGTTTTTAAAAACTGTGATTTTTAATGTGGTGTAAGGAGGATTCGGAGGAGACCCGTGACCTCACACCAACACTACCTAGAGACAAGACAGGGATCCTGGTTACCATACAAACAAGGAACCAGTTGAAAGACCTTTTTGAAAGCAGAAGGTAAGGTTGTAACACCTGAAGAACAATGAGTTTCACTCTCTGACTGTAAACAGGGAAACAGGGCCTCTGAAGGTACAAACTTGAGTTGAAAATTTTTAACACCTGGAAACAAAAGGGTAGTTCTGCTGTGGCCAGACTTGTGGACTCTGCACACTGGAAAAGACAAATGGCTATTAAATATTGAATCTGGATAAATTCAACAGACCTTCAAAAGTTAGGAGGCTGTAAGGAAGACCAGAAGAGAAAGACCATCAGTGACAGCCTCAGGAGAGGGCGAGAGAGAGAGAGAGGGCGAGAGAGAGAGGGAGAGGGCGAGAGAGAGAGGGAGAGGGCGAGAGAGAAAGAGAAAGAGAGGGAGAGAGGGAGAGAGGGAGAGAGGGAGAGAGGGAGAGAGGGAGAGAGGGAGAGAGGGAGAGAGGGAGAGAGGGAGAGAGGGAGAGAGGGAGAGAGGGAGAGAGGGAGAGAGGGAGAGAGGGAGAGAGGGAGAGAGGGAAAGAGAGGGAGAGAGAGAGAGAGGGAGAGAGAGAGAGAGGGAGAGAGAGAGAGAGGGAGAGAGAAAGAGAGGGAGAGAGAAAGAGAGGGAGAGAGAAAGAGAGGGAGAGAGAAAGAGAGGGAGAGAGAAAGAGAGGGAGAGAGAAAGAGAGGGAGAGAGAAAGAGAGGGAGAGAGAAAGAGAGGGAGAGAGAAAGAGAGGGAGAGAGAAAGAGAGGGAGAGAGAAAGAGAGGGAGAGAGAAAGAGAGGGAGAGAGAAAGAGAGGGAGAGAGAAAGAGAGGGAGAGAGAAAGAGAGGGAGAGAGAAAGAGAGGGAGAGAGAAAGAGAGGGAGAGAGAAAGAGAGGGAGA